>NW_023416346.1:11439427-12039427 GCF_014108235.1 Myotis myotis
CCCACGCTACCTCCTCTTGCAGGGCCTGTCACTGAGATGTGCTCAGTGCGCCTGCCCCAGTCAGCCCGTTTAGCTGTAGCAGCTCCTAGAGCAGCGGTTCTCAACCTGTGGGTCGCGACCCCTTTGGGGGTCGAACGACCCTTTCACAGGGGTCGCCTAAGACCATCGGAAAACACATATATCATTACATATTGTTTTTGTGCTTAATCACTATGCTTTAATCATGTTCAATGTGTAACAATGAAAATGCATCCTGCATATCAGATATTTACATTGCAATTCATAGCAGTAGCCAAATTACAGTGATGAAGTAGCAACGAAAATAATTTTATGGTTGGGGGTCACCACAACATGAGGAACTGTATGAAAGGGTCGCGGCATTAGGAAGGTTGAGAACCACTGTCCTAGAGGATGTGTCTGCCCTTGCTTCTCTTCCTGTGACTGACAAGGTGGGGCCAGATCACTGTCAACCGCTATGAAGGGTGAAGCATGCGTTATACTCAACAAAATGAGTCATGGATTTCAGCGTTGTGGCTTTCACTTCTAACCTTGCATTTTCATATGAAAAAAACCACACAAAACAACCAGCTATTTTTTTTCTGCATCCAGGGGTAGGTGTGGCTGAGGGTTGTAGAGGGGATGCAGCTACAGAAGTCAAATAAAAGTTGATCGTTGAGGATCGGGAGTGAGGCCCCCTGGGTTTTGTGGTGGGTGGATGGCTTTCTCCTTCAGACTTCTGCCAACTCTGTATCAGCAGTGTCGCTGTGGGACCAACTACAGTGACCAGGCACCTGCTCCATTGCAGTCAAATATCCATGCTTTTCTTCCCTCAGTTTACCCACCAGATGTGACAGCTGGTCAAACTCAGAGCGTTCCTTGGAACAGACTTCATTCGATGATGTTTTTGTTGACGGCCTGCAGGCGCTGCCCTACGTTAACTTGGTCCACCCCTCAGTCCAGAGGAATGGGTCTCAGGAGGCACCTCCCACAAGGCCTCAGGCTGCCCTGACCTGGAGCAGAGATATCAATGGGCCCGCCAGGAACCACTTTTCCTCACCATTGCTGGAAACATCCTTAAACCCCACCCTTCAGGTAGATAAGAACCAACGCTCCTTACCCTTCGGGGTAAAAGAACTAGACATTGTGTCCAACACGCCACCTCCCCGCCCCCCTAAGCCAATTCATCTCTCTGAACGGCGCCAAGAGGAGCAGTTACTGTGGAGTGGGCACACCAGCATCAGAAAGCCAGAATTCACTGCGGCACCAAGAAGGATCTCCCTTTCGGGTTTAGATAACGTGAGAACCTGGAAAGGTAAGTGTTGGATGCAAATACTGAGGTACAGAGAGAAGCCTGACTCCTCTTTTTCTTTTTAAATATTTGTATTGATTTCACAGAGGAAGGGAGAGGGAGAGGAAGAGATAGAAACATCAATGATGAGAGAATCATCGATCAGCTGCCTCCTGCACGCCCCACACTGGGGATACAACCTGCAACCCGGGTATGTGCCCTGACCGGGAATCGAACCATGACCTCCTGGTGCGTGGAACTACGCTCAACCACTGAGCCACACCGGACGGGCACGGTTTTCTTTATATTGGTATTATTTGGTGACATCAGTAGGGATCTGGTCATGGAAAGGGAGTTAGGGGACTGTGTTCACATATTCTTTATCAACAACATCCATAATAATTTCTAGGATTTAAGTACTTTATGTGTTCTAGGTACTGTACTAAGTTCTTCATGTGCACTAACGCATCTAACGTTTCCAGCAGTCCTATGCAATAGATTCTATTATTGGTCTTATTTTACAGATTACAAAGTTGAAACACAGAGAGGTTAAGTAACTTATCCAGTGTCACACAGCTAATAAGTGGTGGGAGTAGAGATTTTAAACTATACAGTATGACTGCAGAGCAGCTTTTACCGCCGGTACTTCTGCAGCCTTGAAGACATAGAAGCATACATACATACATACATACATGTGCATATATAATACATATTCTTAATTCCATCCATCTCCATCACATCTTTCGGAGACGGGAGTTATTCTCTCACTTTAAGACGATGTTGAATCCGGTTTATTTCTCAGAGACAACCTGACCTTTGACATCTCCAAGTTCTCGGGGGACACTTGGCTCTGGTCCGCATGTGCTAAAAGCGCTTGCCTCACTTGCCACCAGCAGTCAGCATTGTTGGCCGTTCTCTCCTTCCTTAGGCCGGAAGGCCCTGCCCCTGACTTTGCTCATTACCCTGCGATTGCACCGTCAGGATGAGCCACTGCTCATCTTCCTGCTCTTTGAATATTGGGATCCTCTGGGTTTTATATTTAACATTTGCAACCTAGAGAATCTCATCTACTCTTATGGTTTTGGTTGACCTCTTTAAGCTGCTAATTCCCAAAAATTGTATC
Source organism: Myotis myotis (assembly GCF_014108235.1). Taxonomy (NCBI): domain Eukaryota; kingdom Metazoa; phylum Chordata; class Mammalia; order Chiroptera; family Vespertilionidae; genus Myotis; species Myotis myotis. Next base: position 11,441,839 of record NW_023416346.1, read on the forward strand.
TCATTAGAGTCGAAATTCGTGCAAGGGGCTCGACCCTCGCAGCCCCGGCTTTGTCCAGAAGGTTGTCCGGATGGTCATCTGGACAATTGTTCTGCTGTTCGGTCTAATTAGCATATTAGCTCTTTATTATATAGGATTAGAGTCTAGACCAGCCGTGGGCAAACTACGGCCCGTGGGCCGGATCCGGCCCGTTTGAAATGGATAAAACTAAAAAAAAAAAGACCGTGCCCTTTTATGTAATGATGTTTACTTTGAATTTATATGAGTTCACACAAACACTCCATCCATGCTTTTGTTCCGGCCCTCCGGTCCAGTTTAAGAACCCATTGTGGCCCTCGAGTCAAAAAGTTTGCCCACCCCTGGTCTAGACCAAGAGTGGCAAACATCCGGCCCAAGGGCCGTATAAGGCCTGAGAAATCATTTGGTCTTGCCCTGCCAAGGCATTAGGGGTGAGTTAGTTAAATGTTTGACTAAATATAGCAGGCTCATTTTTAAGTTGATAATTTTGTATGGCCAGGAATGATGCTATAAATATCCAAATGGCTTACACTTACAAACATTTATATATACTTACAAACATTTAACATATATTTCTCTTTTTTTAAAATATATTTTATTGATTTTTTACAGAGAGGAAGGGAGAGAGAGAGAGAGAGAGTTAGAAACATCGATGAGAGAGAATCATCGATCAGCTGCCTCCTGCACATCTCCTACTGGGGATATGCCCGCAACCCAGGTACATGCCCTTGACCGGAATCTAACCTGGGACCTCTCAGTCCGCAGGCCGACGCTCTATCCACTGAGCCAAACCGGTTTCGGCTAAAATATATTTCTATTAAATAATGGTGATGGGTATAAGTTCTTGTTTTGTTCTTAATGTTCTTTCCTAGCACAATAAAAAGTCAGCAACACCATGTTGGTCACTAACTTTATTTTTTTATCTTTTAATTTTTAAAAAAATTTTTACTTATTTTTAAACTTTATTTTATTTTTATGGACATCTCTTTCAGTTTAACTATTATTCTAAATTTTTATGTCACACCCATCTGACAAGTTTCTAATTTGGTCTTAATTCAATTTTCCTCTCTCTCCATGCCTGTACTCGAGTAGCTGACTATGGCTGCACAAAATCACGGTCACCGATTCATGGTCACAGATCTCAAACGAGCCCCCAATGCTGCTGGCCAATGCTGTCACTTCTCTGTTCACCCTACTCTCCTGATAAACACCAGGCACGTCTCACGCCTTCTCTCCTCTCCTCAAACCTCCAGTCTGTCTCCACCATCTCTAAGCTCAGAAAATTGATGTAATAAATACAACCAGCATTTGTTAATGATGTGCCACACCTCTCCCTAACTCACAGAGACAACTAACGCTATCATACACAAACTTCTTCAAAATCTGGCCTGATTTCCATCTGTTCTGACTGCCCAACAAGACTTGCTAGCAAGCCTTGTGTATAGAAACTGTTACGCTTCTCTGCCTCTTGGGAGCTGAGTCCAGGGTCCCACAGTGCATAGGCTCTTGGACCCTAGTTTGTTTATTGATTGATTGATTGATTGATTGATTTTTAAATATTTTTATTGACTTCAGAGAGAAAGATAAAAATATCAGTGAGGGGAGAGCATCATTGATCGGCTGCCTCCTGCACGCCCTCCACTGGGGATCAAGCCTGCAACCTAGGCATGTGCCATGACTGGGAATCAAACCATGACCTCCTGGTTTGTAGGTTGATGCTCAACCACTGAGCCACACCGGCCAGGCCTGGACCCTAGTTTAAAGGGATGTTGTCCTGCATATCTCACCACCCCATCTTGTTTCTTGCAGCTGATGTAGAAGGCCAATCCTTAAGACACCGAGACAAGCGGCTTAGTTTAAATTTGGTGAGTTTGGCCCTTGAGTTCCTTTAAGCCCTTGAAGTCTTATGACACTCAGCGCTCTGACTCTCTGAGGACCATTCCAGTCTCCCCTTAAGGCTTGAACTTGTTTAGAAACTGTTGGGCTTGGTGTTCTGTGAGGATACTGCCAGTTCTAATGACACCCACCTGACTTGGGGTAGCTACTAAAGGCATCACTTTATTTTTTATTTCTTTAAATTTTTGTTTTGTTTCATTTTCTTTAGAAAGGCTAATCATAGCCATTTGTCAATATTTTCAGCTTTAAGGAAACTAGTTTCAAAAACATCAAAATGTCAGTACACTTGAGTCACTGCTATTGAACAGTCTGAGCGGGCAGCATCCATTCACAACCGTCTGTCTTCCAGCATCAGATCTAGGAAAGCCATCACCCACCTCACACAATGAGTCCAGGAGCAGAGCTCGAATAAGCGGCTCGCCTGACTTTCCTAAGGAAGTTCAGAGTTATTCTTGGATCATTTGCAACCGAAACCCTGTGCATAGGCCAGGGTAGGCGAGGCTGCCCACCGGTAGCAGTTTCCCTGACCGTTCTGTGGTTTCCAACCCTGTACCTGTTCTTTTGCAGCCGAGCAGGTTCTCCCCAATGTACCCCACAACATCAGCCAGTGCTGAGGATGGCTACGTGCCCATGGGCCCCCACGTCGCCACTGCTTGCCTCCGAACCCAGTGCAGCCCTGATGACTACATCCCCATGAGCTCAGGAAGCATCGCGAGCCCACTGCCCAAGCTACCTGCAGACCTGGAACCTCCTCCAGTGAATAGAGATCTCAAGCCTCAGAGGAAACGTAAGCCACGTGGCCGGGCCTGCTGTGTAGGAGAGGGGAGCAGCCATGGGGGCGGGGTTTCCTTCCCGACCCTCTCTGGGAAGGAAACACTAGAGGAACCATCCTAGAAGACCAGGAAGTTTCAGGGTGAGAAGAAACGGCTGGAATTGAATGGGAAGGCCCGGGGAAACTTGCTGCCCCAGGTTATCATGATAAAAGGAGTCAGCGGATTTACAGGCCCTGTGACCCTGCAAATACAGCCTCCAAAGCCAAGTTCATTCCAGAGGCTAACGGCCCAGGCGTCTCTTATTTAAAACAGCACCTGAATGTCATCACAGTGCCTTCTTCCTCTAAGGTCGCCGAGAATGGCCTTTGACACTAATTTCTTTTTAAAAAATGTATTTATTGATTTGAGGGAGAGAGGAAGGGAGAGGGAGAAGGAGAGAAACATCAATGGGCTACCTCCTATACGCCCTCTACTGGGGATCGAGTCCGCAATGCAGGCAATGTGCCCTGACCGGGAATCAAACTGGCAACCTTTTGGTGCGTGGGGCGATTGATGCTCAACCAAATGAGCATCACCAGCCAGGGCTGACACTCATTTCTGAATGTCAGACCTGATCGTATGCAACTTATCACTCAGTGCCCTGTGCATGCGTTGTGTCAAGTGGCAGAAGACTTCGGCCACGAGCAGTCTGGCTCCGGTGTGCACAGAGCTCCCTGAAGCTTCTGCATTGCTCCCAGGCAGCCTCTCTGGGCTGCTGAGCAGCATGGCCAGGCAGGGAGACAGGGGAAGGGGGAAAGAGGAAAAGCAGGTCAAAGTCACTTTTCTGACTTCATTCCTGCCCACTGTCACCTGCCTAGTTAGGGCTATGTGATTCCCAGGAAATATTCGGTACCATGACTGATCTCAGACCCTCACATCTGACATCTGGTACATCCCCCCCCCCCCCCCCCCACGTTGCCCTTTGGGAAAACTACTCCTTCAGGCGGCCATGCCCAAAGCTGGTAACTAAATCCCTTATTCATGTCTGGTCCCTTCCAGTCTCACCCATTCAATTTGAGTCAAATCACATTCACAGTGTGGGATGCAAAGATGAGGAAGCAAGGAGGGTTCTTCAGTCTGAGAGGAAAGAAGATATAAAAAACATCTGGAAGAAGAAGAAGAATTATGAAGTCTGTACTAAATAGGAGAACAGACCCTGTCTTACGAGGTTCAGAGGAAATAACCATTCATTCTGGTCAGAAACTATTTAGCAGGGACCTGTAGCTTTGAGGTAGATATTATTCTTTTGTTCGGTTAATTTTCTATAGCAGTGCTGTCCAACAGAACTTTGTGTGGCTAGTGCAACTGAGAAAGTGAATTTAAAATTTTACTTATGTTTTAAAAAATATATTTTTATTGATTTCAGAGAGGAAGCGAGAGGGAGAGATAGAAACATCAGTGATGAGAGAGAATCATGGATCGGCTGCCTCCTGCACGCCCCACACTGGGGATCGAGCCCACAACCCGGGCATGTGCCTGACTGGGAATTGAATCGTGACCTCCTGGTTCATTGCTCAGTGCTCAATCACTGAGCAACACTGGGGGGCTAATTTTTAAGTTGATAATTGTGTATGGCCCACAAATGATGTTATGAATATCCAAATGGCCCTTGGCAAAAAAAAGGCTCCCCACTCCTGACTTAGAACCACACCTGACATAGTATAATGAGTCCTTATTCAGTGTATATTGACTAAATGTATTGCCTCATTGTTACCTCCAGCTGGTCATGTGACCATTTGCTCAATAGTTGTCCTCTCTCTATTCCCAGCGAGGCAGGAAAGAGTAAGACAGTGAAATTCACATTCATCATCGGTGCTGCTTCTTAGTAAATTTGCATTTGATGTGCTAGCTAAGTACAATGTCAGAGTTTATTATAGTCTTTATTTTATTTTATTTTATTATTATTTTTTTTTTGCATAGAAAAGGTGGAAATTTATTGAAGAACAAGTACAGACTCCCACATGGTGAGGGGAAAAGAATTTCATAGCACAGATTCCCATGTGGGGAGGGGGAAGAGTCCCCTATTATAGTCTTTAGATTCTGGCCTTGAACTCCTGAGAACTTACCCTCGTGGATATTGTGTGTGTTATCTTGTAGCACGGCCACCTCCGCTAGATCTGAGAAACCTCTCTACCATCCGGGAACATGCCTCTCTAACCAGGACCCACACTGTGCCTTGGTAAGTCTCTGATTGCTCAAAGGGGCCTCACTCAGTACAGACACTCCCCGTCTTAGTGTTAGGCCTCTCCCATTGATTGTAGTTGGAGCCCACTTGATGTACCTCAAGGAAAAGAAGAGACGTGGTTCCTAATCACAAGCCAGAAGTGATTGTAGGTCACAAAGGAAGGAATATAACAGCATCTCAAGATACTGGAATCAGGAAGGAAACTGCTGTCGGGAACCCGAGGAATCTCTCTCCATCTCTCACGTTTACTTCTCTCTTCACATTTGCTCGTTCCTCTTTCTTTGGAGAACTCTTCTTTGTTGCACAATCCTCATGGCCACAAATAGCTGCACTGTACATCCGGGCCTTATTTGCATGCTATAAGTCCAGTATCAGCAAAGATAAGCTCTTTTCTTTTTAAATATATGTTTATTGGTTTCAGAGAGGAAGAGAGAGGGAAAGAGAGAAACATCCATGATGAGAGAGAATCATGGATCGGTTGCCTCCTGCACGCCCCACATTGGGGATCAAGCCTGCCACCCGGGCATGTGCCCTGACCGGGAATCGAAATGTGACCTCCTGGTTCATAGGTCGACACTCAACCACTGAACCACACTGACCAGACTCCTGGTTATTTTGAATCGAAATAAGAGAGCCCCAAAGGAGTAGTGGGTTTTTTCCTAAATGATCTGATGCCTTGGTCTGTTTCTAGAAAGCTCATGAGCTGTGTCACGAGGAGGGCCTGGAAAAAAAGTAGCCTTTGAGAATTGGGAGTCATTTGCCCCAGAGTAGGACAGAAGCTGCTGGGCAGTCTCTACTGCTTTAAGAATTGCTTTGGCCGGAAGGAAGTTGTATCTGGAAGGGGAGGGCTGAAACCCCACAGGGGCCATGTCAGTTCCTGGCTGGCTTTCAGAGCAGCTGTAAGACATTGCTTTGACCTCATCTATATTTTTGTTCTTAGCAATCGGACCAGCTTTCTCTCTCCAGGAAGAAACGGTATTAATTCTGCAAGATTTTTTGCCAATTCTGTTTCCAGAGAAGAGGAAGAAAGCTACATCCAGATGGTAATCCTATATTTTTCATACTCTTCTTATTCTTCACTCCAATCTATATTCTTATGAGTGTGTTAGAAAGAAAACATACACTTCAGAAAGCCCATACAATCTTCATACAGTCACTTGGTTGTAATAGGTTGCAGTATTTTCTAGGCTGCGAACAAGTCGATTGGAAGGTGGCATTTTTCCCTGCGATATTCAGTTCCTTGTACCATTTTGAGGCCACCGTATTTCAAGAGCGCCCAGGGTTTAGGCATGTGTAATGGGAAGATGGCAATGTCGGTCATTCTTTTCACCAGGGTTGTGATATCCTGTTTGACCCCACTAGGTTGGTAGTTCCCTGGATATCCAGAATCTAAGCTGTGCAAACTCCCGCATTGGATGGTTGCCTCCACCTGACTGCCCCTCAACCTTCCAAAGGATGAATCACTTCGAGTCCCATTGAGCGGGTTGCCCTGGGGTTTTGGATGTGTCTTACTCTCTGGAGACTCCTGTTATAGAGTCTTTCTGTAGACCTGAGTAGATAGAGAACTGACATGTCTTTTTAAAAATATATTTTATTTATTTGAGAGAAAGAGAGAAGGAGAGAGAGATAGAAATATCAATGATGAGAGAGAATCATCGATAGGCTGCCTCCTGCACTCCCTCCACTGGGGATCGAGTCCACAACCCAGGCATGTGCCCTGACCAGGAATTGAACCATGACCTCCTGGTTCATAGGTCGACGCTCAACCACTGAGCCATGCTGGCTGGGGCTAGAGGCCTGACATTTCTATCCTTTGATGAACCATTTACAGTTCTAGTCCCAACCTCTCCCTCCTGCCCTCTCATATCCCTTCTATTCTCTTTAGCTTGGATTCTATTTAAGAGGATGGGTTTTGAAGAGAGGAAGGGGCTTTTAGCACCTCTGACAATTATCAGGCCCTTTACCCGGAACTGTGCCCATTTCACAATTTAAAAAGATTAACCGAAGAACATATGTGTATATGCGCAGCCCATAGACACAATAGTGTGGGGAAGGCCTGGGGTGGGGCGGGGCCTGGGTGGTGGGGGGAAGAGGTGGGAGGAAATAGGGGAACACCTGTAATACTGTCGACAATCAATAAATTTTAAAAATAAAGTAAAATGTAGGAACTCTAGAAATAATTCTCTAGTGAGAATCTCTGAACTATGAAATTTTGAAAAGGGATCTTGGACAATGTTCAAGGCAATGTGACTTTATATACTTTTAAGAATATATATATTTTATTGATCTCAGAGAGGAAGGGAGAGGGAGAGAGAGAGATAGAAACATCAATGATAAGAGAGGATCATTGATCGGCTGCCTCCTGCACGCCCCCTACTGGGGATGGAGCTCGCAACCCACGTATGTGCCCTGACCAGGAGTCAAACTGGGAATCGAACCGTGACCTCCTGGTTCATAGTTCAATGCTTAACCACTGAACTATGCCAGCCAGGCGCTTTATATACTTTTGAGAAGACAGTTCTGCCCTCCTATACATGAGGATAATAGGCAATTCAGAATCTGGAAACAGTAATCTCCAGTGAAGCAGTAATTAAAGGCTTTATTTTGCCTTTCTGTTTGATAAAAATTGTGCTGTAAGTGCACTTAACCGTATGCAGATGGAAAGTGACTCATATACAAATGTGCTGTGATCTTCCCAATGTTTTTCACACTTAGTAATGGCCCTTGGGAAACTTGTAGAAGAAAACACTCTTATAAAGAAAGGATGCTGGACCAGCTGTGCTCTGTCTCCAGAGAACAGAAAAGGGAAGTGAATCTATAACAAAATAGAAGCAAGTGCATAGGCATTCCAGGCACTAGCAGTTCATTTCTGATCTTTGAGTTTGTGAGAAAGACCAGTGAGCCCCTGGTAACCTCTATTCTACTTTCTGTCTTTGTACATTTGCCTATTCTAGGTACCTCATATAAGTGGAATTACACAATATTGTCCTTTAGTGTCTGCCTTCTTTCATTTAACGTATTTTCAAGACCCATCCCTACTGCAGCATGTGTCAGAATTTCAGGTTTTAGGGCTAATAATCCATTATATGCACACACCACTTATTGTCTATCTATTCATCTGTTGGTAGACAATTGGGTTGTTTCTACCGGTTGGCTATTATGAATAACTAGAGGCCCAGTGCATGAAATTCTTGCACGGGTAGGGTCCCTAGGCCTGGCTGACAATCAGGGCCTGTTGGAGCCTTACTTCCCCGGCTGCCAGCTGGGCCTTCCTTTGTTCTGTGCCACCCCCTGGTTGTCAGCACACATCATAGTGAGTAATCGAACTCCCAAGGGGACACTTTGCATATTAGCCTTTTATATATATAGATGCTGCTGTGAACATTGGTGTACAAGCATCTGTTTGGATCTCGGCTTTCAATTCTTTCAGATATATACCTAGAGGTGGAATTGCTGAATCCCATGATAATTTATGCATAATTTTTGAGGAACCACCAAACCGTTTTCCAGTGGCCAAACCATTTTATATTCCCAATAGCTATGCAAAATGGTTGCAATTTCTCTGCATCCTCACCAACACTTGTTATTCCCATTTTTTGTTTGTTGGTTTTGTATAATGGCCATCCTAATGTGTGTGATGTGTCTAATATGGGTTGCTTTGGCTAATGTTGTAATCTTAATAATTAAACCGTCCTACCCTCCAATCCATGAATATAGGTGTCTTTCCATTTATTTATGTGTGCTCAACTTTCTTTCAGCAATATTTTGTAGTTTTCAGTGTATTAGTCTGTCCCATTGGCTAAATGTATTCCTAAATATTTTATTCTTTCTGATACTATTGTAAATTAAGTGCTTTTCTTAATTTCCTTTTTAGATTGCTCATTGTTAGTGTACAGAAATGCATTCAAATTTATGGTGTTGATCTTGTATCCTTGCTGAGTTTATTATTATTTTGAGTGGAATCTTTAGAGTTTTCTAGATATAAGACCATGTTATCAGCAAACAGGTTACTTTGCTTCTTCTTTCCCAGTTTGGATGCCTTTCATTTCTTTTTCTTGCCTAACTGCTTTCCAATACTTCGTTGGATAGAAATTTTCCTGCAGGTGCACGAATGCTCATGGCATCGTTGCTTATTACTGGAAGCAACTCAAATGTCATTGGTAGTGAAACAGTTAAATCATGCAATGGAATCATCTATCCCAAGGAAAATGAATGAAATAGGGCTATTGCATCGACATGGGTGAATGCGAAGTATGCAATATGAAACCAAAATGGAAGCCACCAAAAATACATTCCATATGGTTGTATTGATAGAAGTTCAAAACAGGCAAAACTACCAGTAAATAATATGTGATTTAAGGATAGTACTTAAACACTCATAAAACCATATTTAAAAAGAAAAGGAGTGGGAAACACCAAATTCAAGATAGTGCTTAACCTCTTGGGGGGAGAGAAGGAGGTGTAAATGGGAATAGGCGCTTCATGGCTATTGGTACTATTCCATTTGTGAAGCTGGTGGTAAGTCCGTGGGTGAGTGTTACATCCATGTTATCATTGTATCATATAAAGTATCTTTAAGTGCATTTGGGGTGACTTTACTAGAACTTTAGTAAGTGTGGTTGATCTTTTCGGGATTTAATCTCTAAGGTATCGTGGGCCCATCAGATCCATAAAATAAATTCTTCTTGGGGGAGATTCTGGCTGTTTTCTTTTTTAAACTTTATTTTTTTGTTGATTTCAGAGAGGAAGGGAGAGGGAGAGAGAAAGAAACATCAAGGATGAGAGAGAATCATTGATTGGCTGCCTCCTGCACGCCCCCTACTGGGAATCGAACCATGACCTCCTGGTTCATCGGTTGATGCTCAAACCACGTAGCCACACTGGCTGGGCCTGGCCAACTGTTTTCATGGTGAATAAAGGGATAGCTTCATGTGAAGACTGGATTGGCTATATATTTTTTTTTATTTCAAATGCCTTTTATCACTCTAACATGCAGAATGAGCTGCACAGGGCTCATCAGACTAGTGTGTTATGATCTGATGGCAGCTGCTCAAGTGAGGACACAGCTCACCCTCCTTCCCTTGGGCAGCCCAGCCAGACATTGTTAACCTGAGTCTGTGATGTTGGTTCCTAGGAGGAACACCGAACAGGCAACTCCCTGAGCGGTGGTTCTGTGATGTGGACAAAGAAATTCAGCCTGGATTACTTAGCCCTGGACTTCAATTCAGCATCACCAGCTCCTGTACAGCAGGTAGGAAGGACTTTATGTCTGCGAATTCCCAGATTTCATTTCTGTTTAGATTTTTCTGATAATTCAACCATGCGTGTTCTCTTTCAAAAGTTTTAAGCATACAGACATGTACACTGAAGAATATTAAAACCAACCCTGATTCTGTATCCCAGAAATCCTGCTGTATTTCCTCTAGGTTATGTTCTTTGGATGTATAGGCAGACGTGTGTGTGTGTGTGTGTGTGTGTGTGTGTGTGTGTGTGTGTGTATTGATTTCAGAGAGGAAGGGAGAGGGGGATAGAAACATCAATGATGAGAGAGAATCATTGATTGGCTGCCTCTTGCATGCCCCCTACTGAGGATCGAGCCCACAACCCAGGCATGTGACCCTTCAGTCTGCAGGCTGATGCTCTATCCACTGAGCCAAACCAGCTAGTGCTAGGCAGACCTGGTGTTATTGTACTTCACTTTATTGTGCTCCACAGATGTTGTGTTTTAGGCAAGGCCTTTCACCAGCAAAAAGATTACAACCCGCTTTATGGCGATACTCACTTTCTTGCAGTGTTTTGAAACTGAACCTGCAATATCTTCAAGGTCGGCCTGTATACATACACATGTTTGTAGTATTGGTACTCTTTAAAACTTGGACCATAAAGCTTATGGAAAAAAAATTCTCTGGCAGAGATGAGGGTGAGGTAGAGGGCACTTCAGTCATTGGAAAGGTCTGCTTAGAAAAGGAGTCATGGTCTAGTGTGGCTAGGCTGGGGATTGGTGACAGGAGGTCTCAGTTGGAATTGGAATCCCTCAGTAAAGGGACTCCAAGGCCAGGTTGGACAGTTTCAACTCTTTTGGGTAGTATTCTAGTCTGTAATATGGGGATCAGAAAATATAACACATGCATTGATGCCTGTGGTGAGGATTAAATGAATAAGTACATATAAGCGACACTAGCCATTAACTAGTGTTGCCTATGAACTAGTGTTGCCCGTGTAACTAGTGTGAACCATGGAATGAACGAATGGTAAGCAGTGGACAGCAACTGAATATTTTCAATCAAGGGGTGGTCATAATCTAAACTGTGCTTAACAGTGTATTGTTTGATGAGAAAAGCAACCTGCCAAACAGGATATACAGTATGATTTGTGTGTGTGTGTGTGTGTGTGTGTGTGTGTGTGTGTGTGTGTAGGGGGAAAAAAAGCCTGTAAGACTTTCCTTTCCTTTTGCGGGATGAATTCCCATTTCTCCTCTACCTCTAATTTCATTCCAAAAACCTGAACTGATATTCCAGAAAAGCTGGTCATAAAGGTGAGACCAATAAGTAAAAGAGATGCATTAGTCAGTTTTGGTAGGCTATTCAGTCAAGACAAACATCCCCCAAATCCCAGTGTCTTGCAAAAGAAAAGGCTTTTTCAGTTGTTGCTAATGGGACAATCCACTACTGGTATTCTGGGTCGTCTTCAATCCAGGGCCCAGGCAGAAGGAGCAACTCCAGCTGAGGCAAGCTGATCTCCTGGCAGGGGAAAAGGAGAGACTGCAGAATCACAGGATGCCTCTTTTCCCTAGCAGGGGTGGGGAACCTTTTTTCCTCCAAGGGCCATTTGGATATTTTTAACACCATTCTCGGGCCATACAAAATTATCACCTTGAAAATTATAGCCTGCTATATTTGGTCAAACATTTAATTATGCCTTGGCAGGGCCCGACAAAATGATTTCTTGGGCCTTATATGGCCCACGGGCCAGACATTCCCCACCCCTGCTCTACAGGATCGGCACGTGTCACTTGCACTCACATTATATTAGTCAAAGCAAGTCAAATGGCTAGAGCAGTGGTCGGCAAACTCATTAGTCAACAGAGCCAAATATCAACAGTACAACGATTGAAATTTCTTTTGAGAGCCAAATTTTTTAAACTTAAACTATATAGGTAGGTACATTGTTATTAGCTTAATTAGGGTACTCCTAAGGCTTAGGAAGAGCCACACTCAAGGGGCCAAAGAGCCGCATGTGGCTCGTGAGCCGCAGTTTGCCAACCATGGGGCTAGAGCATAGTTGAAGGGAGCAGAGGTGAAGAGCTATTCATATGCATACACAAGATATAATAATGCTTCTGCAGAGAATGACCCAGAAAGAAGGGGCAGCAAATACAGTGGGGCCTTGACTTACGAGTTTAATTCGTTCCGAGACCGAGCTCGTTAAAGAGCTCGTTAACTCAAATTACTCTATCAACTCAATGCAAAAAATCGGCCAAGAGACAGCTGATATCTCAAAAAACTCGTTAGTCGGGACACTCGTAAGTCAAGGCCCCACTGTACTTAACACTGTAATATTCCGTGGAAGGACTGACCTTTTCCTGAATGTTTAATGGAATGGAATGAAAACCTTTTTGTTCTCCTTCTTCAGAAACTTCTCCTTTCAGAAGAGCAAAGAGTAGACTATGTCCAGGTGGATGAGCAGAAGACGCAAGCTCTCCAGAACACGAAGCAGGAGTGGACGGACGAGAGGCAGTCCAAAGTGTAAGCGCTGTGGGCTTGGACCTGTGTGACACAGGGAAGCGTGGGGCTGGGCTTTGAGTGTTTTCACTACAATCACACCGATGTTCAACACAGGTCAAGATGCAGAGAGAACGTGTAATGTCCGTGGGCTTGGCAAGAACCCTTGGGAGAGAGGATCTGTGTACATTCGACGGGGAGAAGAAGAAAGCAGCGTCCTCCCAGAGGGGGCTGTGATGGAGTCCAGCCCCTACACCCACCACCACCTGCCGCAGAAGTTTCCTCCTCTGGCCACACCGGCCCATGCCCAGAGCCTCAGGGGTGCTAAGAGCTGGCTCCACAGTCACAAGAGGCGCGGAGATGGAGGATTGCACGGCCATGGACTGGGATGGAGAAAACTTCATTCACTCATCAGGGTAGGAACAATAAAAACAAGACTCAGGAGACTGTTTTCCGAGAGTTTCGTGACAAATCTCTCCAATGGAGGATTTGGGGTGCAGATCGAAGCCAGTATTCCTAACTGACAGGAAGATATCATTTGACTCCAATCCCTCTCTCCCATGCTTCCACTGAAATGATACATTTTCCCAGCAGAGAAGCCCCTGGAGGCCATCTTGTCCTAGCTCCCTAGGACAGGGCTGAAGAGATCAAGCCAGCAATAGTGGGAGAATCTGCACTCCTTACTCCATAGACTCCAGCAGATAGATCATTGTTATTCCCCAAAGAAAGACAATTTAAGTGATGAGGCAAGGATTCCTGGGCTCTGTGGTGGCCATATCAGATGACACCAGTGGCTCTGAGGACGTCATGGTTTAAGCAGCTACCTGTGGCCGGGTATTTCGTTGCTGTTGACCTGTTTCCGGCATGTTTTCACGTACACCATCGCCTCTTCCCCCTAAAAGTCCCCGGAAGCTCAGGTTGGCGGAAATTGTTGCTCCCACTTGAAGAAAAGCAAACTGAGGACCAGAGGAGGGTGCACTTTGCCCATGATCACTCATGGAGCCGAGACACAGAGTCGGGTTTAAATAGAGCTGGCCAGGCTGCCCATTGCAGGTTCATTCTACCATCTCACACTGACTCTCTGAAATCAATATATATAGAAGATTTATATATATATATATATATAAATCAATATATGTATATATTGATTTCAGAGAGGAAAGAAGAGGGGGGAGAGAGATACAGAGGCATCAATGATGAGAGAGAATCATTGATAGGCTGCCTCCTGAATGCCCCCCACTGGGGATCGAGCCTGCAACCTGGGCATGTTCCATCCTTGACCAGAATGGAACCTGGGACCCTTCAGTCTTCAGGCCGACGCTCTATCCACTGAGCCAAACCAGCGAGGGCGACTCTGAGGATTTTGATGGAATTGATCAGTTTGGTCAAACTTGAGACAAGTGGGAAGCATGCACAGGACTTGAGATGAGTCATCATCTCCTCTCCCTTTCATAGGCTTTTGAGCAGGTGCTTTTATACTTGAAAGGTATGTGTGTCCAGCCAGGGTTTCAAATGGGGAACTCTAAAATAAGCAGTAATTACCATGAGAAATACCTCCTGACTTTGACCAGTGCAAAATCCGTTCTTGGATTGCACGGTCCCCTTGCCATGTGTTTCCCGGAAGCTGGCTGACTCTGGTGGAAGAATTTTTGCCACCTTGGGAAGGCACAAATTGTCCCTGGCTACCTTATGCTTTTCCGTGATAGAGTTATGATTAGGAAAAAAACACAAACAAAAACAATGAGCTGCACGTTCACGTTTCCTGGCTCGTTTTCCCCTCTGCTCTGTGGGGTACCGAGGTCCAGGGCATTCAGACGAAGGTCACACTTGGGCATGGGGCTTGACTTAATGCCCCTTCCTCATCCTTCCGAGCACCTGTGGCCTGAAGACAGATCGGAACAACTGGGAATGAAGCAGTTTCTGCAACATTTTCACTGACAATGTGTCCTCTGTATGAGGGATAGATCTAATAGGCAGGCAGGGCTATGACAGGGTTACGCAGGGCAGCTGTAGGCTTTGCTGCGTGGTTTTGGGGTTTCAGAATGCCCTGCTGGTAAGTAAATGCCAAAGTCTTGTGTGTGTTTTTAGATTATAAAAGAAGTAATTTTGATGTTAAAAGCAGCAGGATCTGGTAACATCATTTTCTTCCTGGAGCAAGGTGGGGAGAAGTGCCCAGTTCTCTCTCTCTCTCTCTCTTTTTTTAAATTTTGGTATTGATTTTAGAGAGGAAGGGAGAGGGAGAGAGAGATAGGAACGTCAATGATGAAAATCATCCATTTGCTGCTTCCTGCACACTCCACACTTGGGAATCAAGCCTGCAACCTGGGCATGTGCCCTGACTGGGAATGGAACCGTGGTCTCCTGGTTCATAGGTCAGCACTCAACCACTGAGCCACACCACCTGGGCCTGCCGCGTTCGTTAACTGAGTTGAGTCCTTAGCCCAGAAAGAGCAACAACAGGGCTCCTCTCACCCTGTGGCCAGCTCATCACACAGGGAGGCTGAGGCCTGTAAAGAGCTGCCTCCTCCTCTGTGACTTGCAAAGAGGCACAGAGCTTCAGGCAAGAATCCAGGCCTGCTGATTGCCAGGTTCCCATAGACTAGGGGTGGGGAACGTCTGGCCTGCGGGCCATATAAGGCCCGCCAAATCATTTGGTCTGGCCCTGCCAAGGCATTAGGGCTGAGTTAAACATTTAACCAATATAGCAGGCTAATTTTTATATTTTTGATTTCAGAACGGACTTGAGAGGGAGAGAGAGAAATAGAAACATCAGTGATGCGAGAGCATCATTGATCGGCTGCCTCCTGCACGCCCCCCTACTGGGGAATTGAGCCCACAACCTGGGCATGTGCCCTGACCAGGAATCAAACTGTGACCTCTGAGATTTTTTTTTTCCCACAGAAATCATCCCAGATTCCATTCCAAGTCAAGTGCACACGGCACGCCTGTACACGGTGCAGGGTGCTCCTTCTAGAAGACTTGGGAATCAACGGAACGGGATAGTGCAGCAATTAATCCCACACTGTTTCCCGCAGTTCCTTGTTTGTTTGTTTCCTTCCATCTTGTTTTGTTAGGAAATTCCTCCGGATCGGGAGTTGTGAAGTGTCTCAAGCCTACAAGTCCCTAAGAACTTGGGGAGATAAGTTTTTCTTGAGGAGGGACGAGCCCTGAGGCCCAGCACACAGCCCGCTACAAAGGCACGGAGTGAGACTGTGGGAGTCAGTCTGTGGAGCAAGGATCAACCAAATCGACACCTTTAGGTCTGACTTGAGACTGAAGACTCCCCACAGGCCCGCTTTCTCTTCTCAAGGCCCCCTCAGTCCCCATTCATACCATCTTTGTACCCACAATTATACTGATGTTAAAAAAAAAATCATTGTGTTTTTACTATTTCATTTCTGGCATTAATAAAAGTTTTGTAAGGAGGAATCATGACTTAAGTTCCTTATTTGTTTATAGTGATGGCATTCAGTATAAACATAGAACGTGTTTTGAAAGCTGAGTATGTGAAAATAGACTTCATTGCTGTTTTCAATTGCAACAGACTTAACGGACTCACGTGGAATGACCGACATCCATGCTATTTCACTGCAAGCAGTTGAGCAGGTGGCTGTAATGAGTACTGCTTCTGCTCAGCCAAACCATATTTCTTTTTAAAAAAATTTCTTTTTATTGATTTCAGAGAGGAAGGGAGAGAGATAGAAACACCAATGATGAGAATCATTGATCAGCTGCCTCCTGCACGACCCACCCTGGGCATGGAGCCCGCAGCCAGAGCCTGTGCCCTGACTGGGAATTGAACTGAGACCTGGTGCATAGGTTAATGCTCAACCACTGAGCTTGGCTCAGCCAAACCATATGTTGACATCTTTTTTCTTCATCAGACACAAGCTTCGATAATTGGCAATAAAGGGTGGGTGCGGGGTGGAGGGAGTCAAGAGGGGGGAATGGAACATGTGTGATACTTTCAACAATAAAGATAAATTAGGATGCAGAGAAAAAGGAACCCTCCTCCATTGCTGGTGCGAATGCAGACTGGTGCAGCCACTGCAGAAAACAGTATGGCGTTACCTCAAAAAGTTAAAAATGGAGCTGCCATTTGACCCAGTAATTCCACTTCTAGGACTATATCCCAAGAAACCAGAAACACCAATCAGAAAAGATATGTGCACCCCTATGTTCATAGCAGCACAATTTACCATAGCAAAGATTTGGAATCAGCCTAAATGCCCATCAGCAGATGAGTGGATTAGAAAACTGTGGTACATCTACACAATGGAATACTACACTGCTATAAAAGAAGGAATTCTTACCATTTGCAACAGCATGGATGGAACTGGAGAGCATTATGCTAAGTGAAATAAGCCAGTCAGAGAAAGAAAAATGCCACATGATCTCACTCATTCTCTCTCATCATTGATGTTTCTATCTCTCCCTCTCCATTCCTCTCTCAAATCGATAAAAATATATATTAAAAGGTAAGAACAATTGTAAATTTAAGAAAAATAAAATATAAAAACAAAAAAAATGTAACTGGCAAAGTCAAGGGCCTTCCCTGATACCACGTGTAACATGGCCTCCCTCATTAGTGATGTTAAAAGGCAACAGCCCTTGGCCTTCCTTTCCTCAGCAGGAGTCTCTTGTGCCACCACCTTCCTTTTCTCCGAGAAGCTCTGGGTGCTGCTGGCTCAGCGGCATCTCTAGGGCATGAAGCAAGGCAGGGACAACCAGAGTAGTGGGGGCTCAGGCCCAGGAAATCCTGGCTGAGAGGAAGGAAGAGAAGCCTCATGTAATTGCTCACCTTGGTGAAGTATGAGACCAACCACCCAGAATGCTTTTACCCGACACATTTCAGGCCAAGCTCTTGTGCCAAAGAAGAACAGGTTGGCCCGCAAGGCTGACCTGAAAAGCAGGCTGTGAAACCTAATCTAAAAGGTCTTTGAACCTCAGGCCCCTTATACCCTGGTCCTTTTACTCTATTAGACACCCTTAAGTTTACAGCTTCCTGCTTCCTTATTTTGTTTGATCTTCAGTTGCATTATATATATTAATAAAAGCATAATATGCTAATTAGGCCAGACATACTTCCGGACAACCTTCTGGATGAAACCAGGGCTGCTAGGGAAGCCTAGGTCCTGGGTGCTGGAAGGAAGCAAGTACCAGCAGCCGGGGGAAGGAAGGCCTACTCTTGCACAAATTTTATGCATCAGGCCTTTAGTATGTATGTATATACATATATATGTGTATATATATATTTTGATTTCAGAGAAGAAGGGAGAGGGAGAGAGATAGAAACATCAATGATGAGAGAATCGTTGATCGGCTGCCTCTTGCACGCCCTCTACTGGGGACAGAGGCATGTGCCCTGACCAGGAATCAAACCATGACCTCCTGATTCGTAGATTGACGCTCAACCACTGAGCCACACCAGCCAGGCTTCAATTGCATTTATTGTTATTTCCTTCTTTTAATTGTGCCGTTTGTTTTAGAAATCTAGTTTATGTTTTCTGCAACAGAATGTGGCGTTGGTGCAGGCTGGATCAATGGGAGAGAAAGCAAAGCTGAGATGAAGACCCTCACATGCACAGACACTTCGTTCGTGACAGAGGGAAGGCTGAAGAGCCTCGGGGAAATGAAGGCCTTTCCAATGAAGGGGGCTGGGTCTTTGGGTGGAAGTCCATGCAGACAATAATGAAAATTGACTGCGTGGGTAAGAGATCAACCAAAGGACTTGTATGCATGCATATAAGCATAACCAATGGACATAAGACACTGGGGGGTAGGGGAGGCCAGGGGATTGTCAAGGGCGTGGGGGAAAGAAAGGAGACATATGTAATACTCTTTGTAATACTTTAAGCAATAATAAAAAAAACAAACTTGACGGCACGGTGCTGCCATGCACAAATAGCAATTCCAGGTGGACCGCAGTGCGGAAGGACAGTCACTTTGACATGCCCCCTCAGCTTTATCAGACCCATTTTGCGTTTATCCGCCACTTGTTTTGATCTATGTTTCATGGTAGAAATCTCTATTTTAATGAGTTTTAGTGTTTGGCTTCATGTAAAAGAACAACCTAATCTATACTAATAAAAGGGTAATATGCTAATTAGGGCAGATGTCTTCTGGACAAAGCCACAGTAGCTGCGAGGCCTGGGGCTCAGGCAGCTGTGATCCTTGGTGGCTGCGAGGCCATGGGCTCAGGCAGCTGTGAGGCCCAGTGCTCAGGCCGCCATGATCCCTGGTGGCTGCGAGGCCTGGGGCTCACGGTAGCCGTGGGATCAGGCAGCTGGGGGCTCAGGCAGCCATGAACCCCAGCAGCTGTGAGGCCCAGGGCTCAGGCAGCCGTGATCCTTGGCAGCTGCAAGGCCCGGGGTTCAGGCCTTGCAGCTACCATAGCCAGCAATGGCAGCAGCAGCAGGGAGATGGGGGCAGCACCTTCCCCTGATCAACCCAGTTGCCTCCCGCAGAGGGAGGGCAGACTGTGGGTTAGGCCCGCTTCCTAAGGACATCCCCTGAGGGCTCCCGGACTGTGAGATGGAGCAGGCTGGGCTGAGGTACCCCCTCCAGTGCACAAATTTTTGTGCACCGGGCCTCTAGTTGTTTTATGTTTGTCTTGAAATTTTACATGATTTCAATGATTTTGTTCTTCAATTTGAGACTTTTAATTCATTTTCATATTCTATGGTGATAAGAAGTCAGAATAGTGGTTACCTCTATGGGGGAAATTACTGATTGGAAAGGGGCCTGAGAGAACTTTCTGGAATGATGGAAATATTTTGTACCTTAATCTGGATTCTGGTTATATGGGCATATACATATGTAAAAATTTATCAGTCCATAAAGTTAATATTTGTACACTTCACTGCATGCAAATTATACCTCAACAAACCAGTTAGCATTAAGGGGAAAAGGGCTCTAAGGGGATTAAAATTAATGTAAGAAAACACAACCATAAACCATATTAGAGCCCTGGCCGGGTGGCTCAGTTGGTTGGAGCATTATCCAGTACACTTCCCGGTCAGGGCACATACCTAGGTTTCGGGTTTGATTCCCCCATTGGGGCGCATAGGGGAGGCAGCTAACTGATCAATGTTTCTCTCTCCCTTCCTCTCTTAAAAAAAAAAAAAATCAGAAAAAAACTGCAGGAAAACTTTTCATTGTCTTGGGCGTGAAAGACCTTTAGCAGCAAGGGACAAAGAACAAAACAAAACAAGCAATAAAGGAAATACTTCTTTCCTTTGATAATTCCATTTAGTTCAACAAATACCCAGGGACCACCTGCTATGTCACTTGTACTCTTGTAGGCGCTGTGGACGCCGAGTGAGTGAAAAAGATCCCTTTTCCTGAGAAGCTTGTGTGCTGGCAGGATGTGAGGGCACTGCTGGTGCTCCGTCCAAATCCTCAAGGACCTCTTACCTTTTTAAATATATATTTTTATTGACTTCTGAGAGGAATGGAGAGGGAGAGAGAGAGAAACATCAGTGATGAGAGAGAACCATGGATCTGCTGCCTCCTGCACACCCCCTACTGGGAATCAAGCCCGCAACCTGGGCCTGTGCCCTGACCTGGTATCGAACTGTGACCTGGTTTACAGGTGGGTGCTCAACCATTGAGCCACACCAGCCGGGCTAGGACCTCTCACTTTGTGATGTGCCCCTTTCTGGCTTCAACGTGATTTTGCTCCCAACAACCCACACCTGGGACTCTACCTCTCAGAGAAAAGCCCCTTGGGCAGGGACTGGAGCTGCTTTCTTGCAAAAGCAGAGGGCGGGCAGTGCATCAGCATGGCCTTTCCCTGCCCTTCCCTCTGAGAGGGACAATATTCCACAAGCCCAGCTCCTTTTTGCCTCAGGTTGTGACAAAGTCTAAGTAGGAATTGCCCTCCAGAGCTCCCGTGGGATTTGGCAGGATTTCTCCTCCCTTAGAGATTGCCCCCTCCCTTGGACTCCTCCCCTTCCGGTCCTGCTTCCCCCACTCTCCTGGTGTCATGGAGCAAGGGCTCACGGCCCCACACACATAGAAGCCAATATGGCACCAGCTTCTGAGAAAGGGAAAAGGGTTTTGCTGTGAGGTCAACCAGCGAAGAGGCAGAAAGCAAGGCTCAAGTCTGTCTTCCCGATCCAGGGCCCTTCACTTCTGAAAGGTTCCGGTTCTGGGCACATCTGAGTCCTTTGGTTCTGTGTGGGGGAAGCAGTTAAGGGTTCACAAGTATTACTCTTTTTTAAAAATACGTTTTTATTGATTTCAGAGAAGAAGGGGGGAGAGAGAGAGAGACAGACAGACAGACATCCATCAATGATGAGAATCATTGATCGGCTGCCTCCTGCACGCCCCACACTGGGAATCGAGCCCACAACCCGGGCATATGCCCTGATCAGGAATTGAACTGTGACCTCCTGGTTCATGGGACAATGCTCAACCACTGAGCCACGCTGGCCAGGTGAAAGTGTTACTCTTAAGTGGTGTATCCAAAGTTTAAACTTTGGTTCTTGTTAGACACAGGATAGGTCCAGTTTGAGCTGGTTCTGTGGTACACTGGTCTCCGCCTAATAGTGAACCCAACTGGGTACATTGCATTCTGGAACAATCGTCACAAAGATACCTGCTGCCCCACTTGCTCTTCCAGAATCTGGCCATTCCCCACTAGGAGGTGGAGTCTATGTCTACTGCTCCAGAACGTGGGGAGGACTGGACAGTGACTGCCTTGCAATAGAGCACAGCAGAGCGTACACCATGATTTCTGAGCCTGGGCCATACAGGAGATACAGCTTCTGCCGGCTCTCTCTCTAGACCAGGGGTGGGCAAACTTTTTGACTCGAGGGCCACAATGGGTTCTTAAACTGGACCGGAGGGCCGGAACAAAAGCATGGATGGAGGGTTTGTGTGAACTAATACATGTTAACACTGCTGCTGGTGAAGGAGCGGAGGGGAGAGCAAGAGAACCCTCCGCTCTTTCGGCTCCGCGGGCCGGACAGAACAGCCGAACGGGCCGGATCCGGCCCGCGGGCCATAGTTTGCCCACGGCTGCTCTAGGGCTATGTACCCTGGGAACCCAGCCATCATGCTGTGAGGAAGCATCTATCCATACCTAGACACGGGCCAGGGCAGAGTAGGTGTGAGGGGCCTTGTTGGGCTGGCCCCTGGTCTCCCTCCCACTACCTCCGCCTCACCTGAGGGGACCCCAGCTTCGACCAGTCAGGCTTGAGATAGTAGATGATGCCATCCAAGGCGCCAGGCAGCAGCACTCCACGTACCAGCAGCACCACAAGGACCACGTAGGGGAACGTAGCGGTGAAGTACACGATCTGGGGGGCCATGCTGTTCAGAGGGGCCCAGCGGCACCCACCTCCCCCTCAGAGGCCTCCGGCCTGAGCGGCCTGAGCAGGGCAGGCCACGGTCCCCCCCCACTGGACAGTGTGTTCAGAGGTAAGGAATGAGCCAGCCGGCAGCCCCCCTCCCCCTGAGACTCCCCAGAGCCATGGCTCCTTCCAAAGGAAGCCAGGTGCTTGGCTGGGCGTTAGCAGCCCCATGGCAAGCGCAGGTCGGCTGCAGAGGGAGGGGAGAGGCAGGGCCCTCCCCGGGCAGAGCCCTCCCTGGGCAGAGAGTGGGACAGCGGCCTGGAGGCAGGTCCAGGCCATCCTCTGCAGAGAGGCGGGGTCCTCGGTAGCTGGGATTAGAAGTGGGCCAGCCAGAGACGGGCAAGAGTGAGACGGACGGCAAAAGCCTCTGCCTTCCATCCAAGTGGGACCGCCAGCTCGGGAAGCGGCTGCTCTTCAGACCCTGCTGGGGAACGCGCCAGCCCTCCAGGGACCTGGCCATGTCCCACAGCCCTCGGCACGCTGTCTTATTATGCGCCTGTTCACACATTTGTCTCCCGAACCTGACAGCGAGCTTCTGGGGAAGGCGTGTGTCTAGACGCGACCCTGGGCCAGACAGGCAGGCAAGACAGCCATACAGCAGGTCCACCCAGACTGTCCAGACAGACTCAGGTGTTGAGTGAGGAACAGAGAGGAACGAGGAAGGAGGGAGGGGCCGGGGATGCCCAACACAGGGGCAGGGCAGCTGCTGCCTGGGCTTCTCCCCCTCAGGGAGAAGGCTGCTAGACCTGGATTTGGAGGGGAGGGAGGACTGCCCAGCCACGGGGTGGGGATCACCTGGCCTGGATTGAAGTACCTGCCCCCTCCCAGGCCTAGGCCCTGGCCCAGTCACCTGTTGCAACAGTGGTTCCTGGCAGAGACCCCCTGCCCAGGCAGTGCTGCCCCCCAGCCGTGCCATCCCCCCCAGCCCTGCCCGCCTCCAGCTGTACCTTTCCTGTCGACTTGACCCCCTTCCAGACACAGAAGTAGACCAGCACCCAGCAGGCCAGCAGACACAGGGTCACCTCCCAGTTGAGGGCACCTGGCACCTCCAGTCCCCCGGAGATCCGCAAGACTTTGTTCCTGGGGAGGGCGGGCCCACGAGGGCCGTGTGAGCAGAGGGCAGAGCGGCTGGGAGCTGTCCCAGGGCTGGTGCTCCCGCTCCTGCAGCCCCGGTGTCCAGCTGGTCCCTCCTGAGCACCTGGGCGAGGCCCGGGCCCAAGCCTGTCCCTGGAGGCCACGCAGTGTGTGTGCCGGGAGCCCGGGAGCCCCTGGACGGCGGCGGCGATGGGGCTAGTGGCTACCCTAGCACACAGAGCGGCCGTTCCCCTTCCCCTTGTCAGGCACCGCAGAGCGACGGCACCCGGAGTGAGAAACGGTGCTGAAAAAACCAGGCCCATCCCTCCCGGCTCCCCCAGGGACTGGCCTGGGGGTCCCCCGGGGGCAGGCAGGGCCCAGGAGTGACTCCTGCCGGGAATCCCCCCAGGGCTGGGTCCCACCCAACCCACCCAACCCACCCAACCCACGCAGACTCGGCGTGCGGAGCCCAGAGAGAGGCCCGGGCTGGGCCTGGTCCAGAGGCACCTGACTTACTCCCAGAACTCGATGACAGGGGACCGGCGGTCAGCAAGCTGGTCACATGTCAGGTTGGCCAGGCTGGCATTGGCACAGGCTTTGAGGCTCGCCCACAAGCTTGGGGGCAGGGCAGGCTGGGCCGGAAACAGTCACAGCCACGTGGCCAGAGGTCTCCCCAGACGGCTTTCGGGGGGAAGTGGCGCAGGACCTGCTTGCGCATGCGCAGGCGCTCAGGGTCGTTGGATGTCCTTGCCAGGGGGCGGGGCTTCTGAGGGAGCCGCATTGCCTCGGCGGGGTGTCGCAGGCTCTAGGCCTTCACAAGGGGGGGACCATGCAGGCTGAGGAGGGGGGCGCAGGCGGTGCGGCCGAAGATGGCGAAGGCCAGGCCAGTTCGGGCGACCCTGGTAACCAAGATGGCCCTGGAGGCCACGAGGGCCCCGAGAGAGGCGGCAGTGGGGAGGCCGGTGCTGAGGACAATCTAGCGACGCAGGTGGCCCTGGCAATTCTCGCTTCCGGGGTGGTCGCGGATGACTGGTCGGAGCCGGGTGGACAGGATGGGGCCACAGGACGACATCTGCTTCAGTTGTATCCTATTTGAGGCGTGGCCGGGCGAGGCAATGGGACGGGGGTGGGGTGGGGGGGGAAGGGGAGGTCAGCCCCGGGGTACTGTGTGAGGACGGGAGAGGGGACGCTGGGGTGACTGAAGGGATGGGCCAGATGAGATGGTGGAGGAGGCCACCTCAGACACCAGGAAGGGGTTCAGACGGGCGGAAGTGGCCTGAGGAGAAAGCGCAAAGTGGGTATCGGATGGCACCTTAACTGAGTCTCCACCAGCTACCTGATGGTGCCTTTCCCGTCGCCCATGGAGGCGGAGATGGCCAGCCGGTTGCTGATGCCACATGTCCGAAGTCAGGAAGGGCCGGGTGTGAAGGAGGTCACGGTGTCTGACAGTCAACTAACTGTGTTAGTTCCAAAGAGGGCCGTGTGGGGAGTGGTGGCAGGTGGCCAGGGTTGGTCCCCAAGATGTACCCCTGCTGTCCTGGGCCTGGCACCCCCTGAGTGGGCACAGAGAGCTCCGTGCGGAGCTACCACATTTAACCGGCTTTTCTTTTTTTTCTCATTTAGCCGACTGACTGGCGAAGACCCTTTTGCAATCCGAGATTATATCCTGTTCTGTCTTGACCAGCTGTCCCTGATGGCTTTTCCCCCATGCTTTTACATTGAGCCTACGCTGGAAAAGGGGACCTAAGGCTAACCTAGGGTCCCTTCCCAGGCAGTAGTTCCTTCCCGGGGCCTGGCTTCCTTACAGAAGTTGCCACTTTATTCTGGGGCCCAATTGTTTGTATTGGCTCTTCCTTACTCTCAACACTACTGTTTTCCCCGTTGCTGGAGAACGGGGTTCTTACTTGTTTGTTACAGCAGAAAATAAAATTGAACCGCTACTCTTGTCTCAGATCATTGTCAGTTATTCGGCCTCCACAGTTTCTTACCTTTGTACCTGGTTTGGAGGGGTGGTGTGGGATTCAGTAACTCTACTGCAAGCATGTCAAACTCACGGCCCGCGGGCCGCATGCAGCCCACAACGAATATTTGTGCGGCCCAGCCAATGTAAAGGTATGTAAGAAAGGTTTTAATAAAAATTTCATAACTTCATTTTTAGAATATCCTGTTATACTTAATTATTAATAACGAACTACAACGTTCGCTAACGACTGAGTACTATAATCCTGTTGCATTCATTTCCCTTACGTGTCTTACGCGCAGGCGCACCATTTCTCTCCACTAATACCGGCAGCGAATATTTTAGCAGCCGATGGCCACGTCATTGGTCTGGACTGACTTGTTTGGTGTGCGCAACAGGAAATACTTCGCTTTTGGAGAACAAGAAAAATAGTTTTATTTGCGTGACGCTTATTAATTTGTGCAGTTATTCAGTGTCTGGTAAGTTAACGTTCAAGGAAAATATTAATTTTTATTAAAATGTTCTATTATTTTATGTGAACGATGACTCATTTATTTCAGCCCTTTGTGTTCAGCATGTCTCCACCGAAATAAACCTACATTTCTATGAAAATTGAAGCTTTTTTTTTTTCTGTGGCCCACATAAACTTAAACGTTGTTTGTTTGGCCCGTGTTAGCCTTTGAGTTTGACATGCTTGCTCTAGTCAATTAAAGACAATTTAGGAAATGGAAGAAAATGAGAATAAATTGTGTCATGTCATTCAGCATTAATAGCTGATGGTATTTTGAAATAATGCCTTAGTTTTATAGTTGCATTTATATATTAAATTGACAAAAATGACATAATATGTAATTTTTTCAAGTTTAGGATTAAATATTTTCTGAACTATTTTCATTTAACATATGAGCTTTTTCTTTTTCTAAGGAAAACTTTATTTATAATACATTTTTTATTGATTTCAGAAAAGAAGGAAGATAGAGAGAGAGAAACATCAGTGATGAGAGAGAATCATTGATCAGCTGCCTCCTGCACACTCCACACTGGGGATCGAGCCTGCAACCCAGACATGTGCCCTGACCAAGAATCAAACCCCGACCTCCTGGTTCATAGGTCAATGCTCAACCACTGAGCCACGCCGGCTGGGCAGCAATAAAGTATTTTTTTTCTTTATTGATTAAGGTATTACATATGTGTCCTTATCCCCCCACTGCCCCTCACCCTCCCACTCATGCCCTCACCCCCCTGTTGTCTGTGTCCATTGGTTAGGCTTGTATGCTAGCATACAAGTCCTTTGGTTGATCTCTCCCCCTTACCCCCACCCTCCCCTACCTTTGACGGTCTGATTGATGCTTCTCTGTCTCTGGATCTGTTTTTGTTCATCAGTTTATGTTGTTCCTTATATTCCACAAATGAGTGAGATCATGTGATATTTATCTTTCTCTGACTGGCTTTTTTCGCTTAGCATAATGCTCTCCAGTTCCATCCATGCGAATTGGCAATGAAGTATTTTTAAATTAAGGTACGGACATCATTTTTTTTAAAATATATTTTATTGATTTTTTACAGAGAGGAAGGGAGAGAGACAGAGAGCCAGAAACATCGATGAGAGAGAAACATCAATCAGCTGCCTCCTGCACACCCCCTACTGGGGATGTGCCCGCAACCCAGGTACATGCCCTTGACCAGAATCGAACCTGGGACCCTTCAGTCCGCAGGCCGACGCTCTATCCACTGAGTCAAACCGGTTTCGGCTGGACATCATTTTTTTAGGCATAATGTTTTTGTACACTTAAACTACAACATAGTTTTATATGCACTGGGGAGGGGGGGGGAGGGGTGTTGTGTGACTCATTTTATTGCAATATTCGCTTTATTTGTGGCAGCCTGGAACCAAACCTGCAATCTCTCTGAGGTGTGCCTCTATTTGTGAGCTCAGGCAATATAACAAAATGCCAGACACTAGGTGGCTTAAACAACAGAAATTTATTTTCTCACCGTTCTGGAAACTTGAAGTCCCGGATCAAGGTACCAGCAGGGTTGGTTTGTGGTGAGGCCTCCTCCTTGAACTGCCTTCTTACTGTGTCCTTACATGGCCTTTCCTCTATGTATATGGAGAGAGAAAGGGGGGCCACCCTGGTAGGGGCTAACCATTATGATTTGATTTAACGTTAATTACCTCCTTAAGTCCCTATCTCCAAATACAGTCACATTAGGATTTCAAAATATAACTGGGTGAGGGGGCAATTTAGTCCATAACACCCCCCAAAGAAAACATTTTCAACCTTTCAAATCTTTGCCCATATAGTAACCAAAATCATATCTCAATATTGTTTCCTTTTTTTTTGATTTCTAATGTGGCTTACCAATTCCTATGACATTGGGCTAGTGGTGTCTCTTCTTCTGAGAACTGTGTATTCATATCCTTTGTCTACTTTTAATTGGAATACTCATAGTTTACTTATTGATTGGTGAGTGCTCTTTATATATTAAGGAAACCAAGTCTTTGTCATAATTGGAACATACTTTCCTACATCATAGCTTCATTTTATTTATGCTCATAATTCCTTTCTATATAGAAATTATTAAGAAAATTTAAAAGTTATTTAAGTGATCAATTTTTTTATGATGATTTCTGCAGTTTCTGTCCAATGGAAAGCCTCAGCCACTATAATGTCATAAAATTTGACACTCATAGCTTTAATATTTTTATATATTTTTTTTATTGATTTCAGAGAGAAAGAAAGAGGGAGGGGGAGATAGCAACATCAATGATGAGAGAGAATCATTGATCGACTGCCTCCTGCACATTCCTTACTGGGGATCAAGCACTGCAACCCGGGCATGTGCCTTTGGCAGGAATCGAACCTGGGACCCATCAGTTCACAGGCAGACACTCAATCCACTGAGCCAAACCAGCTAGGGCAGTGGTCGGCAAACTGCAGCTCGTGAGCCACATGTGGCTCTTTGGCCCCTTGAGTGTGGCTCTTCCACAAAATACCACGTGCAGGTGTGCATGTGCAGTGCGATTGAAACTTCGTGTCCCGTGCGCAGAAGTTGGTATTTTGTGGAAGAGCCACACTTAAGGGGCCAAAGAGCCGCATGTGGCTCGCGAGCCACAGTTTGCCGACCATTGAGCTAGGGCAGGGGTGGGCAAACTTTTTGACTCGAGGGCCACAATGGGTTCTTAAACTGGACCAGAGGGCCGGAACAAAAGCATGGATGGAGTGTTTGTGTGAACTCATATACATTCAAAGTAAACATCATTACATAAAAGGGTACGGTCTTTTTTTTTTTTTAGTTTTATTCATTTCAAATGGGCCGGATCCGGCCTGCAGGCCGTAGTTTGCCCACGGCTGAGCTAGGGCATAACTTTGATATTTTAATCCACTAAGAATTTATTTTAGTGTGAAAAAATGACATTGATCTATTTTAGTTCCTCCATCAGAGTTTAGTCAGGTGTCTCGACATCATTTTCCAAATAATTCAGATTTCTCCAGTGAGTTGAAATGCTGTTTTCACTGAATTCTAAACTCCCATCTTCGTTTATTCCTTGCAGTTTGGGTTGCATTCCCAAGGGTTCAGGGAGAAACACGAGGATAAGAAGCAAATGACAGAGAAGGGTAGGGCACGAACAGATTAGAGGACTGTTGCCTTGGTGCTACTTGAGCATTTGGGTTTTTAAATATTTTTTACTATTATAATTGATGTTCTACTAAGTATGAAGTTTAGATATGCATGCATATTTATGTAAATATACACAGTCTAAGTTTTGGTGGTGAGAAAGTTTTCAGATTATTGATTGGTGAGTGCTCTTTATATATTAAAGAAACCAAGTCTTTGTCATAATTGGAACATACTTTCCTTCAGAATTTTGCAGGAAGTATAAATTCCCTCACAACACATTTAGCCAGATCTCTGTAAGCTCAGTACATTACCTGGTTAGAGAACGAGGGAATGCTCTAGCATGTAGAGTCTAGCATGTAGTAGAGTGAAGGATGGATGGGGAGAAAGGCCAGGATTATGTGAATGCGAAGTTGATGTCCAAAACCAAACACAAGTGCCACTTCCTCATTGGAAGATAGGGTTTATCAGCCATAACACCAGCAGATGTGTCCTAAGGGATCAAGCCTGATATGTGACTAAAGTAAAGAGTCAATAGCCAAAGTGAAATAAGCCAGTCAGAGAAAGAGAAGTATATCATGATCTCTCTTATATGTGCAATCTAATGAACAAAATCAACTCACAAACAAAAAAAAAAGATCCAAAGATATTGAAGCATGCAACAGACTGATGTATTTCAGAGAGAAGTGGAGGGGGAGAGATTAACCAATGCATTATATGCATATATGCATAGCCCATGGACAGACAAGAAAGCAGGGAAGACCTGGGGAGAGGGCGGGAGTGGAGTGGAGGGGATCTTTGGGGGAGGGGGGCAGGGAACATCTGTAATACTTTCAACGATAGAGATAAATTAAAAAAAAATGTCAGTAGCCAGAGTCAAAGCAAAGAATACATAAAGAACAAGAATGAAATTACTTGGATGACTTAAGTTAGAAGAAAAAGAAAGCCGGTCATGACCCTGCTTTTTTTTTTGTTGTTGTTGTTGTTTTAATATTTTATTGATGTTTTACAGAGAGGAAGGGAGAGAGATAGAGAGCTAGAAACATCGATGAGAGAGAAACATCGATCAGCTGCCTCCTGCACATCTATTGGGGATGTGCCCGCAACCCAGGTACATGCCCTTGACCGGAATCGAACCTGGGACCCCTCAGTCCGCAGGCCGATGCTCTATCCACTGAGCCAAACCGGTTTTAGCGACCCTGCTTTTTATGGACAGTAAATTTCTCAAAGAATCAAAGTTTAAATGGGGAAGAAATGAAAACATACAATTAAGTAGAAAATATGAAACTATAAAAATAAAAGGAGAAACATTGATGTAGAAATCGATGCATGATATGAAACCCAGAAGCCATGTATGAATAAAAATGAATCGATGTCTGAATACAAAGAAATAAGTGTATTTATAGCAGAAAACACCAGAAAAGCATCAAATTGGGAATCAATTGGAAAAACTATTTATCAGGCAAATAATAAACAAAGCAGGATACAAAATCCAGAAAACAAAAATTAAAATCAATGTCTAATTACAGAAAAGTCTGAAATTCTGTTTTGGAAGGAATCACCAAAAAGAAAGTGAAAAGACAAACAATTTAGAAAAAAAATTAGTGTCTTTAAAATGAAAGTACCTTTTAAAAATCAATATATAAAAAGACAAACAACCCAGAAGAAAAATTGTACAAATGACAAGAACATGGAATTCATGGAATAAGAATTACAGACATCCAATTTACATGTGGTATCACCCTATTTATGTAAAAAATATTGTATTAAAATGCAGGTTAGTATAGCCTAAGAAAAAGTCGGGAAGAAAACACATAAAACTGTTCATAGTGGTTAGTACAGGACTCAGATTATGAAACATTTTTTCCTTCTAACAACACACCTTTGTATCAAGCATGATTTTATAATAAGCATACATTACAGTTGAAAAAATGAAATGTATCTAAGCATACCATAACTGTAAATACATTCTTTTAAAATATATTTTTATTGATTTCAGAGAGGGAGAGAGAGAGATAGAAACATCAATAATGAGAGAGAATCATGGATTGGCTGCCTCCTGCATGCCCCACACTGGGGATCAAGCCCACAACCCTGGCATGTGCCCTGACCGGGAATCGAACCATGACCTCCTGGTTCATAGGTCGATGCTCAACCACTGAGCCATGCCAGCTGAGCTGTCAATACATTCTGATTCCAATTGTGTTTTCCTGCTTTAAACATGCATGGACATACATTTGCAGTTCAAAAAGAAACCTGAAGGACACCATCAATGTTCACAGTGGTTCTCTCTGGATGGTAAGATTGTGGAGCATATTTTTAAAAATCTTTTTATACGTTTCTGTGACCGCACAACTTAGCCAATGACCACGTTTTACTTCCATCAGTGGAAAACAACGTTTTCAAATAAAAAATATGCCACAGAGATATTTTGAGCTTTTCTGGGATGGGGAAAAACCTTCCACACAAAACGGGATTCTCCAAATGCACCATCTACGTTAAATTCCAAACCCCTCGGTGGTTGGACTCACCCCCAAAGCATCGGGCATGTGCCAGCCTCACCGTGAAGAAGGCGTGTGGCCTTGATGGGATGTGCCTACCACCTAGGAGGCACTGTCCCTCCCGAGGACCTTAAACAAAGCCCTCTTCACCTCCTTGTTTCGCATGCCGTAGATGATGGGGTTGAGCATGGGAGTGAGGACCACGTACAGCACAGAGAGCACCCGGTCTCGTAGGCCAGAGTACGCCGAGCTGGGAAGGATGTAGCAGAGGACCGAAGTGATGTAGAAAATACATACCACAGTGATGTGAGCGCCGCAGGTGGAAAAGGCTTTCCTTCGGCCCTCGGCAGAGTTCATCCTGAGAACAGCAGCTACAACGTGTATATAGGAGATCACGACCAGGGCGCAGGGTGCAAGAGCCACCAGGAAACTAAAGAAGAACAGGGCAAGTTCGTTCGCCTGCGTGCTGGAACAAGCGAGTTTGAGCAGTGGAGGCAGGTCACAGAAGAAGTGGGTGATGAGGCGAGGCCCGCAGAACTGGAGTAGAGCTGCAAGGATGGTGTGGGTGAGTGCATTGGTCAAGGCAAGAAGGCAGGAGATGGAAGCCAGTCCTATCCGGGTTCTTCGGCCCATGAGGACCAGATAGTGCAGTGGCTGGCAGATGGCTGCATAGCGGTCATAGGACATAGCTGTGAGCAGGAAACACTCCCAGGGTGCCAGGAAGTGGAGAAAGAATATCTGGGTAAGGCAGGCACGATAGGGCATGGCCCGCACCGATGCCAGCAGATGCACCAGCACCTGAGGCACTGTGTTGGAGATATAGGCAGTGTCCAGCAGTGACAGGTTGGCTAAGAAGAAGTACATGGGAGTGTGGAGCCGGGAGTCCATTATGATAAGGCTGACAATACCCAGGTTCCCAATGATAGCCACTATGTAGACCAGCAGAAAGATGGCAAAGAGCAAGGGCCTCAGCTCCTCTGTGTCAGTCAATCCTTCCAGAAGAAACTGGGCCACTGGGGTCCCATTTTCCAGCTGCATGGAACCACGTACAGAAACCGGCACCTGTAGAGTCCAAACTCAGAGTCAGATGAGGGTCTAAGTTTGGTGTCCCAGTCTACAAAAGGGAATAGGGGGAGGGAAGGTCCAGAGACAAAGAAGACAGGTTCCAAGCTTATAGGAATAAGACTCAGAATTAGAGGAATGAGTTTAGGCCAGTGGTCGGCAAACTCATTAGTCAACAGAGCCAAATATCAACAGTACAACGATTGAAATTTCTTTTGAGAGCCAAATTTTTTAAACTTAAACTATATAGGTAGATACATCGTTATTAACTTAATTAGGGTACTCCTAAGGCTTAGGAAGAGCCACACTCAAGGGGCCAAAGAGCCGCATGTGGCTCGTGAACCGCAGTTTGCCGGCCACTGGTTTAGGCTCAAGAGGCCAGTGGTAAGTACAGGCCAGGAGCATGGAAATTGTAACCCCGTCAGTCCCACAGCAAGAAGAAGGGCACAGACCTAGAAGTCACAGTGCATGCAGCTCCTGTAAGGACATCAACGTCAATTCCCCCATAAACTTCCCCCTGAATAAATGACCCTGGACCTTGTAATGATCTGAAATGGCCCCCTTATTTCACCAGCACCAACCCAGCAGAACCCCAGTCCAGGATCAGTGATAAGCCATCAGTCAGGTCCCTCCTTTGCCTTTTCTGAACCTTTTAGTGCCTCTCACATCACTCAAAGTCAAAGCCAATGTCCTCCTGTGGAATGCCAGGCCCTCTGTAATATACCTTCTCCTCTCTCCTCTGATCATCAAGAGGACTGTCAGCTCCTTGCCTCATAATGCATCTTCAGACTTATTCACAGCAGCCAACATCCTTGCCTATTCCTGTCCTGGTGGAAGAGGGCTCTGCCCTCCTATCCAAGGCTCATTTCTCTAGCTGCTCTCTCAATCCTTAGACATTGGGAAAGCACTAAATGCCACTGAATTGTTTGCTTTAAAACGGTTACTTTCATGTTACTCAATTTTACCTCAGTAAAAAAGCAAAATAAAAGACTTTTTTCAGACATATAAAAGCAGAGATAATTTGTTATCAGCAGAAAACCTGCATTACAAGAAATGTTAAAGTCAGTTTTCCACAAGAAAGGATGATACCAAATGGAAACTTGGATCTACATCAAGGAATGAAGAGTCCTGGTAATAGAATATATGTTGGTAAATATAATGTTTCTCATTTTTATATTCCTTTAAGTCATAGAAAATTGTTTAAAGCAAAAATATTAACATAGTGTGGGATTTATAACCTCTGTGGAAATAAAATGTATGACAACAATAGTACAAAGGACATGAGTGGGTAATGGGAACGATATTGTTGCAATGTTCTTGCATCATATGCAAAATGATTTTCAATTACTTGAAGGTAGTCTATTATAAAATACGTATTAGAAACACTAGATCTAAGTATGTATTAGATATAAAGTAGAATTCTAAAAATTATACAATCTAAAAGAATTCATGAAAATATGGAAAGAGGAACACAGAACACATGGGAGAAATATTTTTAAAGAAATAGCAGGGTGATAGGTTTAAACTCCACCATATAACTAATTACATTAATTGTAAATGGTCCAAATGCTGCAATTAAAAGGCAGAGATTGTCAGACTGTATACAAAAGAAACACAAAAAAATACGCTTAGCATAAGATATACACTTTAAATATAAAGACATAGATATGATAAAAATAAGATGGATAAAGATATACCATGCAAACTATAACCATAAGAAAGTTAGAATGGTTCTATTAATAGCAGGCCAAGTAGCCTTCAGGACAAGGAATATGATGGAATGAAGGACATTTGCCAATGATAAAGGGGTCAGTTCATGAAGAAGACATAACAACTCTAAATATATATGCACCACATACATATTTTGAAGCGCTTTTACTACTTAATGGCAAAAGACAGAATTCGGTTCAAAAGTGGTCCTAGAAATCTTAGGCAGTGAACTATGAATGAAAGAGAAATAAAAGTCATACAAATTGGAAAAAATGAAATAGAAGTATCTTTATTCAGAAATGACATGTTTGTGTATGTAGAAAATCCTAGCTACAAAAAAAAAAAAAGAAAGTGAAAAATTTAAAATCACTATCCTTCATAATGGTATCCCAAAACATGAAAATAGTGATGTACTTTCAAAATGTGCAAAATAGCCCAGCCGGTGTAGCTTAGTGGTTGAGCATCAGCCCAGGAACCAGGAGGCCACCAGTTCAATTCCTGGTCAGGGCACATGCCTGGTTTCAGGCTCGATCCCCAGTAGGGGTTGCAGGAGGCAGCCAATCCCCAGTATGGAGGTGCAGGAGGCAGCTGACCGATGATGGTTCCCCTCATCAATGTTTCTATCTCTCTATTCCTCTCCCTTCCTGTCTTTAAAAAATCAATAAAACATATTTTTTAAAATGTGAAAAATATTTACAATGAAAACTGAAAACAGTGGACAAGAGAAATTCAAGAAAACCCACATAAGTGGAGAAATAGATAATGTTCATGGGTTGGAAAACCCAGCATTCTTAGATTGTACTTTCTCACCACACCATTCTATAAATTTGGTATAAAGCTAGCAAAAATCCTGACTTTGCAGAAATAGATAAACTGATCCCAACATGTATATGGAAATGCAAAGAACCTAAAATGGAGACTCAAACTTAAAAAAGAAGAATAAAGTTGGAAGATATAAGTATGACTAAAAGAGAATACAGACAAAATGAAAAGCTCATGCTCTGCTGGTGGAAATGCAAGTTGGCATAATCATATTGAAAAACAGTTCTCCAGTTGCTTATAAAGTTAAATTTCCACTTAACTGCATGTTCCAGGAAGGCCGCTTCTGCTATTTACCTGATAATTAAAACCATATGTCTTCACAAAGACTTGTACCTAAACTTTTGTATCGACTCTATTAGTAAAAACCCAATTTGAAAACAACCCGAATGTCCATCAACAGGTGAATGGTTACAGCGATTATGATACATCTGTGCGTGGAATAGCACTCAGCAATACAGAGGGATAGATTATTGAAACACCCAACAACTTAGATGAATCTAAAATAATTATGCTAAGTTAAAGGTGGTAGACTCAAAAGAGTACACACTGTAAAATACTGTGAGAATGAAATTCCAGAAAAAGCGAATCTAATCTATATTTTTGTCTGGGCAGAATGTAGAGGAAGGGATCCACCGTTAAGAAGCTCGAGGGGAATTGTGAGAGTAATGGCAATGTTTTCTATCTTGACTTTTGTTGTATGTGCCACTGCCATAACTCATAACATTGTATACTTAAAATGTGTGCACTGGTTCTAGCCAGTTTGACTCATTGGATAGAGCGTCAGCCTGCGGACTGAAGGGTCTAGGGTTAGATTCTGGTCAAGGACACATACCTCGGTTGCAGGCTCAGCCCAGGTTGGGGTGCGTTTGGGAGGTAACCAATCGATGTGTCCCTCTCACATTGATGTTTCTCTATGTCCCTTCCACTCGCTAAAAATCAATAGGAAAATACCCTCCGGTGAGGAATAAAAAAATGTGTGCGCTTTTCCATATGTACATTTTGCCTCAACTAAGTTGAGCCAAAAAGAAAGGAAGATCAAAAAATGAACAGCAAAATGGTAGATTTAAATGCAACCATATCAGTAATATATTAAATGTAAATTTGCCCAATAATCCAATTTAGAAGCAGACATTATTAGAAAAATTTTTAAAAGACCACACTACAGACTGCCTACATGAGTCAGTTAAAATATACAGACACTAACTGGAAGTAAGAGGATGGAAAATGACATACAAAAGTAAATAGTAAGCAAAGAAGGCTGATGTCGTTATATCAATATGAGATAAGTCAGTCTTCAAGGAAAACTATGCGACCAAAGATAAAGGAATACATTGCAAAATAGTAAAAGTAGCAATTAATCCATCTGGGAGATAAAACAATTGTAAATATATATATGCCCAATAACATAACTTCAACATACATGAAGCAAGAATTGATAGGATTGCCCGGCCAATGTGACTCGGTGGTTGAGCGTCGACCAATGGAACAGGTCACGGTTCGATTTCCACTCAGGGCACATGTCCAGGTTGCTGGCTCAGTCCCCAGTGTGGGGTGTGTAGGAGGCAGCCGATCATGGTTCTCTCTCTCCCTCTCCCTTCCTCTCTGAAATCAGTAAAAAAAATATATTTAAAAAAAAGAATTGATAGGATTCATAGGTGCAAGGGGGACAGGTTGAAAAATCACAGTAAGCGAAAGAGGGAGACAACACAATCTGTTAAGACAGAGAACAGGAACTGGCAAACGATAGCGCCCTGGCCAAAAGCAGCTCACCACCTGTTTTTGAATAGCCCAGGAACTAAGAATGTTTTTTCACTTTCAATGGATAGTGAAGAAGGAGGTGGAGGAGGAGTGGAAGGATGGGAGAGGGGAAGGAACGGAGGGGGAGGCAGAAACTGGGGGAGGAAAGAGAAGAAAGAGCAACATTAGTAGCAACAGCGACCCTATGTGGCTTAAAAACCTAAGAATTTTACTCTGTTCTTTTGCATGAGAAGTTTGTTGGCCCCTGACACAGACGGGCTGAACAATACTATCAACTACCTCCATGGACTTGCTGTGTTTAGAACAATACACCTGAAATCTGAAGTTTAGATCTGTGTAAATCACACACTCTTTTCAAGTTCAAAGGATATGTTCACCAGGATAAAGCATTTGCTGGGCCCAAACCCAATTCTCAATGAATTTAATATTTTAGGGATTGAATATGCATTCTGACCAGCCTTGTCTTGTTCCTGAGTTTAGAGGAAAAGCTTTCAACCTCTCTCTGTTGAGTATGATGTTAGCTGTGTGGTTTGTCTTTATTATACTGAGGTATGTCTTCTCTATCCCCACTTTGTTCAGGGTTTTTATCATGAAAGGATGCTGTATTTTGTCAAATGCTTTTGCTGCATCGATGGAGATGATCATACGATTTGTTTAAATCTTTCGTTCTATTAATGTGCTGTATCACAGAGATTTGCATTGTCAAAACACCCCCATTCTCTGCCTGCAGGTCCCTCCCGCACAAATGTAAGAGATTACAGCTACCTGGGCAGGAGGAAGTGTCAGAAAACAGACCTGCAGTCAGTTTGAGCCCCAGTGACTTTGTTCAATGAAATGCTTCCTTGAGCCACAAGCTACTCTAGACACTGGTCTCCCTGTGGCTGCCATACCTTTCTCACAGACATGACAGGTTTGCCTTTATTTCTCCAACTCTTCAGGGCGACCTATTTACAGACATCTACACAGGTACAAAGCCAAAAAACATACAGCCCCGGACTTTTACACAGCTCAGCCTCTCTCTGCAAATAGTGCAGGCTCTCCCTCAGGGCAATGCTGTGTTCCTCCTCTCCCTCCATCTCAGGGACTCACCTCTACAGGTGCTGGCACTGGAGCCTCACCCGTTCCCCCTTTTGGCCACTCTGGTGTTTTGTAAGCAGCTCATTTTGGGTGTTAAATAGGGGCTTTCAAGGGGAGGCAGAAGAATGACAATCTACCTCATCTCTCCCCCACTCCACCCCAGGGAGATGAGTTTTCCTCTGCCTTCTCCTCAAGGGCCCTTGTCATGACTCCAGGGAAAAAGCAGCAGCATCCT
Source organism: Myotis myotis (assembly GCF_014108235.1). Classification (NCBI taxonomy): domain Eukaryota; kingdom Metazoa; phylum Chordata; class Mammalia; order Chiroptera; family Vespertilionidae; genus Myotis; species Myotis myotis. The sequence continues at coordinate 11,479,650 of NW_023416346.1, forward strand.
ACTAGTAAATTGGAGGAACACTTGAGGGAAGGATGATGCAAGAGGGAGCCAAACAAAGGCGGAAGCTCTGGGACCCTCAGGGAATGAGGCCTTAGATGACAGGTGAGTACAGCAGGTGAAGTGGGGCCCACATCCCAGGTGAATTCAATATTTCAGACAAGCGGTGATTTATTTTTATTTTTTTGATTACAGAGCGGAAAGGAAAGGGAGAGAGAAACATCAATGATGAGAGAGAATCACTGATCGGCTGCCTCCTGCACGTCCCCTACTGGGGGTCAAGCCCACAACCTGGGCATGTGCCCTGACCGGGAATCGAACCCTGACCTCCTGGTTCATAGGTCAATGCTCAAGCACTGAGCCACGCCCGGCCGGGCATCAGACAAGTGGTGATTTAGATTCTAGGTTAGGAGGTGAACAGAAAGCTCAAAGAAGGCCCCCCCTCTGGAAACAGCCCACTGAGTCATTCCAAAAGCCTCCCCGAAGCCATTGTAACATTCCTACCATGGTCAGTTGACCAGCAGGTCTCTCTGACAGTTACTGTTGTCATGGCTATTAAGATTTGCTATCACTGCTCATGAACTTGGTTGCATGAGTCAGTTGCTCAGTCTGATGAAAGTTGTTTGGGCTGTTACAGCTGTGATGCAGCTGGACTTCTGAACTGGCCCCGGGGCATAATGCCCACACTGGGTCTCTTGGTGGGCACATGCTAGACTTCTGACTGGTTTTGCCCTGCCCTCCCCATTTCACCACGAGTCAAATCCCTTTCACCACGAGTCAAATCCCTTTCACCATGGATGACAATCATTCTACTTCTTTGAGAAGACAGAAGTTAAATTGACTCTTAAGAACTAGATTTAGAATTATAGACCACTAAAGGCTAGAAGGAGCTATTAAGAATACCTCATCTGAGCCCTGGCTGGTTTGGCTCAGTAGATAGAGCATCAGCCTGCAGATTGAAGGGTCCCGGGTTCGATTCCGGTCAAGAGCACATGCCTGGGTTGCGGGCTTGATCCCCAGTGGGGGGCATGCCGGAGGCGGCCAATCAATGATTCTCTCTCATCATTGAAGTTTCTATCTCTCTCTCCCACTCCTTTCCTCTCTGACATCAATAAAAATATATTAAAAAAAAGAATACCTCATCTGAGGCTTGAGTTTCTTCTACCACAAGTCTTGCTAAATGTTCCCACCATCTGTGACTGAAGGTCTTCGTGACATTGATCTTTCTCTTGGTTTTGCTTTCTGCACCTGGGGCTGAAACAGTAAGTTCATTTAGTTTCAACCCATAACCAACAAGCTCCTCCATATCTCAGCACCTTTTCTCAGCCCTCATCCATCTTGGGCTTTGACTGAAACCCAGCTGACTCCTGAAGGACACTGGGAAAAGAAGCTGCTCATGTCCTTCAGGGCGAGGAGGTAAGGCTGGCATTCTCCCTTGCTTCCCATTGGTACTTCCAGGCACAACTCCCACCTCTTCTGCTGTGTTGAGATAGGACTGCCTTTAAAAAAATATATGTTTTTATTGATTTCAGAGAGGAAGGGAGAGGGAGAGAGAGAGAGAGACATCAATGATGAGAGAGAATCATAGAGAGGCTGCCTCCTGTATGCCCCCTACTGGAAATTGAGCCTGAAACCCAGGCATGTGCCCTGACGGGGAATTGAACCGTGACCTCCTGGTTCATAGGTTGACTTTCAACCACTGAGCCATGCCGGCTGGGCAAGATAGGACTATCTTGAGAGCCGCCTAGCGGTGCTTCTCTCTCTCTCTCTCTCTCTCTCTCTCTCTCTCTCTCTCTCTCTCTCTCCTCAAGCTCTTTCAAGTATAAAAATAGAAACCTATATAAACAGCTCTGCTAAAAGACTATTTATAATAATGCAAAGCAAAGGATAGCCAGATTTCACGGTATCTGGTCCAAAAAGCTGAAAATCAAGAACTAAATTCACTGTAGCAAACCCCAAAGGCTAATACAGCATCCATCTCTCTTTGCCTTGCCCACCTCCACATGCAAAAGTAAATATTCACATTCCTAGCCTCCCCTGCAGCTGGTGTTGATCATGTGACATGGATCTGCCAATTTCTGATCTTTTCTCACAGCTATGACACTATTTCTCTCCTTCCGTTTACAGCAGGAAAGAGTTGTATGTGTGTGATGTTTCTGCTTCCTCTTGGAATAATCTCTCTTGAACCTGCTCCATTCATTAACATTTGAGCTGCTTTCTTCCCACCTGTTTTTGGGCTTTGCCTCTTCCTGGTTTACTTCCCTTCTGTCTGAAGAACTCCCTTCAGCATCTCCTATAGTGCTGGATGCAAAGGATTTGGTGTCTTTCTCCCAGATGCCAGAGAGAAGTTGGTGTCGGCAGCCGGAGGAAGGAAGGCTTACTCTTGCACAAATTTCGTGCATCGAGCCTCTAGTAAAGGATAAAAGTGGTTTGCCGGGCCGGGTGTGTCTCAGCAGTTGAGTGGTGACCTAGAAACCAGGAGGTCGAGGTTCGATTCCTGGTCAGGGCACATGCCCCATTGCTGGCTCATCCCCAGTGGGGGGTATGCAGGAGGCAGCAGATCCATGATTCTCTCTCATCATTGATGTTTTTATCTCTCTCTCTCCCTCTCCCTTCCTCTCTTAAATCAGTTTTTTTAAAAAGATAGTGGTACGGATGTATAGGGCATTTACCATGAATTGAACTTGCAGAACAAGAAGTTGCTCTTTGAGCGAGTGGTGAGTGAATGGGAAAGCCTCGGACATTATTGTATACTACTGTAGACTTTATAAACACTGTACATTTAGGCTACAATAAATTTATAAAACAACATGAGATTAAATCAAGCACAAGAGGAAATGATACAGTCCAGAAACAGTAAACATGAAATGTATGAGGCTGCTGCTGGTATACCAGGACATGCTGTTTTACAGCAATTTTTTAATAAGTAGAAAGATTTCCCAGCCAGCATGGCTCAGTGGTTGAGCATTGACCTATGAACCAAGAGGTCACAGTTCGATTCCTGGTCAGGGCACATGCCTGGGTTGCAGGCTTGATCCCCAATGGGGGGCCTGCAGTAGGCAGCCGATCGATCAATGAATCTCTCTCATCACTGATGTTTCTATCTCTCTTCCTCTCTGAAATCAATAAAATATTAAAAAGTAAGTATAAAGACTACACTGTAAAAGAATGATGAAAAATTTAGCAAATACATAAGCCAGTAATTGCTGTTTATTATCAAGTACTTTTATACAACTGGCAGCATAGTAAGTTTGTTTACACCAGCATCACCACAAACACGTAATTCATTGTGCTATGACATCAGGACAGCTATGATATCACTGGGAGATAGTCATTTTTCAGCTCCATTATAATCTTATGGGACCACTGTCGTACATGCGGTGTCATTACTGAAACGTCATTATGCAGTGCATGACAGTACTTTGTCATGGCGGCCCTAGGAAACTCACACAATTATGAACCAAGTAGTGATATAAGCTGATTGCATGCTCATCAATACGGATTTCACATATGAAATATTTGCCTACCAAAAGGTCACAAAGACTTTTCTCCTATGACTCCTTAAATTTTTATAGTTTTAGCTTTTTCAATGGAGAGCTAGGACCATTTTAACTTAATCTTTTTAAAAATATATATATTTTATTGATTTTTTTACAGAGAGGAAGGGAGAGGGATAGAGAGTTAGAAACATCGACGAGAGAGAAACATTGATCAGCTGCCTCCTGCACATCCTCTACTGGGGATGTGCCCACAACCAAGGTACATGCCCTTGACCAGAATCGAACCTGGGACCCTTGAGTCCGCAGGCCAACGCTCTATCCACTGAGCCAAACCAGTCAGGCCTTAACCTAATCTTTGTGCATGACAGGAGGTCAGTCCTCAGGGAGTTTGAGTTTTGTTTTTCCCGTATGGATATTCCAGAGCCTTTTGTTCAAAAGGTCACCCTTCTCCCACTGAATAATGATCTTCGAGATCTTTGTGGAAAATCAATTGACCATGTATGTGTGGGTCTGCTTCTGGACTTTCAACTCTGTCATCTGGATCTACGTGTCCACCCTGGCACCAGTTCCACACCATCTTGGTTACATTTAGAGGAAGTCTTGAAATTAGGCCATGTTACTTAAGCTTGCATTTCTATGATAAACCACACTTGATCATGGTGCATTAGTTTGTTTTTTTTTAATTGTCTAAAGTTTTACATATGTCTCCTTTTTCCCCAATTGACCTCCCCCCCAGCCATTCCCACCCCGGGCAAGCCCCCACCGCCCCAGTGTCTGTGTCCATTAGTCATGCTAATATGTATGCATACAAGTCTTTTAATATATTGTTGGATTTGATTTATAACTTTTTGTTAATTTTCTTACATTGGTGCTCATAGGGAATATTGGTCTGTAGTTGTCTTCTTTTTTAAGAAATATATTTTTATTGATTTCAGAGAGGGAGAGGGAGATAGAAACGTCAATGATGAGAGAGAATCACTGACTGGCTGCCTCCTGCACGCCCCCCACTGGGGATCGAGCCCACAACCCAGGCATGTGCCTTTTGCTGGAATCGAACCTGGGACCCTTCAGTCCCAGTAGGCCGACGCTCTATCCATTGAGCCAAATCAACTGGGGCTGTAGTTGTCTTCTTTTTTAAAAAATATATATTTTATTGATTTTTTACAGAGAGGAAGGGAGAGGGCTAGAGAGTTAGAAACATCGATGAGAGAGGAACATCGATCAGCTGCCTCCTGCACACCTCCTACTGGGGATGTGCCCGCAACCCAGGTACATGCCCTTGACTGGAATCGAACCCGGGACCTTTCAGTCCGCAGGCTAACGCTCTACTATCCACTGAGCCAAACCGGTTAGGGCAGTGGTTGTCTTCTTATGTTTTTGTCTGGTTTTGTTTCACGGTAATATTGTTCCCATTCTTCTATTTTTTGAAAAATATGTGTGAGACTAGCACAGTTTCTTCCTTAAATATTTGGTAGAAATAATAATATAGTATCTGGCCAGGAGTTTTATTTATGGAGAGGTTTTACATTATGAATCCAGCCGGGACGGTGTGGCTCAGCATTTGAGCATTGATCCAGGGACCAGGAGGCCTCTGATTTGCTTCCTGGTGGTCAGGGCACATGCCTGGGTTGCAGGGACGGGGTTAGGGTGGGCTGGGGGAGCAGGGGCGTGTGCAGCAGGCAGCCAATCAGTGAGGTTCCTCTCTCTCATCTATGTTCCTGCCTCTCCATTCCTCTCCCTTCCCCTCTCTAAAAAAACAATGAAAACATTTTAAAAAAAGAAAGAATTCGGAGTCCATTTTCCTTATTTGTTATACAGTTGCTCAGATAGTCTTCTTTCTTTTTGTCTTAGTTTTAGTGGTTTGTGTCTTTTTAAAAATATATATATTTTTATTGATTTCAGAGAGGAAGGGAGAGTGAGAGAGACAGAAACATCAGTGATGAGAGAGAATCACCGATCGGCTGCCTCCTGCACGCCCCACACTGGGGATGGAGCCTGCAACCCACTGACCCAAACCGGCTAGGGCTAGTTTGTGCCTTTCAAAGAATTTGTCTGCTTTCACCGAAGCTGTGCCAGAAGCTGGAGCAGATCATCAGCTTCATGTCCAACAAAAGCTAAGGAGGGCGGAACCGGTGAGGAGGGAGCTTCTCGGTCCTGGGCCATCTTCCATTGAGGGGGGCGGGCCTCAAGCCTGGGCTCAGGGCTGAGCCCAGGATTGGGTTGCACGGGTGAGGTCAATGTGTCCCGGGCACACCAGGGCCCCCTTCATTAGTGCCTTGTTTTGGGCCCTGCAGGTGGGGAAAGGGGTGACAGGACCTAGATCCATACCAAGCAGCAACGATACCCCCAGCCTCTTGACCTTGTGCCCACATGTTCAGACAGCATCTGCAAGTACCTCCCGGGATGTGGCCAACCTATCACGGGCCTCTGCCCTGGCCTCCCTCAGGTTATGTTCAAACAGAGGAGAAACCTGGTAAGACAGGCAGATTAAGTCATCACGGCGCTCAACCCCCTCACCCCCAGTGGCTTAAATGCACCCAAACTCCTTTAAATCTGGCAACTCCTTCCTGTCCCTGTTGTATGTCCATCACGGTGAACTTGCCAACCTCTTCTCCCCTCCCCCATTCATTAACACAAAAGAGGGGCCCTAGCTAGTTTGGCTCAGTGGATAGTCAGCCTGCGGACCCAAGGGTCCTGGGTTCGATTCCAGCCAAGGGCATGTGCCTCGGTTGCAGGCTCCCGTCGGGGTGCATGCGGGAGGCAACCAGTGGATGTGTCTCTCTCACATCGATGTTTCTCTTTCTTTCTCTGTCTCTTCCTTTCCCTTCCACTCTCTATAAAAATCAATAGGAAAATATCCTCAGGTGAGGAATTAAAAAAAAAAAAAAAAAAAAGAGGGGAGCAGGGGCAGGCCGGGAACCTAGGCCAAGAAAATAGCTTTTGATGAGACTTGGTGGAGAGAGACCAAGGTCCGATTAAAGAGCAAGTGTGTTTGGGCTACTCTCTTCCAGGCATTGTTACTGGCGCTGGGGATGCTGCAGGGGGTAGTAAGTGATGCAGAGGGTGGGAGAGGTGGAATGCAACTTTAATGAGGGGCCAGAAAAGCCTCTCTGAGTGGCTGACATCCGAAAAGTATCTGAAAGAGGTCAAGCAGTAAACCAGGTGGATCCCTTGGGGGAAGAGAGTTCCAGATGGGAAAGGGCCAGTGCAAAGGCCCTGGGGCAGGAGTGGGCTAGTGTGTCTCAGAAGGGGGAAGAGGCCAATGTGGCTGGATTAGAGGGAGCAAGGTGGAGATGGGAGGGGAGGAGGCCAGAGAGGGCACGAGCAGGATCACAGAGGGCTTGGTAGGTCACTGGAAAGCAAGCATGTCAAACTCGCGGCCCACGGGCCTCATGCAGCCCACAACGAATATTTTTGCAGCCCAGCCAATACAACGGTGTGTAAGAAACGTTTTAATAAAAAATTTGTAACTTAATTTTTACAATATCCTGTTATACATGATTATTAACAAACTACAACGTTCGCTAATGACTGAGTACTATCGTGTTGCATTCATTTCCCTTACGCGCTTTACACACAGGCTCACCATTTCTCTTCACTAATACTAACAGCGAATATTTTAGCAGCTGATTGCCATGTCATTAGTCTTGTATTGACTTGTTTGGTGTGCGCAACAGGAAACATTTTGCTTTCAGAGAACAAGAAAAATAGTTTTATTTGCGTTATGCTTATTAATTTGTGTGGTTATTCAGTGTCTGGTAAGTTAATGTTCAAGAAAAAATATTAATTTTTATTAAAATGTTTTATTATTTTATGTGAACCATGACTCATTTATTTCAGCCCTTTGTATTCAGCATGTCTCTACCGAAATAAACCTACATTTCTATGAAAATTGAAGCTTTTGCTTTTTTGCAGTCCACATACACTTAAACCTTGTTTATTTGGCCCGTGTTAGCCTTTGAGTTTGACATGCTTGTTGTAGGCTTTGGCTGTGTCTCTGAGTGAGAGGGGAGCCCAGAGCAGGTTTGGAACAGAGGAGTTCTGTGATCTGATCTAAGTGTTGACGCTACCAGCAACTTTAGCAGTCCACCTATGGGGTCAAGGCAGTAAACTAATTCTGGACCTGGGCTCCTAGAGTGCAAGCTGTGCATGATTCTCTATAAGAACGAGGGAGCTAGTTCACACACACCCAGGAGAAAAAGCACCAGACCAGCCTGGCCAGGCAAGCAGCCAAGGAGGTTAAGGAGCCCCCCTGCCCAGCTGGTGCCAGAGAAGCTCAAAGTGGAGGTGAAGAAGTTTGTGAAAACCGACCACCCGGACTGCAAAGTGACCGAGCAGAAGGATCACCGGGCAGGAACAGACTGGCCTGGAGCCGGTCTGCCTCAGGCCAGCCTGTGGTGTGTGGATTCTTGACTTCATGCAGGAAAGATTGCACAATGCGAGTCCAGGTGATTTTGAGAGTATGTTTCTTAAAGTTGGGCACAGTGAGACAAAGGAAGGACTTAGGGGAGAAGAAGCAACAGGGGAGAGCCTGGGCGGTGCTCTGCTTTGGCTCCCTAGAAACATTATAGGAAAGAAGTGGGCAAAGTCGTGGCTGCTTTTAACTCACCAGGACGTCAGAGAAAAGGGGGCTTTGGAGACAGGATCAGGGGGGTGAGGCCGGGTTGAGCTGCCACTGCCTCCTGCTCCCCTGGTTACAAGTCTCCTGGGGACCCTTAGCATTTAGGAGAAAGTAAGAAGTTCATGCCCCCCCCCCCAAAAAAAAAGAAGAAGAAGAAGAAGAAAACTAACCCTGGTTTGGCTTAGTGGATAGAAGGGTCCCAGGTTCAATTCCAGTCGGGGGCACATGCCCGGGTTGCGGGCTCAGGAGGAGGTGGCCGATCGGTGGTTCTCTCTCATCACTGATGTTTCTATCTCTCTCTCCCTTCCTCTCTGAAATCAATAAAAAAAAAAATTTTTTTTTGAAAAAAAAAAAAGTTCGTGCCCGAGAAGGCCCACTCCTGCCCCAGGACCTTTGCACTGGCTCTTCCCTGCCCGGAACTGGGTCTTAGTCTTGAGAGTTTGTATGTATTTTTCTGCAGGTGAGAGTCTTAGGGAAGGGTTTTAGTAGAATATTCATCAACTTTCCAGGTGCATCATTAATATGCTGATGCATCAAAATTAGTGTATAGGGGAGTTTGGGATTATTCTTTGATCTGCTTTACTGTTTCACTTTTGTCTTGGATCTAGCTGGCTCCAATTAGATGTTTGATATTTCCCCCCCTGACTTCATCCATCCTTGTGTTGGGCTGGCACATGGCATTAATGGGGCCTTTGTCCTCCACCCCCCCCCCCCCCCCCCGCCCCCCCCGCCCCCCCCCGCCCCCCCCCCCCCCCTGCCAGGTTGAATTAAGCTATGTATTCTCTGGTTAGGGAGGAGAGGTGTAAACCATTTGCTCTCCTGTCCTTAATTGGGAAAAGATAAGGTCTTGTGATTCACTAGCTGGCTGTACGTTGTTCAAATGGTTTGGCTTTGTTGATCTTCCCTCAGTTTCCCCATTTCACTTGCCCGGGAAATTTCCTAGCTTCTTACGGTCCTGCCTCACAGAGATGGGAACATTTCCCGCGTGCTGGCTCGGGTACCGAAAGCTCCCAGGGTTTAGGAATGACCAAGCCTCAGCGCACAGCCTCGCTGTGGGGGTGTCGGGGGAGGAGGGCGGGGCACGGAGTGTCCAGCAGGTGCAGAGGGGGTCTGAGGGAGACGGGGAGGGGGTGGGGGGACCCGGGCTATGGGCTCAGAAGAGGAAGCCGAGAACAAGGTCCCCTTACCCATTCCGAGGTCTCACACTCAGTTCCTTACCCCGATGTTCTGGCCGGTTTCTGACTTGTCATATTTCACTTGGTTCAGTAACGAGTTCGGAGAGGGGTCCTGAGTTTATCCAAGAACCGACTGAGTCCGAGGTGGGACCGGCGGGTTAGGCCGGAGCGAGAGGGGAGCGAATACGAGCACTGGGCGGGGCGCTGGGCTGCCGGGTTTAAATCTCCCGCCTCCTGCAACGGACACCTCTGAGCAGAGGTGCGGGTGTGGGGGTGGCGGGAGGGGGTGGCGGGAAACGGGCTGCGGGAGCGATGCGGGGGGGGGGGGCGGGGGGGGGCGGGGGGGGGAACACAGATGCGCCAGCAGAGCCTACCCTTCCAGATCTACTCCCCTGAGATCGCCGAGGGCATGGTGCTACCCTGGCGCTTCCTGTCTGCCCACCAGCAGTGGCTCGATCCTCAGTGGTTCTCAACCTTCTGGCCCTTTAAATACAGTTCCCCATGTTGTGACCCAACCATAAAATTATTTTCGTGGCTACTTCATAACTGTAATGTTGCTACTGTTATGAATTGTCATGTAAATATCTGATATGCAGGATGGTCTTAGGCGACCCCTGTGAAAGGGTCGTTTGACCGCCAAAGGGGTCGCAACCCACAGGTTGAGAACCACTGCTTTAAACAATACCAGTAAAGAAAAAATTAAATAAAAAAAGAGTTCCATACACGTTTAGGATTGTTATTTTATCTTGCTGAAATAACCATGCCAGCATTATGAAACGACCTTATTTATCTCTGGTACTGTTCTTTGCTCTGTATTCTCCTTTGTTATGCAAGGTCATTGTAAAGGTTTATTTTCTAGGACTACTTTTGGCACCACACACACGTATCAGTCAGACTTCAGACAGGAAAACAGAAGCCACACTAAGCATTCAACAGATAATTCAATAGCGTGTGTGGTTTACACAGGTGTTAGAAAGCTGAGAGAGCAAAAAATGGGGCAACCAAATATTAGTAACTACAGAAACCAGCTCCTATTGTAAGAACTCAACCATACGGGCGAAGGATAGCATGACCAGAACCTGGGGGCTTGGAGGTGGGCGCCTGGTAGCCATATATCTATTGCTCCAACTTCTAAAGAGAAGGGTGCTATGCAGTTTGCGCCGGTGCCTCAGGGGTCCTAATGAATGAAGCTGGCAGCTGGAGCTGGTGCTGTCTTCTGCCACTGGAGAGATGCAGTTGGATGTTGAGACGCCCTTCTCCCTTTTTCTTGCCTTGGAATCTTCTATCAGTGTTTAGAATTGTGTTTGATAGAGTCCCAGTCCCAGAATTAGAAGAGGCTGTAGGGGGACGATCTCAGGGTTGAGCAACAATAGAAGCACTGGGAAAGCCTGGATGTATTCTCTAGGTCTCAACTTTTTTCTCCTCCTTAATCCTGGAGTCCTTTTGTTCACTGTTCGGAGAGAATTTCTCAGGTCAAGCTGTTAGCTCGCTGATGTGCTCTTAAGTTGTAGCCATTCTGCTGTTCAGCCCTGTGATTGGTAGTCATGTCATGTTTTTCATTTCGAAGAATGGTTTCCTTTTCACATTAGCCGGCCCATCTTTTCTGGACAGCCCATCATCTTTTGAGAGTTTCCCCTTGCATGTTGAGTAGATCCTGGCTTCCTCCCTCACATTCATACAGACATTTAGGAGAACAGGTCTCTAGAAAGAGGGAACAGAAGATGTGAAGACCTTGCCTGAAGCAGGAGGAATATATTTGCAGTATTTGAGGAAGAGCTTTTTGAATCTGGTTTCATATTCTCAAATGCTTGGTTGGCTGCTGATGTTTGTTTGAGGATCTGGATCAGCAGTTCTCAGTGGGTGTCAGAATTTGCCTCTTAGGTAGGAATGCCATATTTAGCAAAAAAACAAAAAGGTAAGTTTCTATTTCAGACAATGGAAACAAATTATGTTTTTGTATACATATGTCAACCCGATCTCCCTAGGAGACATCTGGCCATGTCTGGAGAACTTTTTGTTGTTAACAACTGATGGGGAGGTGCTATTGGCATCTAAGGGATGTTGCTAAACACCCTGCAATGCACAAGACAGCCCCCACCACAAAGAATTTGGCCCAAAATGTCAATAGTTTCAAGAGTGAGACATTTTGTTTTATATGGAACTGTGAATTTCTTCAGCTGAAATGAGAATCCTGTTGACAAATATATGGTTTTTTGTTTTTTTTGTTTTTAATATATTTTATTGATTTTAGAAACATCGATGAGAGAGAAACATCGATTAGCTGCCTCCTGCACACTCCCTACTGGGGATGTGCCCACAACCAAGGTACATGCCCTTCACCGGAATCGAACCTGGGACCCTTCAGTCCACAGGCCGACGCTCTATCCACTGAGCCAAACCGGCTAGGGCTGGTTTTTTTTTTAAATATATATTTTTATTGATTTCAGAGAGGAAGGGAGAGGGAGAGAGAGATGGAAACATCAATGATACAGAGAATCATTGATTGGCTGCCTCCTGCACGCCCCCTACTGGGGATCGAGGCTGCAACCTGGGCATGTGCCCTTGACTGGAATCAAACCTGGGACCCATCAGTTCGCTGGCCGCCACTCTGAGCCACTGAGCCAAACTGGCTAGGGCTAAATTTTTTCTGAGTTTCTTAAACTCTTGGTTTTATTCTTTTATTTCTCCTTGGTACTTACTCATTTCTGTTCTTTGCTTTTGACCTCTAGATGATCTCACTCTGAGTTATATTTAGAGGACATGTTGGGAGTTTCAAATTTACACAGCCACTGTTACCTTAGGTGGTTTCACTTTAAAAACACTTTTATTTTTTTAATTCAATTGTTGTATTAGCGTAAGGTAGAGTGAGGGCATAACTTGATTGTATAGTTAATCAATTGACCCAGCACCCTTTGTTGAGTAGTCCTTCCTCCATACATAGTTTCTTTGTTCCCAGAGAGAGTATATTTTTAAGAAATCTATGCACATGATTCAAAATCAAAGCGTATTAAAGTGTATACAGTGAAAAATAAGTTTCTTTCCTTCTCCCTTTCTCCCAGCTGCTCAGCTTCTCTCTGCAGCTGCAGGCATTGGGACCACCTTCTTGATTTTCATGTTTATTGCAACATTTTCCATAATATTCAAGCTGTGGAAGCAGCTTAAGTGTCCGCCAATGAATGAATGAATGGATGGATAAAGAAGTTTTGGTATATGGTACAATGTAATATTACTCAGCCATAAAACTAATGAAAATCTGCCATTTGCAATAACATGGGTGGACCTGGGGTATTATGCTAAGTGAAATAAGTCAGAGAAAGACAAATGCCGTATTATCTCACTTATATATGGAATCTAAAAAAAAAAGCACACCAACTCATAGATGCAGAGGAAAGATTTGTGGTCACCAGAGGCAGGGGGTTAAAAGATACAACATTCTAGTTATGAAATAAATGAGTCATTAGGATGTAATGTACAGCATGGTGACTATGGTTAATAATACTGAACTTTATATTTGAAAGTTGCTAAGAGAGTAGATCTTAAAAGTTCTCAAAACCTGGCCGGTGTGGCTCAGTGGTTGAGCGTCAATCCATGAACCAGGAGGTCAGGGCTCGATTCCCAGTCAGGGCACATGCCCAAGTTGTGGGCTCCATCCCTAATAGGGGGCATGCAGGAGGCAGCCCATCAATGGTTCTCTCTCATCATGGATGTTTCTCTCTCTCCCTCTCCCTTCCTCTTTCTGAAATCAATAAAAATATATATTTTTAAACATTTTTCAATAAAAAGAATTCTAGAATTCTCTCCATGTCAATAACCAGAGATCTTCATTTTTGACAACTGTATGCTATTCTGTTGTGTGGCTATACCACGTTTATTCAATTACTTCCATATTTTTGGACAGTTGGGTTGTTTCCAGTCTTTTGATATTTGCAACCATTGCCACAATTAAAAATATTGTACGTGACGTTTTGTACTTGTGTAGATTGATCTGTATGATTTCCAGAGCTGGGAATTCATGGGTCTGTGAATCTATAAATGTCCGTTTGCATTCCTACCAGCAATGTAAATAGTGCCTTGCCAACAGAATGTGTTGTCAAACTTTGGGATTTTGGCCATCCAATCATAAGAAATGATATTTCTGTGGAATTATAATTTGTAGTTCTTTTATTCAGAGGGAGGTTGAACATTTCTTGATATTTTTGTTTATTTTCCTGTGACATATGTGCTCTTCCTTTATCATTGGTCTTTTTAGTCTCAATTTCTGGGAGGTGATTAAGTCCTTTGTGAGAAAAGTTGTATATAATTTTTCCCAGTTTTTCATTCTGTTTTTTGACTTTGCTTATGTTATCTGTGTGGGTGTACAAAAATGTATCTAGTAAAATGTGTCCATATTTTATTTTACAGCTTCTGGAGTCTCAGTCACATTAAGAAGGCCTTTCTACTCCCTGCTTTTATTATATTTTTTAAAAAATATATTTTATTGATTTTTTATTTGTTTTTACAGAGAGGAAAGGGAGAGGGATAGAGAGTTAGAAACATCCATGAGAGAGAAACATCCATCAGCTGCCTCCTGCACATCCCTTACTGGGGATGTGCCCGCAACCAAGGTACATGCCCTTGACTGGATTCGAACCTGGGACTCTTCAGTCCACAGGCCGACGCTCTAGCCACTTTCCACCTCCAAAGGGGTCACGACCTGAAGGTTCAGGTGGGCAGTACCTGCTGATGGCCGCCCCGAGGCCTATGAGACCATCCCCTTCAAGGTGCTGCGTAGGGAGATTGCCAAGGCCAAGGGCCACTTTGGCACTCACTAGAAGCAGGAAATCAAGCAGCTCTTCCTGTAGTTCCACTTGAACATGGAGAAGCCACCCACTGCAGTGCCTCCTGGGGTGAAGCATCTGCCACCCCCACTGTTGAATGGTTGGCCCCCAAGGTGGCACAAATACCCGAGTCTTTGTCTCCACCCCTGGCAGGAGGCCCGCCTTTGCCCCCGATTCCACCCAGTCGGTCTGCACCCTCAGAGCCCATGAGCCCTCTCCAGCTGCCCCCCTCCAGCTCTCGGGTTCCACCCACCATCTGGGGTCTATCTGCCTGCTCCTGGGGTCCATACTCCTCCTTTTGCTGGAGTCCACCCCCAGGTCCCAGGGGTCTGCCCTCTAGCAACTGGGACCCACCCCCAGCCTCCTTGGGTTCACCCCTCCAATGCTGGGGTTCATCCCCACTCCTATGCCCTGGTGGAGAGGCCCCCTCCCCCACCCTCTGAGGGCTGGGGGAACATTCCACCCCCTGCCTGGCCGAGGGAAAAGTCAACCCCTCTTTGTATTTCTGCTTCCCTGTTTTCCCGTCTTCCCTGCCCGTTACCCAATCCCCCCCCCCCCCGACCCTCCCGCAAACAAAAGTCTGCTGATTTTTATAGGGCTGTGCCCTGTCCCCAGACCTCACTAGTCTTGGGGAAACAAATTTAAAGTCGGCCCATGGACCTAAGGGTCTCAGCTTTGATTGCCGGTCAAGGGCAAGTACCTTGGTTGCAGATTCCCCAGTCCCAGTAGGGGCGTGTGTGGGAGGCAACCAGTCCCTGTGTCTCTCTCACATCAATGTTTCTCTCTCTTGCAACCTCCTCCCTCCCTTCCGCTCTCTCCAGAAATCAATGGAAAAAATATCCTCAGGTGAGGATTAAGAAAAAAAAAAGGTCATGTTCACATGTTCAATGAAATATTTTTAGGAGAAATGAATGGCAAACTTGCAAAAACATACTTCTAACTAATAATCTTGCACGTTTATATTAGCACTATTCATTTAATGTATGAATAGTACATTCTTGTAATACAAGAATAAAACTACAAAAAATATTCCAAAATGTTGACACTATTTAGTGCTGAATGTCAGGACACAATTGATTTTTATTTCTTTCCATTCCCCAATTGCTTCAGTTGCTCTGTACCACTATCTGAATCCCAGAACCTCCCCACCTCTACTACACGAGGACAAAGGCAACAAAATGAGCAGGTATGGTCGCTGAAAAGAAAGTCAGACACAAACATTTAATGACCCATTTTCTCAAGCAACAAGGATACAGAGCAAGTGGGCATAGAGAGCCAAATGCCAATATGAGCCGACAACAAAGCCCGGTTAGAGAGTAGCACTACTGCAGGAATCAATTCCCTGGGAAGTGCCTAGTTAGGGTCACCGGGTTCGGCCCCAGCCCTCCTTTCCCGGCTGACTCTCCTTGGAATAAAAGGCCAAATGCACTGAATGTTATGCATCACCAGCGAAAGCTTTTCGAGGAAGGCGTTGACGGAAACTCGGAGCAGATCAAAGTCGTCAGCAGCCCATTTGCTAAAAGTGAGGGATAAAAATCAAGTTAAAGGTGATGACTCTCTTACACCCAACCCCCCTTCCCCCCTTCCCCCCTCCCCCGCCAGACCTGACACTCGAGTGTCTCCTTGTATGCATGACACAGCCCCTCTCTGGCTAAGGTTGGCTCTTAGCCCCTGAGCACTTGCGTCCACCCCCCATCCCGCTATGGACTCCTTCTACAACTGACACAGAGAGCACGGTGCCCTTGATTTTGATCTCCCTTTGAACCGCCTGCTGGTCATTTTCATCGTCCATGGTTATGCGGGCCATCTCTGCCTCCAGGGAGCACCGGAAAGGCACGGAGAGCTTGCTGGAGGAGACATGGTTAAGGCGCCATCCGCAGTTGAATTTTCCAGTGCCTCGGGCTTCCTTATACCTCAGAGGCTGGCCTTCACCCCAGGCTCCCGCTCCAGTCGTCTGCCCCCACTCCCACCCCCACCCGCAGCTCAGGCCACCCTCAGTTCATCCTGTCCAACCTCCGCCACTCCCTCAGGCTGCTTCGCTTCCCTCCAGCCCCCCGCACCTGTCCACTCCCGTCCCACCCGGCTACCCCAGGTCCCCTCCCTGCTCCCATTTTTATCTTCCCCAGGCTGCCCTGTGCCCTGTCCCCAAAGCCAGCCCTAGCCTCGCAGGATGTCCCTGAGCCATCCCTTGGCCACCAGGCCTCAGGGCATCGTCGGAAAGGATACAAGATCTTCTTTCGGTTTCCTGGTTCTGCATCCATGGATAGTGCATATCTACCTGGCCCAGAAACATCTGCTGCCCGTGCCACAGTGGGAGCACCTATGGCTGCTGCTCCCATCGTTTCCTCATCTCCAGGGCCACCCGTGAAAGCAAGGCCACCCTGATTGTCGGGGCCGCCAGCACCACACTGGCCAGGAGGGCTGCTAGGGCCACTCTGGGTGCCGGGACCGCCAGGGCTAGTACGGCCACGAGGACCATACTGGCCTCCCAGATCGCTGGGGAGACCATGGCTGGTAGCATCGCCAGTTCCACCCTGGTCTCCAAGGCCACTGACGCACTCCCCTGCACTAGCCATACAACCTGCCTCTTCTTCGGCTGCGGCCTGCTTGGCTGCTTCGAAATCCATGTTCCCCTTCTAGTCTAACTTCAAGATGGCGGCCCCTCAGCCCAATTTAGGGAGAGACTGAAGCTTTCTCAGGAAGTCCCACCCTTTCACTGGCAACGCCACTCAGCGTGTCCAGGGCGCCTGCGCAAACAACCCATTCGCGCACAATTGAATGCCCCGAGCACCTGCGCAACAATTGAACCCCAGTGCGCCTGCGCAAACAGACTCCCTCCTCCCCTTCCCCCCGCCCCCCTCTCCGCACTCGTTCGTTTCCTGGCAAGAGAGGCCTCCTATGGGCTTCTGTGCTGAGGCTGCTGGGAACGTGACTGTTTCCCGCTATCTGGCCGAACACCAGGCTTCCGGATGAGCGTCAAAGCCGCTGGCAGCACCTGCCTGGCTACCCTCATGTAACATATGCTTGCTGAGCCCTGTCATCCAGTTCTGGGAGTGACTCGGTGTCTCTGGGCTAGTCCTGGCCTATTCATCTCTATGCACTCCACCTGCTGCTGCATCTGAATCTGCAGACGGGTGGGGCCCCGCCCTGGGGGTATGCTGAGCAGCAGTCACTCCTCCATCCCTATGTATTGCTGAGAGCTATTCCACGCACAGATGTATCATAATCGGTGTAACCATTCACCTGTTGATGGACATTCGGGTTGTTTTCAAATCGGGCCTTTTACTAATAGAGTTGATACAAAAGTTTATGTACAAGTCTTTGTGAAGACATATGGTTTTAATTATCAGGTAAATAGCAGAAGCGGCCTTCCCGGCACATGCGGTTAAGTGGAAATTTAACTTTATAAGAACCTGAAGAACTGTTTTTCAATATGATTATGCCAACTTGCATTTCCACCAGCAGAGCATGAGCTTTCGTTTTGTCTGTATTCTCTTTTAGTCACATGTATATCTTTCAACTTTATTCTTCTTTTTCAAGGTTGATGTTCCTATTCTGGATTCTTTGCATTTCCACATGCGTTTTGGAATCAGTTTGTCAGTTTCTGCAAAGTCAGAAATTATTATTATTATTATTAGGTTTGCATCAAGTTTATAGAATGGTGTGGTGAGAACATACAACTTAAGAACACTGGGTCTACCAATCCATGAACATGACCTATTTCTCCACTTAGTAGGTTTTCTTTCCTTTCTTTTTTTTTTTAAAATATATTTTATTGATTTTTTACAGAGAGGAAGGGAGAGAGACAGAGAGTCAGAAACATCTAGGAGAGAGAAACATCGACCAGCTGCCTCCTGCACATCCCCCACTGGGGATATGCCCGCAACCCAGGTACATGCCCCCAACCAGAATCGAACCCGGGACCTTTCAGTCTGCAGGCCGACGCTCCATCCACTGAGCCAAACCGGTCTCGGCCTAGTAGGTTTTCTTGAATTTCTCTTAGCAACAGTTTTCACAGTAAATATTTTGTAATTTTATAAAGTACATTACTAAGTATTTCATGTTTTGGGATACCATTATAAATGGTAGTGATTTTTAAACTTTCACTTTTCTTTTTTGTAGATAGGATTTTCTACATACACAAACATGTCATCTCTGAATAAAGAGACTTCTCTTTTTTCCCCAATTTGTATGACTTTTATTTCTCTTTCTTTCATAGTGCACTGCCTAGGATTTCCAGGACAATGCTGAACAGAATTCTGTCTTTTGCAATTCAGTATCATGTTAGCTGTAGGATTTTTGTAGATTCCCTTGTTCAGATTAAGAAAGTTTCCTTCTGGTTGTATTTTTCTGAGTGTTTTTTTAAAAATCATAAGTGGCTGTTGAATATTGTTAGACGCTTTGCCTGCATCTATCGAAATGGCCGTATTTTGCCCTTTATTTGCTGAATATGATCAAGGACACTGATTCATTTTTTGATTTGAGACCAATATTTTATTCTTGAGCTAAATCTCACTTGGTCCTGATGTATTATCCTCTTTATGGGTTGCTAGATTGTTTTCTGATATTTAATTAAGTTTTGTGTGTGTAACTTCATGAAGGATATTGGTCTGTGGTTTTCTTTCCTTGTAATGTCTTCATTAGGTTTGGGTATGATGTAATACTGGCCTCATTAAATGATTTGAAAAGGGTTTACCCTCCTCTGCTTTCTGAAAAATTTTGTATAGAATTGATAATATTTCTCCTTTAAGTATTTCATAGTATTGAGTAATAAAGCAATGTGAGCCTGGAGTTTTCTATTCTATTTCTTTGATAGATTTAGGGGATAGTCAGGTTTTTCTAATTTTTCTTGAGTCGGTTTTGGTAGGTTGGGTCATTAAAGGAGTTTGTTCATTTCATCTAAATTAGCAAATTTGTTCACAAATATTTTTCCTCATATTGTCTGGGTACTTTTGATCAGTTTTATTGGTATTAACACTAGATTGCCCAAGGAAGTCATTTTGACTGCTTTTTAATTTCAATTAGAAAAACAACTATTCAGCCACACAAAAACAGAAATGCCTACAAACAAGTACCTTTCAATAATAACTTTAAACGTAAACGGACTAAATGCTCCAAACAAAAGACATCGAGTGGCTGAATGGATAAAAAAACATGACCCATACATCTGCTGTCTACAAGAAACCCACCTCATTAGAAGGGACTCACACAGACTGAAAGTGAAAGGATGGAAAAATATCCTTCAGGCAAATGGAAAGGAAAAGAAAGCTGGGGTAGCAATACTTATATCGGACAAAATAGACCTCAAAGTGAAGGCCATAACAAGAGATAAGGAAGGCCACTTCATAATACTAAAGGGATCAATACAACAAGAAGATATAACCCTGGTAAACATATATGCACCCAATGCAGGAGCACCCAAATTCATAAAAAAACTCCTGGAAGATATCAAAGGAGAGATCGACAACAATACAATCATAGTAGGGGACTTTAATACACCACTGACAGCACTGGATAAGTCCTCTAGACAAATAATCAGCAAAGATACAGCAATCCTAAATGACTCACTAGATCAGATGGACTTAATAGACATCTTCAGAACACTTCACCCGAAAGCCAGGGAATATACATTCTACTCAAATGCTCATATGACATATTCAAAAATAGACCATATATTGGGTCACAAGCAAAGTATCCCCAAATTCAAGAAAATTGAAATCATAAAAAGCGTCTTCGCAGACCACAATGGCATAATATTAGAAATAAACTACAATAAAAACAACCCAAAATACTCAAACACCTGGAAGCTGAATAGCATGCTATTAAATATTGATTGGGTTACTAATGAAATCAAAGAAGAAATTCGAAACATCCTGGAAACTAATGACAATGAAAACACAACAATCCAAAACCTATGGGACACAATGAAAGCAGTCCTGAGAGGGAAGTTTATAGCTCTACAGGCCTATCTCAAAAAACAAGAAAAAATGGTAGTAAATCAGCTAACTCTACAACTCAAAGAATTAGAAAGAGAGCAACAAGAAAACCCCAGAGTGAGCAGAAGGAAGGAGATAATAAAGATTAGAGCAGAAATAAATGACATAGAGACCAAAAAAACAATACAGAAAATCAATGAAACCAAGAGCTGGTTCTTTGAAAGGATAAACAAGATTGACAAACCTCTAGCCAGACTCACCAAGAAGCAAAGAGAGAGGACCCAAATAAACAAAATCAGAAACGATAGAGGCGAAATAACAACAGACCTCACAGAAATACAAATGATTGTTAAAAAATACTATGGACAGCTCTACTCCAACAAACTAGACAACCTGGAGGAAATGGACAAATTCCTAGAAAAATACAACATTCCAAAACTCAATCAGGAAGAATCTAAAAATCTCAACAGGCCAATAACTATGGAAGAAATTGAAGCAGTCATCAAAAAGCTTCCAGCAAACAAAAGCCCAGGACCAGACGGCTTCACAGGGGAGTTTTACCAAACATTCAAGGAAGAACTAAAACCTATCCTCCTCAGACTACTACAAAAAATTCAAGAGGAAGGAACACTTCCAAGCTCATTCTATGAAGCCAGCATCACCCTAATACCAAAACCAGGTAAAGACAACACAATGAAAGAGAATTATAGGCCAATATCCCTCATGAACATAGATGCCAAAATCCTCAACAAAATCTTAGCAAATCGGATCCAGCAGTACATCAGAAAGATCATACACCATGACCAAGTAGGATTTATCCCAGGGATGCAAGGATGGTACAGTATCCGCAAATCAATAAACGTGATACATCACATAAACAAATTGAAAGAAAAAAACCACATGGTCATATCAATTGATGCAGAAAAAGCATTTGACAAAATTCAACACCCATTTTTGATAAAAGCTCTCAGCAAGGTGGGAGTAGAAGGATCATACCTCAACATAATAAAAGCCATATATGACAGGCCCACAGCCAACATCATACTCAATGGACAAAAACTAACACCATTTCCCCTAAGAACAGGAACAAGACAGGGATGCCCCCTCTCACCACTCCTGTTCAACATAGTACTGGAAGTGTTAGCCATTGCAATTCGGCAAGAAGAAGAAATAAAAGGCATCCAAATTGGAAAAGAGGAAGTAAAACTGTCCTTATTTGCAGACGACATGATATTATACATACAAAACCCTAGAGACTCCATCAAAAAGCTACTGGACTTAATACATGAATTTGGCAATGTAGCAGGATACAAAATTAACCCCAAGAAATCCGAGGCATTTCTATACACCAATAGTGAACTTTCAGAAAGAGAGATTATAAAAACAATCCCGTTTACCATCGCACCAAAAAAATTAAGCTACCTAGGAATAAACTTAACTAAAGAGGTAAAAGACCTCTACTCAGAAAACTACAGGACGTTGAAAAAAGATATAGAGGAAGACATAAACAGATGGAAGAACATACCGTGTTCATGGATGGGTAGAATCAACATCATTAAAATGTCCATACTACCCAAAGCAATCTATAAATTCAACGCACTTCCCATTAAAATACCAACGGCATACTTCAGAGATCTAGAACGAACTCTCCAAAAATTCATCTGGAATAAAAAAAGACCCCGAATAGCTGCAGCAATCCTGAAAAAGACCAAAGTAGGTGGGATCTCAATACCAGATATCAAGATGTATTACAAAGCCACTGTTCTCAAAACTGCCTGGTACTGGCACAAGAATAGGCATATAGATCAATGGAATAGAATAGAGAGCCCAGAAATCGGCCCGAACCAATATGCTCAATTAATATTTGACAAAGTAGGCAAGAACATACAATGGAGCCAAGATAGTCTCTTCAATAAATGGTGTTGGGAAAATTGGACAGATATATGCAAGAAAATGAAACTAGACCACCAACTTACACCATACACAAAAATAAACTCAAAATGGATAAAGGACTTAAATGTACGACAGGAAACCATAAAAATTCTAGAAGAATCCAAAGGCAACAAAATCTCAGACATATGCCGAAGCAATTTCTTCACTGATACAGCTCCTAGGGCACTTGAAACGAAAGAGAAAATGAACAAATGGGACTACATCAAAATAAAAAGCTTCTGCACAGCAAAAGAAACCATCAACAAAACAACGAGAAAACCCACTGTGTGGGAAAACATATTTGCAATGTCATATCTGATAAGGGCCTAATCTCCAAAATTTATAGGGAACTCATACAACTTAACAAAAGGAAGATAAACAATCCAATCAAAAAATGGGCAAAGGACCTAAATAGACACCTTTCAAAAGAGGACATTCAGAAAGCCAAGAGACATATGAAAACATGCTCAAAGTCACTAATCATCCGAGAGATGCAAATCAAAACAACAATGAGGTACCATCTCACACCTGTCAGAATGGCTATCATCAACAAATCAACAAACGACAAGTGCTGGAGAGGATGTGGAGAAAAAGGAACACTTGTGCACTGCTGGTGGGAATGCAGACTGGTGCAGCCACTATGGAAGACAGTATGGAGTTTCCTTAAAAAACTACGAATGGAACTCCCATTTGACCCTGTGATCCCACTTCTAGGAATATATCCCAGGAAACCAGAAACACCAGTCAGAAAGGATATATGCACCCCTATGTTCATAGCAGCACAATTCACCATAGCTAAGATCTGGAAACAGCCTAAGTGCCCATCAGTAGATGAATGGATTAGAAAACTGTGGTACATCTACATGATGGAATACTATGCTGCTGTAAAAAGGAAGGAACTCTTACCATTTGCAGCTTCATGGATGGAACTGGAGAGCATTATGCTAAGTGAAATAAGCCAGTCAATGAAGGAAAAATACCACATGATCTCTCTCATTCATGGATAATAGAGACCATTATAAACTTTTGAACAATAATAGATACAGAGGCAGAGCTGCCTCAAACAGATTGTCAAACTGCAGCAGGAAGTCCGGGGAGGGTTGCGGGGCAGGAGGTAGGGGGGTAAGAGATCAACTAAAGGACTTGTATGCATGCATATAAGCATAACCAGTGGACATAAGACATTGGGGCATAGGGGAGGCTAGGGGAATGTCTAGGGCGGGGGGATAAAATGGACACATATGTAATACCCTTTGTAATACTTTAAGCAATAAAAAAAAAATAAATAAATAAAAAAAATAAATTGATTTATTGGTCATCACCAAAAAAAAAAAAAAAGAAAGAAAAACAATTATGTATATAAGGACACAATGTCTTAGAATTTTGTGACTTTTTGTACAACATATAAATGCGTTTATTAATAATTGCAGTTACCTCCCCCTCCTTCATTTCCGGTATATATATATGTGTTATACCTATATTGCCCAAAAGCAGTCATTTTGACTGCTTGGGAAATTTTAGACTCTTATTATTGAATTGAGTAAATTTCTTATATGACCAGTTCGGCTCTGTATTGAAATAACAGTTTTCATTTTTTTTCGATTACCGTCACATGATAACATACAAGTACACGATAAATTGTCGATACTTGATAAGTTGCAGTTGCTCAATAAGCTAAACTAGTACTTGTTATTCGAATCTTTATGCAGTGATGCTTGTTCTAATAAGTTGTTTATTTTATTTCTTTTGCACCCTAAATTCATGAAAGAAATGTCGAACAGAAGTGAGTTATTGGAAAAGCTAAGGAACATAAGTGAAGAGTGCTCCGATACTATTCTTTCACAATGCAGTCATTTTGACTGCTTTTGGGCAATATAGGTATATACTAAATTTCAGTCTTTCTAGTGTTAAAAAAGCTTTCTGTTTCAAGTATATTCTCTATCATTTGTTCATTTTACATTTTATTAATATCTGCTTTTCATTATTTCTTTCCTACTACGTATTTAGATTTTAATTTGCAAGTGATACCAAAAGAGATAAAACAATAAAAAATACCCACCCTGGCTAGAGCCAAAGGAAGAATTTCTGGGTCTATGTAACTGAAAGATTAGGGGGTAGTTCTTGGCTGGTTCCAAGATTTGGTTCTCTGAGATTTGCCTTTCTTGCCCCAACTGCCCTTCTGTTCGGCGCCTGCCCTCACCCCTGCAGCCCCCCAAAAGCGTCACTGGTTAGATGGGATCAGCGCGGTTACAGGAAAGCAGGGCTTCGGTTTGCCAGGGCAGGGGGATAGGCCCATCTCTGTGGAAATAACGACACTGGTAGCAGGGGAGGGGGAATGGATGTTGGGTGGCAAAACCAACAGATGTCTTCCACAGGGGTGCATACATGTCATCAAATTTAAAATCCATTTCCAATGTTTTTAAAAGAACCCTACTAGGAAAGATGATTTCTTAGTCTAATAGAGCCAAACTGTTTCCAAGTAACTTAACAGAATCCCAGAACAAAACTCAAGAGTATATTTGGGAACATAGATACCATCCTGGGTAAAATGTCACAAGATCTGGCATCCAATCTACAATTACCAAGCCTGCAAAGAAGCAGGAAAATTCAACCCCATTATTAGAAACCAGTCACAAAGAGGCATCCAGATTGGAAAGGAGACATCCAACTGCCTTATCAGCAGACAACCTGATCACCTATGATGAAAATCTGATGTAATTCACAGAAGAGCTAGTAAAACTATAGGCAAGTTTGACTCCTCCCCGCAAAAGCTAAACTAATCCTCTCAACACTTTGCTTCACTGATCTGAAATGTTAGTAAGCCACAAAATTCTCATTCTAGTACTTCTGGGTTGTTTTATCTTATGCAAAGTAAGGTGCCTATTTTTCTTTATAATTTTTGGCAGGAATCAGAAATACTGCTAACAAAAAAGACCTGAGCAAACTAGAATTCT
Organism: Myotis myotis; assembly: GCF_014108235.1. NCBI lineage: Eukaryota > Metazoa > Chordata > Mammalia > Chiroptera > Vespertilionidae > Myotis > Myotis myotis. Next base: position 11,504,582 of record NW_023416346.1, read on the forward strand.
GGTGGGAGGGCACTTTCTGGAGAGCAATTGTGTACTGTAGACTAAGAGTCTTAAAAAATAAATATAAATATACATTTTTTTCTTTATTGATTAAGGTATTACATGTGAGTCCTTATCCCCCCACTCATGCCCTCACCCACCCCTGGTGTCTGTGTCCAGTGGTTAGGCTTATATGCATGCATACGGGTCCTTTGGTTGATCTCTCCTAAATATACAATTTTAACTCAGTAATTCTCCCGTTTGGAATCTACCTTGAGGAAATAACCATTCCCACAAAATCCTATAGAAGAATTCCATCAAATCATGAATTCCAAGTGGAGGAAAATGGAAACATGAAATGTTTAACAGTTACATTCTTGGACTTCTGTTATGCCGTCGGACTGGTCTCGAGCCTCCTCCTTCGCCGATCTCGTGGGTCCTCCTCCGCCGCCGCCTCCTCCTTCGCGGGTCTCGTGGGTCCTCCGCCACCGCTGCCGCCACCCAGCCATCCTGGTTGTCTCTCCCTCCCTCCTACCCTCAGAGGGTGCCCTCCTTTCAGCTCAACCTCACCCCGCTCAAGAGGCCACTGGGCTTCATCATCGGGGTCCTGATTGCTTCTGTCTTTGCTTTCGCCACCCGTGGAGGTGTTAAGGGCAAAAACAGAAATTCTAGTGAGTTGTCCCCCTAAAGTTCCTGCCAATAGAACCATTACGGCTACTTTTGCTTAGCCATTCAGGTCGAACGAGGCATCATTTCATTCAGTCTTTGCCAGTAAATGCGTGTGATAGAGGTTGGAGCAAGTTTGTCCTTAGAGATTACGATGGTTCTGCGCGATTCTATGTGCCGTTTGCAGTCTTTGTTTTCTTGTACTGCGTTGCTGCTCAGCTGCTCTCTGTTGGTTACACAACCCTATATGGGGATAGTCGAAAACTTCCCATGACTGACCTTATTGTGATTCTTGTTGTCATATTCTTGTGGCTGGTGAGCGCTTCAGCCCGGGCTAAAGCTCTTACAGATAGATATTCAAATAGCTACCGGCCCCGGTATTGTCCAGGACCTTGCAGCCTGTCGTTCTCACGGATCGCTGTGTTATTTTGGCTCTGTGACTAGTACGAGATCCCTAAATGTACCCGTGATCTTCGGCTTTCTGAATATGATACTTTGGGGGAGAAAATGCGTGGTTTGTGTCCAAGGAGACCAACTTACACAGTCCATTCAATCCTTCTGCTTCTCATACCCAAGGAGGTATTCCACCTCCTCCTGGGATTTAATTAAAGGGAGAAGTACACTGTATAAAATGTACGTCTATATGGCGACCTGTTGCCAACATCTTGAGAAGCATTATTGTGTTTCTAATGAAAGTAATGGCTTGTTCCGTAAATTGGTGGGTTTAAGATTTTGCTGCTTTTTGACACAAAGCCTGTACCTTTCCTAGACATTTAAGATGTAAATGTATTCTGACATGTAAATTTGAAAATTCAGGGCCTATTATGAGATGATACACATCTCTAAATGAATATTAATTTCTTCACTAAGTCTTTTTACTTCCAGAGTGTTTACACTTTAAACCTTAACACATTGCGCACCAGTAGTTTTATTGCTAGCTTTACCCAGTGGCCAAATAAGTTTCTATTGAACAAGTACAAAAAAAAAGTTCTATAAAGTATCATACTTTAAAAAGATATTAGCTTGTAAGAATATGTAATAAATAACTTCAAAATGCAATGGGTATTTAATTTTAAGGCGTGCCTTTAACATTTATGTAAAACACTGTGTAATATGAAACCACGTGAATGCTCGTGATCCGCCCGCAATATGTTAACATATATCTTCACTCAGAAAAGAGTTAGATTGTCATATCATAATAGGAAGAAAAAGCTATTTGGAATCTACCTTGAGGAAATAACTATTCACACAAAATCATATCGAATTCTGTATGTAATTGTAAATGTTCAACAATTTGTACAGATCATATACTGTCAGTTTGTACAGATCATATACCTAAGACCTATCTTTGTTTAAGAAAGCCTTGATTACATAAATCATACTGAGAAAAAAAACACATTTAGTTCAGAATTTACATCTGGACATTGTTTATATGTTATGGGAAATTTTTAATTGCAAAGACTGGGCGTATGTTTTATATCTGTTTTTCTAAATGACCTGCAGTACTTAATAGGTTATGCTAAAATGTTTCAGGCATGGGGCTTGAAAATTTCTCATAGATGTATGTTAATTTAGTAATTGTGTCTCATAAGATGGAAGCTTCCATTATGCTAGTTGTTTAATAGACTATATATAATAGACTGCTATAAAAGCAGAAAGAACATGGTTCAACTAGATATTTCGATATATGTGGGCATTACTCTTCCTGATATTTGTTGTCCTTTGTTGCTCATGCCACTTAACTGCAGGCTGAGACCCATTCTCCTTGCAAGTAGAATAAAATAATCTTTTTTATTTATTTTATATATATTTAAATATATCTTTATTTATTTCAGAGAGGAAGGGAGAGGGAGAGAGAGATGGAAACATCAGTGATGAGAATCGTTGATTGGCTGCCTCCTGCACACCCCACACTAGGGATAGAGCCCAAAACCCGGGTAAGTGCCCTTGGTCAGAATCAAACCTGGGCCCCTTCAGCCCGCAGGCCGATGCTCTATCCACTGAACAAAACTGGCTAGGGCACTATTGCCTTGCTTTTGTTGATTTTATTCATGCTAAGAATTGTCAGTGTGAGAATTTATCTTTTTTTTTTAAATACACTTTATTGATTTTTTACAGAGAGGAAGGGAAAGGGATAGTTAGAAACATCGATGAGAGAGAAACATTGATCAGCTGCCTCCTGCACACCCCCAACTGGGGATGCGGCCGCAACCAAGGTACATGCCCTTGACCAGAATCGAACCCGGGACCCTTCAGTCTGCAGGCCGGCGCTCTATCCACTGAGCCAAACCGGTCAGGGCAAGAATTTATCTTTTATGCAACCAACTTAATAAAGAAGTCAAAAGAAAGAGTGGACTGATTGTTGTATTACAAAGAAACTTTCATCTTTAAGGCATGAGCAATGCAAAGTAAAATTAATTTTCAAAGCAAGAAATAGAATATGAGTTTTTTGGTTTTTAGTAGTTTTTTGGTTTTTAATGTTTGGCAAGGAATAAAAGATAAAAAATGCTTTGGGGAAAAAAAAAAGAAAAAGCTCATGTTTGAAAAGAGTTCAGAAAAAAATATAATCCTGAACTTGCAAAAATTATATATTGTATGTTATTTTTGTGTATTTAATATATAAATAAAACTATAAAATTAAAAAATTCCCAAATAACAGCAGCTGCTAATGCTGAATGGCATGACACAATTAATTTCCTTCCATTTTCTTCCATTTCCTAAATTGTGTTCACCTGAATTCCACATGTCCCCCCCAAACCAGGGACAAAGGCAAGAATAAGATGGAGGCCCAGTAACTGACAAATTCAGACAAGACTGGCAGTTCAACTTTTATTTGGTGATGTAATAAACACTTTAGAACTCCCTCTCCACAGCAATAGAGAAACAATGGTGGTTAGAGTATCAAAAGGCCAATACAAGCAAAAAACTAGGCTCTGTAATTAAGTGGCGACCCCTGTAGGAATTAAAGAAGGGTGCCCTGGATAGGGAGGGCCTCTAGGTTAGTTTCGGCCCCCTTTTCCCAGCTTAGTGTTCTTGGGAACAAACGGGAGTGCAATGCGCTGCAGGGTCTGCAACATCATGCAAAATTCATGGAGACAGGTGGAGAGACCGATGAGGAGTTGGACAGGGTCTTCACCAGTCAGCCGGCTAAAAGAGAGAAAAAGAAAAATAAGTTATTTGTCATAACTCCGCCCGGAGCGCTCTCTGCCCCCTCCGGTGGCGACCAGCCCAGTTCACCACGAGGACCTTCTTAGGCCTGACTGTTCTGGGGTCTCCAATTCACTAGTAGAATGACCCTCCGGAGAACGACCCTACCCATGTCCCCCCCGCCACCTGCCCCTCCACTTGGCCCTTTTTAGAACTTACAAAGTTAGAAGATTGTTAGACACGATCAGCTGCAGCGAAACTGCTGATGAAGGCGGCTGGGCAATCGAGGTCAGGTACCGGTAGGCTATCTGCGCCAACAGAGGTGACCGGAAAGACACTATCAGGGAGCTAGAGGACATTCAGTTAAGATACCATCGTATTCAGACTTTGTTACTTCCCTTCAGGCCACTCTCACCCGTCTTAACCCCTCATGGCTGTTCCCTCCTTCCCGGCCCCTCAGACCGCCTCCCCCACCATCTCAACCGTCCACCATTACCCCATCCCCTCAGCCCCCCCGCCCCCCCACCTCCGCTCTTCACTCCCAACCCCAGGCCGACCAGGTCTCCTCCCCGTCCCACGGCCTCGCCCGGCCACTCCTTGAAAAAGATACAACTGGAGTCTTCGACGTCGTATAGTGGTGGTTGAGGGCCCTGGCAGGGCATTGCCTCCCGGCCCGGGGTTCGGGGCCTCCCCGCTGCTGTCCCTCGCGGGGTTCTCCTGGCCTCCAGGGCCCCCTGTGTTACCAGGATTACCAGGACTGGCCTGGCCTTCAGCATCTTCGGCCGCACGGCCTGCATCTTGGTCTTGAGCCTCCATTGTTCCTCAGCTTCTCCTTGCAACCTCCCGTCAGAATGGCGACTTCTGAATGCCCGCTTAACGGCTGAGGCACCAAGATTCAGTTGGGAAGCTCCGCCCCTTAGTGAGTGACGTCACTCGAACTCCTCCCCCCCACCCCACCCCCAGTGCTCATGCGCATGCGCAAACAGGCCCTGCTGCCATTTGCCAGAAGCCCAGCTAGTGAGCACGTGACTGTTTCCCGCCAAAACTGCCCAGCGCCGAGGCTCAAAGCCTGTGCAGTTTATTCTGCTCATTAGATTTCTTATTCATTATATGGACACAGACAATAGGGTGGGGAAGGCCTGGGGTGGGGTGGGAACCAGGTGGGAGGGGGGCAATAGCAGGGAAAAAGAGGGACATATGTAAAACTCTCAACAATAAAGATTAAATAAAAAAAGCCTGGGCCGGTCCCCTGGGTGTCACACCTGGGCTCTGCCTGCCCTGCCCCCTCGAACCCGCAGCTCAGACCCTGGAGTAGGCGGTGGATGGGACTTGCTCCTTCAGCACCAGTTCCCACCCGGGCACTGTCCCTTAGTGCTGCCCGCCGGCCCGGGGAGGGTGGCTGCCAGCCCCTCTGCCTCTGCCTGCACGCACACTGCCCTGTCTCACACGTCAGGCTGGGGCGGGCGGGGTCCATGTGCTCAGGAGGGACCAGCAAGTTGGACAAAAGCAGAAAAGGAGAAGGACCACTCCTGGGTCAACTCCAAGTCCCTCTGCCCTCTGTTGGCTCAGCCCTCATGGGGCTCGCCCTCATTTAGAAGCAAAGTCTTGCCACTCCAGCCATGGGTTAGGGGGAGGCTAGAGATGTCAGAGGTGCCAGGTGCCCTCAACTGGTAGGTGACCCTGTGTCTGCTGGTCTGCTGGGTGCTGGTGTACTTCTATGTCTGTGTGGGAACCACGCCAGAGACACCTGGACACCTGATGGTAGGGTTGGTGGCAGTAATGCCTGGAGTCAAGGCCAGTGAAGCACAGAGGCCTTGTTGTTAATACACTGGATGTCCAAGGCCACCCAGAGCATGGGAATCTTAATCAGGCTGACACACCATAAGCAGGTGCAAGGACATACGGTACACTGTGCCCTTCTGTAATCCAAATGATTGATGTCATTGTTGGCAATTAGCCTTCTTTGTCTCTGGAGTAATTTTATGTTACTGACCATCTAGTCTGCTAGAGAGAGTGGACTAGTGGGGGAAAGGCTAGGGAGCTCAGACAGAGCTGAGAGCTGGTACTACGTTGTAAGGCTAAGAGCTCATAGAGAGCTCAGATATAGCTACCATGTTAACCAGCCAGTGTGCTGGGAGAGAAGGTTGGAGGTAGTTACCATGTGAGGCTACAGAGACCAGCCAGTGTGCTGGGCAGGAGACACAGGAGAAGCTGCTGAGCCAGAGATCTCAGATACCTCTACGATGTAAGGCGGTGAGTTTATTTATTTATTTATAGCAAAGGTGGAAATTTATTGAAGAACAAGTACAGACTCCCACGTGGGGAAGGAGAAAGAATCTCACAGCACAGACTCCCACATGGGGAGGGGGAAAGGGTCCCCAAGGCGGTGAGATTAGAGGGAGCGTGGGGCTGCTCAGATAATAGCTGTGGGCACAGAGACTAATGCTGCTTTGTGGGAAAGATGTACGTGAACCAGCCGGTGCCTAGCTGTCTGCCTGTAAAGGACTTTGCTGTAAAGGACTGTCTTGTCTGATGGCCATGTGGCCACTGGCTTCTGCAGTAAAGACTCATTCTTATACACCCACCACCTCTCATGGCTTCTCTAAGACCCGGCATCCTAGGAGGTCCAGCCCCAGGCAGAGGGGGGGCTCGGACCCAATACCTGTAACTCGTGAGCAGAGGATAAAGGAGGAACTTGGACTAAGTTCCCGGCAGTTAGTACAGAGGAAAGGGTTTGAGAAGGAACCAGCCCAGGCGTAGTCGGGAAGAATTTAGAGGAACACATGGATCCAGAGCAACTCAGAGAAGCTGGGAACAGCTGTGCCCTGACAGTCTGGAAGGGGGTCAACTCAAAAGGAAAGGCACAGCGAGAGGTGGGCCAGGCTAGGGGTGTGGTAGGGCTGGTGGCAGCAATGCCTGGAGACGTGTTTCTGTGCCCACGCTGCCGCTCAGCCCACAGTGGTCAGAGTGGGTGGATGTGGTGTTCTGTCCCAGGGATGGGGCTGCTCACCTGGCTGGCACACCTGCAGGGATGTGAGGTGGGCGCCCACCTTGAGCTTAAGGCTGATGCACTTCCCACACCTCAAGGCCTCCATGTAGCAGCTTTACTGAACCCACGTCTGTGTCACATCTAATCCCAGGACAGCTGCGTGGATTCGGAAGTGACTTTCCCCATACCCCGAGACCAGGTGGAGAGGTGATGCAGGGTGAGGAGGGCAGGAGCAGTGAGGACATTCGTATTCTGCTAAAAAGCTTCTGCAAAGGTAACATAGAAATGCCATTTTCCTAAGCCGCTCCTGTTCCACCTCTGCTTGTGTTTGAGGGATGGGAGAGGGGAAGGGACGGAGGGTACAGGGGAGGCCTCCCCACATCCAGCTGCTCCCATGGGCAAGTATTTGTTCTGGGGTCTCCGCGCCCCACACTGTTCCTGGAACTGGGAATAGTACAGCAGGGAGGGAAGCCTGCAGAAAGCCTTTCCCAGGGCGCTGTCTCCTTGGGGAGAAAGGATGACAGAATCCCAGACAGGAACACAGCAAGCAGGGCAGGTGGGTGAAGGGATTCAAGAGAAAACACAGGAAGTAGCTGTTAGCAGGTAAGAGCCACAGATCCAGCAAGGACTGGGTGGGGAGGGCGAACAGTGTGGTGACAAGGAGGACACCCAGGGATTGGCATAACTGGGTCACGCTGACATGGGGCCGAGGAGGGAGAAGCAGGCTGGACAGGTGACACGTGAAGGGCTCTGCTCTGACCCGCTAAGGAGCGCCTTCCTGTGCTACTTATCTCTGGAATCTTCCTGCTCTCCCTCGCCTGCAGGCTGCCTATTCCTGCTGAGAATCTGGGCCCCTGCGCCCCTCGTGCCCCCTGAGGCCACACTGCTGGGGAGGACACCTCTGTTCCCAGTGCCCGCGCTCGCCTCCAGCTCCCTGCGCGCCCCCCTTCTCCTGCCTCCACACAGCCTGTGCACAGGGGGCCTGGGAGTGCAGGGGAGTTTGCACCTGGACACAGCTCTCTGCTGATGCAGCCAAGACTCACAGGACAGATCCTTTAAGGGACACTTTTGAGGTGCAAGTGACTGTTTAATGAATGAAATAGGATGGGACAAATGAGCACTGGGGTCAGAAGCTGCTTTTAACGTATCACACTGAGACACAGGGGGGTAAACATGTGGAGGAATGCATTCACTTTTATACTATTCATTTGTATAGGATATGAATGGTTTGTAATGAGTAGGTATTTATGTGTTAGACGCACAATAAAATTAAATTGAAAATACCAGAAGAAAATTTAGATGAACTTTGCTTTTTGGACAGGGAAAGGCTTTCCTAAGCCTACTAAGAAGGGAATAATAATAATCAATAACGTGACCCTGGCCGGGTAGCTCAGGTGTTTGGAGCGTCATCCTGTACATCAAAAGGTTACGGGTTTGATTCCCTGTGTGGGCACATCTTAGGTGGCGGATTCATTTCCCGTTCAGGCCCGTCGGGAGGCAACTGATCTTTGTTTCTCTCTCACATTGATGTTTCTCTCTCTCTCGTTCACTTCCTCTCTCTCTAGAAATTAATAAGAACAACCCTGGAATGAGAATTTTTAAAAAATAAGCAATAACATGCATTGAGTGATTACCATGTTCCAGTCACTGTTCTAAATACTAAACATGAGTGACCTCATTCCATTCCGAAGTACACCAACATTTTCATTGTGGTTATCTTTAGTAGGGAGATGATGGGCAATTATTTTCTTTTCCAAACTTGCCCATATTTTTCTCTTTTTGACTGTGAGCATGGATTACATTTGTAACAGAAAAAAAATTAAGAAAGCTATTCAGCAATTGTGGTTCAGAAAAACTTCTAATTAGATCCCAAGTGAACTACTTTGCTGAAGTTTGAATTATCCTCTTCTATTCATTGGGGGCCAATCTGTCCTTTGAAAGTGCTTGCCCTTGGTCCCTTTTCCTGATGCAGGTAGGAGGACTGTGGTGAAGTCCCTGAAGTCACGGAGCCTGGGCACCCAGCCTAATGACTGTGGGGCCCGTGTGGCACAGCCCTGCTGTCCTCATGACTTTGAGCTGCTTCCCAAGAGCAATCCTTTCTAAACTCCACACATAATGCCCATCCGACATGGACACTTATTCTTCTAGAGGCAACTGCAAGTTTGCTGTCATCAGCATTTCATCAGGATGACACAAGGTAATATTTTGCTCTCTAATCCTTCCAAGTACTCCAGTACACGTGCACATGTGTGCATGAGCCAGAAACACACGCACACGCAGCAACATACTCAGGAGTCGCTCAGCACATCACAGCCTCTCATCTCCGTAGCGCCAGGTCTAGACTAAACCCTCTGGCTACACAGCGGTTAAGGCCTTCACATTTCTGAATCAAACAAGACTTGCTTGGAATGTAGTAAATATATCTCAAAACATATTAGGCACAGGCCCAGCTGGCGTGGCTCAGTGGTTAATCATCAACCGATGAACCAGGAGGTCATGATTCAATTCCCGGTCAGGCTGTATGCCTCGGTTGCGAGCTCCATCACCAGTGTGGGGCATGCAGGAGGCAGCCAATCAATGTTTCTTTCTCATCATTGATGTTTCTATCTCTCTCTCCCTCTCCCTTCTTCTCTGAAATCAATAAAAATATCTAATTAAAAAAACCACACAACATATTAGGCACAATATGTAATGACTAAACCTAAGAGGTGTCAGGGCCAGTGAGTATAAATTCAAGGAAAGTGATGGTTACATCGGCAAGGATCTTTTTACTAGTTGCAAGATACTCAACACCTTTCTTGAATTCCTGAGCTTCAAATCAGCATAGCCACCGGAACCTGCATGTCCTGCTGGTACATGGATCCCAACTAGCCCCCAAATGACGTCCTATTTTCCCGACCTCCAAATGCTTCCCTCTGTTTCATTCACTGTCTTAGTGACAGGTATTTCCATAGCCTCCCAGTCTCTCATCTCACCTCCCATCTACTTAATCCCCTAACTGTGTCCTAGTCACCCTCCCAAGTCCACCCAAGGCCAGGATGGCATCATCTCTTACCCTACAGATTTGTAAACACTAATCTAAATGGAGCCACTATATTTTTTTAAAATATATTTTTATTGATTTCATAGAGGAAGGGAGAGGGAGAGCTAGAAACATCAATGATGAGAGAAAATCATTGATTGGCTGCCTCCTACACACCCCACACTGGGGATCCAGCCCACAACCCAGGCATGTGCCCTGACTGAGAATGAAACCGTGACCTCTTGGTTCACAGGTCCACACTCAACCTCTGAGCCATGCCAGCAGGGCTAAATGGAGCCACTTTAAAATGCAGCTGGAGTTGCCATGCCAGAGGGCTGCCTTGCATGCCTTATGCCTGAAATCTTTGGGAAGTTAAAACAGGGGAAAATAACATTCAGACTGGGCCTAAGGTACCCTTGTCCCAAGGAGCTGTTTACAAACAAGAGACAGCAGATATTATAACTACTGGAAATTAAAAACACTGTTTAGCATAACCATCACTATGTTATGCTATCTGCACCAATAGGAATTCCTTCCTTCTTTGGATGTAACTGTCCCCCTTCTCTTTCTCATAAGTGCCCATTGCCTCTGTCGCCTCATCGGAATTCTACTTGGGCTTCTGAATTAATAATTCCCTAATGGCTATTCTTATTGGTCTCCAATAAATTCTTATTGGTCATACTCTGGAAGCCTTCTTATTTGTAGGTTAACAGACTCTTAGGGCCACTTCCCTCTGAAAAACCCCCTTCCAAGTACACGTGCACATGTGTGCATGAGCAGAAAGCACATACTCTGCAGGCACTCAGCACAGCACAGCCTCTTGTCTCCATAGCACCAGTTCTAGCCTAAACCCTCTGACTGAACAGCGGTTAAGGTCTTTGCATTTCTGAATCAAACTGCCCTGCATGCCTTAATTCTGGGTATGGTAGTGGATTATCTTTACTTCCCCTCTGAACCCCCACACTCACCCTCACAGAGGCCCTGGGCGTATGGCTAAACCCATGCCTTTTCTTTTTTTAAAAATATATTTTATTGATTTTTTACAGAGAGGAAGGGAGAGGGATAGAGAGTTAGAAACATCGATGAGAGAGAAACATCGATCAGCTGCCTCCTGCACAGTCCCCACTGGGGATGTGCTCGCAACCAAGGTACATGCCCTTGACTGGAATTGAACCTGAGACCCTTGAGTCCGCAGGCTGACACTCTATCCACTGAGCCAAACCAGTTAGGGTCCATGCCTTTTCTTGCTCCACCTGAAAGAGAGGCACACTATGCTGTCAGACCTATACCACACTAGCTGGGAGTGACAGGACCTCCTGTGTTTGCCCCTCCCCCAATGTTACATGTGTTTGAGTGTATGTTGTGTCAGGGACACTCACACTAGACTTGTCTTAAGTGGGAACTGGACCAAGGCACTCATCAAAAAGGGGTGAGGGCCCGGCCGTCATGGCTCAGTGGTTGAGTGTTGACCTATAAGCCAGGAGGTCACTGTTTAATTTCCAGTCAGGGCACATGCCTGGGTTGCAGGCTCAATCCCCAGTGTTGGGCATACAGGAGGTAGCTGATCAATGACTCTTTCTCATCATTGATGTTTCTATCTCTCTCTCCCTCTCCCTTTCTCTCTGAAATCAATAAAGATATGTAATAGGAAAAAAAGTGTGAGGAACTAAATGGCATCTGAGCTATGCTTTAAAGGAAGAGTGAAGGTTAGATAAAAGGCAAAGAAAATGGGAGAGTGCATTCCAAGCAAGAGAACTGTTTGGGCAAAGATAGACCTCAGGACCTTTGCCTTTTATCATTGATTTTTAAAAAATATATTTTATTGATTTTTTACAGAGCGGAAGGGAGAGGGATAGTTAGAAACATCGATCAGCTGCCTCCTGCACACCCCCTATTGGGGATGTGCCTGCAACCAAGGTACATGCCCTTGACTGGAATCAAACCCGGGACCCTTCAGTCTGCAGGCCGACGCTCCATCCACTGAGTCAAACTGGTCAGGGCAGGAACTTTGCCTTTTAAAACTCTTTACTATGTAAATGATACATCTCCGCTCAAGAAGAGAAAATAGTACTTAAAATACACAGCTACCCTTCACCCAGCTCCCACATTAGTCAAGATTTTACTTGTTTATTTTGGAAGAAGACAAGGATTTAGAGGTGACAGCAGTGTGAGCTAATATTTCTTGAAGTAATAAAAGAAGAAGCACCCAGTTAAGCTTGTCCAAATAGAGGGGTGCCCATGCACCCTTTGTAAGGGCATCAGATGGCCCAGCAGCACAGGGCCCACATGGGGCTGCAGTGGGGTATTGTGGGCAACAAACTGCTACCATTTTGCTCGCTGTCTGTCCCCCCCTCACTCCTGATCGCTCTCTCCGTAGCCATATGGAATCAATGATCACCACCTTCCCTGGGATCCAGCTGGAGTCGCCATCTAAGTTTCCTGCAGGACCTCCTCAGGGAGTCAGCCCCCAAAACCTTCCAGGCTGCAGCCTCTCCCAGCTCTGAGGGCACCGAAGGAAGGGCATCTGGAGGGTGAGGGGGCAACATGGAAGGACCCAGTACCCATCAGCTGGCTAATCCCTGTTTCCATTGATCGGCACCCTGTATGCCAGGTGCTGCCCAGGCATCGCTTTCCGGGCTTATCCACGAATCCTCACCACAATCCCAGAAGATGGGGAATAGCATTGCCCCATTGGATAGCAACCTGAGCCTAAGTTTGGCACAGCACCCATAGCCCTGACTGTGACCAGGAATCTGCTGGTGTGCCTGGGCAGAGCCTCTAAGGCAGCAGTTGCCAACCAGTGGTCTGTCGACCACTGGTGGTCCGTGAGGTCTGAAAGGTTGCCGACCGCTGCTCTAGGGGATCCTCCTGACCAAAAGCAAGCAGGGATGGGCACTAAGGAAAAGTGATCTACATGGTTCCTGTCCACCCAGATCTGCCACTTCCATTGAGGAGTGCTCCTCTGGTGGCTCTGGGGCCTCTTTGGTGTAGAAGATGGGGTCATCGCCTAGGCATCATGAGGGGGGTAGGAGGAACTTCAAATTGAGGAGACGGGCAAGGTTGGAAATAGCTGATGCTCATTGGGTTTTTCTGTGTGTCAGTAAGGAATGCTTTTGGGGCTTAAACTATAAGGAAATGTATTGACTGATTGTGCAGTCCAGAGGGAGCGGGTCATCATGCTGGTTTACTTGTCCAATGAAGGGTCATCAAGGACCCAGTCCTCCCATTCCTGACCCTTTTAGCAGAATGTGGGTGTTCCTAGGTTTGGGGTTGGGACAAGTCACTCCTTCCTCTGAATAGCTGGTAACAATTGTGTTAAATAAAGTTGTTTCGGTGTCTAATCCCCCAGACTAATTTGTGAGCTCCTTGAGGGCAGGGTCTGTGTTACTTTTCTGTAGCCCCAGTGCTATGCCCAGTGCCTGTTACACACAAGGTGCCCAATCATTCATTCATTTGTTTTTTAAATATATTTTTTATTGATTTCAGAGAGGGAGAGGGAGAGAGAGATAGATCAATGATTATAAAGAATCATTAATTGGCGCCTCCTGCACGCAACACACTGGGGATGGAGCCCGCAACCCAGGCATGCTCCCTAACCTGGAATCAAACTGTGACCTCCAGGTTCATAGGTCGATGCTCAGCCACTGAGCCATGCCAGCCAGGCCATTCATACATTTATTGCTTCAACAGTTCTTTCTCGCTAAGTGCCATGATGGAGGAAAATTCAGGGTCCGTGGCACATAGCCCAGCCTGTGGGGTGGGAGTGGGGTCAGCAAACACTCTCTTGAGATCTTTACGTCTGACATGAGTCCCTGAACACAGAGGCCTCAGCTCAGCAGGTGTTGAAGGCTTTCATTCATTAGCAGCCAGGGTGGGAAGGTAAGCCGAAGCGCATGGGGCTCACAGTTTGGTTACTGCGTACTGAGTACCTGTTACGTGCCAGGTCTCTGGTAACAGAGTAATCACGCCTCTTGCCTGCAGGTGCCCCCAGGCCAGGCAGGGACAATTCATTTCAGTGCTGGGCGGTGAGTAAGCACTGGTGGCCACGGTGGAGGGGCACCTCCCCAAGCAGGGCAGGGCAGGGCAGGTGGGAGGAAGGGCAGTCTGCACTGCCTACCAGGAGCAAGTGGCCCTTTAAGCAACGCAAGGAAGAGGGTCACCTGGCCCAGAGGCTGGACTGGGGTGGACAGTGAGTGAAATGCCTTCGTGAGGATGGTGAGCTGATGGGGCAGAGCAGGTCACAGGCCCCCAGGGCTGCTGCTGTTTGTTTTGCACTGTTGTATCTCAAGTGATCGCTAGCTTCTTTTGTGGTGATGCAAGATTAAATTTCTGGGAGGCTCTGCCTTTCCACGTCTTCACTTTTCCTAGTTTGGACTTGGGAGCTCCTTGTATTTTATCCTCGCTAACTCTTTGTCCAGAGAAGTGGTGCCTTAATGGTTTGGTTGAGTCATCTCATGACCTCTTTTAATTTTTTAATTTTTAGAGAGAGTGATAGAGGGAAAAACAGAGAGAAATACCAAAGTGAGAGAAACACAGCGATTGGTCGCCTCCTGCATGAGCCCTGACCAGGGCCGGGGCCAGGGAGGAGCCTGCAACCGAAATAGGTGCCCTTGACTGTAATCCAACCTGGGAACCTTCTGTCTGCAGGCTGACGCTCTATCCACTAAGCCAAACCAGCTAAGGCTCATAACCTTCTTCCTGTCGGTGTCCATACCACTGACAGTGTCCCAGATGATGAATGTCATTGTCCAAGAAGGGACAGCAAAATACCCCTGGACGGCTGCGTTTTGGACAGCCTCAGGATCTGGCCCATCTCTGTGACCATAGAAGAGGGTGGTCAGGTTCAGGTGCATGCAGAACCAGGGAGCAGCCCTCAGTGGGGGGAGTGGAGCCGCAAAGGGTGCAGTGCGATGACCCACTGGGTTCTTGTCAGGGGCCAGGTTAGTCCTGGTGGACTCCATTTTGCCCTTCACCTGGCTTTAGGCTGCCTCTTCATCTGGTTATAGCTCCCTAGGAGTCTCCTGAGGGCACCCTTGACTTCCTTGTTCCTGAGGCTATAGATCATGGGGTAGAGCATGGGAGTTACATTGGTGTAGATTAAGGACACGATCTTGTCCTGTTCTGGGGTGTAGCATGACTTGGGGCGAATGTAGATGAATATTGCACAGCCGTAGTGCAGAAGAGAGACCAGCAGGTGCCCGGCACAGGTGGAGAAGGCTTTGCTCCTGCCCTGGGCTGAGTGGATGCTGAGGATGGCGGTGATAATGAATCCGTAGGAGAGCAGTATCAGTAAGAAGGGAATCAACAGGATGAGCGTGCAGACCACGAAGACGGCAATCTCATTGGCTCGTGTGTCTGAGCAGGCCAGGAACAGCACAGCAGGGATGTCACAGAAGAAATGATTGATCTCATGGGACTGACAGAAGGGCAAGAGGAATATCAGGGTGGTAAGAGTGAGTGAGAGTGCAAAGCCGCTGACGCATGCCAGAGCCAGCATCTGCAGACAGAGGACCCTGGTGACGATGAGTGTGTAGCGCAGGGGCATGCAGATGGCCACGAAGCGGTCGTAGGCCATCACGGCCAGGAGGAAACACTCTGCTCCTCCCAGAGCGATGAAGAGGTGCATTTGCAGAGCACAGCCCAGCATGGGCATCCGCTGGCTGCGGGACAGGAAACTGGCCAGCATGTTGGGGACAATGACCAATGTATAGCCAATTTCAATGGTGGATAGATTGCGAAGAAAGAAATACATGGGGGTCTGGAGGCAGGAGTCAATGAGGGTGATGAGCACAATGGTTGTGTGGCCTGCTAGGGTGACAAGATGCATGATTAAAAAGAGTCCAAAAAAGAAGATTTGCAGTTCTGCCAGATCCCCAAAGCCCAAGATAATAAACTCTGAGCTGAAGGTGTGGTTTTTCTGCAGCGGGGCCATCCTATATTCCCCTGTAGAACTCCTGGGGAGTTTTCTAGCAATTGTCCAAGTTGTGGGAGACTCTGCAGCCCTTTCCACAGATAGAAGTGTAGCCACCCCTCCAGGGCCTCCAACCCACTTTGCCAGGCTTGGCCCTGGTCTACGTTCTGTGAGCTTCTTACATTCTGCCCTCCGTTCAATGAGAAAAAAAGAGCTGCTTTTGTGATGTCACTTTAGTTCACCTGTTGAATTATTTAAAAAATGAACTGGGATAAGTAAAGCCCACACATGGAGTTGTTTTTCATAGACCCTAATGATAGTCTTTCTGTTTACATTTTGAAGAGTTGTCTGGGTGGGGAGGCGCTGAGGTTGATGTTACTGAATAGGTTTAAATAGAGGGGACTGGCCCTAATTCCTGTAGGATATAAGGTCTGGCGGGTTGATATTAAACACACTTTTCACTTTGTGCATTGGCTATAGTGTTCCTTCTTTACCACCCCCACCCCGCAATCTCCATCTCCCAGGACTCCTGCATCCAAAGGGCTGTGAACACAATACCCAGAGAGGAAGAAGTGTAACCAGGAATAGTTGCTGCCTCTCCTGTTTCAGCGCTCCTCAGTTGCAGGGGGACCCTAGCTTATGTGTCGCCTCCTTCCAGACACCTGCCCTGATGCATAAGTTGAGTTAGTCCCTCCTTTAGAACAGCACTCCAGGCTTCCCAAACCTTATTACTCACTATTGAGTCCTGTAATTCTTTGACTATTTGTCTGTCTACCTCAACAGCCTGGGAGCTCTGTAATGGCCAGAATGGTGTCTTACTCAACCTCTCAAATAGTGGCTGGCACATATCAGAAACATTGATCATGTTTGTTGAATAAATAAATGCCTCTTGCTTTTTTTCTGCATCCTCTAGAGTTAGTACAGCATCGGGCATTGAGGAGCTGACTACCATATATGCTTGAATAAATGGCTGAGTAAAAGCAGGGAAATCTTTCACGTATTGGGGATGACTGAGGTCATGATCGTCCAGGGAGGTTGTGGAGTGAGAAGAGCAGAGGCACAGGGTGGGCCAGGTCAGAAGGTGGGAGCGAATAGGACAGAGCTAAGAGAGAGTTGGGGTGGAAATGAGAACTCTCAGGACCATGGGGCATGAGTGCCTGGCAGGACAGTGACTTTCAATGCTCTGTGTCTTGTGCAGGGGTGGGCAAACTTTTTGACTCGAGGGCCACAATGAGTTCTTAAACTGGACCGGAGGGCCGGAACAAAAGCATGGATGGAGTGTTTGTGTGAACTAATATAAATTCAAAGTAAACATCATTACATAAAAGGGTACAGTCTTTTTTTTTTTTTTTTTTTTTTTAGTTTTATTCATTTCAAACGGTCCGGATCCGGCCCGCGGGCCGTAGTTTGCCCACGGCTGGTCTAGAGTGTGGGAGCAAGGGGATAAGGCCAGGCAGCTTCCTGGACTATAGGGACATGTTTGCTTCTCTCTTCCCTTAGCAGGACCCAAGTTATAAGTAGGAAGCCTTGTGTTTAGCCTTCAATTTCTTCCTGTGTCCCTCCCTTCCAGAAGAAAAGAGGACAAGATTTCTAAAGATTCTAGAGAGCTAACAAATCTAAAATTAATAGGAGGTAAGGGTCCCGTGGAAGTGGAGTTGTCACCTAAAGCACAGGAACTCACTTAGGGACATACAATTTCTCCCAGGGCTACTGAGACTCAAAGTGGGCAGTGAGACCCAAAAACGCATTCTGATGATAGGCCCAGACGATTGTTGTGATTCCAATTTTGCAGCCACTTGCATGTTTCACTGAGTATCATTTTGATTTTTATTGACCTAATGGGCACCTGGAGTCTTTGAGCTGGACGGTTCCCTAGCGGGCAACTTGCCCACTCCTCCCTTTAGAACAGCTGGTCATGAATTCTTCTTCCCCATCAACAGCCCTGTCCACAAATCACACAGCCCTGCCTGAATCTCCTCTTTCACCACCTCCCCCCTCTCAGCCTCTTGTTCGTCCTGTGATAACTGTCTATGGGTGAGAGTGTGCTTTCTGGGTTGGTATTTATCTTCCTCACACTTGGACCCTTGTTTTAGCTTTGCCACACCAACTCATTCCACTCTTTCTGCCATGAAAGACTGTAGGGACTTCTTATTTGATTTGGGCCCTAAACCTTGAAAATATTGAGATAAACAAAAATGGAATTAAAAGTCACACATGACTTGTGTGAATATGTGTATATATGAGTGTGTATATACTTCTCCCTAAACACTTAAAGGGGAGAAGTAAAAGACAATGTGAAAGTTGCTGCTCCTTCAATGATGCTTCCCATTCTCCTAGACATTCTTAGCTGTGAGATTTAGTTCCTTCCCTGGTTTGTCCTGTGCATATAAACACACAAACCTCACACACACACGCACGCACACCCTCACATGCATGTACACACACGTTCGCACACGCACACACACGCAGGTATGTGCACACACACATTCACATGTACACACAGATGCATATTCACACATATGTGTGCATATTTACAGGTGCACACAGATGTACACATGTACACAACACCAAACATACACATACATATGTGCACATACACATATAGGCACACACAATACACAATGCACATATAAAAACATACACACTCATATATACACATATTCACTACACTCACACATTACAAAGCTTAAATGAGATCATAGTGTACAAACCTATTGCCCTTAGTGTTTTGACCTAATAATATGTCTGGGAGAGATTTTCAGTCAGTACATACGGGTTTACTGCATTCTTTTTAACTACTGCATTCTACAGTATGGATGCATTCTAAGGCAATTAATTATAATTTAAATAATAACATAATAACAAACAAAGTCTATAAACAAAATTAAATAGAAAATCAAAATAGATGATAACTTAATCAGTCTTTTATTACTTTGGCATTGAAGAAATTTTTAGCTATTTATCAAACTCCGTGGTACAACCTACATCCTCACAGAGAGTGTGGGGCAACTGCCCCTCTGGGAATATGACTGGTGTGTCCTCCCTGCTCTTTTCTCATGCCCCTTGAACAGCCCTGGATAACAGACTTGGTGTTACCTGGAAAGGGCAGATCACTGCTGAAGTGGAAATCCGGGGAGAAGCCCTGTCAGGGATTCTTCTGTCACCATCTGCTGTTAGTGAGAAGCGCAAGAAGGAGAGCAGCGGTGGGGTGAGTGGCCTGGATTGGTGGCACAGATTCCCAGAGCCCAGAAAGTGGCTTTCCTGCATGTCTGGACCACAGGGAGCAGCTCTCAGAAGTATTGCCTGACAGCTATTAGGAAGAAAGTGTCCTTAGAGGAGTTGCTATGCTTTGTCACTCACGTTAAATAGAAGTGGAGGCAGGCCTCCAGAAGTCCTAGGGGAGAGGTCAGGAAGGAGGCCATCCCTATGGTCCACCCCACCGAATGGAGTGCTTTTCCCAGGTCACAGCGCAAACCCAATTACTTACATTTCCTTTGCAAAAGACACAGTAAAAATGAAACTAGACCACCCTGTTACATCATAAATAAACTCGAAATGGATTAAAGACTGAAATGTAAGACCCCCAAACCATAAAACCCCTAGAAGAAAACATAGGGGTAAACTTTCTGAATTGCTCTTAGTAATATATTTTCTTATATATTTCCTCAGACAAAGAAAACAAACAAAAAAACAAAGAAAGCAAATGGGACTACATCAAACTAAAAAGTTTATGCACAACAATGGAAACCATCAACAAAAGGCAGAGAGAACCTTGTGATTGGGAGAATAGATTCACTAAAGCTACATCCAATAAGAAGTTAATATCCAACATTTATAAGAAACTCATATGTTATAATTTATAATTAAAAATTATACCCCCCAAACAATCCAATTAAAAACAGGCAAAGGACCTGAATAGACACTTTTTCAAAGATGACATACAGATGACCAATAGGCATATGAAAAGATGCTCAATATCACTAATCATCAGTGAAATGCAAATTAAAACCTCATACCTGTCCTAGCTGGTTTGGCTCAGTGGAGGGAGCGTTGGCCTGCGGACTGAAGGGTCCCGAGTTCGATTCTGGTCAAGGGCACATGCCTGGGTTGTGGGCTTGATCCCCAGTAGGGGGTGTGCAGGAGGCAGCCAATCAATGATTCTCTGTCATCATTGATGTTTCTATCTCTCCCTTCCCTTCCTTTCTGAAATCAATAAAAATATACCTCATACCTGTCAGAGTGTCTATCATCAACAAACAACAAGTGCTGGTGAGGATATGGAGAAAAGGGAACCCTACTGCACTGTTGGTGGGATTTTAAGTTGGTAGAGCCACTATGGAAAGCAGTATGGAGGTTCTTTAAAATTTTTTAAATAGAACTATCTTATGACCCAGCAATTACACTTCCAGGTATTTACCCAAAGAAACCCAAAATACTAATTCAAAGAGATAAATGCACCACTATATTCATTGCAGAATTATTTACAATAGCCAAGATTTGAAAGCAGCCCAAGTGTCCATCAGTAGATGAGTGGATAAAAAAAGCTGTGGTACATTCACACAATGGAATACTACTCAGCTGTAAAAAAGAAGGAAATCTTACCTTTTGTGACAACATGGATGGACATAGAGGCTATTATGCTGAGTGAAACAAGTCAGACAGAGAAAGGCAAATACCATATGATTTCATTTATATGTGGAATCTAAAGAAAAAATAAATGAACAAACAAAACAGAAACAGACTCATGGAAACAGAGAACAAACTGATGGTTGCCATGTGGGAGGGGGTTAGGGGCTGGGTGGAAAAGGTGAAAGGATTAGGAAGTACAAATTGGCAGTTAGAAAATAGTCACAGGGATGTAAAGTACAGCATAGGGCAGGGGTGGGCAACCTTTTTGTGAGTGCGTGCCAAAACCAGCAACATCTCTGACTCAAAATTCTTCTGCGTGCCAACCCTAATTTTTTGAGAACATGTTACGCCTACTTGATATCTCTTAAGGTGTACATATGTGAAGAACCTTGAAGAAATTATAAAATTCATTCGAGCGACAAAAAACACAGTATATGATGATGAAAATACATTTATTTTTTAATGTATACATGTACACTGATAGTCCGACAGAAAACTTGATGACTCCGTTTGATATTATCAGTGGGACTTTTGCTGCTGAGAGAAACATAGAAATTTATTCCCCTTTCGTTAGTACTGGTGGGCAAAGCAAGAGAGAAGGTTTCATTTTTATAGAGTGAAATTTTGAATAAGTAGGTGAGGCGGTTGTCTTGTCAATGAAAACCCGTTGCATCTGAGGCTGAAACCAAAACACTGGTTGGATCTACGAAAGCAGGGAGTTAAGGCAGAGGCATAGAAATTGCTCTTCCCCTCTCTCGTCAATCCATGTCTATGGTCTTTAAGATAACTTGTTATGTAAAATTATTTATTTATCTAAGATGCACCTACACTGAATTTATCTGAAAAATAAAAAAGTCGATATTAAGAAAAAAATTGTAAATGGAAGATTATAAGAGAGGGTTTCGCGTGCCAGCAAAAGTTACTGGCGTGCCATGTTTGGCACGCGTGCCAGGGGTTGCCCACCCCTGGCATAGGGACTATAGTCAATGATATTGTAATAACTATGTATCGTACCTTGTGGGTACTAGACTTATCGGGGTATCCTTCGTAACTTATATAAATGTCTAACCACTATGCTGTAAACTGAAACTAATATAAAATAATATTGTCAACTGCAATTGACAAATAAAAAAGTTCCTTTAAATGTACATAGAGAACATTTCCAGTACCCCAGAATGTTCTCTACTGTCCCCTCCTAGTAGTACCATACCCCCACACCCCCAACACCAGAATTGATTTCCACCACCTTTGATTAAATTTGTCTGTTCTTGGACTTTCTATAAACAGAGCCATACTGTCAAAAAATACAATATAGGTCTTGACAATGTGATTTAACGCAGATCTGCTGAAACTTAAACCCCCATTGTGCAATCACCAGCATGTGACTGGGTCTTGGGCTAATTTTAGAGGCAGAAATGCACAGGCTTGGCTGGATTCGAATCAAGTGATCAAGCCTTGCTAGGAAGAAGCACAAAGTGGGCAATGGAGCACAAGACTGGAGGTCTTTTAAGCCCCTCAACCGTCAACACTAAGATTCTGTTATTTTTTATAATGCCCACGAGGGGCATTATCAGCGTGATCAGGGCCTTCATTTTTTAAATGAAGAGTGTATATATATATATTGAATGATAGATATAACACATGACATTGTAGAATTCAAACGACACAGAAGTGAATAAAAATGAGGGTGATTACCTACCACTACCTCCTATTTTTAGGGATCTACAGAGTATAAGATGCCAGGCCTTTTCACAAACATACCTAGATGTGTGCATACACATACACATATGTAATTTTTCTTTTAAAAACATTGACACCAACCCGGCCAGTGTGGTTCAGTGGTTGAGCGTCAACCCATGAACCAGGAGGTCGCGATTCCCGGTCAGGGCACATGCCCAAGTTGCAGGCTCGATTCCCAGTGTGGGGCCTGCAGGAGGCAGCTGATCAATGACTCTTTCTCATCATTGATGTTTCTATTTCTCTATCCCTCTCCCTTCCCATCTGAAATCAATAAAAATATATTTAACAAATTGACACCAGATTATACTTATTATGTGACAACTTGTGTTTTCTAATCTTAAAAGTGACAACCATGCATAAAGATTAGCCAGGGCTGAAAGACTTTTATTCTGGGCTTTCCTCTAATGTCTTTAAACTTCATCTTGCACGGAGAATTTTGAACTGTATTGTCTCCCCCGAATAAGTTTTAACAGCTTCACATTATTCCATGCCATCAAAGTAGCTTCACTGAATGAAGTGGCAGAATAAGAGTTATGAACCTTGGAGATTGCTCCTACTCAGCTGCCCTAAACTTCCATCTAATACTTTCATCTCCCCAGTCCTGGTCTACGGGTAGCTCAATGTCTAACCTGCACCATGTTGTGCATCTTAGTAGCAGGACCCAAGATACTTCTGGGGTCCCCTGCATTCATGAAGCAGCCACTTTGGGCTGGCCGCTGCCGGTTTCCATTTTGTTCACCTCCATTGCCCACAGGGCTTGCTCAGAAAAGCCTCCTTAGCTGCCCAAGCCAAGGCCATTGTCATATCTTAGAATCTACCAGTCCTCTGAGGGCCAGGGTGGTGCTGGCGTCTAGCAGCAGCAGGAAGAAGGTCCTCTTTCCAGCATTTTGCCACACCCCGGAAAAAGGAAACAGGACCCCAAAACAGGCTTGTTTGTGCTTAGAATCACATACTATCCCCTTAAATCATTCCCATACACTCTGTCTCCGACCCTTTCCCCTAGGGCCGTGGTCAGCAAACTGCGGCTCCTTGAGTGTGGCTCTTCCACAAAATACCACGTGCGAGCGCGCACATACAGTGCGATTGAAACTTCGTGACCACACTCAAGGGGCCAAAGACCCTAGGGCTTAGGGTCTTCCAACTGTTAACGGTGGGTGTGCACCACTTTTCCAGTCCCTCCACCTTCCTCTTCCCCCTCTCTCCTCTCAGCCACAGTTTCTTTCTTTTCTTAAAATACACTGGGGCCTTGACTTACGAGTGTCCCGACTAACGAGTTTTTTGAGATACCACCTGTCTCTTGGCCGATTTTTTGCATTGAGTTGATAGAGTAATTTGAGTTAATGAGCTCCTTAACGAGCTCGGTCTCAGAAAGAAACTCGTAAGTCAAGGCCCCACTGTATATTGTTATTGATTTCAGAGAGGAAAGGAGAGGGAAAGAAAGTCAGAAACATCCATGATGAGAGAGAATCATTGATCGGCTGCCTTCACTCCCCACACTGGGAATCTACCCGGCAACCCAGGCACATGCCCTGACTGGGAATTGACCTGTGACCTCCTGGCTCATAGGTCGATGGTCAACCACTGAGCAACACTGGCTGGACTGGCCACAGTTTTTAACACAAAAGCTCTTCTGCTTCCTAATGGAGACAGAGGCCATGCACCAGGCTTTGGGAACACCTTCTTGATGCGACCTTGTCCTGAACATGTGGAAAACACAGTCACTGAGCTTTCCTGGAGCAAGCTGGCTCCGCAAAAACCAACAGGAGCCCAAGACAGAAATCTGGTCTGGAGGCAGAGGTCAAGTCCGCAGCAGCTCTTTGACACACCACGTGGCCCAGGGCTGAAAGTGCCCGCGCTTGCACCAGGTAGTGCAAAGACTCGCTTTAGAGCCGGCATTACCTAGAAATGGGGCCCAAAGGGAGGAAATAGAAAGTAAGAGGTTTTATGTATTTCTTTCTAAATATATCTTTATTGATTTCAGGGAGGATAAAAGAGGGAGAGATAGAAACATCAATGATGAGAGAGAATCATTGATCGGATGCCTCCTGCACACCCCTCACTGGGGATCAAGCCTGCAACCCAGGCATGTGCCCTTCACCAAAATCGAACCCGGGACCCTTCAGTCCGAAGGCCAATGCTCTATCCACTGAGCCAAACTGGCTAGGGCAAAAGTAAGAGGTTTTAAAAGAGTAATTTAGCACTTTGAAAGAAAGTCACTTCAAATGAGACCAAAGTAACTGGCGCTGCCACCTTTGCAAATTCCCAGATGTTCTAAAGCAGTGATAGCTCAGATTCTTGACCAATATGGCACTGAGTTCCGGGACCATCATTCTGCTGGGACTATATGGCCAGGGGTAGAGATTTGTGTGCATCCTATTAACTATTTGGACTCTTTAACAGAGAAAATCCTGGGTGAGTTGGCACTGAAATAACCTAATTGTCAAGGCCAATTCCTCCATCAGTGGTTCTCAACCTTCTGGCCCTTTAAATACAGTTCCTCATGTTGTGACCCACCCATAAAATTATTTTTTCGTTGCTACTTCATAACTGTAATGTTGCTACTGTGATGAATCGTCATGTAAATATCTGATTATGCAGGATGGTCTTAGGCGACCCCTGTGAAAGGGTTGTTCGACCGCCAAAGGGGTCGCGACCCACAGGTTGAGAACTGATGCTCTAGATGCTGGCCCAGATGCAGAACTCTGGCTCCGCTAACCACCAAGCACCTCTGAGTCTGAGCAGGGGGAGGTTGGAGAGAGTGAGTCGGGACTTCAGTTTCTTTCATCTTTAGCTCACAGACCAAAAGACTTTTAAAAAAATGTTTTATTGATTTTGGAGAGAGAGAGAAAGAGAGAGAGTAATCGCTGCCTCCCGCATGCCCCTTACTGGAGATGGAGCCTGAAAACCGGGAAACCAAGTGCTGACCTGACCTCTCAGTGCACCAGGTAACGCTCAACCAACTGGGGTGCAAGTGACTGTTTAATGAATGAAATAGGGGTCCATCAGAGTCATTATTCCCAGCTGATACTGATTGCATTTGACAATGCCAGGGAAAGGGCTGGACACGGCCATGGAGTGGCTTCCTGAGGGGAAATGTGCCCATCTACCTATTGGCTGCCAATTAAGTTAGTGAAAGAACCTCTGTGCTGCCATCATCTTGGGTTCCAGACTCACCTCCCTCACTTTGGGTTCCATACCCCTCCTCTGCCTCCCACTGTGGCTAGTTCCTGGCGTAGGCCACTGTCCTGACCTGATCAAGCATGCAATTTCCATATCTGGTAGCACTCATATACTAGTACCTGTGACTCTCCCTCCCTTTACATAATTCTTTGCTGCCTGTCAAGTGGTGTGGGGATTCATTTGGTCTTGCAGCCGCCCAAAACGTGCCTCAGGTGTAAGATTCCCTTCATAAACTCGATTACCATAGTGGAGTAGCCAGCCTCCCTCTGGTCTTTCCCTGCCCTCTGACTACCAAGGTAGAGTTTTCAGTCCTGGATTTTGCCCTGGGTCTGTATATCCTAACAATCGGCGAGCCATCCAGGAGACTGATGAAATGGGTCTTGGGAAAGGGGCATATGTGGGGGAAATCCTGAGCTGGCCATCTAATTCCATGTGGGGAGGGGTGGCCTGTATGCTAGATGCACATGGACGACTGTGTGAGTGTGGGGACACCCCCAAAACATTGGCCGGTCTCATGTACTTGTTTGGGAAACTATGCATTGCACATTGTGGCAAGGAAGGAAAGTACGTGGCTGCAACTCTGGGGTGGCCCCCTTTATGGGCGATTCAGCTCCCAAATGGCGGCAAACATGACTACCAACAGTTCCCAAATTTAGAGGAGACAGTTCCGGTGTGGGATAACTTCAAAACCCTACTGCCACAAGCAACCTCGGGATTCTCTGCCTGTCCCAAATCTCTACGCAGAAGCCAGAAAAGCTGGTCAATGAGAATGGTAGGAGGAGATGTTGGGAATATGGATGTCGGCCAGCTAACTCGAAGCATAAGTTCATGTGCAAGACGATGTCAAGGCATAGCAGTCAATGAAGACCTACCTAAGTGTGTCTGATTCCTCCCTTCACCTTCCATTATGGTGTTATCTAATGGTGAAAGCTGCCTCATTATCACCACACTCTCATGCCAGGTCATATCCTAGGCCACCAGGAGGAGAAATGAGAAGGGAGGGTCTTGGCATGCAAAAGCAGCTCAAGAGTACGGGAATTACCTATTCAAAGCTGACCAGCAAACATCTATTTTTTTCCCCACTTCCTCTTTCCATGTTTCCTCTCTAGACCACGCGCTCTCAGTTCTGGAATGAGCATTTATTGAGCATTCCTCTGTCTCTGCCTAGTGGCTACCCTGGGAGTCTGCAATCAGGCGCAACATTCAGTCATTGAGTGAGTAAAGAGGAGAGCAAAGGGTGCTAACATGGCCTTGAGATTGAAGGCCTGTGTCCTCCAGACCTGAGTGTCTAACCCCAGGAAAGGAGCTCCAAACAGGACTGATGCTGAGCATGGGTTTGAGAGAGGTTCTAAAGCATCTTCTGGCCCTAACTGATTTTGCTCAGTGGATAGAGCCTCGGCCTGAGGACTGAAGAGCCCTGAGTTCGATTCCCGGTCAGGGCACATGCCCAGGTTGCAGGCTTGATCCCCAGTAGGGGGCGTGCAGGAGGAAGCCGGTCAATGATTCTCTCTCATCACTGATATTTCTATTTAATCTCTCCCTCTCCCTTCCTCTCTGAAATCAATACAAATATATTTAAAAAATCAAAAATAAAGCATTCTGGTTTTCTGCTGCTCAGGCTGTTCCACAGTCTCCACTTGTACTCTCTGCAGTGCACAGGGCGAGGCCAACAGGAAGCCCTTCAACCGAGACACAGAAATAGCAGCCCAGGAAGCCTGCCTGTCTTTTTCTTTCCTTCCGAACTTTCTCCCGCGACCATCTGGACCCTCTCTGCTTCCCCCCTGCTGAGCTTGCTGTGCACATTTCACATTGGAACAATGCTGCCAACTTGGCCTCCAGAGAGGCTGCTCCAACAACAGCATAACAGCCTCACTCAAACGGATACCAATTGTTTACGATTTTGCCAATCTCATGGGCAAAAATGACTCTTTGTTTTAATTTGCATTTAAAAATATATTAGCGAGGCTGAGCATATTTTTCTTGGTTTATTTGCCTTTGTATTTTTTTTCTTATGACCTCCATGTCAACATTCATAGATTTGTGGACAAAAAGAGGCCACATGCTAACCCTGACAAGCTCAGGGCAGGCCTGCATGGCAGCCTTCCAAACTCAGAGACCTACAGTAAGCACAACGGATGGCCTGAGATGGAAAATTATCAACTAAAAGAAGTTTATGGCAGGTGGTCATGTCCTAGGCTAAAATCTTCCCTGACAAAAATCAGTCTTTACCTTAATTAAGCCTGTCTGTTATCTTTTTGCATCTACCTTGGAATGTTAAAGTAATTTCCTTTTTCTGGAGCCCTGAAAGCACAGATACTGCACCACAGCGGAGACCAGAAATCCCCTCACTGTTATTGAGTTAATTGTTGACTGTTAACTATCCCGTAGCCACCAGCGTAAAAGAAGTATATGTCCATCATTTTCCTTTTTATCCAATCCCAGAGGTTTCCCTGCTTTGCTTTCTCCCACCTCTCTAATCTATCACCAATGGATATCATGTAACCCACTTATTCATTGTAATGTATGAAGCAGGGTACAGAACTACCATTTTTTTCCAGAACATTTTCTCAGTCCGTTGAGATTTTGCTTCCCGGCAATTGTCCAGTTTGGCTCAAATAAGCTCACAAAAATTCACTACAGTTTTGATCGTTACTTACATTGACAGATTCGTAGCTTACTTTTATATTGGGTTGTTTGCTTTGTCTTGAAAAATATTTGTTAACGAAATCAGCTCCTTTAAATCGAGATGGGTATTTTTCCCATTTGCCTTTTGCTACACATACATTTTAAATTTTAGTAGTGACTTGATTGTTTTTCTCTGGGGTTTCTGAGCTCAGACTAATTGTAACACTCTCAGAATATAACATATCCACCCTTGTGATTTTCCAGTTCTTTTAATGTTTCATTTTTTTGTATTTACTCTTGGAGCCATCTGAGATTTATTTTGAAGTAAGTAGTGAGATAGGGATCCACCTTTGTGTGCACGTGCATGGGAAGCCAATTGTTTAAAGTGATATTTATTGGTGTTGGGAAAATTGGAAAGCCACAACCTGGACTGTTCTTTAAAAACATACACAAAAATTAACTTGGAATAGATTAAAGATTTAAATATAAGATCTTAATGAAATGCATAGAGGAAAACATAGCTACCGAACGTATGGACCTTGGTCTCAGAGAGGTTTTTGTGAACTTGATCCCAAAGGCAAGGGAAGTAAAAGCAAAAATAAATGAATGGGTCTACATTAAACTAAAAAGCTTCTGCACAGCAAAAGAAACCATCAACAAAACAAAAAGGCCACCGACAGAATGAGAGAAGATATTTGCAAACGGAACCATCCAAAATATATAAAGAATTCATACAACATAACAACAAAAAACAATCTAATTTAAAAATGGACAGAGTACTTTGGGACACTTTTCCCAAAAAGACATGCAAATGGCTAACAGATATGTGAAAAGATGCTTAACTTCACTAGCTATAAGGGAAATGCAAATGAATACCACAATGAGATACCGCCTCACAACTTTAGAGTGGCTAGCCTATATAATAAAAGCGTAGTGTGGAGAGCAGCTACAGTGTTTGGACAGGTTCAAACCTCAGACTAATGAGAGGGCACAGTCCTGTCATGGCCATGTACAAGTCCCAGCTTGGAGGGCAAAGTCCGAACACGTGGCCCCACGTGTCTGAGTGATGTGGGCTTGATAGAGTTCAGGTGCATGTAATTGAGTAGGATCGAAACCCATGAGAATACTGTAAACATCTTGACCACGCCCTTACTTTGCCTTGTGGAATCTGGCTATAAAATAAAGATACGGCTTGTAGTCCGTGGCGCTGTCACTAGCTCTCTATCAGAGAGGACAGCGTCCCACCAAGACCCAGCTTTCTTCTGTTGTCTGTCTTTTCTCAATCCTTCACTGCCTACTCTCTGGCTCACCAAACTGGCTGAGCTGGCGAGGCACATAAGGCGCCCAATGTGGGGCTGTATGCCATGGCCGAGCTAGCTCGCCACAGCGTAGTATGCAAATTATCCCCTTGACCAGGAGTTCTTCCAGGAGTCTGACCAGACAGCTGGCTGGGGGAAGGGAGGGAGGCCCAGGCAGCAGCAGGCAGCTGGGGGAAGAGAGGGAGTACCCAGCTGGCAGCTGCTAGGGACCCTACCAGTGCATGGATTTCGTGCACTGGGACTCCAGTTATCAATAAGACAAGAAATAACAAGTGTTGGAGAGGATGTGGAGAAAAAGGAACCCTCTTTCACTGCTGGTGGGAATGTAAACTGGTAACACCACTATGGAAAATAGTATGGAGGTTCCTTTAAAAATTAAGAATAGAGCTAACATA
This sequence comes from Myotis myotis, assembly GCF_014108235.1. Taxonomy (NCBI): domain Eukaryota; kingdom Metazoa; phylum Chordata; class Mammalia; order Chiroptera; family Vespertilionidae; genus Myotis; species Myotis myotis. Next base: position 11,534,184 of record NW_023416346.1, read on the forward strand.
TGACCTAGCAAACACTCTTAGATACCTGGCTAATTTGAAAACACTTATTTGTAAAGATGTTATGTAACCCCATGTTCATTGCAGCAATATTCACAGTAGCCAAGACATGGAAGCAACCTAAGTGTCCTTTGATGAATGCTTGGATAAAGACGTGGTACATTTATACAATGGAATACTACTCAGCCATAAGAAATGATGACAACATGGATAAGATCTTGAGAATATAATGCTAAGCAAAATAAGTCAGATGGAAAAGAACATAAATCATATTATTTCAGTTTCTCCTCTTCCCACCTCCCTACCCTCTGGCAACCACCATACCATTGTCTGTGTCTATGAGTTCACTTGTTGCTTTCTGTTTTATATCCCACGCTGGAAGTTCAGAATCTAACCCTGTTTCACCACTTTTCCTAGAAACCAGCATGCACATGTTATGAAAGAAATGACGCTTACAGAAGACTGGAGAAAAACCAAGCAGTGCCCAGAGAAATGGAGTTACACCATTTATTTGCCAGCGGGACCAGAGGGAGATGTCTCTCAAATTTCTGGGCAAAAACATGGAGGAAGCTTTCCCTACTTATATCTTCCCACCCCTTTTGTCTCCCAAATAAGGGTTATTCCAGACCTTATGTCAGGTGACTAGCCTACAAGGTCAGACAGCCAAGTTTATCTTCCCTATTATTCAAGCAGCTAGACAGCAAAGTTAATTTACAGAGTAAGGGACCATCTAAAAATAACAGAGTTGACTCACAGAATAAGGGATCATCTAATAGCAGGGAATTTCAAACAGTAGTTTTTTTACAAAAATAGGGGTTAGCCTTCTCACACACACCACACACATGCTTCCTCCTCCCCATCATCTCAGTATAGTGATATCAATCAGCATTTAGGCTATGATTGCTATGTGAATACTTACAAATGCATTTCACAGGCGTTCCTTAGCAATCTTACATTCAAGTGGACATGAAGAAAATTGTCCAAACCTGCATGAGTATTTAACCATGCCAGATTTGACCTAGAGTTGAAAATTTCTGTTTAACCTTAGGTGATATATTAAAGTGTCATTAATTAAAAACCTTTTGAGTGCCAGCATCCCTAACTCCTGGCTCTGCACCATCACCTGACTTTTAGACCCTCTCTCAACTTCAGTGGAAACATTCTTTTCATCAGTGCAACTCTATCACCACCGTGCATCTAAGAACACTAATCATGGTAGAGAACTCCTGAGTTGTACATCATCATCACGTCTGATCCCCAGTAACTATGGTATCATGCCTGACTCCTGACCATAGGGCTGTCCAGTTTGGTTTACATTCAGCCACCTCTCTGTCCCTCGGGAACATGTTGAACATTCAACATTCATGGGAAACATGTCTGAGGTCTGTCTCCACCTTGGCACCAGGGAAGAGACAAAGAGAATTCACTGGCCTAGACGACTGATGCTCAACCTGCTGGTGCTGATATGAGGCAACTGTGTTCCGATGTAAATGCCCTGCTGGGGTGGGTGGGGAAATGCTGGGCTTTTTCCTGAATGAACACCTGTATTTACAGACCAGTTCGTTACACATGTATTTTCTCGATATTCCTCCAAACAACGAGTGTGGAGAGCGGCTACAGTGTTTGGACAGGTTCAAGCCTCGGACTAATGAGAGGTCAACAGTCCTCTCATTGCCACGTGCAAGTCCCAGCTTGGAGGGCAAAGCCCTCCCAGCACAATTATAGCCAACAGCTATAGTTGTAAGCTTGAACCTATGGTCCGAACACGTGGCCCCACGTGTCTGAGTGATGTGGGCTTGATAGAGTTCAGGTGCATGTAGTTGACTAGGATCAAAACCCACAAGGATGTTGTAAACATCTTGACCATGCCCTGACTTTGCCTCGTGGAATCTGCTATAAAATAAAGACTTGGCTTGTAGTCTGTGGCACTATCGGTAGCTCTCCATCAGAGAGGCTCTCCATCAGAGGACAGTGTCCTACCCAGACCCAGCTTTCTTTTCTTATCTGTCTTTTCTCAATCCTTCATCGCCCCCTCTCAGGGTCACTGAACCTGGCTGAGCTGGCGTGGCACATAAGGTGCCCTGGGGCACCTGGCGTGGCACATAAGTATGCCATGGCCTTGCTGGCTCGCCACAGATGAGGTGAGATAACTAGTATTTGTCCCATGTCAAGGAGGAAAAAAATCTAAAGCTGAGATTAAGTATCACAGCTCATCTCAAATCACACAGCCAGGAAGGGGTGGAGTTGAACTTGAAACTCCAGCTCAAGTCTACCCCTCAGTCAAGTCTTGCTCTCGGTTTCTATTCTAAGCAGACTGATGTTTGATTCTTGTGTACCTCAAGGGTCTGTGCTTGGTCCCTTATTAGTCTGTAACTCTAGCATAGACTCTGGCACAGGAGAGAGGCATAGTAAATGATGGTAATGATCTAATAATTCTGGTGTCTGAACAAGAATCACCCATTCCTCAAAGGATCTGAAATGCAGCTTTGGACAAGGAGTGCAGAAGTCCCAGGTGTTGGGCTGTGAAGTTGCAGCATGAACTTGTTATTTGTTGTCACTCTTTGGCACAAAGGGTCAATCTGTTTGTTCCATCAAGGCCACGTTTATAATTGAGGCTGCCCTTAGAGGCTACTCACAACTTCAGTAATGTGGTTGGCATACACCTCTAATTATTTTCCCTGAGGTTTTTCTTGCCAAGATCAATTTGTATTTTCTAAGACTCTGTCTCTCTCTGGTTAATAAGGGCAACAGAGGTAACCCCCAAGTAAGCTCTCTCCTCTCCATATTGACTGTGGATTGGAAAACTGGGATTATTTTCCTGAGTTACATTGTGAACCACAGGACTCTGGGAGGTGTCTCTCTCCTCCTAGAGCAGCCGTGGGCAAACTACGGCCCGCGGGCCGGATCCGGCCCGTTTGAAATGAATAAAACTAAAAAAAAAAAAAGACCGTACCCTTTTATGTAATGATGTTTACTTTGAATTTATATTAGTTCACACAAACACTCCATCCATACTTTTGTTCCGGCCCTCCGGTCCAGTTTAAGAACCCATTGTGGCCCTCGAGTCAAAAAGTTTGCCCACTCCTGTCATAGAGTGTTAGTCTAGATGTATGGTTGGCCTTTGTGTGTCCTTAGCAAGAAGACTGGACTTTCTTATTTTAAAATATTTTTAAACTTGATTGCAGAGAGAAAGAGAGAGGGAGTAAGAGATAGAAACATCGATGATAAGAGAGAATCATTGATTGGCAGCCTCCTGCACACCCCACACTGGGGATCGAGCCCGCAACCTGGCCATGTGCCCTGACCGGGAATTGAACTGTGACCTCCTGGTTCATAAATCTAGACACAACCACTGAGCCACACTGGCTGGGCAGAAGGCTGGACTTTCTTATTACCTATCCTGACATCACTGCAATCCTGAACTGTGGGCAATGGATAGAAGCTGAAGGCTGTAGGGCAGCGGTTCTCAACCTGTGGGTCGCGACCCCTTTGGCGGTCAAATGACCCTTTCACAGGGGTCGCCTAAGACCATCCTGCATATCAGATATTTACATTATGATTCATAACAGTAGCAACATTACAGTTATGAAGTAGCAACGAAAATAATTTTATGGTTGGGTCACAACATGAGGAACTGTATTTAAAGGGCCAGAAGGTTGAGAACCACTGCTGGGTAACTGAGGACTCTGAAGTCCTTGGCAAGCTGCCTAGAGGGATGTCCTTTGCACCTGCCCCAGGTGGACCTCAGAATCTGGGGACTGACTAGTCAGGAAATGTTGATAGTTATAGAAAAGAAGTGACATTTAGCCTACACCCCGGGGAAAGAAGAAGTATTCATCTCTGCTCACATGTTCATTCACATTGCCTACTTTTCAGAAGTACAAGGGAATTACCTACCAAGCACCCAGTCCCTGAAAAAGTTACCAGGGGATAATCCATTGACTATTGGTATGTACAGCCCTTAAATCCTTAAGGTTATTTTATTTTAATACCTTACTATGGAGCCCTTCAAGTCACTAATGATTAGGTCTGCTGGCCTCTGTGTGAAGGAAAGCACTCACTGAGCAGTGACCATAGTTCTTTCTATCCTCCAGCTGAAATAGAAGTCAACATTTTAGGTAAGTGAAAACATCATGGTTGAAATCAGGCAAATGTGTTATGACTTGACAAGAGAAGGGCTACAAAAATACCATTATGTTCATACCAAAGCATTTTTAATCTCAAGAAAACGAAATTTGGCTCAAAGTGAGAGCAGGAAGGGGTCCTCTTTTTCATTTTCTCCGCCACCATCACTGAGAATGTGGGCCCCTGTAGGCAAGGAGGCCTGGCTACTGAGCTGGGAGAAGCCTGGCTGATTTGAGCCAGCTGCTCAGCCCCTCTCACAGATACAATTTAGTCATGATTCCATCCTATGCCTGCGGGGCTGGGATGCCACTTTTAGAAATACATGCCACCTATGGAGTTCTCATGGAACATATCAGGATCTTTTCCTTGGGGATGATGTTGCCAAATGTCTCAATGATTCAGGACATATTTGAGTGAAGAGGCTACTTTCTTTAGTCCTCCAGATGGAGTCCCCACAACAGAAGATTCAGTGTGCTCACAGAGCCACAACTGCATAGGGTTGGAGTTGGCCTGATGGCAATAAGAAGTGACCAGCTAGCCCGGCCGGTGTGGCTCAGTGTCAACCTATGAACCAGGAGGTCACAGTTCGCTTCCCAGTCAGAGCACATGCCCAGGTTGTGGGCTTGAACCCCAGTGTGGGGCGTGCAGGAGGCAGCCAGTCAATGATTCTCTCTCATTGATGTTTCTCTTTTTCCCTCCCCCTTCCTCTCTGAAATCAATAAAAATATATTAAAAGAAAAGAAGTGACCACCTTCCAAAATAACTAGCCTGTTTTGTGCCTTACGACATGGCAGCACCATCTTCCCCAGGAGCTCGCTGTGAAACAAGCCCCATCGGTGCCTTTTGAAAGGTTGTGTGGTCTTAGTGCCTGTTCTTCAAGTCCATGTGTGCACACCGCGGAGGGTAAATAAAGCTTTCTCAAGGAAAATGCAGGCAGAGGTATTTAAAATTGTGAATATTTACAGTAAGCCAGAAATAAAAACTTTACAACTATCTAAACTTATAAAAAATTTCAAATGCTAGTTTAAAAATGTGTGTGTGTGTGTGTGTGTGTGTGTGTGTGTGTGTGTGTGAGACATAGTTTCACAAAACTCTTGGAGGGAAGTGATCAAAACTACTTGAAGTCTAGTGAGGTTGTGGATAGAACCTTGGGCCTGGCCTTCAGCCCTCTCACTTGTTCCCTCTGAGAGTGGAGCACAGCAAATAGATATGACAGTCCATTCCATAGTGCCTCACAGGAAAGTGAATTCCCTCCCCCCACCCCCCTCATCTGTGAGTTCCTCACTGCTGGATCCAAGAGGCAAAGATGGAAACTGCTTCTAGGACATCTCAGTATTTTTAGAATCTAATGCCATGAAAGCATGAAAGCTTCATGTGGGAAATGAAACTGAGAAATGTGAAAAGCTGGAGTCACATGACAGAAATGTGGCTTAACAGCCTTGCGGAACAGCAAGGAGGGCCCATTTCCTTTACAAGACCTGGCTGTCTGAAGACTTGGGTACAGAAGAGGGGTAGGGGGCAGGCTGGTTTCTCTAGGACTCAGGCGAATACTCTCCTCTCTCATTCTGACTTTGGGACCTTACAATTATTAAACATCTGAAAAGTTGTCTATGTCTGTTTCTTCTCTCATTTTTGCTTCTGAACAAAAGTTGAAAGCCACCAGGAAATGAGCAAGCTGTAGGTGAAGCCAGTGGTTCTCAAACTTTAGAGGCACCAGAACCACCGCCCCCCCGCCCCCCACGCACGTCTCTACTCCCCAAATTCTAGGCTCTACCCTCAGAGTTTCTGACTCAGTAGGCCTGGGGTGAGACGCGAGAGTCTGAAACTCTACCAAGTCCCAGAAGATGCTGATACTGCTGGTCCATAGACCCGATGTAGAGAAGATCTGCTCTAACCACATGCATCTGTCTGTGGTAACTGAGTTGAGCCAGTTATGAATAGAGTTAGGTCTTTCAACTTTGGTGCCTCCCTCTGTCTACCCCTCCTCATCCAAACTTGAGATGGTCAGATTTTCTCACTCCATGGATGGTCAGAAGAAACTGATGTATTGGCCTTTGTCTCTGCTCTCTTCCCTCCTCGTCTCTGACTTGCTGTAGAAGGAACTGACTGGCTAGTTCTCACTCATTCTTAATGTCTTTGCTGAGATGTCACTTCTTTCCTGATCAGAATTGGGAAAAATCACAGTCAAAAGCACCCTTCCTGGGTGTTTTGTAGGACCTTGAACCTCCCCCAATATACTACAGATCAAAGTGTATTATAATAACTAGCCTGCTTCCATTTCTGTCACTCCCATCAGATAGGGAACCCCTTGAGGGCAGAGACTGTGTCTGGGAGGTTGTTAGTAGTAAATCTTGGTGTAAGGTGATAAATTCCTGGACTCTAAAAACATCAGAATAAAGAAGAATGGATAGATATGAGAGATATTGTAAAGGAATATTCTTCTCAGTGCCCACTCCACAACAGGTGTCCGTAAATGCTTATTCAATTAAATGGACATATTAACAGGGCTTTTTGACTGATGAGATATGGAGGGTAAGTTACAGAAGGGATCTAACATTTGGTGAGCACCTACTGTGTGTCAGACACTAATAAATAGCAAAGTTGAAAATGGCATTGACTGAGAGGGGAGTAGGGCATATGAATGAGCTTGACATTGGTGAAGTAATATTTAAAGTGATGGCAAATGCCCAGATGGAGGTGCACATCTGGAGATTTATTGATTATAAATTACAGTACAGTAGTTAGGAGCACAGTCAAAAGCACAGACATGAGAATCAGACACATGCCAGTAGTCACACCAAGATCTCAGATCTCATCATTCTAGTGCAGCCGTGGGCAAACTAGGGCCCGCGGGCTGGATCCGGCCCATTTGAAATGAATAAAACTAAAAAAAAAAAAAAAAGACCGTACCCTTTTATGTAATGATGTTTACTTTGAATTTATATGAGTTCACACAAACACTCCACCCATGCTTTTGTTCCGGCCCTCCGGTCCAGTTTAAGAACCCATTGTGGCCCTCGAGTCAAAAAGTTTGCCCACCCCTGTTCTAGTGCAAGGGAGGTCAGTCTAGACATTGCCAACCAAAGAGAATACTTGCAACCAAGACCAGACAGCACTGGCCAGGCCTGCTAGTCCCACCCACCTGTTCACAGGCCCCTGAGAATCAGAAAGGAACAAAGAGGCACCCAGCAAGGTAGTCCTTAGGGCCCCTCCTTTGGATACCCCCTGACCTTCCAACCTTCACTTTCTTTCTTCTCTACCTTGAAGAGTAATAATTTGCTGGTTGAAGATGTGGGAGAAAACCATTGCAGGTCTTTCAGACCCAGCCTCTGGGTGAGAAGGGGCACAAGATCTTGAGTAGTGAGCTTGAGTGGGTAAAACAAAATTGTCCCAAGGACCTTTTCCTGTGCCACCACACTGTCATCCTTCTGCCCTTGAATGACGAGGCAGTTGCTTTCCACCTGTGGTCAGGTCCCATTTAGCTTGAAGGGAAATCTCATAGGAGGCTTGGTCAGGAGGCTTGGTGGATCCTCTGCTCTCTCTTCCTCAAATATTGTGTTCACACAAGTCCAGGGGTTCTGATCCTTTTTGCTAGAGGACTACCTTTTTATTTTTCCAGCAGAGGAATGCAGGGATGAGGGTGGGCTGCTGAAGCTGCTGGTGGCTCAAAGGCTGAAAACCTCAGAGATGAGCGTGTGTCAAGGGCTGGCACAGTTTAATCAACCCGATGGTATAATCAATGCATTCCTTGTGGACAAGGATCTGATTGGTTTGCTTTCTCTCCCACCTGGAGTTGAGGACAGAGAAAATGAATTACCAGGAAATTACAAACCACGCCAAAGTGAATGAATTCATTCTTGTGGGGCTGTCCAAACACCCCACATCCCAGAGTGTTCTCTTCTGGGCACTGATGTTTCTCTACATAGTAACTTTGGGAGGAAACTGCACGATCATTTTCCTGATAGGAGTCAATTCTCAGCTCCATAAGTTGTCTTTATTGGATCTCCTCTTTTCCACCAGTGCTGTGCCACTGACCATGGCAAACTCTCTGCAGAACTTTCCACCATCTCTTACAGTTCTTGTTTTGCCCAGCTCACCATCCAAGCCTTCTTGGCACTGGCTGAGTGTTTCCTTCTTGCCATTATGGCTTATGACAGATTTGAGACTATCTCAGACCCACTTAGGTACAACCAGGTCATGCCTTCTCAAGTATGCCTTTTTTTTTTATCCTCACCCAAGGGTAGTTTTCCATTGATTTTTTTTTTTTAGAGAGAGTGGAAGAAAGAGGGAAAGACAGAAAGAAATATCGATGTGAGAGAAACACATGGATTGGTTGCCTCCTACATGCACCCTGACCAGAAACCAGAAGGGGGAGGAGCCTGCAACTGAGGTACATGCCCTTGACCAGAATAGAACCCGGGACCCTTCGGTTCCTAGGCCAATGCTCTATCCACTGAACCAAACCAGCTAGGGCTCAAGTATGCCTTTTAATGGCGTTGTTTGTATGGGTGACAGCCTTTCTGCTAACTGCTATGCCCATTCTGCTCTTCCCCATAAGTTTCTGCAGGCATAATTCTGTCAATCACTTCTCCTGTGAAGTTCAAGTCATCTTTAAATTGTTCTGTTTCAACACCATTTCCCTAGAGGTTATGATGATGGTGTGCGCTGTCATTTCAATGCCAGTGCCTTTCGTTTTCATCTTTATCTCTTTGTATTCTCAGGGATGTCTTAAGATTCCTTTTCTACATGTGGCTCTCACCTGGTCATATTCACCACTTACTTTAGGACATTAATATATATTTATATGAGACCCTAGACCAAATGGTCTCAAGATGGATGCAAAAGTGTCTCTATAGTTTATGCAGCGGTGACTCCCATGCTAAGTCCCCTCGCCTACACCATGAGAAATAAGGATGTGAAAGTTGCTTTCAGGAGAATAACTTGTGGGGCCAAGTCCTGATTCCTCGATCACACAACAGCACCAGGGTTTTAGCCACCCTGGCAACTTTACATTTGTGATTGACACTTCTAAAATGGGAAATGTTTTTGCAAAGCAACTGAATAATGGAAGAAATTGTGCGAGAACAGAGATTTGATGGCAAGCAAAATACAAAACTGCAGCATGTCACATGCATCTCAAATAAAAATAAAATGCAAGTTACACACGAGGAGCAAGGCTTGCAACATACATAACAGAAATCCTCAATAATCTTCATATATAAAATCCCTTGCAAGTCATTAAGAAAGAAAGTCAATATTTGCAACAGCATGGATGGAACTGGAGAGCATTATGCTAAGTGAAATAAGCCAGTCAGAGAAAGATAAATATCACATGATCTCACTCATTTATGGAATATAATGAACAACATAAACTGATGAACAAAAACAGGTCCAGAGACACAGAAGCATCGATCAGGCTGTCAAACCTCAGAGGGAAGGTAGGGGAGGGTGGGGGTAAGGGGGAGAGATCAACCAAAGGACTTGTATGTGTGCATATAAGCCTAACCAATGGACACAGACAACAGGGGGGTGAGGGCATGAGTAAGGGGGGATTGGGGGGACGAAGACACATATGTAACACCTTAATCAATAAAGAAAGTTAAAAAAAGAAAAGAAAATGGCCAAAGGACACAAACATGCAATTCAGGAAAGAAAAATTAAACATTCACACTTAAGCAACAACAAAAACATCGCCTTTCATTAATCTTATCAACAAAAATGAAAAAAAAACTTTTATATTCTACAGTGTTGGTGAGAGTTTGGGGAAATACCATTCGGGGCATATAAATTGGCACAAACTTTCAGAGGGCAGTTCTGATAGCTGCAAACAGCAAACATTTGGGTGGCCCATTTAGTTGGGGAGCTGGCTCTCAGCTGGAAGGGGCTTTGCCCTCTGCATGCACTGCTCTGAGAGCGCTGGGAGGGTCGTCAAGCCTGATGGTTCTGAAAATACCCACACAGGAACAACATATCAATCTCCACTTTTAGCAGACTCCCACTGCACACGTAAGGGGCTTTCCCCTGCACCCTTCCCAACATTAGGAGAGCTATCACAGTGGAGAAGGTAGAAACCATGAAACTGTACTCTGCCCACCTTGATCAAGACAATGAATCAAAGACAATCAAGTATGACCACCTGAAGGAGGAGGAAAACATCCAAACTTTGGCTCAGTGACTGGGTACAAGCACAGAGCAGATGGCAGCTGCATTCTAGTCACACCCCGGGTGACCCTTAAGAAAGAGTGGGGCCTGGCTGGTGTGGCTCAGTGGATGAGCGCCAATCTATGAATCAGAAGGTCACAGTTTGATTCCCGGTCATGGCACATGCCCAGGTTGCAGGCTCAATCTCCAGTGTTGGTCCTTGATCAATGATTCTCTCTCATCATTGATGTTTCTCTCCCTCTCCCTTCCTCTCTGAAATCAATAAAAAATATTTTAAACAAAAAGAAACAGTGGGAAGGGAAGATCTTCCTAAAGGACAGAACTATGGGTGGTACACCTCATTATCCACTTTGTGGGGAAGAAGAAGTGGCTCTGGGTGGGAATACCTATCTATCTAGCTACCTATCTCAGTTGAATGATAGCTCCCCCTGACAAAAATGTCTTTGCCAATGTAATTCAAGTAGAGGGGTTGAGATGGGATCATCCTGGATTAGGCAGGTGGGCCCTAAATCCAGTAAGTGTCCTTATAAGAGATAGAAGAGGAGAAGCCACAGACACAGAGAAGCCATGTGAAGGTGGAGGCAGAGATTCAAGTTATTCAGCTACAAGCCCGGGGACCTCTAGGGCCACCAGAAGTTGGAAGGAGCAAGCAAGAGTCCTCCCCAGAGCTTCTGGAGGGAGCATGGCCCTGCAGGCACCTTGACTTCAGACTTCCAGAAATAGGAGAGGATGAACTTCTGTTGTTTCAAGCCACCCAGTTTGTGGTAATATGTTATAGCAACTCTGTAATATATATTACAGGTACATATATAAATAAAACACAGATATCTGTATATGTATTTATAATAATGAAAGCATAATATGCTAATTAGAGCAAGCAGCTGAACGACCTCCCAGACGTCATTTCGGACATCCTTCCAGATGAAGCCGCGGGGGCGGGGGGTGAGGCAGAGGCTGTTAGGGGTGATCAGGCAGGCAAGCAGGCAAGCAGTTAGGGGCTATCAGGCAGGCAGGTGAGTGGTTAGGGGCGATCAGGCAGGCAGAGGGGTTAGGGGAGATCAGGCACACAGGCGAGTGGTTAGGGGTGATGAGGCAGGCAGGCAGAGTGGTTAGGGGCAATCAGGCAGGCAGGCAGGTGAGCGGTTAGGAGCCAGTGGTCCTGGATTGCAAGAGGGTGCAGGCTGGGCTGAGGGACCGCCCCTTGCCGTGCACAAATTTCGTACACCGGGCCTCTAGTATATATATAATATGTTATATATTAACTAGAGGCCTGATGCATGAAATTCGTGCAACGTGCTTGGCCCTCACAGCCCCAGCTGGTCATCTGGATGTTCGTTCTGCTGTTTGACCACCCAGTCTAATTAGCATATTACATTTTTATTATTATAGACTAGTGGCCTGGTGTACAAAATTCGTGCATGGAGCGGGGTTCCCTTAGCCCATTCTGCACCCTCTCCAATTGGGGAACCCTTGGGGGATTGGGCCTAAACTGGCAGTTGGACATCCCTCTTGCAATCCGGGACCACTGGCTCCTAATCACTCACCTGCCTGCCTGCCTGATTGCCCCTAACTGCCTCTGCCTGCCTGCCTGATTGCCCCTAACCCCTCTGCCTGCCTGCCTAATCTCCCCTAACTGCCTCTGCCTGCCTGCTTGATTGCCCCCAACTGCCCTCCCCTGCCAGCCTGATCTTGTCCCCAACTGCCTTCCTCTGCTGGCCAATTTGGTTCTGATTGGTCAGTTTCTATGTCAGTCAGCATCAAAGCTCTGCCTCCTAGGCAGCCATTGGCTCCTCACAGTTGACCCAGATTTGGTTCTGATTGGTCAGTTTCTATGCCAGTCAGCATCTCTGGGCCTATCAACGGGGCCTGATCAGAAAGGCGGGGCTGATCAGCAGCTCTGGTGTAGGCCTGGAGAAAAATGGAGGTGGGGCTGCTGGCCAGACTGGGGGAGAAAGAGAGAGGCAAGTGCTGATCAAAAGTTGCCACAGAGGCAAGGGATCAGTCCCTGCTTCTCTCTTCAGGCCTCTCTCTGGCCCTGATTCACAGCCCCCTCAGCAGTCAGTGCGTGGGCACCCAGCCTGCAGTGGAAGCAGTCAGTGCTGGGTCGCTGACTGCAGGACTGACTTCCGGGTTGGTCCAGCCTCTGTCATGACCAGTCCTTATGACCCAGGTTTTTTTTATATATTAGGATATTATATTAACACATACATTTAGATAGATAGATGATAGATGATAGATAGATAGATAGATAGATAGATAGATAGATAGATAGATAGATAGATGGAGCCCAATGTCTTGGTCATTTGGTTAGGAACCTGAAGAGAAAGGACTGGAATATTCAGGACCAGGAAGAGGTCTGGAGGGGAGGCTTGTGGATGGATAGCTAGTAGTGGGCATGAAGTATGAAGATTCTTGAATCATGAGCCACTACTGAGCCGAAAGCATCCACCAAGACAAGTTGACTTGGCCAGTTCATATTAGCCATCCTTTGTCATGAGCAATCCCAAACTGTCCTGGTGGGCCCATGCATCAGTGTTCCCGGAAGCCCAAATGGAGGCTCAAGAGTAAATACTCCCACTTACCAAGGCTGAACCATCTACTGCTGTCTCTGGATGTCCAACTTGCCAGGAACAGGGACCAATGCTGAGCCTCTGGTGAAACACTGTTGCTTGAAGATACTGGGCCCTTTCCATGCAGAAATGGCAGGCAGTGTGTCCTTGGTGGAATAGATGTGATAAATAATTCATTAGGTCATCTGGTCAGCATGGCTCAGCAGTTGAGTGTCAACCTATGAACCAGGAGGCCATGGTTCAAATGCTGGTCAGGGCACATGCCCCGGCTGCAGGCTCAATCCCCTGTGGGGGGCGTGCAGGAGGCAGCTGGTCAATGATTCTCTATCATCATTGATGTTTCTCTCGCTCTCCTCTCTTCTGCTCTGACATAAATAAAAGACATATTTAAAAAATAATAATCCATTAGATCTACATGTGATGTTATAGGACAATCTCTAAGGTATATTGTGTAAAAAGCAAGGTGCAGCACAGTGAATACAGCCTGCTAAGCTTTTTCTGCTGCAAAACAAAACAAGGATATCTGTTCCTACATGCTTCTATCTGCATGTAATTGCTTTGGAAGGATATGTAAAAATCTCGTTAATGATCTAGGGAGGAGGATTAGAAGTTAAGTTTAAGAGGGATATTTTTAAAAATATATGTCTTATTGATTTCAGAGAGGAAGGGAGAGAGAGAGAGAGATAGAAACATCCATGATGAGGGAGAATCATTGATCGGTTGCCAGGGAGACTTACTTTTTATTGTATACCATTGTGCATTATGTGAATTCTGTTTTTACCTTGAGCACATGTCAGTTCTAAAGTAAATATTATAAAACCACCTTTGCTTTAAAGGAGAGAGAAAATGGGAAGGACCCAGATGAACAGGACAGGGAAGGGTAGCCAGTACTGAGGGCAGCAGGAGATGGGGCTAAAGACAAGGGGACAGATGGGCTTTGGGTGGAAAAGCACAGGCCTGCTGGTGATGGGAGGGAGGGCAGAGAGGTGGGACAGGACACCCGGGGCGAGTGTTGGGTACCAGGAAGATGGGCGAGTCCACTACTCTTGCTTTTCTCTGGAAAGTGAAGAGCAAGGTCATCTGCTGAGGGAGGCAAGGAGAAGGCAGCAGAATCCTGGGGATGAAGGGAAAGCAGGAGGTATGAAACAGCCCTTGGGATTCTCTCTGTTGGGGGAGAGAAGGAGGGAGGGAATGGGATCAATGAGAGTCTTCAATTTGATTGGTAATATTTCTAAGGTGGGTGCTGGGTATACAAGACTTTGCTATATCCTTCATTATCCCTTTTAAATTGTCTGACATCAAAATCATTAGGGCCCAGCCAGTGTGGCTCAGTGGTTGAGCATTGACCTATGAACCAGGAGGTCAGGGTTTGATTCCCGGTCAGGGCACATGCCCGGGTTGTGGGCTCGATCCCCAGTGTGGGGTGGGCAGGAGGTAGCCGATCCATGATTCTCTCATTGTTGATGTTTTTATCTCTGTCTCTCTCTCTCACTCTCCCTTCTTCTTTGAAATCAATAAAAATACATTTTTAAAAATATTTAGGAGGCTGGGAGATGGAGTTAACCAGAGATGAGCAGGGTCTTGAGGGCCTGCCTGAGATGGGAGAGTGCAAATGTATGGTGCACTCAATCTGCCCTGCTGCGTAACCTTCTAGGTGTAGGGTAGGCTTCTAGGTGCAGGCTCGGGGAAATCAGACAGACAAGTTCTCCTGGGCAAGAGGTGTTCATACACTCCAGGCTTCTATTAATCCAGAATAGGTTGTGCGAGGGAGAGGCAATGGAAGACAGAGGCATTTGAATGGGAAAGAGAGGAAGGGAAGCATGTAAGGGGTGAAGGGCTGTTGGAGGTGGGAAATTCTAACACTGGAAGGCCTTATAGAAACCCAGGAAGGGGCCACTCCTCTGATGTCAGGGCACCTTGCTCTGGGAAGCCAGGAACCAGTAGGTTCAGGGGGAAATATGGCAAACAACTGGCATTTTCACCCCACTCCACCCCTTGTTGTCTCCCAGCCAGTGCTAGATGTTTGGTGTGTGTCCTTCTATAACTTTAAAAATTATGTTTGCGGCCCTGGCTGGTTTCACTCAGTGGCTAGACTAGAGCGATGGCCCTCTGATGGAAGACTGACGTGTTCAATTCCCGGTCAAGGGCGCGTATCTTGGTTGCAGGTTCAATCTCTGACCCCAGTTGGGGCACGTGTGGGAAGCAACCAATCGATGTGTCTCCCTCACATCAATGCCTCTCTCTCTCTCTCTCTCTCTCTCTCTCTCTCTCTCTCTCTCTCTCTCCCCCCCCCCCCTTTCCTCTCACCCGCTCTGTCTGAAAATCAATGGGGAAAATATCCTCAGGTGTGGATTAAAAAAATAATGTTTGTTTACATATATGTATCCACAAACAGCATACAGGACTTGTAGGGGGATTTTTCATTTACAAATTGTAGCTTACTGTCTCATTTTTCGCCTTCCTTTACAGTCACCACAATGAGATAGGCAGGCTACTCCCTAGGCCCAGCTGGCAGGAAGCCAGGAACCCGTTAATTGCCCCAATGCTTTCCCCTCTTACAGCCAATTAGCTGCTATTCTGAAGGACACTGCTGCCTGGGAGCTGTGGACTGAAATTGTGTTCCCTTCACTCACACATTCAAGCTAACAAGAAAGACTGTCCTTTTGGTAACCCTCCCTCATCTAAATGCTAAAAAAAGCCCACCCTTGGGTGGAGATTTAACATGCTAATGAGACATGCGATGCATGAAGAAGCATGTAGTTTCACTGCACAAGCACCTAAGAGCTCCCACCTCTACATACTTAGATGTCACACTGAGATGTCATCTTTCCCACCTCAACTTCTTTAAAACCATTCCCCTGGCTTTTGATCGGAGAGGAGCAGCCATCTTTCCTCCCTTCGGACACTGTTTCCCTGCGACTGGCACATGAGCTTTGTAATAAACCTCTCGCCTGAGTACTTTGTGTGTGTGTGTGATGAGCTCTTTTGATTTCCATCACGGGAGTTCCCAAGAACCCCAGACACCAGTACCAAGGATGTGTTTGAAATCTAGTTAGTTACACAGCCTCGTTCATTCCTATCACTGCTGCATTTTAATCTACTGGATGACTATGCCCCATTGCATTCATCCATTTCCTTACTGATGGGACTTTAGATTGTTCCTAATTTTTCCTATCACCAGCGTCCTTGCACATGTGTCCTTATACACATCATTTACCTGTGTATCTCTAGGAGATGTATTGGCAATGGGTGTGCTGGGTCACAGATAGATGGGCATTTTAAAAAAAGGATTTTATCGATTTCAAAGAGGAAGGGAGTGGGAGAGAGAGACAGAAACATCAATGATGAGAGAGAATCATTGGTCGGCTGCCTCCTGCACAATCCACACTGGGGATTGAGCCCATAACCCGGGCATGTGCCCTGATCAGGAATTGAACCATGAGCTCTTAGTTCATAGGTCGACGCTCAACCACTGAGCCTCGCCGGCTGGGCCAGAATGGGCATTTGAAGTTGTAATACTTTCAGTTCAAGCCAAGGCCTTGATCCAACCCTTCTGCTGATATAATCCACAAGCTAAACGACCCTGGGCAAGCAGCAGCCCCTCTCTGTGGCTGTTTCCTCACCTATACATGGACATAACAGTACATTCTTCAATCATAGGACTCTTTCAGGGCTTAGTTAATATGTATCTACAGCATAGAGAAGAGTGCCAGGAGCTTGAGTGAATGTTGTATAATTTGATGTATAATTTCATACATTCTGCCCGATTACTTTGCCAACTGCCTGTCCCACTATACATGCCCACCAGTAGTGCAAAACCATCCGTTTCCTCACAACCTGGGGAAGTTTTGCAAGTCTGATGAGGGAAAAATGATTTGTCATTTTAGTTTGCATCTCCTGATGATCAATGACAAGCATTGGCGTTCTCTCCCTTTTGATTTAACTCAGGGATCCATAAACTATGGCCCCTGGCCTGAAGGCAGCCGGCCAGTAAATTGTATTAGAGCAGATTGGTCTACATACTGGCCAGGGCAGCTTTCCTGTGTTAACCTACACATAAAAGGCCTTTCAAAGTGAGAGGTAAGTAACATTTACTTGAGGTCAAAAGAATAGCTATCCAGGAAAGCTCTGATTCAGGCAGAAAACAGTGTTCCAATTAGGAGGCAAGGGGAGAGGGTATTTCTGAGAAAGGCGGGGGGACACTTACATCCACAGAAAGGCGGCGTTTCTCTTGGTGCGGATAACAAAACATGGTGATGTTTATGCTTAATGATGCTTTCACTTTTCAGCCCAGTAGTCATAATACCTGCTTTCTTGTTATCTTTGCAAACAGTTCTTTGGGACATCAGGTTGCCCTGGGCCCAGCCCAAAGGTAATTTTGCCCTGTTTTAACATTCTAAAGGTTTGAGGCAAAAGACAGGCAAGGAGGCTCCATTTTAAAGTGACCCCATTTATATTATATTTGACACCTGTATGACCCTTCACAGAAAAGCTTTCCAACCCTGCCTACTGCCTGTTTGCATCCTCTGGCCCAGCGGTTCTCAACCGTGGCTGCACATTAGAATCACCTGAGAGTCTTTTTTAAAATCCTGATTTCTGGGCCTCATCCTCCGGAAATTCTTTGTTACTAATGTTGTGGCCCCACCCCATAACAAAGAAACAGAATTTCCGGAGGATGAGGCCCAGAAATCAGGATTTTCAAGATTCCCAGGTGATTCTAATGTGCAGCCACGGTTGAGAACCGCTGCTCTGGCCCTTTGCCTAGTAGGCAGTCTCCTTTGGGAATAGAGGCTTGCGATTATTTTTCTGGCCTAGAATGCTTCCCATTCATCACTATATTCAGTCCTCACAAGCCCAGGAGGACTAAAACTTGCTACCTCAAGTTTGGGGTTGACAAACTGAGGCTCAGAAGCAGAGGCACCAGAGGAGGCACCCGAGGAGGCGGGGCTCGAGCTTTGGAACCTGGCGTTCAGCTCCCCTCCCCCAATAATCACCGCGGCCAAGGCTGATCTCCCAGCAACGCAGGGTCCCACCCTCGGCCCTCATTGGTTGGAGTCCTCAAAGGACTCCATGTTGTGCATGCTGATTGGTGGGCTGTGTAGATGTGCCCAACGGCTCTTCAGTTTCCGGAGCTTCGCAACCACTCCCAAAGGTTTCGAGGTCTGGAGGCGGTGACAGGCAGGACTTTTCCTGCCTGGCTGTCAAATCTCTGCACATGAGCTCCCCTCTTAATGATGAGGTGTCTACTCCGGAGAGCATCTTGACCCAGGCCATAGTGCGGGCAATGGTGGGAACGAGGACTTCCTGGGTGGCGGTTTCCAAGGAGTGGGAGGGGAGAACACCCCGAGTGTGTGTGTGGGGGTGTTGGGATGTTGGAGGTGGTGATGGCCTGGCTGAAGGGGTCCCTATGGGGTGGCAGGGATAATGGCAGCCCGGGCGGAGGGTGGCCTGGATGGAGGGTGGTGGGGGTGCCTTGAAAACTAAAAGAAAGTGACTAAAATAAATCTGAGTATCACTGTGGATCTCTAGGAGCCGTCCTCACCCAACCCGCCACCCCCAGACCCAGAGCCCTCTGACCTGTCATCGGATGAGTTCCCTGAGGCACAGCTAATGAGGGTAAGCATTTTGTTCAAAGGAGGAAGCCAAGCCAAGTCCAGTGGCTTGAAAGGTTCTAGAAAAACGTCCAGAAAGCGTGTCCTTGGTGGGCCAGGTGCCCATCTGTCCTCCATTCGTCGCACATCAGCTGCAATCATACAAAGGCAGTCTGCTAGAGAATTGGTTCTCTCTTCTCCCAACAAGTTATCAGCTAAGAAAATGCCAAGCATAGTCAGCGGGAAGAGACCGGAAAGGCCTAGTCTCCTGCTGCGATCCACACCTAGGAAGAAGGAGCCTCAGGAGAAGAAATCTCGAGTTGGCTGTGTCTCAAAAATTGTCCTGGGGAAAAACTCCGAGGCCTGTATCTCGGGAGGTCCCCTGGCACCAGCAACCTTCCCTCCAATCTCTGGCCCTCCACCTCCAGTGTTTGGGATTGTTAAGAATTGTTCCTTGGCCTCTATGGGGTCCAAACAGCCCAAGCCTAATTCCAGGAAGAAATCAGTGATGATTAGGCCGAAGGAGTCCGAACTGGTGGCCCAGGAGGATACCAACCTAAATAAAGAGGCTGCCCCTAAGGGCCAAGTGAGTAGTCCATCTTCCCCTTTCCCTTCCCCATCTATACCCGTAACACAAACAGCTTTTCACCTGCCCTTCTATCCTTTGAGGTTGTCGGTAGGATGTCAAGTTGGGGGCCATTTTAATAGGATCAAATGCTTAATATGTGTCCAATGCTGTTTTTGAACAGAGAAGGGCTGGGAAGGGGCATGGTGAAGGCGTGGCTTGGAGGGGTGGGCGTGGCTAAGGCATGGCTGGGAGGGAGGGGCATGGTGAAGGCGTGGCTTGGGGAGGGGCGTGGCTAAGGCGGGGCTGAAATGGAGGGGCCTGGTGAAGGCGGGGCTGGAATGGAGGGGTGGTCTGAAGGCGGGGCTGGGAGAGAGGGGGTGTGGAGTAGGCGGGGCTGGGAAGGAGTGTCGTGGAGGGAGGGGGCTGAATGGGAGGGAGCTTGAAGAGGGAGGGGCTGGGAAGGAGGGGGCTGAAGTTAGGTTTTTTTGTGTGTGTTTTTTTTAATATATTTTATTGATTTTTTACAGAGAGGAAGGGAGAGAGAGATAGAGAGTTAGAAACATCGATGAGAGAGAAACATCGATCAGCTGCCTCCTGCACATCTCCTACTGGGGATGTGCCCGAAACCCAGGTACATGCCCTTGACCGGAATCGAACCTGGGACCTTTCAGTCCGCAGGCCGACGCTCTATCCACTGAGCCAAACCGGTTTCGGCTGAAGTTAGGTTTTTATTTCTCAACTATTCCCTGCCTTACCCCAGCTCCTACACACACACACACACACACACACACACACACACACACACACACACCCTCACCAGTCAGAAATGTGTGTTTTAGGTTTCAGCAAACAGGCCATCTCGCCTGTCAGTGCATTTTGGAGACTACAGCAGTGGAGACCCCAAGATCAAAACCTTTCCAGTTGCAGGACATGTACAGCTTTTGTCTATATCCCAAGAAGGAGCCAAGTCCAGAGTGCGCCCACCCTCAGGTTGAGTCTAGAGGGTTTGGCTTATGGGGAGGGGGATTTGGAGGGAAAACTATGGCTCTTCCCCTCTCAGGACCTGGGTCTGGCTCCCAAGCCTCTCTACCTACCCATACAGGTCTCCCCAGGGAAACTAACTAGGGCTGGCCTGAAGCCATGGCTCCTGAGAAAGTCACTCTGGAGAGAAAGGCACAAATGCTGGACAGAGCAGAGGCAACTTGTCCACATAGGGAGATTCTGCCTTACCATACATCCTGCTGGGCCCTTCCTGCCTCTCTCCTGGGCTTGGGAGCTGGATGTTGTGTTCTCTTTCAGGTAACCAGGGGCCACTTCTCCATCTACGACAGCAGGAAGAGAAGCAACCACTACCTGGAGCACAGGACTGCCCTCAAGTAATGCTCTGTAGTCTAGGCAGCAGGTTTACATCCAGATTAAACAGACTTACATTGTCCCCCCTCCCACCACTATGGAGGGAGGCTACCTTCTTCCCACTGAAGGTCCTATTTCAGTCTAGGCACTGGGCTTTGGGATGTGGGGTAGGCGCTGGAGAGGGAGTGAGCAGAGGAAGGAGGCAAGAATACACTAACAATTTCTTTCTCTCCTGCTTGCTGGGTTAGTGTCCTGTGCTCCAGAGGGAGATCGATGAACTGAAAAACCAACTTGGTATGACCAAGCTCTGGCTGGGGCAGGGGAATACCAGGGCATCCTAGTGCAGAACATGGGGTGGTATGGGGCTGGGAGTGTAGGGCGCTGCCCAGAGATCACTGTTCCTGTGGGAAGGAGACTCTGGCAGACATGGACTTGGAACCTTCTGTGCATCTCTTCTCTTCTCTTCTCTTCTCTTCTCTTCTCTTCTCTTCTCTTCTCTTCTCTTCTCTTCTCTTCTCTTCTCTTCTCCTCTCCTCTCCTCTCCCCTCCCCTCCCCTCCCCTCCCCTCCCCTCCTCTCTTCTCCTCTCCTCTCCTCTCTTCTCTTCTCTTCTTTCTCCCTCCTCCTCCTCCTCCTCCTCCTCTTCCTCTTCCTCTTCCTTTTCTTTTCTTTTCTTTTCTTTTCTTTTCTTTTCTTTTCTTTCTTCTTCTTCTTCTTCTTCTTCTTCTTCCTTCTCCTTCTCCTTCTCCTTCTCCTTCTCCTTCTCCTTCTCCTTCTCCTTCTCCTTCTCCTTCTCCTTCTCCTTCTCCTTCTCCTTCTCCTTCTCCTTCTCCTTCTCCTTCTCCTTCTCCTTCTCTTCTCCTTCTCCTTCTCCTCTCTCTCTCCCTCTCTCTCTCATCTTTCTATCACATCTCCATGGAGAAATATATTATATGAGTCACACTTTGTCACTTTGCCAACAAGTGCTAGAGCTGTTCTTATTTCTGTTCATTTGGAGAGACCACATTTATTTTCTCTTTAACTGCTGCTTGGCAGGGAGTGTACATGTCCTCACCGGTTCTGAATGATCCTGATACATGCCACATTTTGAGAACTGCTCATACCTGTGTTCCCATTTAGAAAACATATCTACCTTTTACTGGAGTGATGGGGTGGGGGGTCAGTCCGGGAGCCGACTGGTTTGGATAGGGGGCTCAGGTTGCAGGGTTAGGCCCGTCCCATGGGGACAAGGGTCAGGGGTTCTGTGTCGCTGTGCCTGGAGTGTCTGACTATGCTTTTCTCTGTTTCAGTCACCATGCAGTGCCTCATCAACAAATTCCAACAGTTTTGATGTGAGTGGTCCATCCCCCCTCCCACAGTCTCAGTCTGGGAGGACTGAGTCTGGCCCTGGCTGGAGGCTCCTCCCTGACTCTGCTCTTTCTCAGTGTTACACAGTAACACCCCCCCCCCCACACACACACACAGAAGCAGCTTTACCTGTTGAACCCAGGACTTAGAGCCACACGGGTTCCCCTGTTCTCTTTGCCCAGTTCTCATCAGATGGGCCCACTGTGCCCTCTTTCCTGAGGTTTAGCACATCTTTTGTCCCATTTGTTGCAGTTTTATTTTTTATCTTACTATTTTTTAATCCTCACCTGAAGATATTCCTATTGATTTTAGAGAGAGGGGAGGGAGGGAAGGAGGGAAACACTGATGTGAGAGAGAACATCAATTGATTACCTTCTGTATGGGGCCCCAACCAGAGATCAGACATGCCCCAAACTTGGGATCAAACCCACAACTTAGGTAAGTACCCTGAATGGGAATCCAACCCACAACCTTGTGGTATACAGGACGATGCTCCAACCAACTGAGCCACACCAGCCAGGGCTGTTTGTTGCCGTTTTAAATTAAAGTACTTCTCACCCTGGACAGGTAGCTCACTTTGATTAGTGTCATCCAGATACGTTGCAGGCTCAAGCCCCAGTCGAGGCACAAGAATCAACCAACAAACACGTGGATGCAGTGAACAACAGATCGATTTCTCTCCTTTTCTCTCACTTACTCCCTTCCCCTCTTCCTCTCTTTAAAATAAGAAAAAATAAAGTATTTCTCAGATCCTATGGTCTGCTTCTCTCTGGGAGAGGTTTGGAATGGGAATGGGCCGCTCTGCCCCTCTAAGCACTGCATCATCCCTCTCTCTGAGGTCGCATCACCACCCTCACCTCCCTCTCAGCAGAAGCAAATCCTTCTCCCAGAGGTCCAGCCTCTTTCCCTCTCCTCATTCAGAGCATCATCCTAGTTCTCCCTGCTCTCCCCTTCTTTTCTTCCATGTGTCGGTCAGCTTCTCCTCCATGGTCATTTCAGCAGCCATTGCAGAACACCACTGACTCATCTTCTCCCTTCCCAGGCCCAGTCCTCTTTCTGGATTCATTACCTCCCGCTGGTACCACTACTTGCACGACAACTTCAGCCAGAGCCTCCACATCGTCCTCATTTCCTCTTTTGCCCTCGCTTGTCACTTGTCTCACCTTAGTTTCAGTAGAGGTGTAAATACAAGTTACAGCATAGCGAGATGGGGAACAAAAAGGGGGACATAAATCTGTTCTGCTGACTCTGGGCCAACTTGGAGAACAGCTTAAATAGAAATGGATGGTTAACGGGTCAGGGATTTCATATCATTTCTATCCCTGCCACCACCAGTCTTGGCTCAGGCCCCACCCTGTCACCCCATCAGGGCCCCCATGTTACCCATCACTGCCCCATGAATGTCAGTTATGCTGCCCGCTGCCTCCGTGCCCATGGGCCTGGACCCGCACATCTGTGTGCTGACACCAGCCTATCTCCTTTGCTCACACACAAGCTCCATTTTCCCATCAGACTTCACTTATACAACAGAAGATCAGCTATAAAATGATGAATTTCAGACAACAGCAACAGCATTGAACCACACACGAGGTGAGGGGGCTTCTGATACCAGGGCCCCATGCAAAGACTGCACACCACATGCAGAAGGACAGCCCTGGTCACATCTAATGGAACCTACCGATGTACAGAGATTTGATTCATTGGTGTTATATATAGGGAATATGCTTTTATTTGGGTTATCTATCTTTCTCAATAAAACTGCTTGATTTTCATTATCTTGAAAGCTTTGTCAGAGCTGAAAAGTAGATTCTTTCTACATTTTCCCATACAGGAAAAATATCTTCATGAACTTTTAAAAACTTTTAAAAATCGGATTTAAACCAATTTCCAGAAGGGAAATGTGCAGCTTATGGTTAATTAGGGGAACAGGATAGTCTTCCATCTACACTAATAAGAGACAAATATGTAAATTGACCATACCTTCACGACACCCAACAGCCAATCAGGAGTGAGTATGCAAGTTAATCCGACAAAGATGGCGGGCCTGTGGGCAGCTGCGCACACACAGGTGCCGAGTGGCTGGGGCGGGGGTGTGTGCAGCAATACAGGCATTCCACACCACCCCCCAGCCACTCTGGGCCTCTGGGCAGCATGGGAAGGTGGAAAGGCAGTTCCAGGCTGGAGCAAAGGCAGAAAGGCAGCTCTGGGCCAGAGTGAAGGTGGTGCTGGCAGCCAGGGGAAGGAAGGCCCATTCTTTTTTTTTTTAATATATTTTTTATTGATTAAGATATTACATATGTGTCCTTGTCCCCACGTTACCCTCTACCCCCCCAACCCCCCCCCGCTCATGCCCTCACCCCCCCGTTGTCCATGTCCATTGATTAGGCCTATATGCTTGCATATAAGTCCTTTGGTTGATCTTTCCCCCTTACCCCCACCCTCCCCTACCTTCCCTCCAAGTCCCGACAGTCCAATCAATGCCTCTCCATTTCTGGATCAGTCCTTGTTCATCAGTTTATGTTGTTCATTATATTCCACAAATGAGTGAGATCCTGTGGTATTTATCCGCTCTCCAGTTCCATCCATGCTGTGGCAAATGGTAAGAGTTCCTTTTTCTTCTTCCTCTTCTCAAAGAATACCTTTCAGCATTTCATATAATGCTGGTTTGGTGGTGATGAACTCCTTTAGCTTTTTCTTATCCATGAAGCTCTTTATCTGACCTTCAATTCTGAATGATAGCTTTGCTGGATAAAGTAATCTTGGTTGCAGGTTCTTGCTATTCATCACTTTGAATATTTCTTGCCACTCTCTTCTGGCCTGCATGGTTTCTGTTGAGAAATCAGCTGACAGTCGTATGGGTACTCCCTTGTAGGTAACTGAGTTTCTTTCTCTTGCTGCTTTTAAGATTCTCCCTTTATCTTTTGCTCTTGGCATTTTAATTATGATGTGTCTTGGTGTGGTCCTCTTTGGATTCCTTTTGTTTGGGGTTCTCTGCGCTTCCTGGACTTGTAAGTCCATTTCTTTCACCAGGTAGGGGAAGTTTTCTGTCATTATTTCTTCAAAAAGGTTTTCAATATCTTGCCCTCTCTCTCCTTCTGGTACCCCTATAATTCTGATGTTGGTACGCTTGAAGTTGTCCCAGAGGTTCCTTACACTATCTTCATATTTTTGGAATCTCTTTTCTTTTTTCTTTTTCGGTTGGGTATTTTTTGTTTCTTTGTATTTCAAATCTTTGACTTGATTCTTGGGATCCTCTTGTCTGCTGCTGGATCTCTGTAAATTATTCTTTATTTCAGTCAGTGTATGCTTAATTTCTAGTTGGTCCTTTTTCATGTCCTCCATGGTCTCACTATACTTATTGAGGGATTCATTAAATTTATCGGCGGTTTCCATAAAATTCTTGAAAAACCTTATAAACGTGGCCTTGAACTCTATATCCAATCGTTTGCTTTCCTCCATTTCTGCCATTTGTGACCTGTTTCTTTGTCTCCGCATTTTGGCAGCTTCCCTGTGTTGATAGAGTGGCCCTGTGCGCCAGGTGTCCTGTAGGGCCCAGTAGCTCAGCCTCCCCAGTTACCTGGGGTGGACACTCTTGGTGCACTCTTGGTGCCTTGGTTGTTGTAGGATCACTGGGAGGAATTGACCTCCAGGCCAGTTGGCTGTGAGAATCAGCTGTGTCTAAAGTGGGAGAACTTCTGTGCTGAAGACACCTTTCTGGGGCAAGACTTGCTTCAGTGGGGCTTTGGTGCTCACTGAGTCTGCTCCCTGAGTGTGTCCCTTATGGATCTGAGGAGTTGCAATCTGGATGGTCCCCCTCTGACCACTGGGTACAGTGGCTCCTGGATCTAAGGAGGTGCTAATTCAGCCTCTGCCTGAGGCCACACAGCAGGAGCCACAAAGAGGCTCAGCTGTGAAGCAATGCAAGCCGCTGCGGGGCCTTGGGCCTTCTCTTGGAAGTTCCGGGTCTGCCTGGCTCAGCTGCAGTTAGGTACATTCACATGCAAAAGCCTCTGCCGCAGCCTGGGTGGGGCGGGGTCTCAGGGAATC
The DNA here is from genome assembly GCF_014108235.1 of Myotis myotis. Classification (NCBI taxonomy): domain Eukaryota; kingdom Metazoa; phylum Chordata; class Mammalia; order Chiroptera; family Vespertilionidae; genus Myotis; species Myotis myotis. Next base: position 11,559,943 of record NW_023416346.1, read on the forward strand.
AAAGGGCGGATCAAGGAGCTATGGCTGATTCTCCGCCCGGAGTCGCGGGTCTCAGTGACCCGCTAATTGCTGCAAGCACCTCTGAGGGAAAGCCGCCTTCAAGTTCGCCCGCTGCCGGCCAGACCAGCTTCTCCCCGTATGAGTCCTGGGTCCCCAGAGACTTCCCGGAACCGGAGTTCAGAGCAGTCGGGAGCTTGTGATTCAAAAAGACAGCCGCGTCCTCAGGTGCCACCCCCTTTACTCGCGCGCGCGCGCGAGCCGCCGTACCTCTGCACTTGTACCTCTGCACTTCACCTCTGCAGCTCCTCTGGCTCTCAGCGTGCTTTTCTTTCCTTCTAGTTGTAGAATTTACACTCAGCCAGCCTTCCTGTTGTTCTGGATGATGTTTGCTCTGTCCTTTGCAGTAATTTTCAATTGTTGTGAGAGGCGGCAATTTCCCAGTGTTTACCTATGCCGCCATCTTAGTTTCTTCAGGAAGGCCCATTCTTGCACAAATCTTTGTGCATCAGGCCTCTAGGAAAAAATAAAAGTATGGTTCTTTCAAGATGGTAGCAGAGTAAGTGGAATCTACCATCACCTCCTCCCAGGACCACACTGGAATACAACTAAATTAAAGAATAATCATCCTGGCCCTACCTGGTTTGGCTCAGTGGATAGAGCGTCAGCCTGTGGACTGAAGGGTCCCGGGTTCGATTCAAGTCAAGGGCATGTGCCTGGGTTGCAGGCTTGATCCCCAGTAGAGAGGGTATGCAGGAGGCAGCCTATAAATGAATCTCATCTTTGATGTTTCTTTCTCTCTCTCTCTCCCTTCCTCTGTGAAATCAAATATATATATATATATATATATATATATATATATATATATATATATATATTTTTTTTTTTAAAGAATAATTATCGTGAACTCTAGCTGAAGAGGAATCTTATAACCAAGGATTTACATAAGAAGCCACATCAAGACTGGTAAGCCCTAGCTGGTTTGGCTCAGTGGATAGAGCATTGGCCTGCTGAGTGAAGGGTCCTGAGTTCAATTCCAGCCAAGGGCACATGCCTGGGTTGCGGGCTCGATACCCTAGTGTGGAGTGTGCAGGAGGCAGCCGGTCAATGATTCTCATCATTGATGTTTCTCTCTCTCCCTCTCCCTTCCTCTCTGACATCAATAAAAATGTATTTAAAAAGGAAAAAAAAGACTGGTAAGAAGGATGTAGGGCAAAAAGGGCTGTTACAGCTCCTGCAGGTGGCAGCTGAGGTTCCAGAAAGATGTCTCATCTGTGGTGGGGGGGTTCCCCTTGAGAAGCATGGAGCCTAAACCCCAGGACAGGCTCCTCAGACCAGAGCAGCAGAGCCAGGAAGAGGTGCCCATACACAGCTGTCTGTGAAGAGCAGTGGGGTTTATGTCCACCAAGGCGAGTTGGAATCCACTTGAGACATAGGCCCCCTCTTAAAGGGAAATGTACAAAATTTCATTCACAGCTACTCACCCTGGGCTTCTTTGGAGGGAGAGCAGAGCAGACTAGAGTTGCCTTAAATGACACACTAGATCAGATGGATTCAATTGATATATTCAGAGCATTTCACTTCAAAGAAGCAGAATATACATTCTTTTCAAGTGCACATGGAATATTTTCTAGGATAGACCACATTAGGACACAAAAAAGTCTCAATAAATTTAAGAATATTGAAATCATACCAAGCGACTTCTCTGACAAGAATGGTATGAAACTAGAAATCAACCATAAGAAAAAGACTGAAAAACACACAAAGTCATGCAGGCTAAATAACATATTACTAAACAATGAATGGGTGAAAAATTAACTCAAGGGAGAAATCTACACTAATAAAAGAGAAAAATGGTGTCACTTCGCTATGCCCACTAGCCAATCGGATGAGTATGCAAATTAACCCAACAAAGATGGCGGTTAATTTGCATACACAGGCCCCAGCAGCCGGGGTCCCGGGAACATCATCGGCACCCAGGTCACTCTGAGGTAGGACCCGTGTGGGCCCTGAGCAGGAAGGGCCTAACCCAGGGGGCTCCTGGGCAGGGCCGAGCCTGTGATTGGAGCCGAGGGGTGGAGCTGGCAATCGGAAAAAGCTGGGGGTCCCCTGCCCAGGCCTAAAGCCTCAGCCTCTCTTTAGGCCTGGGCAGGGGCTGAGCCGGTGATGGGAGGGTGCTGGGGGGGCCCTGCCCAGGCCTAAAGCCTAGGCCAGAGGCTTTAGGCCTGAGCAGGGGCAGAGCTGGCAATTGGAGGGAGCTGGGGGCCCCTGCCCAGGCTTAAAGCCTCGGCCAAAGGCTTTAGGCCTGGGCAGAGGCTGATCCAGTTATCAGAGGGAGCTGGGGGTTCCCTGCCCAGGCTGAAAGCCTGGGCCAGAGGCTTTGGGCTTGGGCAGGGGTGGAGCCAGCGATTGGTGTGAACTACAGAGGAAACACCTTTTCTGACCGCTCATTGGTTAAGCTCCCTGTATGCCACTGGTAATATTCTTAGTAACTTGGGTAATAAGAATCCAAAACGGTGATCTAGGGTTTTTCATCACACTCCTGGCGAAAAAAAATGGTCTACTGCTGGAGGGCTAATAAATGTCATATCCTGCCGTAGCTGGTTTGGCTCAGTGGATAATGCCTTGGCCTGCCAATGGCAGGGTCTGAGTTCAATTCTGACCAAGGGCATGTACCTAGGTTGCAGGCTCCTCCTTGGCCTGGGCCCAGGTCAGGGCTCATGCAGGAGGCAACCAATCAAAATGTTCCTCTCACTTTGATGTTTCTCTCTGTCTTTCCCTTTCTCTTCCACATTGTCTAAAAATCAATGGAAACATATCCTCAGGTGAGGATAAAAAAATAATAAAGAAATTATTATTATATGAAAGACACATCTTGAAAATGCCTAAAGAAAGTTGTCATTTTTTCATGGTGACGGGACTGGAGTCCGTGTTGATGAAAACACCTTGCTGGCTGCGGTGACTGGCAGTGGCTGCAGCAGCGGGGTGATGGGGCTGGTGCCTTCCCCTGATCAGCCCGGTCGCCTCCCACAAAGGGAGGCCAGACTGTATCTTAGGCCCGCTCCCCAAGGGGAGCAGGGAGCAGGCCTAAGCCATCAGTAGGACATCCCTGAGGGCTCCCAGTACATGAGAGGGGGCAGGATGGGCTGAGGGACCCCCCCCCTCCAGTGCATGAATTTCATGCAGCGGGCCCCTAGTAAAAGATAACATGAAACAAATGAAAATGAAATCACAACAACCTAAAATCTATGGAACACAGGAAAAGCAGTCCTAAGAGGGAACTTCATAGCATTACAGGCCAACCTCAGGAAATAAAAAAAAAATCTCAAATACCGGTAAACAATCTACCTTTATACTTAAAGGAACTTGGAAGAAAACAATAAACAAAACCTAAAATGACTAGAAGAAAGGAAGTAATAAAGATCAGAGCAGAAATAAATGAAGGAGAAAAATAAAAAACAATACAAAAGATCAATGAAACCAAGAGCTAGTTCTTTGAAAAGATAAACAAGATTGACACACCTTTAACCAGCCTCATCAAGAAAAAGATAAAGAGGACCCCAATAAATAGAATCAGCAATCCAGACACCAGGGGGATGAGAGCATGAGTCGGGGATGTTGGAGGGGCAATGGGGTGTTAAGGACACATATATAATACCTTAATCAATAAAGAAAAAAGAATTAATAAAATAATTGCATAGAAAATAAATAAATTTTAAAAATTGTATTAAAAAATCAGAAATGAAAGAGAAGTAGCAACTGACACCAAAGAAATACAAAGGACTGTAAGAAAACATTACAAGCAATTATATACCAACAAACTGGGCAATCTGGACGAAATGAATAAATTCCTAGAATCATACAATGTTCCAAAACTGAATCAGGAAGAATCAGAGAATCTGAATAGACATATCACAACTAGTGAAAGAGAAGCAGAAAGCAAAACAAACAAACAGAAAACAAACAAAAAAAAACCCTCTCAATAAATAAAAGTTGAATGGCTTCACAGGTGAATTTTATAAAATATTCAAAGAAGAACTAACACCTATCCTTCTCAAACTATTCCAAAAATTCAAGAGGAGGGAAGACTCCCAAGTTCATTTTAATAAGGCCAGCATTATCCTATTTCAAAACCAGATAGCCATATTTTTTGGTGTGCAATAGACATTTAGAAGGGGAATGGTTAGGTTGATGAATAAGCTTTTTTAAAAGTATTTGATACATATCACCAAATTGCCTCCCAAAGTTTGCACCAATTTGAACTCTAACCAATTATGTATGAAAGTTACCATTTTCCTATATCCCACCTCACAAAGAATATGTCCAATCTTTTATACAGTGACCAAAATCATACCTCAGTTGCACTTTCCTGTTGATTTTTTTTATACTTTATTGATTTTTTACAGAGAGGAAGGGAGAGAGAGATAGAGAGTTAGAAACATTGATGAGAGAGAAACATCGATCAGCTGCCTCCTGCACATCTCCCACTGGGAATGTGCCCACAACCAACGTACATGCCCTTGATCAGAATTGAACCTGGGACCTTTCAGTCTGCAGGCCGACGCTCTATCCACTGAGCCAAACCGGTTTCGGCTTTCCTGTTGATTTTAAAGTAATTGAATGATAATGTGTGTGACATTTGGCCAGTGGCATCTCGTTGTCTGAGAACTGTCTATTTGGGACAGTCATAGTTTTCATATTGATTGGGAAATGCTCTGTACATGTTCAGAATATCAGATCTTTATCCTAATTGGAAAATACTTTCCCTACTCATTGCTGCATTTTAACTTTGTTCACCGTCCTTTTCCATGCATAAATAAAAAATGTAAATGTATTCAATGTGATCAATTTTTGCATGATGTTCCCTGGATATTTTCTCTTACAAAAAAGTGATGATAAAATTATAAAACTCTCCACTCACAAGATCCTTTAGTACTTTAATCTGCGGGATACTAATGTCAGTGATAAAGGACATCGGATCTAACTTTGTTTTCTCTTCAAAGTTTGAGTCAGGGGTCCCAACACCATTTATTGAATAACCCATATTTCCCCCACTGAGTTGAAATGTCATCTTCACCAAATTATAAATCCCCAGCACCAAATTCTTGCATATTTGTTCTTCCAGCTAATTTAGGTTGGGTGATTCCAGGATGACCTCTGAGGGAGTGATGGGAACGATACAGTAGGTGATGTGGGGAATGGGGTGAGGAGAGAGAGAGAGAGAGAGAGAGAGAGAGAGAGAGAGAGAGAGAGAGAGAGAGAGAGAGAAGAGATCCAAGCAGAAAAAACTGGTTTCTTGAGAATGCTGGTAGCAAGGCTTACAGAACTCTCAGCTGGGTGGCATTTTGGAAGGATCTGTGGTCCTCCAAGTCTTCGCAAACAATCTCAGGTCCCCCCTTGAGAACTGGGAGGGAATTGGTGCTCTTGTATTCACGACAGAGACAGGGTGAGTTGGGAATGCAACTACCACTGTACTTTCATAACTTTCAGAATACGTTTCCAGCTGGGTTTCCTTGGCATCTCAACCCTTTAGCTACATGCACTAAGGGACCCCATCAGCAAGGTTGGGGGGGAGGCCAGAAGGTTCCTTCCGGGTCTGGAGACCATCAGAGTGACGGTCTACCCAGGCGTCACCTTTAAAAATGCTTTCACGCAGCCTCTACCCAAATCCCAGAGCTGGCCTTCAGAGCACTTGGTACCAGTTGCCCACTGGTGACGGTGGCAGCTGGGTTGTCTGCTTCCCTCTGCTGCCATGTGAATGGAGTCTCTCGGCTTTCCCCACCTGGACCCAGTAAGGAACTGCTAATCACACACACCACCGCGCATTTCCTGAGTGTGTTGCTTGGTGGAGCGTGTCATCAAGAAGGGATGGCATTCCCACCTTCTGCTGGTGTAAGAATGACTTGTTGGGTGGAACTAAAGAGGCTCCTGTGACTTCAAAGAGGAAACAAATCTGCAGTTGGAGGCCCTTGTCACTAGGTGGCTGTACATGCATGGGTTGTAACTTCATGGCACACTCCTCAGGCTTGTGAGCCAAGTGGAGGAAGAGATGGTGCCCCTTCAAACTCCTGCCTGGACCGTGGCATCTCCACACACTGCCCAGGCCACAGGCTTACCTGAGTCGTGGAAGGTGGTACCGCTTCTGGACTGTTCCCTGGACTACGTGCTCTGGGAACCCTGAGTTGCCTGAGAGAAGATGGGCCACCTGAGGCTGCCATGCCGTGAAGAAGCCAAGCTGCATGGAGAGGCCGTGGGGAGGCGCTGTTATCCACAGAGCCCCAGCCTCCCAGTTGTCCCAGGGCCACAGGACACGGGAGGGAGGGAGCCCTCAGAGGATTCAGCTCACAGCTGCCTGAGTCTTCCCAGCCGAGGCTCAGACACGGTGGATCAGAGACAACAAACACATCGCCACTCCCCTCTAGCCCATGTCCTGACCCACAGGCTCTGATCTGTGTGCACAACCTGTGGTTGTCTTAAGTCACCTACCTTTGGGGTGATTTCTTATTCAGCCACAGTAACTGGAATAGTGATGGCTACAACACCGAAACAATGAAATATGGTTGCTAACCTTTACACGACACTGACTTTGTATGGGTCCTTATTCCAAGCACTTTAAGTATATTCACTTGAATTACTTCTCAAGACAACCCTGCCAGGCAGGTATTCTACCATCTCCAGTCACCAGACCCAGAAGCCTAGGTCCAGAGCTGGTGGCTATTGGTCAAAGGTCACCGAGTTCTCCAGGACAGAGCCTTCGACGGAGTCCTTGCAGTCTGGCTACAGAGCCCACGCTCAGAACCACTGTCCTTCGTGTCAGGCTGCTTCCGGTTCTGCTTCCAGCACCCGAACTTGCGCTGGGTGGGCAGGGAGGCCCTGGGGCAGAGGGCGATGCCAGAGGAGGCATTGGGATTCCAGTTTTCATTTAGGAAACTTACTGAGGGACCTTAGAGAGCCAAACAAAAAGCCTCACCCCCAAAATGGAAAGAATGAGTATGACCTCCCCCTTGAAATAGGAGACACCCCCCCGCCCCCTTTTGGAAAGCATTGACTTCAGAAAGCTTGTATCTTCTCTCTCTGCCTCTTGGGAAGCGTGTAAATTTCTTTTCCTGCAGGAGACAAGAAGCAGCCTGTGACTGGCCACTCGGCACTACCTACATGTGCAGAAAGCCATCGTGCTCATCAACAGAAAGCCACTTGGGGAGTCCAAGTCTTAGGGTGTAAATGCACTGACACGTGCCCCCCGTGAAGCTCACGCTCAGTCCCCGGCAGTCCCTAAGGCTGTCCCACGGGAAGGGACAAGGGCGGAGCCTCTGAATATGAGGACAGCCTTCCCACGTGTCCTTTGCCTGCGTTCCACGACACAGGCAGCCTGTCCTCACGTCAAACGCGGGCACAGAAAAGGACCCCGAGCTGTCGAAACTGGGGACCAGAGTCAGGAGACCACAGCTGTGGCTCCACACCCAACCCGTGCGCTGCCTGAGGCAGGACCCACTCGCATTCTCCAGGTGAGGCCTCGCACAAACCAGCTCTGAGCCACACACTCAGTAAGCCAGACCCCAGGGCCCAGGAGCATCGCAAGGTGGTGAGACAGGCGAGGACGCTCAGGGTGTGGACGAGACGGGGGTGGGCCCTCCAAACGGGAATGCCCTCAGCAGCTGCTCCCCCCACCATCCAGCACCAGGGCGCAGGCAGCCCGCACCCGCGGTCCAGTGCAGGAGGCGCGTCGCTATTGTAAAGGCCTGACCCGGGAAGAGCCTTTTCCAGGGCCTGGGAAACAGCTCTTTGCAATGGAAACACCAAGCACGCTGGGGCCCGTCCTGGGGTCTCTGTGGGGGGGTGGAAGCTGAGCTTCAGGGTACACCTGGCTCCAAGTTGCAAAACTCGCTCCCGTCACACAGATACAAGGTGTCCATTCCCGCTTGGACCATGTCAATTGCATCAGCCTAGCGCTGCTCTAGCAAAATACCAGCGTGCGGGTGGCGTAAACGGCAGACATGTATTTCCTTAGGGAGCTGCAGGCTACAAGCCCACAGTCAAGGTGCCAGGAAATTCAGCTTCTGGGAGGACTCGTCCTGGCTTTCGGGTGGCCACCTTCTCCTATGTCCTCACATGGCCTTTCCTCCGTGCACGGGGATGGAGAGAGAGGAAGGGAGGGGGGAGGAGAGGAGAAAGAGACATAGAGGAGGAGGAGGAGGAGGGGGAGGGGAGGGGGGAGAGTCAGAGTCGGGGAGGTAGTGCAGGCGAGCTCTGGTGTGTTCTTATAAGGAGCTAATCCTCCAGGACTCATTTAACCTTGGTTACTTCCTAAAAGGCCACATCTCCCAGTACAGCCACACGGGGTGTAGGGCAGGGGTCCTCAAGCTTTTTAAACAGGGGCCAGTTCACTGTCCCTCTGACCGTTGGAGGGCCGGACTGTAGTTTAAAAAAAACTATGAACAAGTTCCTACGCACACTGCACATATCTTATTTTGAAGTAAAAATACAAAACGGGAACAAATACAATATTTGTATTTGCATGTGGCCCGCGGGCCGTAGTTTGAGGACCCCTGGTTTAGGGCTTCAATATGTGACTTTGAGGCAATGGGGGGAACACAAACATTCGGTCCAAAACACCAGTGACCAGCCTCTTCCATGAGACTCAGTTGAGAGCTCAGCAATGAACAGGTCACGGTTGGATTCCTGGTCAGGGCATGTGCCCGGGTTTCGGCATCGATCTCCAGTGTGGGGCGTACAGGAGGCAGCGGATCAATGATTCTCTCTTATCATTGAAGTTTCTCTCTCTCTCTCTCTCTCTCTCTCTCTCTCTCTCTCTCTCCCCCCCCCCCTTTCTTCATCCATGAAATCAGTTAAAACATTTTTTAAATAAAAAACAACACAGAAAAACCCAGTGATCTGATACACACGGTCACCCCAGTTATCAGGTAAGTTTAGGATGAACTACATGTGAGCCCTGGTGGTGCCAGGTTCTCTTATTTGAGGACGAGATCCGCACATCTTGAGAACCTGCATGTGGCGGGGTCTACAGGGCGCGAGGGTGCCGGGGCGGCGGGGGCTTGCGGGGCGGCGGAGTGCGGAGGTCCCGGACAGGTGGCGGAGGCGGCGGCGGCGGCGGCGGCGGCGGCGGCGGGGGGGGGGGGGGGGGGGGGGGGGGGGGGGGGGAGATGGCCCCGCACCTCCGAGTATATCGGCTTAGCTAGACAAAAGGGTTACATTTCTTTCTGTCCTTGGAATCCCTTAGCACATTGCCTGGGATGTCCACCAGGTCCTGGTGCAATGGTTACGCAATAACAAAACTGCTTTTCTGCTGCCTTTCTGGAGACGTTTCCTGGGTTGGCAGAAGATTTAGTTCTATTTTTTATTTCTTAGCTACTAAAAGTACCCGAAAAGAGCCCTCTTCATAGTTGAGGAGGGGGGAAGGCAGGGAAACAGGTATCAGCATTGTACCCCCAGTTCAAAGAGGGTCAAGTGTTTCAAGATATTAAAGGACCTGGGAGAATAGGAAAGCCACCTGAAAGAGGGCGGGGGTTCTTACCAACCTTCTTTTCTACTTGCCCTGCATCTGTCCATTCCTGCACTTGGCATTAGTCACATGGACGTCCCCCAGAGCCACCGGAAGGGAAAGCGCTACCCCAGCGTCCTGGTGGCTCCAGGTGGCAGTGCTCAGGTAGGTATGACACCGTGGCTAAGAAGGTGGGTGCTTGAATCAAATAAAAATTCAAATCCAGCCTCTGACTCTTCTTAGCTGGGTGACCTTGAGAAAGTTACTTAGCTTCTCTGCGCCTCAAAACTGGGTGGTTGTGAAAATCTATAATAATAAAAGCATAATATGCTAATTAGACCAGACATTTTTCCGGATGATCTTCCAAACAACCTTCTGGACGAAGCCAGGACTGCAAGGGCAGCCCAGTTCCCGCGTGCCTGCCGGCGGCCGGGGGAAAGGCCTACTCTTATACGAATTTCGTGCATCAGGCCTCCGGTTATATATAATAATGTAGGTATGGTACATAGCATAGTACCTGCACACAGACGATTGAAAGTACACTGCCTTCCCCTCCCCCAAAGTCTTAACCAGTTGCCCCAGCACTTTTCTTCTCTGACCTGAAACAAGGACAGTAAAGCACACAATTCTTATTCTAGTTGTTTCTAGATTCTTTGCTCTGCCCATGCAAACTGAGTTCTTTGTGTGGGTTTGTTTGTTTGTTTGGTTGGTTTTGGTGGCAGAAAACAAATCCAGCAAGGACAAGGATGTGGGGAAACCAGCATTCTGGTTGGTGTGGGCACATTTTCTGCAGAGCAATTTTTTCATTTTAAATATATTTTTATTGATTTCAGAGAGGAAGGGAGAGGGAGATGGAGAGAGAGAGAGAGATAGAAACATCAATGATGAGAGAGTATCATTGATCAGCTGCCTCTACACACCCCCCACAGGGATCAAGCCCACAACCTAGGCATGTGCCCTTGACCAGAATCAAACCCAGGACCCTTCAGTCCGCAGGCCAACACTCTATCCACTGAGCCAAACCAGCTAGGACTGGAGAGCAATTTTGTATTGTAGATCTATCTCTTGGAATCTATCTTAAGGAAACAATCATTCAGGCAGAGATCACACCATAATATCATTAATATATTATTTATAATGGGGAAAATGGAAATGATTTAAAAGAACCATACCATTAAAATGCATCTTCTATGCAACCATTCAACAGGATATTTTTGAAGAATTGTTTGACAGAGGTAAGGCCCAGATATTGGATGAGAAAATATCAGGGGGGAAAAAATCAATGCTAACCTTGAAAAATCGTACTTGTGCATACGACTGTTTTACATTCAATGTAGACCAACAATTCTAAAACTATAAAAGTTTTCCAAACTGCTGATAGCAGTTCCTGCTGAATGACAAGATCCAAGTACTTTTCATTCATTAAACCATCTTCCATTGCCTGTACTACTTGAATATCTGAACCCCAGAACCTCCCCTCCAACCCAAGGACAAAGACAAGAAAAGCTGGATGCTGAAAAGAAACTCAGATACAAAATAGTAGCTCACTTTTATTACCGATTTAGGCAATATTTAAGCATCACTCAAACAAGAGGGCAGAGAGTACCCAAGGGCTAATGTAGGCAAACAACAAACCCCACACCCCCAAATAAAAAGTCAGCTACTGCAAAAACCATGGCCCCAGGGAAGGATGTACTTCCTAGGACCGACACTCCTGGGGCCTCAATGCCCGTTGTGGGAATGACGGCTGGCACAAAAGGGGGGAACAAAATGCTGCATGGTCTGCACTGCTATGGAAAGCCGGTGGAGCAAGGAAGCAGTAGAAATTTGCAGGAGGTCAGCGTCTTCAGCAGTTAAGCGGCTAAGAGTGAAGGGAGAAGAAAAGCATTTTAGAGGCGAGAACTCGGCGCCTTCCTCACTCCAACCCCTCCCCTAGGTGGCAATTAGACCTACTCCTCCATCAGAGAGGTCCTCAGGCTGCGGCAGACCCTCCAACGGCCCGGTGCCCCGCGGCCATCCTCAGACCCCCATCCTTGGGGTCCCCACATGTCAAGAGAGCGCCCCTGGGCCAGAGATCCGCCCGCCCGCCTCCTGCCGCTACTCCCACCCCGTCCCTTCTGGAACTTACATGAACAGGTCACTGTCAGCCACTCTGAGGTCCCACTGAACCATCCCTTGGTGCGTTTCGGCACCTGCCATCAGGTATCCGAGGACCACCTCTGCTTCCAGGTATGACAGGAAAGGCACCCTGAGGGTGCTGGTGGAGTTAAGGTAAAGGCTCCATCCACACCGACTTTGTGGGTCAGGCCCCGTTGCCCACCAGAGGCCGGTCCTGCCCCAGGCCCCCCCCCCAGCCCCCCCAAGACCCTCCAGGATGACCCTTCAAGGACTCTGGACCACAGCCCCTCGTGAGCCACTTGCCGTGTCTCCGGGCCACACCCCATGTCTCCAGGCCACCACAGCTGCTTCCCCAGCCACCTCGGTCCCATAAGCCCCTCAGGCCTCCCAACCCGCAGCCCCCGAAGCCTATCCTGCCCGTCCGCCTGCGTCCGCCACCTCCCGCCCAGCCCCTCACCCTCACCCTTCCTTCCCACGGGAGGGGGAGGGGGCTCCTTGGAAAGGATACAACTCCGACATTGGGCGCCCCAGACCTCTGTGGGAGGTAGAGGCCACTGCAGCCTGCCCCGACTCCTGCGAGGCCGCCTCAACCTGCGAGGCCGCCTCGACCAGGGGGGGGCCCTCGACCTGGGGGGTCCCCTTGAACTGTGAGGCCTCCTCGACCTGGGAGGCCGCCTCGACCAGGGGGGATCCCTCGACCTGCGAGGCCGCCTCGACCAGGGGGGGGCCCTCGACCTGCGAGGTCCCCTTGAACTGTGAGGCCTCCTCGACCTGGGAGGCCGCCTCGACCAGGGGGGATCCCTCGACCTGCGAGGCCGCCTCGACCAGGGGGGGGCCCTCGACCTGGGGGGTCCCCTCGACCTGGGGGGCTCCCTCGGTGGCAAGGCTTTCCTCTTTGGTGCTGTCCTGTTCTACGGGGCCCACGGCGCCCCCTGGGACATTGGGTGACCCAGCACCACCGTCCACGCTGCCCCTGCCGTCGTCCTCCTCCGGAGCCTGCATGGCTGCGCTGCCCACCACACACCGGAAGTCCGCTCTCACTAAGACAATGGGCCTTCCCAAGAAGCCCCGCCCCTCATGTTGCGCCTGCGCACACAGACCTGGGGGGGCAGGGCGCGGGCGGGGGGGGGAGGGGCGGTGGCTCCTGGCACTGGATTGGCTCTTGTCCACAGTCGGCCATGCAGGGAGACCTTGTGTGAGGAGCAGCTGGGCATCCTCACGAAGCCCCGCCCCTCTGTGCGCGCGTGCGTGCGTGCGTCCGCGGGCCCCGCCCATCCTGGAAGAGCCAGGTTGGAATGAAAGGCCCGGATGCCTGGAGGCACAGTGAGTCCACAGGAAGGAGAGCAGAAAGGTGGGTAGAATGTGGCAGGGGAAGCAGGGTCAAGTCATGGCCGCCTGAGCCGTGCAGGGACACCATGCCTCGGGCGTGGAGAGCCATGCCCTGAGGGAAGGACATGGTCCACGTCCCTGTGGGCACACTGTGTGTCCCTCGGGAAATGGCGAGGGGCAGGTGGCCCGCTGGGGGAAACTGGCCATATTAAAAGTCTTTGCCAGCCTCAAACTTTCAGGAATCTGAGAATAAATAGTATTTCTCAGAATGTACGAATGGGCTCCTGTCCCACAAGCAGCCAGTTCCCTCGGGGCAACCCAGAAACTCACTGCCCCTGAGGACGGGTGGCGAAAGGGCCCACGTGTCCATGGAGACCCCAAAAGATTAATTTAGGCTTTCCCTTCCTCGGCCGCCACAGCAGCTCTCCAAACTGCGCTGCTCCAGGCAGGCAAGAAGGGGTACCGCCTCACCCCAACAACCCCCTGACCCTCCCCCACATAAATCTAAAGACTGAACAGAAACATCAGGGCAAGCCCGAGATCTCCAAGAAAGCGGGTCTCCCCCAAATTGGGAGGTTTGTCCTGAGGGGTGTCTTCAGGGCTGGGCACTCATCCCCTCGTGCAGGCCCCGCCTTCATGACCTCATCTGCGCCCCATTACCTCTCAAGGGGCCCGTTTCCAAATACCATCTCGTTGGGGGTCAGGGCTTCAATATCCACGGGTTTTACGGGAGCGGGAAGGACCCAAGCATTCAGTCCATAGCAGAGTGCGCCTCCTTGACCCCATCTATGTGGGTGTGACAATTTTTAACAGGGCGCCAAGGACTGATGTGACCAAGCATGGAAACAGCATCTTTACTGATGGGGAATCCAGCTAGCTGTTGAGAGAGGTGTGGCAGGAGGAGGTACTCGGGTCTCACAGGTACTCCCAGCTGAGGGACAGGACAGAGACGGTGAACTAAAGATTTTGTGATACAATTTTTAAAGCAATCCAAACCCAATGCCCTCATGAAGCTCCTGGAATCACGGGAGCTATCGAGGTCCAGACCTGTGATGATGGTTATACTGCTTCCTCTCAAGTTCACCTTGGAGTGCCCTTTCCTCCCCTGTGCTCCAGGCCTGGGGGACCCTGCGTCCCCAGCTGTCCGCACCAGGGGTGCTGACGCTCGTGCTCCTGTGCCAGGCCCCACCCCTCACATCTCAGGCACAGGAGGTGTCCCAGGCCATGTCTCGGTTCCTCTCTGCTGCTTCTGGGCCCCCCTTCTACCTGCTGTTCTGGTGACTGTCCTTACCCAGCCCTGCTCTGTGCCCCAGAGCTGGCCCAGGTGGATGGCACCACTCAGGAAGCTCCTTTGTCCAGGATGCCGGTTGGGCTCAGCCAGTGGAGACCAGAGGGTGGGGGGAGTGAGCAGCAAGGGCATTTGTCTCCTCACACCTCCTCCGGGACTCCCTGCAGTTCTGGGAGTGGCTGCATTCCTCAGCTCTCAGGGGATGCAGGAGCACTGACCCTCTCCCTGCTCCTTTAGCTTGCTATAGAGAAGATGGCTTTTCCTCGGGTGAGCATTAACAAAAACGGAATAAATTGGGAAGATGTTTTTTCCTGGTGCCTGACCACCCCTTGGTGGCTGTGGCATGCTGGTAAATGCTTGACAGCTTGTTCTTGGTGTGTGGGCAGGTGGGGAAATTGGAAAGTATGCATATACGTATGTATAGAAGTTGATTAGAATTCTAACTCATAATTCTGACTCACATAAGGAATGTGTAGTATGTATTGTAAATTTCATAGACTTCATGGACTCACAGATTGTTTCAGTTGACTTTTGCCAAACCCTTGTATCTATCACCAATCTGTAATTGCCAGTGTGGTCCTGACACGATTGTCACTTGGTATTTTCATTCACGTTCATGAGTAAGGCAAAAACAAGCAACACAGACATTCATCCATCAGTGATGTGAGCAACTTCTTTGCTGAGTCAAATGATAATGTTGTAATATGGCAAACGCATTTCCTCACATTTTTATGCTATTTATCACATTGGGACAGCTACAAACAACACACAGTTTCAGGTACATTTAATCTCATTAATCACATTTCCTCCATCACTTCCTTAAGTCTAGGCAATCAACAAAACAATAAGCCAAGGTCTGATTTGTACCATTTGCCAATTTCCGTGGTGTCAATATTCTAACTCTGGCTGATTTCAAACCACGGGCGGATGTCATGGAACACAGTGTCAGGGAGAGATGTGTCCTCTCTCACGATTAGACACTCCTTCCACCTCACAGCCCCAACACACAAAATTAACTACAAGAGCATAGAGGACAGTAACATGTAGTGAAAACAATTAGAAAGTGGGGTTTTGTATCTTTCTTTCAGAAGTATAATTCATTTAAATTATAATTACATTGTAATTTCATGTAATGAAAATTCTAATAATTACGCAAGATAAATGACCTCTGGAGACCACTATGCAGCACAGTGCCTGTCATGAGCAATACTGTATTATATTCTTAAAATTTGCTGTGTTGAGTATGATGATAAATATTCTCATCACACATACCCAACAAAATAATAAAGGGCATGGGAGGAAACTTTGGCTGATGCCCTTGATGTGGTGATGGCTAACAGGTGTATGCTTACCCCCAAACTCGTAGAGCTGTATACATTACATATGCATAGCGGTCAGGGTTCATTTGCAGATCCGGCAAGCCTCTGCTAGTTTTACACAGAGAACCAGGTGCTTACAAAACACATAAAGGGCTGGTATAAACATATAAAGAATGGATGTAGGCTGAGGCTGTGGGAATGGCCCAGAACACCACAGAAAAGACCTGCCAAGGGAGTCGGTACCCAGGTCACAAGGCGGGTGGAGAATCAGGAACTGCTGACTCCACTGTTGGCTCCTGGAACACACTCCCCTTGCTGTGGTCCAAGTATCAGGAAGTGTTTGGCTTCCAGAGCCACACTGCAGTTGCTACATCTGCACGGGCCACGAAAAAGGAGCCTTGGACCCAGGGGTGTGCTGCCGAACCTCCAAACAAATAAGAACACACCCACTATCTCACCAACACCAGCAACTCAGAGTCCAGTCCATCTCAGGGTGTTCTTTCCATTTCTTGTTATTTGATGGGAAATTCCACAAATATCATTAAATGCACCCAGCCAAATGTGTCATTTAAGACCAATTATTTCCTTGTGACTTTCTGTCTGAGTGATCTATCCATAGGTGTAAGTAGAGTATTAAAGTCCTCCACTATTATTGTACTAGAGGCCCGTTGCACGAAATTCATGCAAGAGTAGGCCTTCCCCCAGCTGCCGGCACTGGCTTCCCTCTGGCACCCGGGACCTGGGCTTCCCTCTCAGCCTAAGCTTCATCCAGAAGGTTGTCCGGAAGGACATCTGGTCTAATTATCATATTATGCTTTTATTATTATAGATAATTATCAATTTCTCCCTTTCAGTCTATTGATAATTGCTTTGTATATTTTGATGCTTCCAGATTGGGTGTACAGCCTATATAATAAAGAGCTAACATACAAATGATTGTCATGCCATCATGCTGTCACACCACGCCCCCCCACCCCAGTGCCGGGCTGGGGGACCTTAGGCTGCACTCCCCGCCTGGTGGGACTTGATAGGGGACCTGAGGCTGTGCCCCCCATCCTGTGGGGCTTGATGGGGTTGAGACCAGCTGGGTCTGGGTCTTGTGGATTTCGAGGCATGCACAGGTGGGCGGGCATTTGACTCTGGGTCCCATGACACTCTCCAGACTCTAACAGGAGGGAGATTTTCATATACATTTTACTAATTTTTTTCATCTCTGACACTTCTATTATAGAGAAAGAACAAATAACAATATTAAAATATTTCCTCTAATTTCCTTTTAATGTGCACAAATTTCATGCACCAGGCCACTAGTCCTGTATAATAAAGAGGGAATATGCAAATTTGACCATCACTCTGCCACAAAGATGGCGGCACCCACAGCGGAGGCGGGGGTTTCCCTAATACGAGATGGCTGCACCCACAGCGGAGGTGGGGTTTCTGTAACACAAGATGGCTGCACCCACAGTGGAGGCTGAGTTTCTGTAACGAGCCAGAATGAGCAATCAGTAGGGACCTGAAGCTGCGTGCCCACACACCCCCACTCCATGGGGCTTGACAGGAGATCTCAGGCCGCACACCCCACCCTGAAGCCAGGCCAGGGACCTCAGACTGCGCCCTCTACCTGGCAGGGCTTTATGGGGGGCCTCAGGCCATGCCCCTGGCCCTGGCGCCAGGCCAAGGGACCTCAGGCCGCACCCCCTGTCCCAGCATCGGGCCAGGGGATCTGAGGCCATGCCCCCTCACCCGGCAGGGCTTGACAGGGGACCTCAAGGTGCGCCCCCCACCCTGGTGCTCGACCAGGGAACCTCAGGCTGTGTCCTCTGCCCCAGCGCCAGGCTGGGGAACCTCAGGCTGTGCCCCCCGCCCCGGCACTAGGCCAGGGGACCTCAGGACATGCCCCCCACCCTAGCAGGGCTTGACGGGGGACCTCAGGCCATGCCCCTTGCCCCAGCACTGGGCCAGGGGACCTGAGGCTGCACCCTGCGCCCTGGTGCCGGGCTGGGGGACCTGAGGCCGCATCCCCACCTGGCAGGGCTTGACAGGGGACCTCAAGGTGTGTCCCTCCTGCCCCAGTGCTGGGCCAGGGGACCTCAGGCTGCTCCCCTTGCCCCAGGTCAGGGGACCTCAGGCTGCACCCCCCGCCCAGCAGGGCTGGATGGGGGACCTGAGGCTGTGCTCCCCTCCTGGTGGGACTTGATGGTGGACCTGAGACTGCATCCTCCTCCCAGCGCCGGGCCGGGGGACCTGAGGCCGCACCCCCCACCCGGCGGGGCTTGACGGGGGCCCTCAGGCCATGCCCCTTACCCCAGCACCGAGCCAGGGGACCTGAGGCCGCATCCCCGCCTGGAGGGGCTTGACAGGGGACCTGAGGCTGCACCCTCCTCTCAGCGTCAGGCCGGGGAACCTCAGGCCATGCCCCCGACCCAGTGGGTCTTGACGGGGATCTCAGGCCACGTCCCCCATCCAGCGGGTCTTGACGGGGGACCTTGAGGCATGCCTGCCACCCTGGCCCAGGCTGGGGGACCTCAGGCCATGCCCCCTGCCCCAGCGCCAGGCCAGGGGACCTGAGGCTGTGCCCCCTGCCTGGCGGGGCTTGACAAGGGTGGGACTGGCCAGGTCTGGATCTAGCCCAATGGGGGAAGGGCCGGCCGGGTCTGGGTCTCGTGCAATTTTGAGGTGCACGTGGGTGGGTAGGGACTTGACTCTGGGTCCCGTGGCGCACCCCAGACTCTGACAGGAGGAAGATTTTCATATACATTTTATTAATTTTCTTTCATCTCTGACACTTCTATTATAGAGAAAAGGCAAATAGCAATATTAAAATATTTCCTCTAATTAATCCCCTTTTAATGTGCATGAATTTTGTGCACCAGGCCACTAGTATATTAATAAGTATTATGTCTTCTTGATGAATTGTCCCCTTTTTCATTATAAATGTCCATCTTTGTCTCTTGTTACCTTTTTGCCTTGAAATCTATTTTGTCTGATATAAATAGGACTAAACCCACTTTTCTCACGGTGCCATTTGTTTGGAGTATCCTCTTCCACCTATTCACCCTGAGCTTATGTGTGTCTTTGGAGCTGAGATGGGTCTCCTGAAGGTTATGTATAGTAGAGTCTTATTGTTTAATGGATCCTGCTACTCTTTACCTTTTGATTGGAGAGTCCAGTCCATTTACATTTAGGGTGATTATTGCTACATGAAGACTTATTACAGGCATTTAATCTTTTGTTTTCTGATTGCACTGTATCTCTATTATTTCTTTTCCCTCATGTTTCTGTCTGCTATTTTAGTTTTGTGGTTTTTCTATGTGTTTTTTCTCCATTTCCTCTTTTTTAAAATTTCTCAATTCAAAATAATCTCAAACTGCCTTATCTGCAGACAACCTGATCACCTATGATGAAAATCTGATGTAATCCTCATAAAAGCTATAAAAACTATAAGCAAGATTGGCAAGGTTGCCAGAAACTAGGTATATTAGGAGTTAACTTCCTCCCCTCTAATGCTTAACTCATCATCTCAACAGTTCATCACTGATCTGAAATGTTAGTAAGCCACAAAATTCCTATTCTATGCCCAGCTGGTGTGGCTCAGTGGTTGAGCATCGACCTATGAACCAAGAGATCATGGTTTGGCTCCTGGTCAGGGCACATGCCTGGATAGCAGGATCAGTCCCTAGTGTGGGGCATGCAGGAGGCAGCTGATCAATGAATTTCTCTCTTTTATGTTTCTATCTCTCTCTCCCTCTCCTTTCCTCTCTGAAATAAAAATATATATTTAAAAAATTCCTATTTTAGTGTTCCTGGGTTGTTTGATCTCCTCATGGAAACTAAGTTGTATTTTGTGTGTGTGTGTCATTGTTGGTATTTTTTTTTAATAGATTTTATTGATTTTTTACAGAGAGGAAGGGAGAGGGATAGAGAGTCAGAAACATCGATGAGAGAGAAGCATCGATCAGCTGCCTCCTGCACACCCCCCACTGGGGATGGGCCTGCAACTAAGGTACATGCCCTTGACCGGAATCGAACCTGGGACCCTTCAGTCCCCAGGCTGACGCTCTGTCCACTGAGCCAAACCGGTCAGGGCATTGTTGGTATTTTTGACAAGAATCAGAACTACTGTCATAAATAGCTGGGGAAACTATAATTCTGGTGGGAGGGCATACTTTCTGGATAGCAATTGTGTACTGTAAGCTAACAGCCTTAAAAATAAATAGAAACATACATTTTTAACTCTGATTCTACCTCTTGGAATCTATCTTGAGGAAATAACCATTCAAATAAAATTATACAGAACTCCATCAAATCATTATTTATAAGAGGGAAAATGAAAACATTAAATGTTCAACAATTACACTATTATACTTCTCTTATGCATCCATTGATATGTATTTAAAAATTTTTTGAAAAATAAAGAGCTCATATGTTAAATGAAAATAGTTCGGAAAAATTTTAATCCTGAACTTGCAAAAATTACACATTATATACTACTGCTGTGCCATTCATACATAAATGCAACTATAAAAGAAAATATTCCAAAATACCGACAGCAGTTAATGCTGAATCTCTTACCTCCCCACGAAACCAGAGACAAAGGCAAAAAAAGATTTGGAGGTGCAGTAACTGAAAATAATCTCAGACAAGAATAGCAGTTCACCTTTATTTCCTGCTGTAACAAACAATTAAGAACCCCATCCTCCAGCAACAGGGAAACAATAGAGGTGAGAGTGCGGAAGGGCCAATACAAGCACACAATTGGGCCCCCATAATAAAGTGGCAACCCCGGTAGGAACCAATGGCCCAGGGAAGCATGCAGTGCCTAGGGAGGCACCTTGGGTTAGCCTTCGTCCTCTTCTTCCGACCTAGGGTTAACTAAAAGAAACGGAGGCATAGTGTGCTGCATGGTCTGAATCAGCAGGCAAAACTCATGGAGACAGGAGGAGAAAGACATTAGGAGCTGGCTGGGGTCTTCTGAAGTCAGTTGGCTAAAAGAAGGGGGGAGGAAATCAAATTAAATATGATAACTCTGCACCAAGCTCTCTCTGTTCCCTCAGGTGGCGACAGGCCCAGTTCACCACAAGTAACTCCTTGGACCTGACTTTTCCATGGGTCTCCAATTCACTATTATAATGACCCTCCAGAGAATCACCCTGGCCACCTGACCCACCCCACGTCCCCCACACTGTGGCCCTTTTTAGAACTAACATAGTTAGAAGATTGTCAACCACTATGAGTTCCTGCTTAACGACCATTCGTTGGGGTTGGGGACACCGGGCCAGGTACTGGAAGGCCAACACTGCCTCCATGTGTGACTGGAAAGACACTGTGATGGAGCTAGAGGAGATTCAGTTAAGGAACCATCCCATACAGACGTTGCTACTTCCCCTCAGGCCGCTCTCGTTCATCTTAGTCCCCTTCCTGGTCCCTGAGGCTACCTCCCCCCACCATCTCAACTGCCAACCACTGGCCCATCGCCTCAGCCACCCGACTCACCTCTCTCCCCTCTTTGCTCCCTAGCCCAGGCTGACCCCTCCTCCCTGCCTACTGTGTGCCCCTGGCCATCCAGCCACTTGCCAAATAGGATACAACTGGAGCCCTCTTCGTCGTGGTTGTTGTGGATTTCTGGCTATGGTCCCTGGCTCGGCATCTGCGCCAGGCCTAGGAGCATCGAATGGCCGCGAGACCTGTGGCGCTGGCCCGGCATCGGCACCGGCCTCCCCGCTGCTGCCTCTCCCGGGGCCCTCGTGGCCTCCAGGGCGATCTGGGTTGCCAGTGTCGCCTGGACTGGCCTGGCCTTCCCCATCTTCGGCCACACCGCCTGCGCCTCCATCTTCAGCCTGCATGGCTCCTCGGCCTTTGCTTGTGACTTCGGAGAGCGCCTATCTAGGAGGCGCCCAAGTTCTAACCGGAAGCTACGTTCGCCCCCTAGCAGGCGATAGCACTCGGCTCCCCAGAGCGCATGCGCAAACATGTCCTGCCTCCATTGGCCAGAAACGGCCCTGGGCACGTGACTGTTTACCCGTCCCCCTCCCCCCCTCCCTAAGCCTGCCCAACGCCATGTTTCTGGGCGAGCCTCAAAGCCTGTACAGGTCCGCTAAGAGTCACTCCTGGGCCCTGCCCGCCCTCATGTACCCCCAGCTGAGACCCTGGAGGAGCTGGGATGGATGGGCCTTGCTCCTTAAGCACCATCCATTTCTCACCCGGGCACTGTCGCTTCGTGGTGCTAGCCGGGGGGAGGGGTAGCTGCCAGCCCCACTGCCTCTGCCAGGCACGCACACTGCCATGTCTCCTGGTGACAGGCTTGGGCCGGCTGGATCCACATGCTCCGGTGGGACCAGCTGGACACAAGGGTAGCAGGAGCGGGAGCACCACCCTGGGACAACTAACTCCCAGTTGCTCTACCCTCTGCTGGCACAGCCCTCATGGGCTGTCCTTACCCCTAGGAGTAAAGTCTTGCTCCTCAGGGGTGGGGGTGGCAAATGGCAGGGTAGGGCTAGGGGTGCCAGGGTCCCTCAACTGAGAAATAACCCTGTGTCTGCTGACCTACTGGTATAAGAAGGTGAGCAAACTAGAACTCTGGGGGGAGGGCACACTTTTTGGATAGCAATTGCGTACTGTAGACTAACAGCCTTAAGAAAAGAAATAGAAACGTACATTTTTAACTCAGTCCTTATACCTGTTGGAATCTATCTTGAGGAAATAACCATTCACGCAAAATCATAGAAGAATTCCATTGAATCATTGTATTAGAAGGAAAACGGAAACACTAAATGTTAAGCAATTATATTATTGTACTTCTTTTATGCATCCAGAGACATGTATTTAAAGTTTGTCTTAGATAACAAAATAAACTGATGAATGGAGTGGATGCAGACACATGGAAGCATGGAACAGAGTGCGGAATATGGGAGGGAAGATGGAGGAGGGTGGGTGGTGGGAAGTAATCAACCAAGAACCTTGTATGCATATATGCATGGCCCAGGGCTACAATAGGTGGTAAGGGCTTGGGGTGGGGGGCAGGAGTGGGCTGGAGGGGTTCAATGGGGGGAAAAGGGTGACATGCAACACAACAACAAAGAATTATAAAATAAACAAACAAGCAAATAAATAAATAGAGTATATTTTTAAAGTTCTCATCACAAGAAAAGAAAATATAAATAGTTCAGGAAACATTTAATCCTGAATTTGCATAACTTATACACTGTATATTATTTTGTGCATCCAATATATAAATGCAATTATAAAGCTAAAAAAATATTCCGAAATACCAGCAGCTGTTAATGCGGAATGGCAGGACACAATTCATTTTCATTTTCTTTTTTTTCTTAAATTGTCTTCTACTGACTAGAGTAACTGAATTGCCCATCTCCGCTCCAACCCAGAGACAAAGGCAAGTAAATGTGGAGGGTGTCAGGTAATAGAAAACCGCACTCCGAGAAGAGTAGCAGTTCACTTGTATTTTCTGCTGTAACACACAATCTAGAGCCCCTCTTCCAGCAACAGCGAAACAATGGAATTGAAAGTAACAAAGGGCCAGTACAAGCAAACAATCAGGCCCCCATACTGAAGTGGCAAGTCCTGTAGGGTTCCATGCCTCAGGGAAGCATGCACTACCTAGGGAGGGCCTCTAGGTTAGTCCTAGCCCCCACTTATCGTCCTGGGGTTAACGTAAAAAAATGGGGGCACAGTGCGCCGCATGGTCCGGATCAGCAGGCAAAGCTCATGGATACAGGAGGAGATAGAAATTCGCAGTTGGTTAACATCTTCAGCAGTGAGTTGGCTAAATGAGGGAAAAAGAAAATCAAATCAAAGGTGATAAATCGGCATGCACGTAGCTCTCTCTGGCCCTTCAGGTGGCGACAGGCCCAGTTCACCCTGAAAACATCCCTAGAACTGACTTTTATTCTATTCTATTCTATTCTTTTATTTTATTTTATTTTATTTATTTATTTTATTTTAAGAGAGTGGAAGGTGGGAGGGAGGGGGGAGAGAGAGGGGGAAGAGGGGGGAGGAGAGAGAGAGAGAGAGAGAGAGAGAGAGAGAGAGAGAGAGAGAAACATAAATGTGAGAGGAGAAACACATGCATCAGTTGCTTCCCTCACACACTGACCCATAAACTGATGGGGGCAGGGGCAGGAATTGAACCTGCAACCCAGGTAGGTGCCCTTAACAGGGGATAGAACCTTCCACCCTCCAGTGTGCTCGCCAGATGCTAACCACTGAGCTCACTGGCCAGGGATGGATCTTCTTTGGGGGGGAATCTCCAATTCAATGTTATAAAGACCCTCGGGAGACCCACCCTAGCCACCTGCCCGCCCCACCTCCAGTCCCCCACCATGACCCTCTTTAGAACTAACATAGTTAGAAAACTGTCAGACACTATAAGCTCCTGCTCCACTGCTGCTACATGAGATTGGGTACGCGGGCCCAGGAAATGGCACGCTCTCACTGCCTCCACGGATGAGCTGAAGGGCACCAGGATGGAGCTAGAGGAGTCAGTTAAGGCACCATCCCATCCAGACTTTGCTGCTTCCGCTCAGGCCACACTCCCCCGTCTTAGTCCCTCACGTATGGTCCCTCCTTCCTGGTCCCTCAGGCCGCCTCCCCCACCATCTCCACTGCCCGCCATTACCCCATCCCCTCAGGCCCCCGCCCCCCCTCCCCGGGCCGGCCCCGCCCCTCTTCCCTCCCTACCCCAGGCTGACCCCTCCTCCCGACCCAGTGTCTGGCCTACGACCGTCCCCCTGACCACCCGGCCCTCCTCAAATAGGATACAACTGGAAAATGTCTGGTCTTGGCCTTCTGGCCATGGGCTGTGGCTCGGCAAATGCGTTTGGCCCTGGAGCGTCGAGGGCCCGGGCGACCTGTGGCGCTTCCATGGCGACAGCACTGGCCTCCCCGCTGCCGCCTCTCCCGGGGCCCTCGTGGCCTCCAGGGCCATCTGGAATGACAAGGTCGCCCGAAATGGCCTGTTCTTCCCCATCTTCGGCCCCGCGGCCTGGGACACCGTCGTCATCCTCCATGGCCCCTCAGCCTCTCTTTGGGACTTCTGAGAGCCGCTCCCCCTGAGGCGCCAACGGTCTGACAGGAAGCTCCGCCCCCTAGCGGGTGCCACCCCTTGAAGGCCCAGAGCGCATGCGCGCAAACAGGCCCTGCGCCATTGGCCAGAAAACCTTATCAGTGCCCTGGGCACGTGACTGTATCCCGTGAAGCCTGCCCAGCAACAGGCTGGCGGGTGAGCCTCAGAGCCTGTGCGGGTGCCCGCCCAGCTACCCTCACGGTGAACAGCTTGCCGCTGGGGGTCCCTGTCGTTGGGCCTGAGAGTGGGTCAGGGGCCTCTGGGCCGGTCCCCCGGGAGTCCCGCCTGGCCCTGCCTGCCCTGCCCCCGCGAACCCCAACTCAGACCCTGGAGGAGGCGGTGGATGGGCCTTGCTCCTTTAGCACCACTTAGTGCTGCCCGCCGGCCTGGGGAGGGTGGCTGCCGGCCCCTCTGCCTCTGCCCGCACGCACACCGCCCTGTCTCACACCTCAGGCTGGGGCGGGCGGGGTCCAGGCGCTCAGGAGGGACCAGCAAGGTGGACACAAGGGCAGCAGGAGCGGGAACACCAGCCCTGGGACAACCCAGCTGCTTTACCCTCTGCTGGCTCAGCCTTCCTGGGGGCTCTTCCTCCCCCTAGGTGTGGGAGTGTGGGTGTGCTGGAGATGGGGAGAAGGCTGGTGGTATCAGAGGTGCCAGGAACCCTCAGTTGGTAGGACACCCTGTGTCAGCTGATCTGTCTGGAAAGGGGATCAAGTCACCAGGAAAGGTACAGAGAGGTGGGCAGGGCTAGGGCAATGCCTGGAGGGGTGTTTCTGTGCCCACACTCTCCCTCTGCCCACAAGTTAAGAGTGGGTAGATGTGGTGTTCTGTCCCTCCCAAGGATCAGGGACTGCTCCCCTGGCTTGGCACAACTGTGGGCACCAGCCAGGGAAGGGATCAGGGAATGGGCCCCTATCTGAGCTTAAGGCTGATGCACTTCCCACATCTCAAGTATTCCATGTAGCAGCTTTACTTAAGCCATGTCTGTGTCACAGCTAATCCCAAACCTGGTGGGAAAGCTTTGTAACACAGGCCGTGCTATCTTACAGCTGAGTAGATTCTCAAAAGACTTTCCCCACACCCTGAGATCAGGTTGAGGGGTGAGAGGGGATGGGACTTATCAAAGGGGACATCCCTTTCTCCTAAAAAAAATAAACACCAAAAAAACCCCACTAATAAATCAACCTGGAAATGTGACAATTGAAATGTTATTTTCCTAAGCCGCTCCTGCTCCACCTCTGCTTGTGTTTGGGGGATGGGAGAGGGGAAGGGACGGAGGGTACAGGGGAGGCCTCCCCACATCCAGCTGCTCCCATGGGCAAGTATTTGTTCTGGGGTCTCCGCGCCCCACACTGTTCCAGGAACTGGGAATAGTACAGCAGGGAGGGAAGCCTGCAGAAAGCCTTTCCCAGGGCGCTGTCTCCTTGGGGAGAAAGGATGACAGAATCCCAGATAGGAACACAGCAAGCAGGGCAGGTGGGTGAAGGGATTCAAGAGAAAACACAGGAAGTAGCTGTTAGCAGGTAAGAGCCACAGATCCAGCAAGGACTGGGTGGGGAGGGTGAACAGTGTGGTGACAAGAAGGACCCCCAGGGATTGGCATAACTGGGTCACGCTGACATGGGGCCGAGGAGGGAGAAGCAGGCTGGACAGGTGACACGTGAAGGGCTCTGCTCTGACCCGCTAAGGAGCGCCTTCCTGTGCTGTCTACTTATCTCTGGAATCTTCCTGCTCTCCCTCGCCTGCAGGCTGCCTATTCCTGCTGAGAATCTGGGCCCCTGCGCCCCTCGTGCCCCCTGAGGCCACACTGCTGGGGAGGACACCTCTGTTCCCAGTGCCCGCGCTCCCCTCCAGCTCCCTGCACGCCCCCCTTCTCCTGCCTCCACACAGCCTGTGCACAGGGGCCCTGGGAGTGCAGGGGAGTTTGCACCTGGACACAGCTCTCTGCTGATGCAGCCAAGACTCACAGGACAGATCCTGTAAGGGACACTTCTGAGGTGCAAGTGACTGTTTAATGAATGAAATAGGATGGGACAAATGAGCACTGGGGTCAGAAGCTGCTTTTAATGTATCACACTGAGACACAGGGGGTAAGTATGTGAAGGAATGCTTTTCCATTTATGCTACTGATTTTTAAGAGATATGAATTGTTTATAATGGGTAGGTTTTTTTGTATTATCACACAATAAAATCAAAGTGTAAATACTAGAAAAAAATTAGATGAACTTTGATTTTTGGACAGGGCAAGGCTTTCCTAAGCTTATTAACAAGGGAATAATAATAACCAATAACATGACCCTGGCCGGGTGGCTCAGGTGTTTGCAGCGTCATCTGTATATCAAAAGGTTACAGGTTCAATTCCCTGTGTGGAAACATTCAGTGGTCGGCAAACTGCGGCTCGCGAGCCACATGCGGCTCTTTGGCCCCTTGAGTGTGGCTCTTCCACAAAATACCACATGCAGGCGCACACGTACAGTGCGATTGAAATTTCGTGGCCCATGCGCAGAAGTCGGTATTTTGTGGAAGAGCCACACTCAAGGGGCCAAAGAGCCGCATGTGGCTCGCGAGCCGCAGTTTGCCAACCACTGTCCTAGGTAGTTGGTTTGATTCCCGGTCAGGCCAGTCAGAAGGCAACCGACCTGTTTCTCTCTCACATCAAGGTTTCTCTCTCACTTTTTCTCCTCTAAAACTAATAAGAACAACTTTTAGATGAGATTTTTTTTAAAAAGCAATAACATGCATTGAGTGATTACCATGTTCCAGTCACTGTTCTAAATACTAAACATGAATGACCTCATTCCATCCCGAAGTACACCAACATTTTCATTGTGGTTATCTTTAGTAGGGAGATGATGGGTAATTATTTTTTTTCCAAACTTGCCCAATTTTTTTCTAATTTTGACAGTGGGCATCAATTACATTTGTAAAGAGAGAAAAATTAAGTTATTCAGCAATTGTTGTTCAGAGAAACTTCTAATTAGATCCCAAGTGAACTACTTTGCTGAAGTTTGAATTATCCTCTTCTATTCACTGAAGGCCAATCTTTCCTTTGAAAGTGCTTGCCCTTGGCCCCTTTTCCTGATGCAGGTAGGAGGACTGTGGTGAAGTCCCTGAAGTCACGGAGCCTGGGGACCCAGCCTAATGACTGTGGGGCCCGTGTGGCACAGCCCTGCTGTCCTCATGACTTTGAGCTGCTTCCCAAGAGCAATCCTTTCTAAACTCCACACATAATGCCCATCCGACATGGACACTTATTCCTCTAGAGTAGTGGTTCTCAACCTTCTGGCCCTTTAAATACAGTTCCTCATATTGTGACCCAACCATAAAATTATTTTCGTTGCTACTTCATAACTGTCATGTTGCTACTGTTATGAATCGTAATGTAAATATCTGATATGCAGGATGGTCTTACGTGACCCCTGTGAAAGGGTCATTCGACCGCCAAAGGGGTCGCGACCCACAGGTTGAGAACCGCTGCTCTAGAGGCAACTGCAAGTTTGCTGTCATCAGCATTTCATCAAGATGACACAAAGTAATATTTTTCTCTCTAATCCTTCTAAGTACACGTGCACATGTGTGCATGAGCAAGTAGCACATGCACACGCAGCGACGTAGGAGGTGCTCAGCACATCCAGCCTCTATCTCGATAGCACCAGATCTAGCCTAAACCCTTTGGCTGCACAGCGGTTAAGACCTTCACATTTCTGAAGCAAAGAGGACTTGTATGGAATGCAATAAATATGTCTAAAAACATATTTGGCATGAACCACGATGCCTTGTCCAAATAGATGGGCATCCGTGCACCCTTTGTAAGGGCATCAGATGGCCCAGCAGCACAGGGCCCACATGGGGCTGCAGTGGGGTATTGTGGGCAACAAACTGCTACCATTTTACTCGCTGTCTGTCTCCCCCTCACTCCTGATCGCTCTCTCCGTAGCCATATGGAATCAATGATCACCACCTTCCCTGGGATCCAGCTGGAGTCGCCATCTAAGTTTCCTGCAGGACCTCCTCAGGGAGTCAGCCCCCCAAACCTTCCAGGCTGCAGCCTCTCCCAGCTCTGAGGGCACCGAAGGAAGGGCATCAGGCGGGTGAGGGGGCAACATGGAAGGACCCAGTACCCATCAGCTGGCTAATCCCTGTTTCCATTGATCGGCACCCTGTATGCCAGGTGCTGCCCAGGCATCGCTTTCCGGGCTTATCCACGAATCCTCACCACAATCCCAGAAGATGGGGAATAGCATTGCCCCATAGGATAGCAACCTGAGCCTAACTTTGGCACAGCACCCATAGCCCTGACTGTGACCAGGAATCTGCTGGTGTGTAAGCTCCTGGGCAGAGCCTCTAGGGCACTGGTCGCCAACTTTTCAGACCTCACAGATCACCAGTGGTCAGCGGACCACTGTTTGGCAACCGCTGCTCTAGGGCAGTGGTCAGTAAACTGTGGCTCATGAACCACATGTGGCTCTTTGGCCCCTTTAGTGTGGCTCTTCCGCAAAATACTGACTTCTGCGCATGGGCCACAAAATACCAACTTCTGCGCATGGGCCACAAAGTTTCAATCACACTGTATGTGCGCGCCTGTATGTGGTATTTTGTGGAAGAGCCACACTCAAGGGGCCAAAGAGCCGCATGTGGCTCGCAAGCCGCAGTTTGCCAACCACTGCTCTAGGCGATCCTTCTGACCAAAAAGCAAGCAGGGGTGGGCACTGGGAAAAATGATCTATCTACATGGTTCCTGTCCTCCCAGATCTACCACTGTCATTGAGGAGTGCCCCTCTGGTGGCTCTGGGGCCTCTTAGCTATAGAAGATGGGGTCATCGCCTACGCATCATGAGGTGGGTAGGAGGAGCTGCAAATTGAGGAGACGGGCAAGGTTGGAAATAGCTGATGCTCATTGGGTTTTTTTGTGTGTCAGTAAGGAATGCTTTTGGGGTTTAAACTATAAGGAAATGTATTGACTGATTGTGCAGTCCAGAGGGAGAGGGTCATCATGCTGGTTTACTTGTCCAATGAAGGGTCATCAAGGACCCAGTCCCCCCATTCCTGACCCTTTTAGCAGAATGTGGGTGTTCCTAGGTTTGGGGTTGGGACAAGTCACTCCTTCCTCTGAAGAGCTGGTAACAATTGTGTTAAATAAAGTTGTTTCGGTGCCTAATCCCCCAGACTAATTTGTGAGCTCCTTGAGGGCAGGGTCTGTGTTGCTTTTCATAGCCCCAGTGCTATGCCCAGTGCCTGTTACACACAAGGTGCCCAATCTTTCATACATTTATTCCATCAACAACTCTTTCTTGCTAAGTGCCATGATGGAGGAAAATTCAGGGTCCATGGCACATAGCCCAGCCTGTGGGGTGGGAGTGGGGTCAGCAAACACTCTCTTGAGATCTTTACATCTGACATGAGTCCCTGAACACAGAGGCCTCAGCTCAGCAGGTGTTGAAGGCTTTCATTCATTAGCAGCCAGGGTGGGAAGGTAAGCCGAAGCGAATGGGGCTCACAGTTTGGTTACTGCGTACTGAATACCTGTTACGTGCCAGGTCTCTGGTAACAGAGAGTAATCACACTCCTTGCCTGCAGGTGCCCCCAGGCCAGACAGGGACAAATCATTTCAGTGCTGGGCGGTGAGTAAGCACTTGTGGCCACGGTGGAGGGGCACCTCCCCAAGCACGGCAGGGCAGGTAGGAGGAAGGGCAGTCTGCACTGCCTACCAGGAGCAAGTGGCCCTTTAAGCAACGCACGGAGGAGGGTCACCTGGCCCAGAGGCTGGACTGGGGTGGACAGTGAGTGAAATGCCTTCGTGAGGATGGTGAGCTGATGGGGGCAGAGCAGGTCACAGGCCCCCAGGGCTGCTGCTGTTTGTTTTGCACTGTTGTATCTCAAGTGATCACTAGGTTGTTTTGTGGTGATGCAAGATTAAATTTCTGGGAGGCTCTGCCTTTCCACGTCTTCACTTTGCCTAGTTTGGACTTGGGAGCTCCTTGTATTTTATCCTCGCTAACTCTTTGTCCAGAGAAGTGGTGCCTTAATGTTTTCTTTGGGTCAGCTCATGACTTTCTTCCTGTTGGTGGCCATGCCTCTGACCATGTCCCAGATAATGAATGGAATTGTCCAAGAAGGGACAACAAAACACCCCTTGAATGGCTGCGTTTTGGAAAGCCTCAGGATTAGGATTTGTTCCATCTCTTTGAGCATAGGAAAGAGTGTGGTAAAGTTCAGGTGCATGCAGAACCAGGGATCAGCCCTCAAAGGGAGAAGTGGAGCCACAAGGTGTGCAGTGAGATGACCCAGTGGGTTCTTGTCAGGGGTCAGATTAGTCCTGGTGGAGTCAGTCTACTTTGCCCTTCACCTGGCTTTAGGCTGCCGCCTCATCTAGTTATAGCTCTCCAGGAGACTCATGAGGGCACTTTTTAAAAAAAATTATATTTTATTGAGTTTTTACAGAGATGAAGAGAGAAGGATAGAGAGAAACATCGATCAGCTGCTTCCTACACACCTCCTACTGTGGATATGCCCGCAACCAAGGTACATGCCCTTGACTGGAATCGAATCTGGGACCTTTCAGTCCACAGGCAGACGCTCTATCCACTGAGCCAAACCAGTTAGAGCCCAAGGGCACCTTTGACTTCCTTGTTCCATGGGGTAGAACGTGGGAGTTACATTGGTGTAGGTAAAGGAGACTATCTTGTCCTGTTCCAGGGTGTAGTATGACTTGGGGTTGATGAAGATGAATGTAGCAAAGCCATTTTCATCTTCATTGAAGAGAGACCAGCAGGTGCCCGGCACAGGTGGAGAAGGCTTTGCTCCTGCCCTGGGCTGAGTGGATGCTGAGGATGGCGATGATAATGAATCCGTAGGAGAGCAGTATCAGTAAGAAGGGAATCAACAGGATGAGCATGCAGACCACGAAGATGGCAATCTCATTGGCTCGTGTGTCTGAGCAGGCCAGGAACAGCACAGCAGGGATGTCACAGAAGAAATGATTGATCTCATGGGACTGACAGAAGGGCAAGAGGAATATCAGGGTGGTAAGAGTGAGTGAGAGTGCAAAGCCGCTGACGCATGCCAGAGCCAGCATCTGCAGACAGAGGACCCTGGTGACGATGAGTGTGTAGCACAGGGGCATGCAGATGGCCACGAAGCAGTCGTAGGCCATCACGGCCAGGAGGAAACATTCTGCTCTCCCAGAGCGATGAAGAGGTGCATTTGCAGAGCACAGCCCAGCATGGGCATCCGCTGGCTGCGGGACAGGAAACTGGCCAGCATGTTGGGGACAATGACCAATGTATAGCACATTTATTTATATATTTAAAAATATTTGTGCCCTGGCTGGTTTGGCTCAGTGGATAGAGCGTCAGCCTGCGGACTGAGGGGTCCCGGGTTCGATTCCAGTCAAGGGCACGTACCTTGGTTGCGGGCAACAATGAGGTATCATCTCACACCTGTCAGAATGGCTATCATCAACAAATCAACAAACGACAAGTGCTGGAGAGGATGTGGAGAAAAAGGAACACTTGTGCACTGCTGGTAGGAATGCAGACTGGTGCAGCCACTATGGAAGACAGTATGGAGTTTCCTCAAAAAACTACAAATGGAACTCCCATTTGAACATGTGATTCCACTTCTAGGAATATATCCCAAGAAACCAGAAACACCAATCAGAAAGGATATATGCACCCCTATGTTCATAGCAGCACAATTCACCATAGCTAAGATCTGGAAACAGCCTAAGTGCCCATCTGTAGATGAATGGATTAGAAAACTGTGGTACATCTACATGATGGAATACTATGCTGCTATAAAAAAGAAGGAACTCTTACCATTTGCAACAGCATGAATGGAACTGGAGAGCATTATGCTAAGTGAAATAAGCCAGTCAATGAAGGAAAAATACCACATGATTGTCACTCATTTCTGGATAATAAAGACCATTATAAACTTATGAACAAAAATAGATAGAGAGGCAGAGCTGCCTCAAACAGACTGTCAAACTACAGCAGGAAGGCCGGGGAGGGTGGGAGGGCAGGAGGGGGGTGGGTAAGAGATAAACCAAAGGACTTGTATGCATGCATATAAGCATAACCAATGGACATAAGACACTGGGGGGTAGGGGAGGCCAGGGGATTGTCAAGGGCGGGGGGGGGGGGGCGGGGAAGGAGACATATGTAATACTTTTTGTAATACTTTAAGCAATAAAAATAATAATAATAATAAATAAAAGTAAAAAATAAAAAAAGAATAACCGAAATGTCCATCCGCAGGTGAATGGTTGCACCGATCCTGATACGCCTGTGCGTGGAATAGCACTCAGCAGTACAGAGGGATGGAGGAGCGACTGCTGCCGGGAATTCCCCAGGGCGGGGCCCCACCCGTCTCTGCAGATTCAGATGCAGCAGCAGGTGGAGGCCAGAGAGGAAGACAGGCCAGGACTAGCCCAGAGGCGCCGAGTCCCTCCCAGAACTCCATCAAGGGGACCAGGGGTCAGCGAGCTTGAGTTACATGAGGGCAGTCAGGCCAGCGCTGCCCGAGGCTCAGCCGGAAGCTGGGGGCGGGGCCAGGTGGCGGGAAACCCTCAGTTCCCAGCAGCCTCAGCACAGGCGCCCAGGGCAGGCCTCTCCTGCCAGGAAACCAGCAAGTAGTTCTGTCTGCGCAGGCGCAGGCGCACTGGGTGCACAGCGTTCCGGGCAGCAGAGCTTCCGGCGGGAGTGCTCATTGGCTAAGCTGGCTGTGGGTCTGGGCCCAGGTGGCCTGAGCCAGTCGCAGTGCCTCTGAATACAAGGGGGTCGTCTGCGCAGACAGGAAGGCGCCCTGGAGACACCTGGTTGCCTTGCGCGAAAGGGTGGGACTTCCTGGGAGAGCCTCAGTCCCTCATTCGTGGGCAGGGGGGCCGTCATCTTTAAGTTGGAGCCAGAGGGGTGCAGGGGATTTGCAGCAGCCATGCAGGCTGCAGGCAAAGATGCGGGTGGTCGGGCTGGGGCAGGGGGTAGACTCGGAGGCCCTGGAGACCAGGGTGGAACTGGAAACCCTACCGGCCACGGTCTCCCCGGCGATCTGGAAGGCCAGCGTGGTCCTGGCGGCTCGACTAACCCTGGCGGTCCCGACACCCAGAGTGGCCCTGGCAGCCCTCCTGGCCAGCGTGGTCCTGGTGCCCCCATTGCCAGGGTTCCCCTAGTATCCCAACAATCAGGGTGGCCCCTGGTTCCCCGGGTGGCCAGGAGACGAGGAAACCATGGCAGCAGCAGCCATAGGTGCTCCCACTGTGGCACGGACACTCCATGTTTCTGCACCAGGTAGACATGCAACATCTGTGGCTGCAGGACCAGGAAACCGAAAGATGGTCTTGCATCCTTTCCAACAATGCCCTGAGGACTGGTGGCCAAGGGATGGCTCAGGGACATCCTGCGAGGCTAGGGCTGGCTTTGGGGACAGGGCACAGGGCAGCCTGGGGAAGATAAAAATGGGAGCAGGGAGGGGACCTGGGGTAGCCGGGTGGGAGGCGAGTCGATGAGTCGACAGCGAAGCGGCTGCAGGGTCGTGAAGCAGCCTGAGGGAGTGGCGGAGGTTGGACAGGATGAACTGTGTGAGGAGGGACGCGGGCCAAGGTGGCCTGAGCTGGGGAGTTGTGGGTAGACAACTTGAGCGGGAGCCTGGGGTGAAGGCCCGCCTCTGCGGTATAAGGAAGCCCGAGGCACTGGAAAATTCAGCTGCGGATGGCGCCTTAACCACGTCTTCCCCAGCAAGCTCACTGTGCTTTCAGCTGCCTCCTGGAGGCAGAGATGGCCAGCAGGTCCATGGCCACAGATGACCAACACCACCTGCAGGCGGTTCAAAAGATGTTCACCGTGAAGGGCAGCACGCGGGCTGTGTCAGCTGTAGAAGGAGCCGAGATGGAGTGGGGGCAAGTGCTCAGGGCCTAAGAGCCAGTCTTAGGCAGAGAGGGGCCGGGTCGTGCATACAAGGAGACACTCGAGTGTCAGCTCTCAGGAGAGGGGGTGTGCGCTGGGTGTAAGGGAGTCATCACCTTTAACGTGATTTTTATCCCCCACCTTTAGCAAATGGACTACAGATGACCCTGGTCAGCTCTGAGCCTCCCTGGAAAAGCTTTCGGTGGAGATGGGGAACGTTCAGTGCCTGTGGCCTGACACACCCAATGGTCTGAACCAAGGGCAGAAGAGAAAGTCAGTTGGACACCTAGGTGGCCCCGTCTTCCACCTCCACAAAGAATGCTGTGATGAACATCCTCATATAAACTCCTTAAGGGGGTAGGTGACAGCTTCCCAAGGGCACAGTTGCCGGGTTTTAGGGATGGGCAGACTATTTGACACAGTTGTGTCAGGGTGCCCTCTGCTAGGACTGTGGCCACTGCACCATATCCTTGGGATCTTTGGGGGTTTCTTCTTCTGTAACTAGACCATTCATATCCTTTGCCCCGTTACAAAACTAGGATTGCCGTTATCTTCTTGATGCCCAGGAGGTTGTTTTAAAAATATATTCTTTATATTAATCCCTTATTAGTTTTAAATGACATTTTAAAAGTTCTTCCCTATTCCTAGTCCACAAGGATGCTTTCTTACATTTTCTGTATTTAATTATTCAATAATTCAAGCAACATTTATTGCTCGACACTGTTCCAGGCCTCCATGGACATTCTAAATTAATGGGGAGGGACAGTGAAGAAACAAAAGCAATAACTATGTAGTGTATGGCTAGGTGGAGAGTCTTAGCAGGGGAAAGGATGAGGAGTACTGGGAAGAGTGGTTTTCAATTTTAAATGGGGTGGTTGCGGGTTGTGACAGTGAGATTGGAGCAAAGACTGGAAGGTGGTGGGGGGAGGGAGGAGACCAGTAAGCAGGAGCAGAGTGAGTGAAGAAGAGAGTGGCAGGAGAGGGGTCAGAGAGTTGACAGGTCATACTAAGGACTTGTGTTCCGAGTTAAATGGGAAATAATGGAGGAATTCAAAAAAGATGTTGAGTATCTGGCAACTGGTAAAAAGATCCTTGTTGATTTAACCATCACCTTCCGTGAATGTATACACCCTGGCCCCAACCCCTCTTAGACTTAAACATTACATATTATGCCTAATGTGCTTTTAGATATATTTGCTCCATTCCAAACAAGTCTTGTTTGATTCAGAAATGTGAAGGCCTTAACCGCTGTGTAGCCAGAGGGTTTAGTCTAGACCTGGTGCTACGGAGATGTGAAGCTGTGCTGTGCTGAGCATTTCCTTAGTATGTCGCTGCGTGTGCGTGTGTTTCTTGCTCATGCACACATGTGCACGTGAACTGGAGTACTTGGAAGGATTAGAGAGCAAAATATTACCTTGTGTCATCCTGATGAAATGCTGATGACAGCAAACTTGCAGTTGCCTCTAGAAGAATAAGTGTCCGTGTCGGATGGGCATTATGTGTGGAGTTTAGGAAGGATTGCTCTTGGGAAGCAGCTCAAAGTCATGAGGACAGCAGGGCTGTGCCACACGGGCCCCACAGTCATTAGGCTGGGTCCCCAGGCTCCATGACTTCAGGGACTTCACCACAGTCCTCCTACCTGCATCAGGAAAAGGGGCCAAGTATAAGCACTTTCAAAGGACAGATTGGCCCCCAATGAATAGAAGAGGATAATTCAAACTTCAGCAAAGTAGTTCACTTGGGATCTAATTAGAAGTTTCTCTGAACAACAATTGCTGAATAACTTTCTGAATTTTTTTTTCTGTTTACAATTGTAATCTATGCCCATGGCCAAACCAGAAAAAATATGGGAAAATTCAGTAAAGGATTACCAATCATCTCACTCCTAACGATAACCATAATGAAAATGGTGTATTTCAGGATGAAATGAGCTAATTCATGTTTAGTATTTAGAACAGTGACTGTAATGTGGTAATCACTCAATTCTTGTTATTGGTTGTTTTTTAAACACATCTCATCCCACAGGATGTTTTAATTAATTTTTGAGAACGAGGAAGTATGTGTGTGTGTGTGTGTGTGTGTGTGTGTGTGTGTGTGTGTCGAGAGAGAGAGAGAGAGAGAGAGAGAGAGAGAGGGAGAGAGAGAGAGAGAGAAACATGATTGTTTGCTTCTAGAAGCGCCCTGACCAGGGATAGAAGCCACCACCTAGGCCAGTGATGGTGAACCTTTTGAGCTCGGCGTGTCAGCATTTTGAAAAACCCTAACTTAACTCTGGTGCCGTGTCACATATAGAAATTTTTTTATATTTGCAACCATAGTAAAACAAAGACATATTTTTGATATTTATTTTATATATTTAAATGCCATTTAAGAAAGAAAAATCAACCCAAAAAATGTGTTCATGTGTCACCTCTGACATGCATGTCATAGGTTCACCATCACTGACCTAGGCATATGCCCTGACCGGGAATCAAACCACAATATTTTGGTGTAAAAGATGATGCTCCAAACACTGGAGCCACTGGCCAGGGTCATGCCATTGATTATTATTATTCCACTAGTGGCCCAGTGCACAAAATTCGTGCACGGGGAGGGTGTGTTCTTCAGCCTGGCCTGCACCCTCTCCAATTTGGGACCCTTCGAAAAATGTCCTGCCAGTTTACAGGGATTGGTCCTAAACCAGCAGTCGGACATCCCTCTTGTAATCCAGGACTGCTGGCTCCTAACTGCTCACCTGCCTGCCTGCCTGCCTGATTGCCTCTAACCACTCTGCCTGCTGGTCTGCTCGCCCCCAACTGCCCCCCCCTGCTGCTTCCCTGCTTACCCCCAAATGCCCCCCCGCCAGCCTGATCACCCCAAACTGCCCCCCCTGCTGGCCTGCTCGCCCCTACCTTCCATCCCCACTGGCCTGCTCATCCCCAACTGTCCCCCTGCTGGCCTGCTCACTCCAAACTGCCCCCCCCCGCTGTCCTGATCACCTCCAACTGCCCCCCACTGATGGCCTGCTTGCCCCCAACTGCCCCCCCTGCTGGTCTGCTTACCCCCAATGGCCCCACCCCCACCAGCTTAATCACCCACAACTGCCTCCCCCCTTGGCCTCTAACCGCCTCTACCTCGGCCCCGCCACCATGGCTTTGTCCAGAAGAACATCTGGAAGGTCTCTTGGAAGGTCTCCCAGTCTAATTAGCATATTACTCTTTTATTAGTATAGATATATTTGTCTGTAAATATGGTTATGATTGCAGATATGAGTAGGACCAGGTAAAATTTTATAGAATGGGCCTTTTATTACAGATGGTTTGCCATGTATGCATTTTTCTAAAGAAGTAAAAATTACTTTAAAAAGTGTTTCAGGAAGACTTTGAGAAATTTACAGTATCTGCTTTTCTTCCAAGAAAGTTGTCACTTTTATGCCAGAGTGAGAATTACTTGTATGCTTTGTATGTCAGCATTGTGCCACTGTGACTGGGGGGCACTTAGCTTGACTTGAGGGTAATTATCTTGCTCACTGGCTGGGAGGGAGGGTGTGTGGCAGAGGAGATAAATACTGGGTTCTGGATTATTCATAGATTGCTGACTTTCTGGTTTGATTGTGCAAGCCCCTCCTTTTATTGATGTCCACCTTCTGTTGACAGACATCTA
Source organism: Myotis myotis (assembly GCF_014108235.1). Lineage (NCBI taxonomy): Eukaryota > Metazoa > Chordata > Mammalia > Chiroptera > Vespertilionidae > Myotis > Myotis myotis. The sequence goes on from NW_023416346.1 coordinate 11,598,116, forward strand.
CCCTGGGAGAGAAATGAGATGAAACTCTCTTTCTTTTCATTGTAAAAAGCATTTGAATTCCTAAGGTGTGATAAGGCCACGCAGCCATCCACAGTCAAGGCACACATTTTCATGGAGGATGTTCACACTCTTGAATAAATTAAAACAATTTTTTCTTTTAATTTAAAGTTTCTTCTATAACTGTTTTCTTGTTACTTAAAAGCTAGATTTTTTTGAAACTGCTTCCAAAGCTTTTCAAGCTGTATATGTCCTTGGAATGAATTTATAAATAAGAATTGAGCCCGGCCAGTGTGACTCAGTGGTTTAGCATCTCGACCTATGAACCAGGAACTCACAGTTTGATTCCAGGTCAGGCCACATGCCCAGGTTTTGGCCTGATCCCCAGTATGGGGTGTGTAGGAGGCAGCCGATCAATGATTCTCTCTCATCATTGATGTTTCTATCTCTCTCCCTCTCCCTTCCTCTCTGAATCAGTAAGAATATATTTTAAAGAGAAAGAAGAGTGTATATGTTTGTAAATAAGAAAACATGTATTTGATGCTCTTAGAAAGTCTTATTTTCTTTCATTAAAACTTGTGCAGTATAGGGAACGCCATAGATTCTCTCAATTTGAAGAAAGTTAGAGGGAATGGTACTAATTCAGAGTTCCTTGGGAAAATATATATATATATATATATATATATATATATATATATATATATATAGTATTTAAATCAAAAACAAATATTTTCTATTCAGAAAATATATTTGGATCTAAATATCTTCTATAATTTTAACCCTAAAATATCAATTTAAATATTTTAAAAATGGTTGGGATGTTTGTTTTTTTAAATAAGTTAGGTTACTGGAGTTCTACATGTTACTGGATCACCTGGGGTAATTTTCTGATTGGAAAATTAAGAATTATAGTCAGAGGAAAGGACATTAGAATTTTAAAAGAACATATTCAATTTACTTTAGAAGCTGAACCTATCTTATCATGTGCCTTGTTTTGTATGTCTGTTAAACTATATTATCACATAAGCATTGCTGCTATTGGGACAAACAGTGACAGTTGACTCAGGTCATTTGAATGTCCACTGTCTGTTTTAATTTGTATGTTCGTTTTGACTCTGTCATATGCTCAATCTTCAGTGGAAGTCATGAGAACCTATTATTTTTGCCTGCTCCCTCCTTTACGTTGGAAATATTCTTTTTTACCCAGAGGGACCTTAACTTTGATGTAAGGGATTGTTTCCATTGCCAACTTTTTTCTTCCTTGCCAAGTAAGAGAGTTGTGGTGAACTCTTCAGTGATGCCTTCCCCAGGATATTTGTAGATGTGGTTGGGAAAAGTCATTTCATCCCCGACCTTTGCATGTCAGGTGTTGGGGCCAGGTGCCGCCTGGCCTGCGCCCAGGCCCTCCCACCCTCCAATCACCATGGCGATCACGGGGCCACAGAGTTTTATTTGTTTCAGAGGAGTATAAATTATTTAAGAATTAAATCTATGTGCACATGGCCAAAAAAAAAATCGGCTCCACCAGTCCACCTGTCCCGGTAGGGACTGACAGCAAAGCCCCTCTCCATCCCGAGCCCTCCAGCCCCGAGCAGACGGAGCCCCCAGGCGAGAGCCAAGCAGCCTGGACCTGAGGGCTGTGCACCGGGAGCGACTGCAGAGGGAGAGGGGCAGGCAGCAGCAGCGAGCCAAGGAGGGCCCAGGGCCGCCAGTCGGGGCTGCGGAAGTTGCCATAAAAGAAAAAGAAGAAAGATGCAAAAGGATCCCGGCCCTGGGTCTGCCCTCCACAGAGGACTTCGACGCCCTGGTCTCGGCCGCCATGAAGGCTGATAACACCTGTGGCCTCCTCAAGTGCCGGGCCAGCATCGTGACTCTGGGCCAGCTCTGCCCACACGGCAGCCACCGCTACTGCCTCAGCCACTGCCTGCCCGAGACCCATGGCTGTGGGGAGAGGGCCCGCTCCCACGCCCGGCAGAGAATCAGCTGGGAGGGAGTGCTGTACGCCGGCAGTGGGGCCAAGGAAGGGTCCCTGGACCCCGCCAAGAGGGCCCTGCTACAGAGGAGCCTGGATAAGAAGCTGGGCGAGCTGAGCAGCCAGAGGAGGAGCAAAAGGAGGGAGAAGGAGATGCGAGCGGCCGTCACACCCTCCGGCCTTGTCTTTGCAAATGCGGGTGGGGGCAAGCGGCCGTCCCTGGTGCTTTCTGTGCCTTGTAGCTGCTCCGGTGACGTGACCAGGGCTGCATGAGCGAGCGAGCGAGGGGCCTCTGGGAGGGGGTGGGTCCTCGGGCCCAGCGTGCCCTGCCTTGCGCTGGGGTGGGGGCAGGCTGCAGTGGCTGTTCCCTGGACCTTCCTGGGGAGAGCCGCCCCAGGTCTCAGTTTTGCTGGCACCAGGGTCCCCTGGGGCTCTCCGATGTCCCTCACCAACTACTTTAAGAGAACCTTTAAGAGAGGTTCCGGGAGTCTGGGGTTGCAGCCTGGCCTGCACCCCGCCCTCCCGCCCTCCGATCACCATGGCGGGGGTCCGGGGTTGCTGCCTGGCCTGCACCTGGGCCTCCCGCCCTCTGATGGTGATCGTGGGGGTCCAGGGTTGCCGCCTGGCCTGCGCCCCGCCCTCCCGCTCTCTGATTGCCATGGTGGGGGTCCGGAGTTGCCGCGTGGCCTGCGCCCCGGCCCTCCCGCCCTCTGATCACCATGGCGGGGGTCCGGAGTTGCCGCCTGGCCTGCACCCTGGCCCTCCCGCCTACCGATCGCCATGGCGATCACGGGCCGCTGGCCAGCTGGCAACCCCAGCCCGAGAGGTCCGGGGTTGCTGCCCAGCTTTCCAATGCCGATCACCGGCTGGGGGGTGGAAAAGGCGGCCTTTGCCCACCCCCCCAGCTCTTGCCTGCCGCCTGGGTTTACAATCACCATTCTTCAGTCCTTCCCCTTTCGCCTCCCATCATTGCGTGTATGCAAATTAACCACCATCTTTGTTGGCGGTTACCACCATCTTTCTTGGCAGTTAATTTGCATATCGCCCTGATTAGCCAATGGGAAGTGTGTTGGAGCTACAGTTAATTACCATGTTTGTCTATTATTAGATAGGATTATTAACAGGCTTAGGAAAGTTCCTATACAAAAATCAAAGTTCATCTAAATTTTCTTCAGGTATTTTCACTTTGATTTTATTGTTTGTATGATACATAAATACCTTCTCATTAAAAACAGTTCATATACTATATAAATAAGTAGCCTCCCATGTGATATTTACTAGTAACAACAGCTTCTGACCTCAGTGCTCATTTGTCCCGTCCTATTTCATTCATTAAACAGTCACTTGCACCTCAAAAGTGTCCCTTACAGGATCTGTCCTGTGAGTCTTGGCTGCATCAGCAGAGAGCTGTGTCCAGGTGCAAACTCCCCTGCACTCCCAGGGCCCCTGTGCACAGGCTGTGTGGAGGCAGGAGAAGGGGGGCGTGCAGGGAGCTGGAGGGGAGCGCGGGCACTGGGAACAGAGGTGTCCTCCCCAGCAGTGTGGCCTCAGGGGGCACGAGGGGCGCAGGGGCCCAGATTCTCAGCAGGAATAGGCAGCCTGCAGGCGAGGGAGAGCAGGAAGATTCCAGAGATAAGTAGACAGCACAGGAAGGCGCTCCTTAGCGGGTCAGAGCAGAGCCCTTCACGTGTCACCTGTCCAGCCTGCTTCTCCCTCCTCGGCCCCATGTCAGCGTGACCCAGTTATGCCAGTCCCTGGGGGTCCTCCTTGTCACCACACTGTTCACCCTCCCCACCCAGTCCTTGCTGGATCTGTGGCTCTTACCTGCTAACAGCTACTTCCTGTGTTTTCTCTTGAATCCCTTCACCCACCTGCCCTGCTTGCTGTGTTCCTATCTGGGATTCTGTCATCCTTTCTCCCCAAGGAGACAGCGCCCTGGGAAAGGCTTTCTGCAGGCTTCCCTCCCTGCTGTACTATTCCCAGTTCCAGGAACAGTGTGGGGCGCGGAGACCCCAGAACAAGTACTTGCCCATGGGAGCAGCTGGATGTGGGGAGGCCTCCCCTGTACCCTCCGTCCCTTCCCCTCTCCCATCCCCCAAACACAAGCAGAGGTGGAACAGGAGCGGCTTAGGAAAATGGCATTTCTATGTTACCTTTGCAGAAGCTTTTTAGCAGAATACGAATGTCCTCACTGCTCCTGCCCTCCCCACCCTGCATCACCCCTCCACCTGGTCTCGGGGTATGGGGAAAGTCACTTCCAAATCCACGCAGCCGTCCTGGGATTAGATGTGACACAGACGTGGGTTCAGTAAAGCTGCTACATGGAGGCCTTGAGGTGTGGGAAGTGCATCAGCCTTAAGCTCACAGGTGGGCGCCCACCTCACATCCCTGCAGGTGTGCCAGCCAGGTGAGCAGCCCCATCCCTGGGACAGAACACCACATCCACCCACTCCGACCACTGTGGGCTGAGCGACACTGTGGGCACAGAAACATGTCTTCAGGCATTGCCCTAGCCCTGCCCACCTCTCGCTGTACTTTTCCTGGAGACTTGACCCCCTTCCAGACACAGAAGTAAAATAGCATCCAGAGACCAGTGGACCAGGGTCACCTCCCACTAGAGGTTCCCTGGCACATCTGACACTTCCAGCCTCCCCTGTCGCCCCCAGCACAACCACCCACCCTGGTTGAGCCAGCAGAGGGTAAAGCAACTGGGCATCGTCCCAGGGTTGGTGGTCCTGCTGCTGCCACACTTTTGCCCAACTGGTACCTCCTGAGCACTTTGGCCCAGCCTGCCCTCTCCTGAGGCCTAGAGATATTGGCAGCATATGGGTCTGGATCCTGGGAGTCTCAGGGAAGATCCTGTGGTCTGGCAGCTACCTCCCTCCCCCAGGCTGGGAGGCACCATGCAGTGGTGACAGAGCTCAGAGTAAGGAATGCTGTTGAAGGAGCAAGGCCCATCCGTCCTGGGCTGGAGGATGCCCGAGGGCAAGTAAAGCCCAGGAGTGACTCCTGCTGTAACTGAAAAACCGGAGGTTCTGATGCCTGCGGCCCAGAAAACTCATGAGGCAGGTGCTAGTGCAAAAGGAAAGAGGCTTGATTCACATACCAGCCCTGGGAGAATGGTGGACTCGGGTCTCAAAGACAACACCCCCCCCCCCTTCTTGTTCATGCCCAGCGGTTCTTAATAGCGACAGCGAGGGGAGGACTTTATTCTATCCAATTATCTTGCTAGCTTTCGTGGCGTTTGGGACAAATTCATTTATCTTTCTAGCTTTGGGGCGCTTGGGCCCTATCCATTTATATTTCTGGCTTCTGGCGCTTGGGCACTGTCCATTCATCTTTCGGCATGCTCTGTGTAAGAACCACCCCCTGCGTCATCTTGGCCAATGGGAGAAACTCCCCAGCGCTCCTTCACTGCCTATGGTAGAAGGGGTGGGGGGCGGGGCCGGAAGGTCCCGCCCTCAGGAAGCCTGGAGATGCTGTTGCACAGCGCCCAGACCAAGGTGAGCCATTTGGAGTCCCCGGAGTAACCCTGAATCCTGCGCGCCCATATCCTCCGAGTAGTCCCGTGCGCCCACCCTTCCAAAGTGGTCAGGCCTGCGCTCCGACTGAGAGCTGCCTAAGGTAACTCTGCTGGTAATACCCTCAGGGCTGGGTCCTGCACAGGCTTTGCAGACTCTGGCCACATGTGGAGCCCTGGGACGACAGGCTGGGACTGGCCCAGAGGCACCTGACTCACCCCCAAAACTCGATGACAAGGACCGGCAGTTAGCAAGCTGGTCACCCATGAGGGTAGCTGGGCCGTACCGGCTCAGGCTTTGAGGCTCACCACAAGCTGGGGGCAGGGCAGGCTGGGCGGGAAACAGTCTCGTGTCCAAAGGCTCCATAAGAGGGGGTTGGGGAAATGGCGCAGGACCTGTTTGCACAGGCGCTCCTGGGGGTTGGAATTGGGGGAGGGGGCGTTGTGTGATGTCTCCCGCTAGAGGACTGAGTTTCTGAGGGAGCCTCATTGCCTCCAAGGTTTAGCCAGCTCTCAGGACTCACAAAGAAAGGCTGAGGAACCATGCAGGCTGAAGACCAAGGTGCAGGTGGTATGGCTGAAGATGCGGAAAGCCAGAGCATTGCAGCTGGCCCTGGCAGCCACGAGGGTCACGGTGGAGGTGGCAGAGGTGCCGAAGGCGGAGGAGCTCCAGTTGTGAGGGCACTAAACGCCCCCGGGCCAGGCAGAAATGCCTTGCCAGGGCCGAGTCTACATGCTGGGCCCCCAGCTGGAAGGCCGGGAAGACTAGTGCTCAAGTAGTATCCTTTCTGAGGAGTGGCCGGGAGAGGCAATGGGATGGGGAAGAGGGGTCAGCCTGGGGAGAGGGGAGAGGGGAGCCCCCGGTGGCTGAGGGGATGGGCCACTGGTGAGCAGTTGAGATGGTGGGGGGAGGTGGTCTGAGGGACCAGGAGGAGGGTACGGGGTTTGGTGGGGGGCTAAAATGGGTGACGGTGGCCTGAAGAGAAATAGCAGTCTTCTTTGCATGGTACCTTATCTGGACCTCCACTAGTACCCTCCGGGTGCCTTTCACATCACCCGAGGAGGCACAGAGGACCTTAGAGGCCCTGGTCCGCCATGCCCGACCCCTCCCCAGGGCGGTTCGGAAGGAGCTCATCCTATTTGGCAAAATTCTAATTATGTAAGTTCTAAAAAGGGCCAAGTGGGGAGTGGTGGCAGGTGGTTAGCGTGGTTCTGCGGAGGGTCAATCTAATAATGAATTGGAGACCCCCCCAAAAAAAAACAAGTCAGGAGGTCCTCCCGGTGTACTGGGCCTGTCACCACCAGAGGGGCCACAGAGCTAGGTGCAGAGTTATCACATAACTTGATTTTCTTTCCCCCTCATTTAGCCGACTGAGTGCTGAAGACCCTGAACAAATGGGAATTTCTCTCTGCTCCTGTCTCCGTGACCTTGACCAATTGATTCCAACCATGAAGCGCATTTCGCGCTCATGTCTGAAAAGGGGCTAGGACTAACCCTTGTCCCTCCCTAGGTAGTGCATGCTTCCCTGAGGCATGAAACCCTACAGAAGCTGCCTAATTGTTTGCTTGTATTGCCCCTTTGTTACTTTCAATCCCATTGTTTCCTTGTTGTTGGAAGAGGGTTTCTAGATTGTGTGTTACAGCAGAAAATAAAAGTGAATTGCTACTCTTCTCTAAGTGCATTTTTAGTTACCCAGTCCTCCATATTTACTTACCTTTGTCCCTGAGTTGGAGCGGAGATGTGGAATTCAGTTACTCTAGTCAGTTGAAGACAATTTAGGAAAAGGAAGAAAATGAAAATGGATTGTGTCCTGCCATTCAGCATTAACAGCTGCTGGTATTTGGGGATATTTTCTTAGTTTTATAGTTGCATTTATATATTAAATGCACAAAAATGACATACAATGTATAATTTTTGCAATATCAGGAGTCAATTCTTTCTGAGCTGTGTTCATTTATCATATGAGCTTTTTCTCTTTCTAAGAAAAACTTTAAACATATGTCATTGGATGCATAAAACAAGTACATTAATGTCATTGTACAGATGAATTTTCCAGTGCTTCAGGCTTCCTTATACCTGACGCTGGCCTCCACATCAGACTTCCCCTCAAGTTGTCCACCCACAACTCCTCCCAACGCCCCCAACTCAGGCCACCTTCCGCCACTTCCCTACCCTTCAGCCTCCTCAACTGTCCACTCGCCTCCCACCCAGGTCCCCTCCCTGCTCCCATTTTTATCTTCCCCAGGCTGCCCTGTGCCCTGTCCCCAAAGCCAGCCCTAGCCTCGCAGGATGTCCCTGAGCCATCCCTTGGCTACCAGTCCTCAGGGCATCGTCGGAAAGGATGCAAGACCTTTCGGTTTCCTGGTTCTGCATCCATGGATAGTGCATATCTACCTGGCCCAGAAACATCTGCTGCCCGTGCCACAGTGGGAGCACCTATGGCTGCTGTTGCCATGGTTTCCTCGTTTCCTTGCCACCCGGGGAACCAGGGGCCACCCTGATTGTTGGGATACTAGGGGCACCCTGGCAATGGGGGCACCAGAACCACGCTGGCCAGGAGGGCTGCCAGGGCCACTCTGGGTGTCGGGACCGCCAGGGTTAGTCGAGCCGCCAGGACCACGCTGGCCTTCCAGATCGCCGGGGAGACCGTGGCCGGTAGGGTTTCCAGTTCCACCCTGGTCTCCAGGGCCTCCGAGTCTACCCCCTGCCCCAGCCCGACCACCCGCATCTTTGCCTGCAGCCTGCATGGCTGCTGCAAATCCCCTGCACCCCTCTGGCTCCAAATTAAAGATGACGACCCCCCTGCCCACGAATGAGGGACTGAGGCTCTCCCAGGAAGTCCCACCCTTTCGCGCAAGGCAACCAGGCGTCTCCAGGGCGCCTTCCTGTCTGCGCAGACGACCCCCTTGCATTCAGAGGCACTGCGACTGGCTCAGGCCACCTGGGCCCAGACCCACAGCCAGCTTAGCCAATGAGCACTCCCGCCGGAAGCTCTGCCGCCCGGAGCGCTGTGCACCCAGTGCGCCTGCGCCTGCGCAGACAGAACTACTTGCTGGTTTCCTGGCAGGAGAGGCCTGCCCTGGGCGCCTGTGCTGAGGCTGCTGGGAACTGAGGGTTTCCCGCCACCTGGCCCCGCCCCCAGCTTCCGGCTGAGCCTCGGGCAGCGCTGGCCTGACTGCCCTCATGTAACTCAAGCTCGCTGACCCCTGGTCCCCTTGATGGAGTTCTGGGAGGGACTCGGCGCCTCTGGGCTAGTCCTGGCCTGTCTTCCTCTCTGGCCTCCATCTGCTGCTGCATCTGAATCTGCAGAGACGGGTGGGGCCCCGCGCTGGGGAATTCCCGGCAGCAGTCGCTCCTCCATCCCTCTGTACTGCTGAGTGCTATTCCACGCACGGGCGTATCAGGAATTCCACGCACGGGCGTATCAGGATCGGTGTAACCATTCACCTGCGGATGGACATTTCGGTTGTTCTTAATAGAGTTGATAGGACAATTTGTGAGGACATATGGTTTTAATAATCAGGTAAATAGCAGACATGACCTTGCTCGGTCATATGGTTAAATGTACCTTTAACTTTATAAGCAACTGGAGAACTGTTGTTCAATCTGATTATGGCAACTTACATTCCCACCGGCAATCTATGAGCTTTTCATTTTATCTGTATTCTTTATATGTAGTTGTATCTTACAACTTTATTCTTCTTTTTCAAGGTTGCCGTTTCTATTCTGGATTCTTTGCATTTCCACATACATTTTTCCCCACATACATTTTGTAATCAGTTTGTCATTTTCTGCAAAGTCTGGGTTTTTATTAGGTTTACATCAAATTTATAGAATTGTGTGCTGAGAACGTACAACTTAGGAACACTGGGTCTTCCAATCCATGAACATGACATATTTCTCCACTTACGTAGGTTTTCTTTAATTTCTATCAACAGTTTTCAGTTTCCACTGTAAATATTTTGTACATATTTTCCTAAGTGCATCACTAAGTATTTCATGTTTTGGAATGCCATTAGAAATGATAGTGGTTTTTTAAATGGCACTTTTCTTTTTTGTAGGTATGATTTTTTATACACAAAAACACGTCCTGTCCTCTCTAAATGAAGCCAATGAAGAGGTGGCTGTGGGTGGAGGGGAGCTGAATGCCAGGTTCCAAAGTTCTGACCCCACCTCTTCGGGTGCCTCTCAGCCTCAGTTTCTTACCTCCAAAGCTTGAAGTAGCAGCCCTTCCCTCCTGGTCTTCTGATGACTAGATATAGTGATCAATGGGAAGCATTCAAGCCAGAAAATAATTGCAAGCCTCTATTCCCAAAGCTGACTAACAACCTGCTAGGCAAATGAGTAGAGGATGCAAATAGGCAATAGATGAGGTTAGAAAGTTTGTCTGTGACATGTCATACAGGTGTCCAAAATAATGTAAATGGAGCCACATTAAACACCAATAATAAAGAATGTATACACCCCTATGTTCATAGCAGCATTATTTACAATAGCTAAGATCTGGAAGCAACCCAAGTGCCCATCATTAGATGAATTGATTTTTTAAAAAATACACCAAAAAGCTGTGGTATATTTCCGCAATGGAATACTATGCAGTAGTAAAAAAGAAGGATCTCTTCCTCTTTGAAACAGCATGGAGAGACCTGGAGGGCATTATGATAAGCGAAATACGCCAGTCAGAGAGAGACAAGTATCACATGATCTCAATTTTATGTGAAATATTATGAACAAAATAAAATGACCAGCAATACAGATCCAGAGGAATGGAAGCATGGAATGGACTGACGAATCTCAGAGGGAAGAAGGATGGGAGGAGGTGGGAAAAGATTAACCAAAGAACTTATAAGCATATATGCATAACCCATGGACACAGTCAATAGTGACATATGGGTGGTGTGGGGTGGAGAGAGTCAAAGGGGGGAAAAGGGGAATCTCTGTAAGAATAAAGATAAATTTTTTAAAAATGGAACAGCCTTGCCTGTCTTTTGCCTCAAACCGTTGGAATGTTACAACAGGGCAAAATAACCTTTGGAGGGAGCCTAGGGTAACCTTGTGTGCCAAAGAACTGGTTCCAACTGTAACAAGAGCCCTGGCCGGTGATGCTCTGTGGTGAGAGTGTTCGCCTGTACACTGAAGTCTCCAGGGTGTGATTCCAGGTAAAGGGCAGGTACCTGGATTTTGGGTTCACTCCCTGCCCGTTTGGAGTGCATGTGGGAGGTAACCAGTGAATGTGTTCTCTCTTTCTCTCTCACTCTAGTTCTAGCTCTCTCTCCCTTGCCCTCCCTCCCTTCCAATTTCTCAGAAAAGCAAAGGAAAAAAATATCCTCAGCTGAGGATTAAACAAAAAACACATAAGAAAGCAGCTATTGCCCTAACCGGTTTGGATCAGTGGATAGAGAGTTGGCCTGTGGACTGAAAGGTCCCAGGTTCGATTCCAGTCCAGTGCATGTACCTTGGTTGCCGGCACATCCCCAGTAGGGAGTGTGCAGGAGGCAGCTGATCGATGTTTCTCTCTCATCGATGTTTCTAACTCTCTAGGCCAGGGGTGGGCAAACTTTTTGACTCGAGGGACACAATGGGTTCTTAAACCGGACCGGAGGGCCGGAACAAAAGCATGGATGGAGTGTTTGTGTGAACTAATATAAATTCAAAGTAAACATCATTACATAAAAGGGTACGGTCTTGTTTTTTTTTTTTTAGTTTTATTCATTTCAAACGGGCCGGATCCGGCCCGCGGGCCGTAGTTTGCCCACGGCTGCTCTAAGCCTTTCCCTTCCTCTCTGTAAAAAATCAATAAAATATATTTTTTTTTAAAAAAAAAGAAAGAAAGCAGGTATTATGACTACTGGGCTGAAAAGTGAAAGCATCATTAAGCATAAACATCACCATGTTTTGTTATCCGCACCAAGAGAAACGCCGCCTTTCTGTGGATGTAAGTGTCCCCCCGCCTTTCTCAGAAATACCCTCTCCCCTTGCCTCCTAATTGGAACACTGTTTGCCTGAATCAGAGCTTTCCTGGATAGCTATTCTTTTGACCTCAAGTAAATGCTAATTTGCATCTCACTTTGAAAGGCCTTTTATGTGTAGGTTGACACAGGAAATAGTTTCAGCTTTGCAGGCCACGTGATCCTTTGAGACCACTGGCCTCTGGTGTTTTGGCGGGAAAGCTGCCCTAACCAGGATGGGGACTAATCTGCTCCAACAGAATTACTGGCCGGCTGCATTCAGGCCAGAGGCTATAGTTTATGGATCCCTGAGTTCAATCAGTCAGCAGTTCTTTTTTAAAAATAAGAAAAACATATATGTTTATATTTCTCTTTTTTAAAAAGACATTTACTAACAATACTTCAGCCCTGGCTGGTGTCGTTGAGTTGCTTGGGCATCGTCCCATGCACTGAAAGGTCTCCAATTTGATTCCCAGTCAGGGCACATCCCTAATCGGGATACATGAGAGGGGCAGCCAACCAATGTTTCTCTCTCTCCCTCTCCCTTCCTCTCTCTAAAGTTAATGAAAACATATTTTTTTAAAAACCACAATACTTTAGAAGGCTGAATTTAACTCCCCAACCACCCTGGCACATTCATTAAGGCAAAGGCTCCTGGAGAGGCATGTCCACCTGGCTGTGGGCTGGGGACTCAAGGTGAATACACGCCACGCCTCTCGGGCCAATAGAATGGCTTCTCCCTCATATTCACTGAGCTGTCCTGCATCCCAAAGGAGACTCTCAGACATGTTGATGAATAAGCCTGTGCCCAACACACCTGGCATCATTTTTTTCTTATCTTCACCCGAGGGTATGCTTATTGATTTGAGAGAGAGAGAGAGAGAGAGAGAGAGAGAGAGAGAGAGAGAGAGAAGAGAAAAAAACATCAATTGGTTTCTTTCCCTATCTGCCCCAACTGGGGAGCAAATCCGCAATCTAGGCATATGCCCTGACTGGAAATCAAACCCGAAACATTTTAGTATACAGGACAATGCTCCAACCAATTGAGCCACAACAGCCAGGGCCACACCTGGGATAATTTTGATAGCTGTGTTCACTTCGCTCTATTTGTACACATGGTCAAACTTCCAGGCCAGGATAAAATTCCCATATTCCCATTATTCATCACCATGGGACCTGCCTTGTTGATGGCCATTTGAAGTTCAACCATGCCCCCAAACTCAGCTCACTGGGACGTGAGTCATTGGGATGACCTCGATGGGGAATCACTTGCACCCCTGATCCTCAAGGTTCTTTGAATCTTTCCTGAAACTGGCATCACGATAAAGCACTGGTATAGCCCACCACAATCTTCTCCTGGGTCAGGCAGCCTCCACCGCCTTTGATGAGATTGAAATCAGCATCTGCTTCATCAGCACCATCGAGGGCAAGGGCGAGGGCGATCTCTGGGTGTCGGTCCAGGTCACTGAGAGTTAAGCCAGACTGCAGGATGAGCTGATGGACCTGGAAGGAGGTGGGAACACAGACAAGGTTCACATTCCCTTGTGTCATTCTCTCAGCTATTTGCTGCACAGCATGGGCAACTGTAGAACCACTTCCAATCCCCAGCACTTGGTTATTCCTCATGAGATTCTCCTTCTCTGAGAGGCCTACAAGTTTCTTGGCCTCCTTACCATTGGTGCTTGTTCTGCCTGAGCCGCCTCGAATCGCAGACAACTCACACCGGGGTGGGCCGAGGACCAGCCCTGGGTGCTAGAGTGGCAGGGCTAGGACCAGCCTGTAGATGGTGCTCAGGATGGCGCCCCTTTTCATAATCCTCTTAGAAGTCCCAATGTTTGATCTCACATGTAGTTCACTCGCACTCTGCAGCTCAGTTGGCCAGGGTGAAGGTATGCCTAAGTCCAAGGTCAAAACTGTCTCTCTGAACCTTAACAACAGCTTTGCTTGGTCCATTAACATGGTTGTCTGGGTCAGTACAAATTCCCTGCTCAGCTTAGCAGTGATGACGAACCTATGACACGCGTGTCAGAGGTGACACGCGAACTCATTTTTTGGGTCGATCTTTCTTTCTTAAATGGCATTTAAACATATACAATAAATATCAAAAATATACATCTTTGTTTTACTATGGTTGAAAATATCAAAAAATTTCTATATGTGACACAGCACCAGAGTTAAGTTAGGGTTTTTCAAAATGCTGACACACCGAGCTCAAAAGGTTCGCCATCACTGGCCTAGGGAATCAGGTGAACAGAGAATCTATGTGGGCAATCAAGCATTAAAGCAGCTTATGGCTCAGACAGAGAAAAGTGGTTAAAGAGGAGGCAGGGAGGGAGTGTCCAGAATTAATGACCCCTTTTATGGTGCACTTGATACCAAATGTGGCACTTTCCCAATGAAATGCTTGTTACCTTGTCTACGGGAATATTCTTTCGGGCTCTTTACAGCATTCAATCATTCCACAAACTCTCTGACTACTTATGATTTATCAAGCACTCTTCTAAGCACTGTAAAAAAAGAGATAAGAAAGTCCATGCCCTCGGGAACCAGCAGTCGGAAAACTGGATACCCGACACATAAATAAATGCATGCAAAAGAGGGTTATGCGCTATTAAAGAAGCAAACCTGAAATTAGAGGGCTTTCGGGGAAAGAAACCATATTGGAGGCCAGGACAGATGACATAACTTTCAGAGCCCAGTACAAAATGAAACTGCTGAGCCCCTAAGTTAAAAATCATTATGAATCTCAAGACAGCAGCAATAAAGCGTTCATTCAGAATCACTCCCAGGCTTTTTCTGCACCAAGGGTAACTGTTATGAGACTGAGTATCATGGCAACCCGGTATGCAGACACTTGGGTGATTCTTTGTGTCTCAATCCTATTTCTACATCCCCTGAAACCAGCAGAATACTTGTCCATATTTCCCGGAACAGCTCCTCAGGATTCACAAACAAGTGATTCCAAGGCAGCTTATTCTGTATCTAGACTGTTAGCTAGCCGAGATCAGTCTTCAGTGATGTGGTAAGAGGTGAGTTCAGTTGAGTTCAGCCAGATATCCTGAGTTCCTGAAAATGCATGCCTTGGTCCACTGGTGACCAAGAGCAGCAAATGTTCTTGAACATGACAAGAGCTCTAATAAGAGCGAGGAGTGCTTAATTAAAGAAGTAATTAGCTTTGTACATAGGACGCTTAGAGTTTGAAAGAGAATACTTATTTGATGGTTTGTGGGGAGAATGCAATGCTCCCTCTCCTCTTATTCCAACCTAGAAAAGGGTGTGTTTGAACTGAGTGAAAGTAAAGGACATAAGGGGGCTGTGGCATGAATGATAAAACTATTTCAATGAGCAGTTCTTTATTCTCAGTGACCAGAGGGCAGAATGTAAGATGCTCATAGAATGTAGACCAGGGCCAAGCCTGGCAAAGTGGGTTGGAGGCCCTGGAGAGGTGGCTACACTCTCATCTGTGGAAAAAGGGCTGCAGAGTCTCCCACAACTTGGACAATTGCTAGAAAACTGCCTTTTCCAGCCCAGGAGTTCTACAGGGGAATATAAGATGCCCTGCTGCAGAAAAACCACACCTTAAGCTCCAAACAGCCGATCAGTGATTCTCTCTCATCGTTGATGTTTCTGTCTCTCTCTCCCTCTCACTTCCTCTCTGAAATAAATGCACCTCTTCATCGCTCTGGGAGGAGCAGAGTGTTTCCTCCTGGCCGTGATGGCCTACGACCGCTTCGTGGCCATCTGCATGCCCCTGCGCTACACACTCATCGTCACCAGGGTCCTCTGTCTGCAGATGCTGGCTCTGGCATGCGTCAGCGGCTTTGCACTCTCGCTCACTCTTACCACCCTGATATTCCTCTTGCCCTTCTGTCAGTCCCATGAGATCAATCACTTCTTCTGTGACATCCCTGCTGTGCTGTTCCTGGCCTGCTCAGACACACGAGCCAATGAGATTGCCGTCTTCGTGGTCTGCACGCTCATCCTGTTGATTCCCTTCTTACTGATACTGCTCTCCTACGGATTCATTATCACCGCCATCCTCAGCATCCACTCAGCCCAGGGCAGGAGCAAAGCCTTCTCCACCTGTGCCGGGCACCTGCTGGTCTCTCTTCTGCACTACGGCTGTGCAATATTCATCTACATTCGCCCCAAGTCATGCTACACCCCAGAACAGGACAAGATCGTGTCCTTAATCTACACCAATGTAACTCCCATGCTCTACCCCATGATCTATAGCCTCAGGAACAAGGAAGTCAAGGGTGCCCTCAGGAGACTCCTAGGGAGCTATAACCAGATGAAGCGGCAGCCTAAAGCCAGGTGAAGGGCAAAGTGGAGTCCACCAGGACTAACCTGGCCCCTGACAAGAACCCAGTGGGTCATCGCACTGCACCCTTTGCGGCTCCACTCCCCGCACTGAGGGCTGCTCCCTGGTTCTGCATGCACCTGAACCTGACCACCCTCTTCTATGGTCACAGAGATGGGACGGATCCTGAGGCTGTCCAAAACGCAGCCGTCCAGGGGTATTTTGCTGTCCCTTCTTGGACAATGACATTCATCATCTGGGACACTGTCAGTGGTATAGACACCGACAGGAAGAAGGTTATGAGCCTTAGCTGGTTTGGCTCAGTGGATAGAGTGTCAGCCTGCAGACAGAAGGTTCCCAGGTTGGATTACAGTCAAGGGCACCTATTTCGGTTGCAGGCTCCTCCCTGGCCCCGGCCCTGGTCAGGGCTCATGCAGGAGGCAACCAATCGCTGTGTTTCTCTCACTTTGGTATTTCTCTCTGTTTTTCCCTCTATCACTCTCTCTAAAAATTAAAAAATTAAAAGAGGTCATGAGATGACTCAACCAAACCATTAAGGCACCACTTCTCTGGACAAAGAGTTAGCGAGGATAAAATACAAGGAGCTCCCAAGTCCAAACTAGGAAAAGTGAAGACGTGGAAAGGCAGAGCCTCCCAGAAATTTAATCTTGCATCACCACAAAAGAAGCTAGCGATCACTTGAGATACAACAGTGCAAAACAAACAGCAGCAGCCCTGGGGGCCTGTGACCTGCTCTGCCCCATCAGCTCACCATCCTCACGAAGGCATTTCACTCACTGTCCACCCCAGTCCAGCCTCTGGGCCAGGTGACCCTCCTCCTTGCGTTGCTTAAAGGGCCACTTGCTCCTGGTAGGCAGTGCAGACTGCCCTTCCTCCCACCTGCCCTGCCCTGCCGTGCTTGGGGAGGTGCCCCTCCACCGTGGCCACAAGTGCTTACTCACCGCCCAGCACTGAAATGAATTGTCCCTGCCTGGCCTGGGGGCACCTGCAGGCAAGAGGCGTGATTACTCTGTTACCAGAGACCTGGCACGTAACAGGTATTCAGTACGCAGTAACCAAACTGTGAGCCCCATTCGCTTCGGCTTACCTTCCCACCCTGGCTGCTAATGAATGAAAGCCTTGAACACCTGCTGAGCTGAGGCCTCTGTGTTCAGGGACTCATGTCAGACGTAAAGATCTCAAGAGAGTGTTTGCTGACCCCACTCCCACCCCACAGGCTGGGCTATGTGCCATGGACCCTGAATTTTCCTCCATCATGGCACTTAGCGAGAAAGAGTTGTTGATGGAATAAATGTATGAAAGATTGGGCACCTTGTGTGTAACAGGCACTGGGCATAGCACTGGGGCTATGAAAAGCAACACAGACCCTGCCCTCAAGGAGCTCACAAATTAGTCTGGGGGATTAGGCACCGAAACAACTTTAACACAATTGTTACCAGCTATTCAGAGGAAGGAGTGACTTGTCCCAACCCCAAACCTAGGAGCACCCACATTCTGCTAAAAGGGTCAGGAATGGGGGGACTGGGTCCTTGATGACCCTTCATTGGACAAGTAAACCAGCATGATGACCCTCTCCCTCTGGACTGCACAATCAGTCAATACATTTCCTTATAGTTTAAACCCCAAAAGCATTCCTTACTGACACACAAAAAAACAGTATCTTTAATTTTTACTCCAGTAGTCATAATATCTGCTTTCTGTTATGTTTGTAAACAGCTCCTTGGGACACAAAGGTGCCCTAAGCCCAGTCCAAAGGTTATTTTGCCCTGCTTTAACTTCCCAAAAGTTTAAGGCAAAAGACATGCAAGTCAGCCCCCTGGGATGGCATCCCCGGCTGCATTTTAAATTAGTTCCATTTAGCCCGGTTCATAGGTCAGATGTTGAGCATGGACCTATGAACCACGAGGTCACAATTCAATACCTGGTCAGGGCACATACCCGGGCTGCAGACTGGAGGGCAGATGCCCCTGACCCACTCTCAGGCCCAACGACAGGGACCCCCAGCGGCAAGCTGTTCACCGTGAGGGTAGCTGGGCGGGCACCCGCACAGGCTCTGAGGCTCACCCGCCAGCCTGTTGCTGGGCAGGCTTCACGGGATACAGTCACGTGCCCAGGGCACTCATTGGCTGGGTTTCTGGCCAATGGCGCGCAGGGCCTCTTTGCGCATGCGCTTTGGGGAGTTCAAGTGGGGTCACCGGCTAGGGGGCGGAGCTTCCTGTCAGACCGTTGGCGCCTCAGGGGGAGCGGCTCTCAGAAGTCCCAAAGAGAGGCTGAGGGGCCATGGAGGATGATGACGGTGTCCCAGGCCGCGGGGCCGAAGATGGGGAAGAACAGGCCATTCCAAGCGACCCTCGCAACCCAGATGGCCCTGGAGGCCACGAGGGCCCTGGGACAGGTGGCAGCGGGGAGGCCGGTGCTGTCGCCATGGAAGCGCCACAGGTCGCCCTAGACCTCGACGCTCCAGGGCCAAACGCAGATCCCGAGCCACAGCCCATGGCCAGAAGGCCAAGAGCAGGCATTTTGCACTTGTATCCTATTTGAGGAGGGGCCGGGTGGTCAGGGGGACGGTCGTAGGCCAGACACTGGGTCGGGAGGAGGGGTCAGCCTGGGGTAGGGAGGGAAGAGGGGCGGGGCCGGCCCGGGGAGGGGGGGCGGGGGCCTGAGGGGATGGGGTAATGGCGGGCAGTGGAGATGGTGGGGGAGGCGGCCTGAGGGACCAGGAAGGAGGGACCATACGTGAGGGGACTAAGATGGGGGAGTGTGGCCTGAGCGGAAGCAGCAAAATCTGGATGGGATGGTGCCTTAACTGACTCCTCTAGCATCCTCCTGGTGCCCTTCAGGTCATCCTTGGAGGCACAGATAGCCTATTATTTCCTGACCCTTGGTTCCCAATCTGACGCTTCAGCAAGTCACCAGGAGGTCACAGTGTCTGGCAGACTTATTGTTATGTTAGTTCTAAAGAGGGTCATGGTGGGGACTGGAGGTGGGGCGGGCAGGTGGCTAGGGTGGGTCTCCCGAGGGTCTTTATAATATTGAATTGGAGATTTCCCCCAAAAGTCAGATCTAGCCCTGGCCAGTGATGCTTAGTGGTTAGAGCCTGGGCAGGCACACTGGAGGGTGGAAGGTCTTATTCCCTGTTAAGGGCACCTACCTGGGTTGCAGGTTCAATACCTTCCCCCCAGTCAGTTCATGACCAGTGTGTGAGAGAAGCAACTGATCCACATGTTTCTCCTCTCACATTTGTATTTCTCTCTCTCCCTCTCTCTCTCTCTGCCCCTCTCTTCCTCTGTCTCTCTCTGGTCTCTCTTCCTCCCACATCCTTTCCACTCTCTCAAAAAAATAATAGCCCTAACGGGTTTGGCTCAGTGAATAGAGCATCGGCCTGCAGATTGTAAGGTCCCAGGTTGGATTCAGGTCAAGGGCATGAACCTTGGTGCAGGCACATCCCCAGTAGGAGGTGTGGAGGAGGCAGCTGATCAATATTTGTCTCATTGATGTTTCTAACACTGTATCCCTCTCTCTTCCGCTCTGTAAAAAAAAAAAAAAAAATGAAAATCAAAAAAATTATTTTAAAAAATAATAATAAATAAATAAAAAGTTCTAGGGGTGTACTCATAGTGAACTGGGCCTGTTGCCCCCTGAGGGGACAGAGAGCGCTACGTGAAAATTTATCATATTTTATTTGATTTTCTTTTTCCCTCATTTAGCCGGCTGACTGCTGAAGACATTGACCAACTGGATATTTACATCTCTGCCTGTCTCCATGAGCTTTTCTTGCTGATTCAAACCATGCAGAATATTTTACCCCCATTTTTTCCTTGTTAATGCCAGGACAGTACATGGGGACTAAGACTTAGAGTCCCTATTGGTGCATGCTTCCCTGAGGCATGGAACCCTACAGAGTTGCCACATCATCATGGGGGCCTAATTGTTTACTTGTACAAGCCCTTCGGTACTCTCAATTCTATTGTTTCCCCATTTCTAGATTAGGGGGTTCTAAATTGTTTGTTACAGCAGAAATTAAAAGTGAACTGCTACTCTTCTCTCAGTGTGTTTTGTTATAAGAGCCTCCACATTCACTTGACTTTGCCCCTCGTGTGGAACTGAGGTGTGCAATTCAGTTACTCTAGTCAATGGAGGATAATTTAGGAAATGGAAGAAAATGAAAATGAATTGTGTCATGCCATTCAGCATTAACAGCTGTCAGTATTTTGGAACATTTTCTTAGATTTATGGATGCATTTATATATTGGATGCACAAAAATAACATGCAATGTGTACTGGTAAGTTTTTCAAGTTCAGGGTTTAATTTTTCCAAACTACTTGTATTTAACATACTAGTAGCCTGGTGCACGAAATTCATGCACATTAAAAGGGAATTAATTGCCCTAACTGGTTTGGCGCAGTGGATAGAGCATTGGCCTGCAGACTCAAGGGTTCCAGGTTCGATTCCGGCCAAGGGCATGTACCTTGGTTGAGGGCACATCCCCAGTGGGAAGTGTGCAGGAGGCAGCTGGTCGATGTTTCTCTCTCATGGATGTTTCTAACTCTCTATCTCTCTTCCTTCCTCTCTGTAAAAACTCAATAAAATATATTTTTTTAAAAGGGAGATAATTAGCGGAGATATTTTAATATTGCTATTTGCCCTTTTTCTATAATAGAAGTGTGAGAGATGAAAGGAAATTAGTAAAATGTATATGAAAATAGTATATGAATTTATTAATAAATAAAGTAACAAAAGGATATAACAACAGAAGCATGATATAAAAACAACAAAAACATGATATAAAAACAATAGTGATGCAAACAATGACTCATAAAGTGATTAAACTTATTCTAATATCTCCCTGTACACCACATTAAGAGTGAAAACACTTTCAGAGTGCTTGACTAATTTCCCTTGTGATGAAATATTTAGAACTTTAACTGTAATGTCACATGCTCTTCAAACTCGAGAGAAAGCAACATATAACTGACCATGTACAAAAACGGGTTCAGGTAAGAATATGCCTACTCTGTCTAGAGTTTGTCCTTGTGATTTATTAATAGTCATCACAAATGCTGGCATCACGGGAAACCGTTGTCGATTCAATTTAAATGGGAGGCCAGTGTCAGATGGGGACAAATTAATTCTTGAAATCAGAACAACCTCTCCCTCTGCAAATCCTGTTAATACTTCAGCTTCAATAATGTTAGGTCATAATCTTTTGATAATAAATCTGGTACCATTACAAAGACCCCATTTACTATTGAGATTTCTCAATAGCATGATGATTGCACACACTTTCAATTTTAATTTATGACACGGCATTCCCGAAGGAGTAATACTATTAACACATTGTTGGCGGGTAGTTTTTATCGCGCGCTAACAGGTGGCGCGGGCCATTTTTGCTAATTTTTTGCACAAATGGCAACGTTCAGTAAAATTACGATAACTTTAGTTTACGTATTTATACATTACCCGCATTCTACCGCTAGTCTATAAAAAACGTATTAATACATGTCCCGCGCTCTACTACACTGGTAGAACATATAAATACGTAAAACGTGTAAACACGTTTCCCGCATACAATGTGTTAAGAAATTCGATGGGAAAATTTTCCTTTTCAGCATCATCTGTGGAATCAATGGAATCATCACTCATATGTGTGAAAATCTCCGAGTATATCCAAAATTTTTTCATTTAATTTTTGAACATGCTCATTTTTTGGACAAAGAATTGCACATTTAGATATAGTTTTAATATTATCTATAGATATAGTATTTCCAATGGTAGCTTCAATAATAGATCCATTACAAATCATTTCACAGGGGATTTCAATAATATCCATTCCTAAATGAAAACTGCTATCAAGTTTGCCATCTCCAAGTTTTACTAACCATCCACTATAAGCAGAATCCTCTGATCTCATATGCGTTGTAAGAGACAACTTTCTGAAACATCCCCAAACATTGCAGTACTTCAAACTCGTTTGTACTATGTCTAATCCTATAGCATGTGGTACAATACTGAGACATTGTCGAAAATCCCCTCTAAGAAGGAGAACTTTCCTACCAAATACAACATTCAAATTCATAATTTCCCTTAGTAATCTGTCTATGGCATTTATAGTATGACTGGATGCCATGGTGCATTCATCAATAATGAGAAGTTGGGCCTTTTTAATAGTTTTAGCAACTTCACTGATTATATCGAGTCTAGAAATTAAAGTTTCATTTAATGGAATCGGTAATTTATATTGGGAATGAAAGGTGCTTCCACCGAGAAGTAAATTTGCAGCAATTCCTGTAGACGCTGTGGGTAAAATAGTACCACCACGACCTCTAATATTATGTACTAAAACTTTATACACATATGCAGGTGAATAGGATTCCTAGCTGGCAGGCCCCTGACAGCAAGCTGTCCAGCTGTCAATTCCGTGAGGAATGGGGCTCCCTCCTCCCTCCTGTCAGGGTCCAGGGTGCAGGTGAATGAGGTTCCTGCCTGGCAGGCCACTGACAGCAAGCTATCCAACAGCAGATTCTGTGAGGAATGGGGCTGCCTCCTCCCTACTGTCAGGGTCTGGTTTGAAGGCCAGCCATGCCCCCTGTTGGGCCAGACCCAGAGTTCTACCACTCTGTGGCCTCCGCCTCAGCAACCCAGGACTGACTGCTCCTGGGCGCTCCTGGCGCTCTGAGGATGGATTCTTCCATAAGGCCTTATGGGAAGCAGCTCGGGGAGGGCGAAGCCCTTGGCATGGCAATCCAGGACTCAGTACTTCCATACTCTGCTCCGAGGGCGGGTTCCGGCCTGAAACCTTGCCCTGAGGCTGGGTTCCTGCCTGAAACCTCGCCCTCCGAGGAAACAGCTGGGGGAGGGCGCAGCTGTTTCCAAGACAACCCCTGCAGGACTGACTTCCTTCCTGTTGGACGCGCCTCGGGTTGTGATGTTACACCCAGGGTTTTTATATAAGTAGATGATCTCTCCCTCTTTCTAAGAAAAACTTGAAATACATGTCACTGGATGCATAAAAGAAGTACAATCATATAGTTGCTTAACATTTAGTGTTTCTGTTTTCCTTCTGGTATAAATAATAATTCAATGCAATTCTTCAATATGATAGTGCATGGATGGTTATTTCCTCAAGATACATTCCAAAAGGCATAATTCCCGAGTTAAAATGTTATGTTTATTTTTTAAGGCTGTTAATCTACAGTACACAGTTGTTACCAAAAAGTGTGCCCTTCTCCCTAGCTGGTTTGGCTCAGTGGATAGAACATCTGCCTGCAGACTGAAAGGTCCCAGGCTCAATTCTGGTCAAGGGCACATGCCCAGGTTTCAGACTCAGTCCCCTGTGTGGGGTATGCAGAAGGCAGTCAGTCAATGATTCTCCCTTATCATTGATGTTTCTATCTCTCCCTCTCTTTTCTTCTCTGAAATCAATAAAAATATATGTTAAAAAAATATAGCGGTTCCATTTATATTAGTGTTTACAAATCTGTAGGGTAAGAGATGCGGACATCCTGGACTTAGGTGGACTAGGGAGGGTGGCTAGGACACATTTAGGGGATTAAGTAGATGGGAAGTGAGATGAGAGACTGGGAGGTTCTGAAAATAATCGTCACTAAGACAGTGAATGAAACAGAGGGAAGCATTTGGAGGTAGGGAAAATAGGAGGTCATTTGGGGACTAGTTGGGATCCAGGTGCCAGAAGGACATGAAAGTTCCGATGGCTATGCTGATTTGAAGCTCAGGAATTCAAGAAAGTTGTTGAGAATCTTGCAACTAGTAAAAAGGTCCTTGCCGATTTAACCATCACTTTCCTTGAATTTATATTCCCTGGCCCTGACACTTCTTAGGCTTAGTCATTACATATTATGCCTAGTGTGTTTTTAAATATATTTACTACATTCTCAACAAGTCTTCTTTGATTCAGAAATGCAAAGGCCTTAACCGCTGTGTAGACAGAAGTGTTCAGGCTAGACCTGGTGCTACGGACACGAGGCTGTGCTGTGTGAGCACCTCCTAAGTATGTCACTGCGTGTGCATGTGTTTCTTGCTCATGCACACATGTGCACGTGTACTGCGGTACGTGGAAGGGTTAGAAGAGCAAAATATTACCTTGTGTCATCCTGAAAATGCTGATGACAGCAAACTTGCAGTTGCCTCTAAGTGGCCATGTCAGATAGGCATTATGTGTGGAGTTTAGGAAGGATTGCTCTTGGGAAGCAGCTCAAAGTCATGAGGACAGCAGGGCTGTGCCACACGGGCCCCACAGTCATTAGGCTGGGTCCCCAGGCTCCGTGACTTCAGGGACTTCACCACAGTCCTCCTACCTGCATCAGGAAAAGGGGCCAAGGGCAAACACCTTCAAAGGAAAGATTGGCCTTCAGTGAATAGAAGAGGATAATTCAAACTTGAGCAAAGTAGTTCACTTGGGAACTAATTCAAAGGTTCTCTGAACAACAATTGCTAAAAAGTTCTATTAATTTTTCTCTGTTTACAAATGTAATTGATAGCCACTGTCAAAATTAGAAAAAAAATGGGCAAGTTTGGAAAAAAATAATTACCCATCACTATCCCTACTAAAGATAACCACAATGAAAATGTTGGTGCATTTTAGGATGAAATGAGGTCATTCGTGTTTAGTATTTAGGACAGTGACTGGAACATGGTAATCACTCAAAGCATGTAATTCCTTATTTTTGAAATACTCACCTGAGGAGTTGTTCTTACTAATTTTTAGAAGGAGAGGAAGAGAGAGAGAGAGAGAGAGAGAGAGAGAGAGAGAGAGAGAGAGAGAGAGAGGTTTCTGAGGTGCCCATGGCTGTTTAATGAATGAAATAGGATGGGACAAATGAGCACTGAGGTCATAAGCTGTTCTTACACATCTCACTGAGACACAGGAGGGAAGCATGTGAAGGAATGCATTTCCATTTCGGCTACTTATTTGTATGAGGTAGAAATGTTTATAATGAGTAGGTGTTTATGTCTCATACACACAATAAAATCAAAGTGTAAATACCAGAAGGAAATTTAGATGAACTTTGGTTTTTCGGTAGAGAAAGACTTTCCTAAGCCTACTAACTAAAGACTTTCCTAAGCCTAATAAAATAATAATACTCAATAACATGACCGTGGCCGGGTGGCTCAGGTGTTTGGAGCGTCATCCTGTACATGAAAAGGTTGTGGGATCAATTCCCTGTGTGAGCACATCCTAGGTGATGGGTTTGACTCCCAGCCATGCCCTTTGGGAGGCAACTGATCCATGTTTCCCTCTCACATCTATGTTTCTCTCTCTCTCTCCCTCTCCTAAAAATTAATAAGAATAACTCAGGTGAGTATTTAAAAAATAAGAAATGTCATGCTTTGAATGATTACCATGTTCCAGTCACTGTTCTAAATGCTAAACACGAATGACCTCATTTCATCCTAAAATGCGCCAACATTTTCATTGTGGTTATCTTTAGTAGGGAGATGATGGGTAATTATTTATTTTCCAAACGTGCCCATTTTTTTCTAATTTTGACAGTGGGCATCAATTACATTTGTAAACAGAGAAAAATTAAGTTATTCAACAACTGTTGTTTAGAGAAACTTCTAATTAGTTCCCAAGTGAACTACTTTGCTGAAGTTTGAATTATCCTCTTCTATTCATTGGGGGCCAATCTTTCCTTTGAAAGTGCTTGCCCTTGGCCCCTTTTCCTGATGCAGGTAGGAGGACTGTGGTGAAGTCCCTGAAGTCACGGAGCCTGGGGACCCAGCCTAATGACTGTGGGGCCCGTGTGGCACAGCCCTGCTGTCCTCATGACTTTGAGCTGCTTCCCAAGAGCAATCCTTCCTAAACTCCACACATAATGCCCATCCGACATGGACACTTATTCCTCTAGAGCAGCCATGGGCAAACTACGGCCCGCGGGCCGGATCCAGCCCGTTTGAAATGAATAAAACTAAAAAAAAAAAAAAGACCGTACCTTTTTATGTAATGATGTTTACTTTGAATTTGTATTAGTTCACACAAACACTCCATCCATGCTTTTGTTCCGGCCCTCCGGTCCAGTTTAAGAACCCATTGTGGCCCTCGAGTCAAAAAGTTTGCCCACACCTGCTCTAGAGACAACTGCAAGTTTGCTGTCATCAGCATTTTCAGGATGACACAAGGTAATATTTTGCTCTTCTAACCCTTCCAAGTACTCCAGTTCACGTGCACATGTGTGCATGAGCCAGAAACACATGCACATGCAGCGACATACTCAGGAGTCGCTCAGCACATCACAGCCTTTTGTGTCCATAGCGCCAGGACTAGCCTGAACACTTCTGTCTACACAGCGGTTAAGGCCTTTGCATTTCTGAATCAAAGAAGACTTGTTGAGAATGTAGTAAATATATTTAAAAACACACTAGGCATAATATGTAATGACTAAGCCTAAGAAGTGTCAGGGCCAGGGAGTATAAATTCAAAGAAAGTGATGGTTAAATCAGCAACGATCTTTTTACTAGTTGCAAGATACTAAACAACTTTCTTGAATTCCTGAGCTTCAAATCAGTATAGCCACCCAAAGGTGCATGTCCTGAAGGCACCTGGATCCCAACTAGCCCCCAAATGACTTCCTATTTTCCCTACCTCCAAATGCTTCCCTCTCTTCATTTACTGTCTTAGTGACAGTTATTTTCACAACCTCCCAGTCTCTCATCTCACCTCCCATCAAATCAATCCCCTAAATGTGTCCGAGCCACCCTCCCTAGTCCACCCAAGGCCAGGATGGCATCATCTCTTACCCTACAGATTTGTAAACACTAACATAAATGGAACCACTATATTTAAAAAAAAATTTACTTCATAGAGGAAGGGAGAGGAGAGAGAGATAGAAACATCACTGATGAGAGAGAATCATTGATCAGCTGCCTTCTGCACACCTCACACAGGGGATCGAGTCTGCTACCCGGGCAGGTACCCTGGATCAGAATCGAACCCAGGACCTTCAGTCTGCAGGCAGATGTTCTATCCACTGAGCCAAACCAGCTAGGGTAGAGGGCACACTTTTTGGATAGCAATTGGGTACTGTAGATTAACAGCCTTAAAAAATAAAGATAGATTTTTAACTCAGTCATTATGCCTTTTGGAATGTATCTTGAGGAAATAACCATCCATGCACTATCATATTGAAGAATTGCATTGAATTATTATTTATACCAGAAGGAAAACAGAAACACTAAATGTTAAGCAATTATATGATTGTACTTCTTTTATGCATCCAGTGACATGTATTTCAAGTTTTTCTTAGAAAGTGGGAGAGAACATATCCTATATAATCCTATTTAATACAGAGCAAATATGCAAGGGTGTCATCACACCCTCACACCTTTGCACCCTCGTGCTGGGGCCAGGGGACCTGAGGCCCCACCGAGGGACCTGAGGCCACACCACCTGCCCTGGTGCCAGGGCCAGGGGACCTGAGGCTGAGCCTGTGGATCTCAGGCCATGCCACCCGGCCCCAGCGCTGGGCCAGGGGTCCTGAGGTTGTGCCCCCCACACAGAGCAGCTTGATGGGGGACCTGAGGCCACATCCCCCGCCCCGACTCCAGAGCATGAGGATCTGAGGCAGTGCCTCCCACCCTGGTGCCAGGGCCAGGGGTCCTGAGGCTCTGCCCCCCGCCCAGCACAGCTTGATGGGGGACCTGAGGCTGCACTCCTGCCCAGTAGGGCTTGACAGGGGAACTGAGGCTGCGCCCCCCACTCTGCTTGGCTTGACGGAGGTGGGGCCGGCCGGGTTGGGTCTCACGCGATTTCAAGGCACACACAGGTGGGCAGGGACTTGACTCTGGGTCCGGAGGCATGTCCTAGACCAGGAGTCCTCAAACTACGGCCCGTGGGCCACATGCAAAAACAAATATTGTATTTGTTCCCGTTTTGGTTTTTTACTTCAAAATAAGATATGTGCAGTGTGCATAGGAATTTTTTCATAGTTTTTTTTTTAAACTATAGTCCGGCCCTCCAACAGTCTGAGGGACAGTGAGCTGGCCCCCTGTTTAAAAAGTTTGAGGACCCCTGCCCTAGACTGACAGGAGGGAGATTTTCATAAATATTTTACTAATTTTCTTTCATCTCTGACACTTCTATTATAGAGTAAGGGCAAATAGCTATATTAAAATATTTCCTCTAATTAATTCCCTTTTAATGTGCATGAATTTCATGCACCAGGCCACTAGTGTTAAATATAAGTAGTTAAGAAAAATTTAATCCTGAACTTGCACAACTTATACATTGTAAGTTATTTTTGTGCATCCAATATATAAATGCATCCATAAACCCAAGAATATGTTCCAAAATACTAACATCTGTTAATGCTCATTAGCATGACACAATTCATTTTCATTTTTTTCCATTTCCTAAACTGTCCTCCATTGACTAGAGTAACTGAATTGCACACCTCAGTTCCAAACCAGGGACAAAGTTGAATGAATGTGGGGGCTGTGGTAACAAAGCACACTCAGAAAAGAGCAGCAGTTCACTTTTATTTTCTGCTGTAACAAACAGCTTAGAACCTCCGCCTCTAGAAATGGGGAAACAATAGAATTGAGAGTACCGAAGGGCAAGTACAAGTAAACAATTAGGCCCCCATGAGGATGTAGCAACTCTGTAGGGTTCATGCCTCAGGGAAGTGTGCACAAAGAGGGAATCTAAGTCTTAGTCCCCATTTACAGTACTGGCGTTAACAAAAAAAACATGGGGGCAAAACGTGATTCATGGTGTGAATCATCAGGGAAATCTCACGGAGACAGGAAGAGGCAGAAATTCTCAGTTGGTCAATGTCTTCAGCAGTCAGCCGGCTAAATGAGGGAAAAAGAAAATCAAATAAAATATGATAAATCGCCTTAACCAGTTTGGCTCAGTGAAGAGAGCATCGGCCTGTGGACTGAAGGGTCCCAGGTTCGATTCTGGTCAAGGGCATGTACCTTGGTTGCAGGCACATCCCCAGTAGGGGGTGTGCAGGAGGCAGCTGATCGATGTTTCTCTCTCATCAATGTTTCTAACTCTATATCCCTCTTCCTTCCTCTCTGTAAAAAATCAATAAAATATATTTTAAAAAAATATATATATATGATAAATCTGCACCTAGCTCTCTCTGTCCCCTCAAGGTGGTGACAGGCCCAGGTCACCATGAGTATCTCCCTAGAACTGACTTTTTATTATTTTTTAGAGAGAGTGGAAGGGATGTGGGAGGAAGAGAGACAAGAAAGACACAGACAGAGAGAGAATCAAGAGAGAGAGAAAGAGGGAGAGAGAAACATAAATGTGAGAGGAGAAACACATGGATCAGTTGCTTCTCTCACACACTGGCCATGAACTGACTGGGAGGAAGGTATTGAACCTGCAACCCAGGTAGGTGCCCTTAACAGGGAATAGGACCTTCCACCCTCCAGTGTGCCTGCCCAGGCTCTAACCACTAAGCCTCACTGGCCAGGGCTAGATCTGACTTTTGGGGGAAATCTCCAATTCAATGTTATAAAGACCCTCGGGAGACCCACTCTAGCCACCTGCCCGCCCCACCTCCAGTCCCCACCATGACCCTCTTTAGAACTAACATAGCAAGAAGCCTGCCAGACACCGTGACCTCCTGGCGAACTGCCCCAGGATGAGGTTCGCAATCGATGGCCAGGAGATGGAACGCTATCTGTGCCTCCAGGGATGAGCTGAAGGGCACCAGGAGGACGCTAGAGGAGAGTCAGTTAAGGCACCATCCCATCCAGACTTTGCTGCTTCCGCTCAGGCCACACTCCCCCGTCTTAGTCCCCTCAAGTATGGTCCCTCCTTCCTGGTCCCTCAGGCCGCCTCCCCCACCATCTCCACTGCCAGCCATTACCCCATCCCCTCAGTCCCCCGCCCCCCCTCCCCGGGCCGGCCCCGCCCCTCTTCCCTCCCTACCCCAGGCTGACCCCTCCTCCCGACCCAGTGTCTGGCCTACGACCGTCCCCCTGACCACCCGGCCCCTCCTCAAATAGGATACAAGCGAAAAATGTCTCGTCTTGGCCTTCCGGCCATGGGCTGTGGCTCGGCATCTGCTTCTGGCCCTGGAGCGTTGAGGGCCCGGGCGACCTGTGGCGCTTCCCTGGGGACTGCACCACCTTCACCTCTGCCGCCTCTCCCGGGGCCCTCGTGGCCTCCAGGGCCATCTGGGATGCCAGGGTCACCCGGAATGGCCTGTTCTTCCCCATCTTCAGCCCCGCGGCCTGGGACACCGTCGTCATCCTCCATGGCCCCTCAGCCTCTCCTTGGGACTTCTGAGAGGCACTGCACCTCTAAGGGAAGATGGGTTGGTCTGGAGCCTCGCCCCCTAGTGGGTACCACCACTTGAACGCCCAGAGCGCATGCGCAAAGAGGCCCTGCGCCATTGGCCAGAAAACCCAGCCAATGAGTGCCCTGGGCATATGAATGTTTCCCGCGAAGCCTGCCCAGCAACAGGCTGGCGGGTGAGCCTCAGAGCCTGTGCGGGTGCCCGCCCAGCTACCCTCACGGTGAACAGCTTGCCGCTGGGGGTCCCTGTCGTTGGGCCTGAGAGTGGGTCAGGGGCCTCTGGGCCGGTCCCCCGGGAGTCCCGCCTGGCCCTGCCTGCCCTGCCCCCGCGAACCCCAACTCAGACCCTGGAGGAGGCGGGATGGATGGGCCTGGCTCCTTCAGCACCAGTTCCCACCCGGGCACTGTGACTTAGTGCTGTCCCCCAGCATGGGGGAAGGGTAGCTGCCAGCCCCTCTGCCTCTGCCCGCACGCACACCGCCCTGTCTCACATGTCAGGCTGGGGCGGGTGGGGTCCAGGCGCTCAGGAGGGACCAGCAAGTTGGACACAAGCAGAAAAGGAGCCGCAGCACCACCTCTGGTCAATACCTAGTACCTCTGCCCTCTGTTGGCTCAGTTCCTCATGAGCGCTGGGCAGGCTTGTCGGGAAACAGACACCTGCAAAGGGCACTCATTGGCTGGGTTTCTGGCCAATGGCGCAGGGCCTGTTTGCGCGCATGCGCTCTGGGCCTTCAAGTGGTGGTACCCCCTAGGGGGCGAGGCTTCCAGACAACCCCTCTTCCCCTGAGAGGTGAGCGGCTCTCAGAAGTCGCAAGGAGAGGCTGAGGGGCCATGGAGGATGACGACGGTGTCCCAGGCCGCGGGGCCGAAGATGGGGAAGGACAGGCCATTCCGGGTGACCCTGGCATCCCAGATGGCCCTGGAGGCCACGAGGGCCCCGGGAGAGGCGGCAGCGGGGAGGCCGGTGCTGTCGCCATGGAAGCGCCACAGGTCGCCCGGGCCCTCGACGCTCCAGGGCCAAACGTATTTGCCGAGCCACAGCCCATGGCCAGAAGGCCAAGACCAGGCATTTTCCAGTTGTATCCTATTTGAGGAGGGCAGGGTGGTCAGGGGGACGGACGTAGGACAGACACTGGGTCGGGAGGAGGGGTCAGCCTGGGTAGGGAGGGAAGAGGGGCGGGGCCGGCCGGGGGGGGGGGGCGGGGGCCTGAGGGGATGGGGTAATGGCTGGCAGTGGAGATGGTGGGGGAGGCGGCCTGAGGGACCAGGAAGGAGGGACCATACGTGAGGGACTAAGATGCGGGAGAGTGGCCTGAGCGGAAGCAGCAAAGTCTGGATGGGATGGTGCCTTAACTGACTCTCCTCTAGCGTCCTCCTGGTGCCCTTCAGCTCATCCCTGGAGGCAGAGATAGCCTATCATTTTCTGGGCCTTCCTTTCCAACCTCACCCTAGGACAGTTCGCCAGGAGGTCACGGTGTCTGGCAGGCTTCTTGCTATGTTAGTTCTAAAGAGGGTCATGGTGGGGGACTGGAGGTGGGGCGGGCAGGTGGCTAGGGTGGGTCTCCCGAGGGTCTTTATAACATTGAATTGGAGATTCCCCCAAAAGTCAGATCTAGCCCTGGCCAGTGAGGCTTAGTGGTTAGAGCCTGGGCAGGCACACTGGAGGGTGGATGGTTCTATTCCCTGTTAAGGGCACCTACCTGGGTTGCAGGTTCAATACCTGCCCCCCAGTCAGTTCATGGCCAGTGTGTGAGAGAAGCAACTGATCCACGTGTTTCTCCTCTCACATTTGTATTTCTCTCACTCCCACTCTCTCTCCTCCCCCCCTCTCTCTTGTCTCTCTTCCTTCCACCTCCCTTCCACTCTCTCTCTCTAAAAGAATAATAAATAGAAAGTCAGTTCTAGGGAGATACTCATGGTGAACTGGGCCTGTCGCCACCTGAGGGGACAGAGAGAGCTCGGTGCCGATTTATCATATTGTATTTGGTTTTCTTTTTCCCTCATTTAGCCGGCTGACTGCTGGAAACACTGACCAACTGGCAACTTCCATCTCTGCCTGTCTCCGTGATCTTTCCCTGATGATTCACACCATGCAGCACATTTTGCCCTCCTTTTTTTTTGTTAACGCCAGTACTGTAAGTGGGGACTAAGATTTAAGTCCCTATTGGTGCATGCTTCCTTGAGACATGTACCCTAGAGTTGCCAAATCCTCATGGGGGCCTAATTGTTTACTTGTACTTGCCCTTCGGTACTCTCAATTCTATTGTTTCCCCATTTCTAGAGGCGGAGGTTCTAAGCTGTTTGTTACAGCAGAAAATAAAAGCGAGCTGCTGCTCTTTTCTGAGTGTGTTTTGTTACCACAGCCCCCACATTCATTCAACTTTGTCCCTGGTTTGGAACTGAGGTGTGCAATTCAGTTACTCTAGTCAGTGGGGAACAATTTAGGAAATGGAAGAAAATGAAAATGAATTGTGTCATGCCATTCAGCATTAACAGCTGTCAGTATTTTGGAACATTTTCTTGGATTTATGGATGCATTTACAGATTGGATGCACAAAAATAACATGCAATGTGTACTGGTAAGTTTTTCAAGTTCAGGGTTACATTTTTCTGAACTACTTGTATTTAATATATGATCTCTCCCTCTTTCGAAGAAAAACTTGAAATACATGTCACTGGATGCATAATAGAAGTACAATCATGTAATTGCTTAACATTTAGTGTTTCTGTTTTCCTTCTGGTATAAATAATAATTCAATGCAATTCTTCACTGTGATTGTGCATGGATGGTTATTTCCTCAAGATACATTCCAAAAGGCATAATGACTGAGTTAAATTTTTACGTTTATTTTTTAAGGCTGTTAATCTATAGTACACAATTGCTATCCAAAAAGTGTGCCCTCTATCCTAGCTGGTTTGGCTCAGTGGATAGAACATCTGCCTGCAGACTGAAGGGTCCTGGGTTCGATTCTGGTCAAGGGCACATGCCTGGGTTGCAGGCTCGATCCCCAGTATGGGGTGTGCAGGAGGCAGCTGATCAATGATTCTCTCTCATTGATGTTTCTATCTCTCCCTCTCCTTTCCTCTCTGAAATCAATAAAAATATATTTTAAAAAATAATAAATTAATAAATAAAATAAAAACCAAAAGTGTGCCTTTCCACCAGAATTCTAGTTTGCCCACCTTCTGATACCAATAGGCCAGCAGACACAGGGTTACTTCTCAGCTGAGGGGCCCTGGCACCTCCATCCCCACCCCTACCCCCACTTTCCACCCCCCACCCTTGAGCAGCAAGACTTTGCTTCTAGGAAGAAGGACAGCCCATGAGGGCTGTGCCAGCAGAGGGCAGAGCAACTGGGAGTTGTCCTAAGGTGGTGCTCACACTCCTGTGGCCCTTGTGTCAAACTGGTACCTCGTGAGCACCTGGGCTGGACTGGCCCAAGCCTGGGGCCTGGAGACATGGCAGCATGTGTACCTGGCTCCTGGCAATCACAGAGCAGATGCAGTGGGTCTGGCAGCTACCTCCCTCCCCCAGGTTGGGAGGCACCATGGAGTGTAGACAGAGAAGTGCAGAATGGTGTTGAAGGAGCAAGGCCCATCCATCCTGGGCTGGAGGATGCTGAGGGAGAGGCAAGGCCCAGGAATGACTCCTGTTGTAACTGAAAAACGCACGTTCTGCTCCGTGGGCTCACCAGAACTTGCCAGGCTTGTGCTGGTGCAAAAGGAAAGAGGTTTTATTCAGGTGCCAGCCCTGGAAGAATAGTGGACTCGGGTCTCAAAGACAACCCCCCTTCTTTCTCAAACCCAGTTCTTAATAGAGATAGCGAGGGGAGAACTTTTTTCTATCCAATTATCTTGCTAGATTTTGGGGTGTTTGGGACAAATGCATTGCTCCTTCTAGCCTTTGGGTGCTTGGGCCCTATCCATTTATAAATTCTGGCTTCTGGCGCTTGTCCATGCATCTTTTGGCATGCTGGGTGTAAGAACCACCCCCTTGCCATCTTGGCCAATGTGGGAGACTCCCCAGTGCTCCTTCAAGGCATGCATGTCCCACCCTCAGGAAGCCTGAGGTTGCTGCTGTACGCAACGTCCACACATCCAGGACAAGACCGTTAGAGTCCCTGGGGAACCCCTGCATCTTGGGCGCCCACATGCTCTGAGCAGCCCCTGTGCAGCTGCCCCTCCATAGTGGCCAGCCAGGCCTGCGCTCCGACTGAGAGCTGCCTAAGGTAACTCTGCTGGTAATACCCTCAGGGCTGGGTCCTGCACAGGCTTTGCAGACTCTGGCCACAGGTGGAGCCCTGGGAGGACAGGCTGGGACTGGCCCAGAGGCACCTGACTCACTCCCAGAACTCGATGACAGGGACTGGCAGTTAGCAAGCTGGTCACCCATGAGGGTAGCTGGGCTGCACCGGCTCAGGCTTTGAGGCTCACCACAAGCTGGGGGCAGGGCAGGCTGGGCGGGAAACAGTCTCGTGCCCAGAGGCCTCAAGAGGGGTTTCTGGGAAGCGGCACAGGACCTGAAGGGTTGAACAATTTCTCCCGCTAGAGGGCAGAGCTTCGGAGGGAGCCTCATTCCCTCTGCCATTAAGCTGCCTCTCAGAAGTCAAAAGGCTGAGGAACCATGCAGGCTGGAGACCAAGGCGCAGGCGGTGTGGCGGAAGATGCTGAAGGCCAGGGCAATCCAGGTGATCCTGGCAGCTCAGATGGCCCCGGAGACCAAGAGGGACCCGGTACAGGCAGCATGGGAGAGGCTGATGCTGAAGGCGGAGGAGCTCCAGTCATGAGGGCACTCGACCCTCCCGGGCTGGGCGGAGGTGCCTTGCCAGGGCCCAGTCCACATGCTGGGTCCACAACCAGAAGGCCAGGAAGACAACAGCTCAATTAGTATCCTTTTTTGAGGAGTGGCTAGGAGAGGCAATGGGATGGGGAAGAGGGGGTCAGCCTGGGGGTACTGAGGGGAGAGGGGAGCCCCCGGTGGCTGAGGCGATGGGCCAGTGATGGGCAGTTGAGATGGTGGGGGGAGGTGGTCTGAGGGACCAGGAAGGAGGGAAGGGCGGGGGAGGGAGGGCTTAAGAGGGGTGACAGTGACCTGAAGGGAAATAGGACAAGTGTGGATTGCATGGTGCCTTAACTAAACCTCCACTAGCTTCCTCCTGGTGCCTTTCCCATCACCCATGGAGGCAGTGAGGGCTGTCCAGGCCCTGGCCCGCCATTCCCAACCCCTCCCCAGGGCGGTTCGGAAGGAGCTTATCGTATCTGACAATCTTCTAATTATGTAAGTTCTAAAAAGGGCCAAGTGGGGAGTGGTGGCAGGTGGTTAGCGTGGTTCTGCGGAGGGTCAATCTAATAGTGAATTGGAGACCCCCCCCCCAAAACAAGTCAGGAGGTCCTCCTGGTGTACTGGGCCTGTCACCACCAGAGGGGCCAGAGAGCTAGATGCAGAGTTATCACATAACTTGATTTTCTTTCCCCCTCATTTAGCCGACTGAGTGCTGAAGACCCTGAACAAATGGGACTTTCTCTCTGCTCCTGTCTCCGTGAGCTTGGCCTATTGGTTCTGAACACCCAGCGCATTTCGCGCTCATGTCTGAAAAGGGGCTGGGACTAAGCTAGAGGCCCTCCCTAGGTAGTGCATGCTTCCCTGAGGCATTTCGGAACCCTACAGAAGCTGCCACTTCATTATGGGGGCCTAATTGTTTGCTTGTATTGCCCCTTTGTTACTTTCAATTCCATTGTTTCGCTGTTGCTGGAAGAGGGGTTCTAGATTGTGTGTTACAGCAGAAAATAAAAGTGAATTGCTACTCTTCTCTAAGTACGTTTTCAGTTACCCAATCCTCCATATTTACTTGCCTTTGTCCCTGGGTTGGAGCGGAGATGTGGAATTCAGCTTTTCTAATCAGTTGAAGACACTTCAGGAAATGGAAGAAAATGCAAATGAATTGTCATGCCATTGTGCATTAACAGCTGCCAGTATGTGGGAATATTTTCTTAGTTTTATAGTTGCTTTATATATTACATGCACAAAAATAGCATACAATTCAGTCAAACGTCACTTCTCCACCATCTCCCATCTTGAAAAATTAGGTTCTCAACCAAGTTGTTCACAGAAAAATGCCTAGATTGTGGAACCAATCTTCGGTTTTTGAACTGACAATCCTTTCAAGCTGATACATCAGCATGACAAAGCATCTCTCAGGCAACAAACAATGGAAAGAATGCTTTTGTTGCTGGCTCAATCAACATCAAGGATTAGCACAATTTTAAAACATAAGGAGGCCATCAAGAGTGCCAATGTTGCTAAGGGTGTGAAAGAAACTGATCACAGCCCTAGCCAGTTTGGCTCAATGGGTAGAGCGTCAGCCTGTGGGACCAAGGGTCCCAGGTTCGATTCTGGTCAAGGGCACGTACCTCGAATACAGGCTTCTCCCTGGTCCAGGCCCTGGTTTGGGTTCCTTCAGGAAGCAACCAATTGATGTGTTTCTTTCACATCGGTATTTCTCTCTGTCTTTCCTCTCTTCCACTCTCTCTAAAAATCAATGGGAAAATATCCTCTGGTGAAGATTTAAAAAAAAAACTGATCACAGGCAATGGAAGAGGTAGGAAAACTGTTGCTGATTTGGATGAAGGAAAAGCAGTTAGCCAGGGACAGCACTTGGGAGGCAGTGATATGTGAACAAGCAAGGATGCTGCATGCTTAAAGGAAAAGCAGTTAGCCAGGGACAGCACTTGGGAGGCAGTGATATGTGAACAAGCAAAGATGCTGCATGCTGACCTGAAAGACATCCCTGGGCCAGATGCTGAAAGTGATTCCTTTAAGGCTAGTAGGGGTGGTTCGATAAACTTAAGAAAAGAAGTGTTTATTTACACCTTAAACAGTACATTAGACATGCACTGTATATATGAAAAGTTACAACAGAATCATTTGGGGGTCTGGAATGGATTAATTCAATTTACATTATATTTGATTGGGGGGAAAATGATTCGGTTTTCGAACAAATCACTTCTCCAACAGCCCTCCAGAATGAATTAAGTTTGAGGTTCCACCATATATAATTTTTGCAAGGTCAGGATTAAATTCTTTCTGAACTATTTTCATTTAACATATGAATTTTCCTCTAAGAAAAAACTTTAAACACATATCATTGGATGCATAAAAGAAGTACAATAATTTAATTGTTAAACATTTAATGTTTCTGTTTTCCCTCTTCTTATAAATAACTAGAGGCCTGGTGCGTGAAATTCGTGCACAGGTGTGATCCCTAGGCCTGGCTGGCGATCAAAGCATGAGCGTCTGGTGTAGAAGGGCAAGTCCTAGCCGACCTCTGGGCCCTGGGCAGCACCTGGGCCCCTGGGCCCCCACCTGCCTGAGTCATGGCGCCCGAGTCCCCATGCAGAGATGCGGTGAGCACAGCTAGACGACATGGGCCAGCGTGCAGCATGGGCCTCTGGGCCACCCAGTAGTGCCACACAGAAGCCGGGCGGGCAGCGTGTTCTCTCCTGGCCAGCCTCACAGACCAGCTCCTGTGGGCTGCGGCCTGGCTCACCTGAAAGAGGCCGCGCGGGTGCAGGATGAGCTCCTTGTGGGTGCCTAGCACCTGAGCATGGGGGCTTCCCCAGCATTCGAGCCCTGGCGTCCTGGAGTAGAGTGGCAGGGGGAGTGAGAGTGAGCTCAGCGGATACCCCGCATTCGCATCACACCTCTGTCCCAGTCACCCCCACCCCCAGGTATCTGGCAAGAGGTCGCAGCCCTCTGCCCGGGCTCCAATGGAGGTTGGTTGCTACCACCCACCCCAGTTCCTCATCCGAGCCCAGGGCCTGCTGGCCACTGGTCACTGTCTACAGGGCGATCGGTCGGGGCTGGGCCCCTCCACCCAGCTCCCTCAGCGCCTGGGAGCCAGGCAGCGGCCCTGCCCCCTGCCACCGCTGCTGGTCGCCGTCTGCAGGGCAATCAGCAGGGCGATCAGCTCTCCACTCGCACCTGCCTTGGCCTGGTGCTATCCACTCACCTGCTCCACCATCCCACTGCAGTCCCACTCTCGTCGGGCCAGCAGTGCCTCCACTGCCGCCTGCTGCTAGCACCGCATCGCCAACACCCGCCATGTTCCAGCTGCTCCCTGGTGGTCAGTGCACATCATAGAGAGTGGTTGAACTCCTGGTTGAACAATTTGCATATTAGGCTTTTATTACATAGGATGATTCATTGGAATTATTCTATATGATTTTGCGTGAATGGTTATTTCCTCAAGATAGATTCCAAAAGGTAGAATTACTGAGTTAAAAATTTGTTCCTATTTATTTTTTAAGGCTGTTAGTCTGCAGTACGCAATTGCTATCCAGAAAGTGAACCCTCCCACCAGAATTCTAGTTTGCCCATGATTATTTCTTACCGTTAGTCCTGATTCCTGCCAAAATTAAAAACAAAAACAACAAACTTAGTTTGCATGGGAAGATAAAACAACCCAGTACTGGAATTAGAATTTTGTCCTTACTAAGATTTCAAAGAAGTAAAGAAAAGTGTTGAGAGGATTAGTTACACATTTTGGGGGAGGAGTTAGCTCTCTCTGATATACCTTGTTTTCAACAAATTTGCCTCCCTAACCAGGTATGATCTCATCTATAATAATAAAAGCATAATATGCTAATTAGACCAGACGTCCTTCTAGACGACCTTCTGGACGAAGTCGGGGCTGTGAGGGAAGCCTGGGTCCTGGGTGCAAGAGGGAAGCCAGTGACAGCAGCCAGGGGAAGGAAGGTCTACTCTTGCATGAATTTTCTGCATTGGGCCTCTAGTCTTAAATAATTACATCCGCAAACACCCACTTTCAAAATAAGATCTTATTAACAGGCACCGGGGATTAGGACTTCAACATATCCTTTTTGGAGGACACAATATAACCCATAAGAATCCTCCATTATTTCCCATTTCACTCAGAGCACAAGCCCTTAGTATGACCTCTGAGGTCTTACAGCAACTGGCCCGTCAATTCTCTGACCCCTATCCTGCCACTCTCTTCTTCACTCACACTGCTCCAGCTCAATGGTCTACTCCCTCTCCCCACCACCTTCCAGCCTTTGTTCCAATCTCACTCACACAATGAAGTCTACCCGACCACCCCATTTAAAATTGAAAACCACTCATCCCAGTACTCCTTATCTTTCCCCCCACTTTATTTCATACCATAAGACTCCCCACCTGCTCACACACTACATAATGTAGTTATTGTTTTTTTAATATATTTGTATGGATTTCAGAGAGGAAATGAAGAGGGGAGAGAGAGAAAAAGAAACATAAATGATGAGAGAGAATCATTGATCAGCTACCTCAAGCATGCCCCACATTGGGGATCTAGTCAGCAAACCGGGCATGTGGCCTGACTGGGAATTGAACTGTGACCTCCTGGTTCATAGGTTGATGCTCAACCACTGAGCCACACCAGCCTGGCTGTAATTATTTGTTTTGTTTCTTGACTGTCTCTCCCCATTAGTATATAACTTCTATGGAAGCCTGGAACAGTGTCTAGCAATAATGTTTCTTAAATTATTGATTAAAGTTAATAAAGAAAATATTATTGTGGCCAAAGAGTAGGGTAGAACTTAAATGTTATTTAAAATTAGTAAGGGAGAAAAAAAACCAAGATGGCGGCATAGGTAAACACCAGAGATTGCTGCTTAGCACAACCACTTCAAGAATACAACTAAAAGATGGAACGGACATCATCCAGAACCACAGGAAGGCTGGCTGAGTGGAAATTCTACAACTAGAAGGAAAGAGAAAAGCATACTGAGACTCAGAGGAGCTGCGGTGCGGAAGTACAGAGGTACGGAGGCACACATGGAGAGGGCTGGCGGCTGAGGACACGGTTGTCTTTTTCAATCAGTAGGGAGTCTCAAGCTCTGAGTTCCAGTTCCAGGTGAGTCTCTGGGGAACCTGACTCATACGGGAGAAATTGGACTGTCTGGCATCGGTCGGAACTTGAGGGCAGCTTTCTCTCGGAAGTACTTGCAACGATTGCCGGGACACTGAGAAGCGGAGCCTCTGAGAGCAGCCATAGCTGCTTGCTCCACCCTGTTGATCCCCTGGGACCCCCACCCCGCCCAAGCTGTGCACCGGCTTTTGCATATGAAAGGCCTGGCCCTTTGCAATCTGAAAATTACCTAACAAAATTGTAGTTGGCCCAAGGCCCCAGAGAAACTTGCATTGCTTCACAGCTGAGCTCCTGCTGGGTAGCCTCAGGCAGAGGCTATATTAGCACCTCCTTAGAGATCCAGGAGCCAGTGTGCCAAGTGGTCAGAGTGGGACCATCCAGATTGCAGCTCCTCGGATACATAAAGGACACACTAACGGGGCAGACTGAGTGAGCACCAAAGCCCCACTGAAGCAAGTCTTGCCCCAGAAGGGTGTTTCCAGCACAGAAGTGCTCCCACTGCAGACATACCTGATTCTCATAGCCAATTGGCCTGGAGGTCAATTCCTCCCATTGATACCTACAACAATCAAGGCTTAACTACAAGACTGTGCACAAAGCCCACAAGGGGGTGCACCAAGAGTGTCCACCTCAGGTAATTGGGGAGGCTGAGCCACTGGGCCCTATAGGACACCTAACACAGAAAGCCACTCTATCAACACAGGGAAGAATAAAAAAAGTGGAGACAAAGAAACAGGACACAAATGACAGAAATGGAGGAAAGCAAACTACTGGATATGGAGTTCAAAACCACACTTTTAAGGTTTTTCAAGAACTTTCTAGAAACTGCCAATAAATTTAGTAAGACCCTCAAAAAGTCTGGTGAGACCGCCGATAAATGTAGTGAGACCCTCAAGAAATCTAGTGAGACCCTCAAGGTTATGAAAAAGGACCAACTAGAAATTAAGCATACACTGACTGAAATAAAGGATATTATGCAGAGTTCCAACAGCAGACTACAGGATCGCAAGAATCAAGTCAAAGATTTTAAATACAAAGAAGCAAAAAACACTCAACCGGAAAAGCAAAATGAAAAAAGAATCCAAAAATAGGAAGATAGTGTAAGGAGCCTCTGGGACAGCTTCAAGCATACCAACATCTGAATTATAGGGGTGCCAGAAGATGAGAGAGAGCAAGATATTGAAAACCTATTTGAAGAAATAATGACAGAAAACTTCCCCTACCTGGTGAAAGAAATAGACTCACAAGTCCAGGAAGCGCAGAGAACCCCAAACAAAAGGAATCCAAAGAGGACCACACCAAGACACATCATAATTAAAATGCCAAGAGCAAAAGATAAAGAGAGAATCTTAAAAGCAGCAAGAGAAAAAAAGTCAGTTACCTACAAGGGAGTACCCATACGACTGTCAGCTGATTTCTCAACAGAAACTTTGCAGGCCAGAAGGGAGTGGCAAGAAATATTCAAAGTGATGAATGCCAAGAACCTACAACCAAGATTACTCAGCAAAGCTATCATTCAGAATTGAAGGTCAGATAAAGAGCTTCACAGATAAGAAAAAGCTAAAGGAGTTCATCACCACCAAACCAGTATTATATGAAATGCTGAAAGGTATCCTTTAAGAAGAGGAAGAAGAGGAAAAAGGTAAAGATACAAATTATGAACAACAAATACACATCTATCAACAAGTGAATCTAAAAATCAAGTGAATAAATAATCTGATGAACAGAATAAACTTGTGATTATAATAGAATCAAGGGCATAGAAAGGGAGTGGACTGACTATTCTTGGGGGGAAAGGGGTGTGGGGGATGCGGGAAGAGACTGGACAAAAATCGTGCACCTATGGATGAGGACAGTGGGGCGGTGAGGGTGAGGACGGAGAGTGGGTTGGGAACCGGGTGGAGGGGAGGTATGGGGGGGGAGAGAAACAACTGTAATAATCTGAACAATAAAGATTTCATTAAAAAATAAAATAAAATTAGTAATGGAGCCCTGGCCAGTTTGGCTCAGTGGATAGTGTCGGCCTGCAGACTGAAGGGTCCAAGGTTTGATTCCCGTCAAAGGCACATGCCCAGTTGCAGGCCTGGTCCCCGTAGGGGGCGTGCTGGAGGCAGCTGATCAATGATCATCTCTCATCATTGATGTTTCTTTCTCTCCCTTTCCTTTCCACTTTGAAATCAATAAATATATACATTAAAAAACAATAAAAAATAAAATTAGTAAGGGATAAATATCAAGAATATATTTTTAAAACAACCTCCTGGTCATCAAGAAGATAACGGCAATCCTAGTTTTGTAACGGGGCAAAAGATATGAATGGTCTAGTTACAGAAGAAGAAACCCCCAAAGATCCCAAGGATATGGTGCAGTGGCCACAGTCCTAGCAGAGGGCACCCTGACACAACTGTGTCAAATAGTCTGCCCATCCCTAAAACCCGGCAACTGTGCCCTTGGGAAGCTGTCACCTACCCCCTTAAGGAGTTTATATGAGGATGTTCATCACAGCATTCTTTGTGGAGGTGGAAGACGGGGCCACCTAGGTGTCCAACTGACTTTCTCTTCTGCCCTTGGTTCAGACCATTGGGTGTGTCAGGCCACAAGCACTGAACGTTCCCCATCTCCACCGAAAGCTTTTCCAGGGAGGCTCAGAGCTGACCAGGGTCATCTGTAGTCCATTTGCTAAAGGTGGGGGATAAAAATCACGTTAAAGGTGATGACTCCCTTACACCCAGCGCACACCCCCTCTCCTGAGAGCTGACACTCGAGTGTCTCCTTGTATGCACGACCCAGCCCCTCTCTGCCTAAGACTGGCTCTTAGGCCCTGAGCACTTGCCCCACTCCATCTCGGCTCCTTCTACAGCTGACACAGCCCGTGTGCTGCCCTTCACGGTGAACATCTTTTGAACCGCCTGCAGGTGGTGTTGGTCATCTGTGGCCATGGACCTGCCGGCCATCTCTGCCTCCAGGAGGCAGCTGAAAGCACAGTGAGCTTGCTGGGGAAGACGTGGTTAAGGCGCCATCCGCAGCTGAATTTTCCAGTGCCTCGGGCTTCCTTATACCGCAGAGGCGGGCCTTCACCCCAGGCTCCCGCTCAAGTTGTCTACCCACAACTCCCCAGCTCAGGCCACCTTGGCCCGCGTCCCTCCTCACACAGTTCATCCTGTCCAACCTCCGCCACTCCCTCAGGCTGCTTCACGACCCTGCAGCCGCTTCGCTGTCGACTCATCGACTCGCCTCCCACCCGGCTACCCCAGGTCCCCTCCCTGCTCCCATTTTTATCTTCCCCAGGCTGCCCTGTGCCCTGTCCCCAAAGCCAGCCCTAGCCTCGCAGGATGTCCCTGAGCCATCCCTTGGCTACCAGTCCTCAGGGCATTGTTGGAAAGGATGCAAGACCATCTTTCGGTTTCCTGGTCCTGCAGCCACAGATGTTGCATGTCTACCTGGTGCAGAAACATGGAGTGTCCGTGCCACAGTGGGAGCACCTATGGCTGCTGCTGCCATGGTTTCCTCGTCTCCTGGCCACCCAGGGAACCAGGGGCCACCCTGATTGTTGGGATACTAGGGGCACCCTGGCAATGGGGCCACCAGGACCACGCTGGCCAGGAGGGCTGCCAGGGCCACTCTGGGTGTCGGGACGCCAGGGTTAGTCGAGCCGCCAGGACCACGCTGGCCTTCCAGATCGCCGGGGAGACCTTGGCCGGTAGGGTTTCCAGTTCCACCCTGGTCTCCAGGGCCTCCGAGTCTACCCCCTGCCCCAGCCCGACCACCCGCATCTTTGCCTGCAGCCTGCATGGCTGCTGCAAATCCCCTGCACCCCTCTGGCTCCAAATTAAAGATGACGACCCCCCTGCCCACGAATGAGGGACTGAGGCTCTCCCAGGAAGTCCCACCCTTTCGCGCAAGGCAACCAGGCGTCTCCAGGGCGCCTTCCTGTCTGCGCAGACGACCCCCTTGCATTCAGAGGCACTGCGACTGGCTCAGGCCACCTGGGCCCAGACCCACAGCCAGCTTAGCCAATGAGCACTCCCGCCGGAAGCTCTGCCGCCCCGAGAGCTGTGCACCCAGTGCGCCTGCGCCTGCGCAGACAGAACTACTTGCTGGTTTCCTGGCAGGAGAGGCCTGCCCTGGGCGCCTGTGCTGAGGCTGCTGGGAACTGAGGGTTTCCCGCCACCTGGCCCCGCCCCCAGCTTCCGGCTGAGCCTCAGGCAGCGCTGGCCTGACTGCCCTCATGTAACTCAAGCTCGCTGACCCCTGGTCCCCTTGATGGGGTTCTGGGAGGGACTCGGCGCCTCTGGGCTAGTCCTGGCCTGTCTTCCTCTCTGGCCTCCACCTGCTGCTGCATCTGAATCTGCAGAGACGGGTGGGGCCCCGCCCTGGGGAATTCCCGGCAGCAGTCGCTCCTCCATCCCTCTGTACTGCTGAGTGCTATTCCACGCACAGGCGTATCAGGATCGGTGTAACCTTGCACCGCCTAATGGACATTTGGGTTGTTTCCAGATTGGGGTTATTATAAATAAAGTTGACACAAAATTTTGGAGGGCATATAGCATTAATTATCAGGTAAATAACAGAAGTGTACTTGCTGGGTCATACGGTTAAGTATGTTTAACTGTATAAG
This sequence comes from Myotis myotis, assembly GCF_014108235.1. Lineage (NCBI taxonomy): Eukaryota > Metazoa > Chordata > Mammalia > Chiroptera > Vespertilionidae > Myotis > Myotis myotis. Next base: position 11,642,701 of record NW_023416346.1, read on the forward strand.
AAACTGAAGAGCTGAAACATTAAGGCACCACTTCTCTGGACAAACAGAGAGGATAAAATACAAGAATTTCCCAAGCCCAAACTAGGCAAAGTGAAGACGTGGAAAGGCAGAGCCTCCCAGAAATTTAATCTTGCATCACCACAAAAGAAGCTAGCGATCACTTGAGATACAACAGTGCAAAACAAACAGCAGCAGCCCTGGGGGCCTGTGACCTGCTCTGCCCCATCAGCTCACCATCCTCACGAAGGAATTTCACTCACTGTCCACCCGAGTCCAGCCTCTGGGCCAGGTGACCCTCCTCCTTGCGTTGCTTAAAGGGCCACTTGCTCCTGGTAGGCAGTGCAGACTGCCCTTCCTCCCACCTGCCCTGCCCTGCCCTGCTTGGGGAGGTGCCCCTCCACCGTGGCCACCAGTGCTTACTCACCGCCCAGCACTGAAATGAATTGTCCCTGCCTGGCCTGGGGGCACCTGCAGGCAAGAGGCGTGATTACTCTGTTACCAGAGACCTGGCACGTAACAGGTATTCAGTACGCAGTAACCAAACTGTGAGCCCCATTCGCTTCGGCTTACCTTCCCACCCTGGCTGCTAATGAATGAAAGCCTTGAACACCTGCTGAGCTGAGGCCTCTGTGTTCAGGGACTCATGTCAGACGTAAAGATCTCAAGAGAGTGTTTGCTGACCCCACTCCCACCCCACAGGCTGGGCTATGTGCCACGGACCCTGAATTTTCCTCCATCATGGCACTTAGCGAGAAAGAACTGTTGAATGAGGAAATGAATGAATGATTGGGCACCTTGTGTGTAACAGGCGCTGGGCATAGCACTGGGGCTATGAAAAGCAACACAGACCCTGCCCTCAAGGAGCTCACAAATTAGTCTGGGGGATTAGGCACCGAAACAACTTTATTTAACACAATTGTTACCAGCTCTTCAGAGGAAGGAGTGACTTGTCCCAACCCCAAACCTAGGAGCACCCACATTCTGCTAAAAGGGTCAGGAATGGGGGGACTGGGTCCTTGATGACCCTTCATTGGACAAGTAAACCATCATGATGACCCTCTCCCTCTGGACTGCACAATCAGTCAATACATTTCCTTATAGTTTAAACCCCAAAAGCATTCCTTACTGACACACAGAAAAACCCAATGAGCATCAGCTATTTCCAACCTTGCCCGTCTCCTCAATTTGCAGCTCCTCCTACCCCCCTCATGATGCCTAGGCGATGACCCCATCTTCTACACCAAAGAGGGCCCAGCGCCACCAGAGGGGCACTCATCAATGGCAGTGGCAGATCTGGGTGGACAGGAACCATGTAGATAGATCATTTTTCCTTAGTGCCCAGCCCTGCTTGCTTTTGGTCAGGATTCCCTAGAGCAGCGGTGGCCACCCGGTGATCCTCAGACCACTGGTGGTCTGTGAGGTCCAAAAGGTTGGCGACCAGTGCCCTAGAGGCTCTGCCCAGGAGCTTACACACCAGCAGATTCCTGGTCACAGTCAGGGCTATGGGTGCTGTGCCAAAGTTAGGCTCAGGTTGCTATCCAATGGGGCAATGCTATTCCCCATCTTCTGGGATTGTGGTGAGGATTCGTGGATAAGCCCGGAAAGCGATGCCTGGGCAGCACCTGGCATACAGGGTGCCGATCAATGGAAACAGGGATTAGCCAGCTGATGGGTACTGGGTCCTTCCATGTTGCCCCCTCACCCGCCTGATGCCCTTCCTTCGGTGCCCTCAGAGCTGGGAGAGGATGCAGCCTGGAAGGTTTGGGGGGCTGACTCCCTGAGAAGGTCCTGCAGGAAACATAGATGGCGACTCCAGCTGGATCCCAGGGAAGGTGGTGATCATTAAATTGATTCCATATGGCTACGGAGAGAGCGATCAGGAGTGAGGGGGAGACAGACAGCGACCAAAATCGTAGCAGTTTGTTGCCCACAATACCCCACTGCAGCCCCATGTGGGCCCTGTGCTGCTGGGCCATCTGATGCCCTTACAAAGGGTGCATGGGCACCCCTCTATTTGGACAAGCTTAACTGGGTGCTTCTTCTTTTATTACTTCAAGAAATATTAGCTCACACTGCTGTCACCTCTAAATCCTTGTCTTCTTCCAAAATAAACTAGTGAAATGTTGACAAAAGTTGAAGCTGGTTGAAGGGTAGCTGTGTATTTTAAATATGATTCTCTTTCCGAAACCGGTTTGGCTCAGTGGACAGAGCGTCTGCCTGCGGACTGAAAGGTCCCAGGTTCAATTCTGGTCAAGGGCATGTACCTGGGTTGCGGGCACATCCCCAGTAGGAGATGTGCAGGAGGCAGCTGATCGATGTTACTCTCTCATCGATGTTTCTAACTCTCTATCTCTCTCCCTTCTTCTCTGTAAAAAAATCAATAAAATATATTTTTAAAAAAATAAAAAATAAATATGATTCTCTCTCCAGAGGTGTAAATGTATCATTTCTATATTAAAGAGTTTTAAAAGTCGAAGGTCCTGATGCACTAAAACAACTTTATTTAGCACAATAGTTACCAGCTTAGAATGTGCTCTCCCATCTTTTTGCCATTTATCCAACCTTCACTCTTCTTTTAAGGCACAACTCAAATGCCATTCACCTTCTTTTTTTAAAAAAATATATTTTATTGATTTCATAGAGGAAAACAGAGGGAGAGAATAGAAACATCAATGATGAGAATCACTGATGCACTGAATTCTGTACACCTCCTACTCGGGATCGAGCCCACAACCCTGGGCATGTGCCCTGACAGGGAATCAAACTGTGACCTCCTGGTTCACAGCCTGGCTGATCACCCCTTTTTGATGAATGCCTTGGTCCAGTTCCTACTTAAGACGAGTCTAGTGGATTGTCCCTGACACTACCTACCCACCCATGCACACAGACACTTGTAACCATAAGAGAGGGGCCAACACAAGGGGTCCCTCACTCCCGCTAGTGTGGTATGGGTCTGAGAGCATAAGGTGCCTCAGGACAAGGCAGATACCGCTTCACCTGGAGAAAGCCAAGGCATGGGTCCAGCCCTTTGCCCATGACATCTATGAGGGTAAGGATTGTGGGGGTTCAGAAGGCAAGTGAAGATAACCTACTCCCCTCACCAGCATGAAGAGGGGTTCTCAGAGGGAAGGGACCCCAAAAATCTGTTAACCTACAAATAAGAAGGCTTCCAGATTATGCGACAATTCATTGGCGATAAATAAGACTAGCCATTAGGTGTTTCTCTCACATCGATATTTCTGTCTTTCCCTCTCTATTCCACTCTCTCTAAAAATCAATGGGAAAATATCCTCAGGTGAGGATTCAAAAAAATTTTTTTTAAAGAACAGCCATTAGGGAATTACTAGTTCAGGTAGAAGCTCAAGTAAAGTTCCAATGAGGAGACAGAGGCAATAGGTATTTATGAGACAGAGGAGGGGAAGAGTTACATCCAAAGAAGGAAGAAAATTCTATTGGTGCAGATGACAACATAGTGATGGTTATGCTAATAGTAAACAATGCTTCTCATATTCAGTGCAGTAGTCATAGCATCTGCTGTCTCTTGTTTGTAAACAGCTCCTTGGGACACAAGGGTGCCTTAGGCCCGGTCCGAAGGTTATTTTCCCCTGTTTTAACTTCCCAAAGATTTCAGGCATAAGGCATGCAAGGCAGCCCTCTGGCATGGCCTCTCCCGCTCCATTTGAAAGTGGTTCCATTTATATTAGTGTTTACAATTCTGTCAGGTAAGAGATGATGCCATCCTGGCCTTAGGTCGACTAGGGAGGGCGGCTCAGACACATTTAGGGGATTGATTTGATGGGAGGTGAGGTGAGAGACTGGGAGGCTGTGGAAATACCTGTTACCAAGAGAGGAAAGCACGTGGAGGCAGGGAAAACTGGAGGTCATTTGGGGGCAAATTGGGTTCCAGGAGCCTACAGGACATGCAAGTTCAGGTGACTACACTGATTTGAAGTTCAAGAATTCAAAAAAGACGTTGAGTATCTGGCAACTGGTAAAAAGATCGCTGTTGATTTAACCATCACCTTCTGTGAATGTATAATCCCTGGCCCCGACCCCTATTAGACTTAAACATTACATATTATGCCTAGTGTGTTTTTAAATATATTTACTACATTCCAAACAAGTCTTTTTTGATTCAGAAATGCAAAGGCCTTAACCGCTGTGTAGACAGAAGTGTTCGGGCTAGTCCTGGCGCTATGGACACAAGAGGCTGTGATGTGCTGAGCGACTCCTGAGTATGTCGCTGCATGTGCATGTGTTTCTGGCTCATGCACACATGTGCACGTGTACTGGAGTACTTGGAAGGGTTAGAGAGCAAAATATTACCTTGTGTCATCCTGATGAAATGCTGATGACAGCAAACTTGCAGTTGCCTCTAGAAGAATAAGTGTCCATGTCGGATGGGCATTATGTGTGGAGTTTACGAAGGATTGCTCTTGGGAAGCAGCTCAAAGTCATGAGGATAGCAGGGCTGTGCCACACGGGCCCCACAGTCATTAGGCTGGGTCCCCAGGCTCTGTGACTTCAGGGACTTCACCACAGTCCTCCTACCTGCATCAAGGAAAGGGGCCAAGTATAAGCACTTTTTTAATTATTGTTTAAAGTATTACATATGTCTCCTTTATCCTCCCTTGACTCCCCCCACCACTCCCACCCCTGAGGGCAAGCCCCCACCACCCCACTGAAGTATAAGCATTTAAAGGAAAGATTGGCCCCCAATGAATAGAAGAGGATAATTCAAACTTCAGCAAAGTAGTTCACTTGGGAACTAATTAGAAGTTTCTGTGAACAACAATTGCTGAATAATTATGTTAATTTCTCTCTATTTAGAAATGTAATCGATGCCCACTGTCAAAAATAGAAAAAATTATGGGTAAGTTTGGAAAAGAAATAATTGCCCATCATCTCCCTACTAAAGATAACCACAATGAAAATGTTGGTGTACTTCGGGATGGAATGAGGTCATTCATGTTTAGTATTTAGAACAGTGACTGGAACATGGTAATCACTCAAAGCATCTATTTGCTTATTTTTAAAAATTCTCATTCGAGGTTGTTCTTATTAATTTTTAGAGGGAGAGGAAGTGACTGAGAGAGAAACATTGATGTAAGGAACATGGATCAGTTGCCTCCCGACGGGCCTAAATGGGAAACAAACCCGCCACCTAAGATGTGCCCACACAGGGAATCAAACCCGCAACCTTTTGATGTATAGGATGACGCTCTAAACACCTGAGCTACCCGGCCAGGGTCACGTTATTGATTATTATTATTCCCTTCTTAGTAGGCTTAGGAAAGCCTTTCCCTGTCCAAAAAGCAAAGTTCATCTAAATTTTCTTCTGGTATTTTCAATTTAATTTTATTGTGCGTCTAACACATAAATACCTACTCATTACAAACCATTCATATCCTATACAAATGAATAGTATAAAAGTGAATGCATTCCTCCACATGTTTACCCCCCTGTGTCTCAGTGTGATACATTAAAAGCAGCTTCTGACCCCAGTGCTCATTTGTCCCATCCTATTTCATTCATTAAACAGTCACTTGCACCTCAGAAGTGTCCCTTACAGGATTTGACCCGTGAGTCTTGGCTGCATCAGCAGAGAGCTGTGTCCAGGTGCAAACTCCCCTGCACTCCCAGGGCCCCTGTGCACAGGCTGTGTGGAGGCAGGAGAAGGGGGGCGCGCAGGGAGCTGGAGGGGAGCGCGGGCACTGGGAACAGAGGTGTCCTCCCCAGCAGTGTGGCCTCAGGGGGCACGAGGGGCGCAGGGGCCCAGATTCTCAGCAGGAATAGGCAGCCTGCAGGCGAGGGAGAGCAGGAAGATTCCAGAGATAAGTAGACAGCACAGGAAGGAGCTCCTTAGCGGGTCAGAGCAGAGCCCTTCACGTGTCACCTGTCCAGCCTGCTTCTCCCTCCTCGGCCCCATGTCAGCGTGACCCAGTTATGCCAATCCCTGGGGGTCCTTCTTGTCACCACACCGTTCACCCTCCCCACCCAGTCCTTGCTGGATCTGTGGCTCTTACCTGCTAACAGCTACTTCCTGTGTTTTCTCTTGAATCCCTTCACCCACCTGCCCTGCTTGCTGTGTTCCTGTCTGGGATTCTGTCATCCTTTCTCCCCAAGGAGACAGCGCCCTGGGAAAGGCTTTCTGCAGGCTTCCCTCCCTGCTGTACTATTCCCAGTTCCAAGAACAGTGTGGGGCACGGAGACCCCAGAACAAATACTTGCCCATGGGAGCAGCTGGATGTGGGGAGGCCTCCCCTGTACCCTCCGTCCCTTCCCCTCTCCCATCCCCCAAACACAAGCAGAGGTGGAACAGGAGCGGCTTAGGAAAATGGCATTTCTATGTTACCTTTGCAGAAGCTTTTTAGCAGAATACGAATGTCCTCACTGCTCCTGCCCTCCTCACCCTCCATCACCTCTCCACCTGGTCTCGGGGTGTGGGGAAAGTCACTTCTGAATCCACGCAGCCGTCCTGGGATTAGACGTGACACAGATGTGGGTTCAGTAAAGCTGCTACATGGAGGCCTTGAGGTGTGGGAAGTGCATCAGCCTTAAGCTCACAGGTGGGCGCCCCCTCACATCCCTGCAGGTGTGCCAGCCAGGTGAGCAGCCCCATCCCTGGGACAGAACACCACATCCACCCACTCCAACGACTGTGGGCTGAGCGGCAGCGTGGGCACAGATACACGTCTCCAGGCATTGCTGCCACCAGCCCTACCACACCCCTAGCCTGCCCCACCTCTCGCTGTGCCTTTCCTTTTGAGTTGACCCCCTTCCAGACACAGAAGTAAAGTAGCAGCAGCAGACATGGAGACACAGAGCCCACTTAAAGGCCCCTGGCCCTCCACCCACCACCCCCCAGAGTAGCAAGACTTTGTTCCTAGGGGGAAGGAGAGCCCCCAGGAGGGCTGAGCCAGCAGAGGGTAAAGCAGCTGGGTTGTCCCAGAGGTGGTGCTGCGGCTCCTTTTCTGCTTGTGTCCAACTTGCTGGTCCCTCCTGAGCGCCTGGACCCCACCCGCCCCAGCCTGACATGTGAGACAGGGCGGTGTGCGTGCGGGCAGAGGCAGAGGGGCTGGCAGCTACCCTTCCCCCATGCTGGGGGACAGCACTAAGTCACAGTGCCCGGGTGGGAACTGGTGCTGAAGGAGCCAGGCCCATCCATCCCGCCTCCTCCAGGGTCTGAGTTGGGGTTCGCGGGGACAGGGCAGGCAGGGCCAGGCGGGACTCCCGGGGGACCGGCCCAGAGGCCCCTGACCCACTCTCAGGCCCAGTGACAGGGACCCCCAGCGGCAAGCTGTTCACCGTGAGGGTAGCTGGGCGAGCACCGGCACAGCCTGTTGCTGGGCCCGCTTCGCGGGGAAACAATCACGTGCCCAGGGCACTCATTGGCTGGGTTTCTGGCCAATGGCGCGGGGCCTGTTTGCGCATGCGCTTTGGGGAGTTCAAGTGGGATCACCCGCTAGGGGCCAGTGCTTCCTGTCAAACTGTGGGCGCCTCAGGGGTGAGCAGCTCTCAGAAGTCGCAAGGAGAGGCTGAGGGGCCATGGAGGATGACGACGGTATCCCAGGCCGCGGGGCCGAAGATGGGGAAGGGCAGGCCATTCCAGGCGACCCTGGCATCCCAGATCGCCCTGGAGGCCACGAGGGCCCCGGGAGAGGCGGCAGCGGGGAGGCCGGTGCCGAAGGAGGACCTGCACAGGGCGCCCAGGCACTCAACGCTCCTGGGCCAGATGGTATTGCCTTGCCAGGGCCCATGGCCATAAATCCAAGACCAGAACCACTCCAGTTGTATCCTATTTCACAAGTGGCCGGGTGGTCAGGGGGACGGACGTAGGCCAGACACTGGGTCGGGAGGAGGGTCAGCCTGGGTAGGGAGGGAAGAGGGGCGGGACCGGCCGGGGGGGCTGAGGGGAATGGGTAATGGCTGGCAGTGGAGATGGTGGGGGAGGCGGCCTGAGGGACCAGGAAGGAGGGACCATACGTGAGGGGACTAAGACGGGGGAGAGTGGCCTGAGCGGAAGCAGCAAAGTCTGGATGGGATGGTGCCTTAACTGACTCTCCTCTAGCTCCTTCATAGTGCCTTTCAGGTCACCCGTAGAGGCAGAGATTGCCTGGGAGTACTTGGCCCAGCGTCCTCAACCACAACCAGTGGTCGTTGAGCAGGAGCTGGCAGTGTCTGATAATCTTCTATCTATGTTAGTTCTAAAAAGGGCCATGTGGGGGTCAGGTTACTGGGTGGTTCTCTGGAGGGTCATTATAATAGTGAATTGGAGACCCCCCAAAAAGTCACATCTAAGCAGGTACTTGCGGTGTACTGGCCCTATCACCACCTAAGTGGACAGAGAGGGCTCGGTGCAGAGTTATCACATTTAATTTGATTTTCTTTTTCCCTCATTTAGCCGTCTGTCTTCTGAAGACCCTGCCCAACTCCTGACTACTTTTATCACCTTTCTCCATGAGCTTACCCTGTTGATTCAGACCATGCAGCGCCTTTTGCCCCCATATTTTTTCCTTACCCCTAGGCCGGAAAAAGGGGGCTAAGACTCCCTCCCTAGGCACGGCATCCTTCCCTGGGCCATTGGTTCCTACAGGGGTTGCCACTTTATTATGGGGGCCCAATTGTGTGCTTGTATTGGCCCTTCCGCACTCTCACCTCTATTGTTTCCCTGTTGCTGGAGGATGGGGTTCTTAATTGTTTGTTACAGCAGGAAATAAAGGTGAACTGCTATTTTTGTCTGAGATTATTTTGTTACTGTGCCTCCAAATTTTTTTGCTTTTGTCTCTGGTTTGGAGGGGAGGTGTGAGATTCAGCTATTCTAGTCAATTGAGCACAATTTAGGAAATAGAAGAAAACAAAAATGAATTGTTATGTCATTCAGCATTAGCCACTGTCAGTATTTCAAAATATTAGTTTTATAGTTGCTTTATATATTAACTAGCAGCCCAGTGCATGATATTTGTGCACATTAAAAGGGAATTAATTAAAGGAAATATTTTAATATTGCTATTTGCCCTTTCTCGATAATAGAAGTGTCAGAGATGGAAAAAAATTAGTAAAATGTATATGAAAATCTCCCTCCTGTCAGAGTCTGGGGCACACTGCAGGACCCAGAGTCAAGTCCCTGCCCACCCACACACGCTGCAAAATCCCACAAGACCCAGACCTGACTAGCCCCACCACCGTCAAGCCCTGTGGGGCAGGGACGCAGCCTCAGGTCCCCTGGCCTGGCGCTGGGCCGGGGGGCACATCCTCAGGTCCCCCATCAAGCCCTGCCAGGTGGGGAGCACAGCCTCAGGTCCCCCGGCCCGGCCTCAGGTCCCCTGGCACTGGGGCAGAGGGCATGGCCTCAAGTCCCCAGGCCTGGGCAGGAGGCACAGCCTCATGTCCCCTCAGCCCGGGCGCCAGGGTGGGGGACACGGCCTCAGGTCCCCTGGCCCTGACACGAAGGCCCAAGGGTGTGATGACCATTTTCATATTAGCTCTTTATTATATAGGATTATGCACCAATAACAGGTAATGTGTGATTTTTGCAAGTTCAGGATTAAATTTTTTTTCTGAACTATTTTCATTTAACATATGAGCTTTCTTCTTTTAAAAATAATTTTAAATACATGTCATTGGATGCATAAAAGAAGTACCATAATATAACTGTTGAACATTTAATGTTTACATTTTTCCTTATTATAAATAATGATTCCATGGAATTCTTCTATTTGTCTTTGTGTGAATGGTTATTTCCTCAAGATAGATTCCAAAAGGTCGAATTACTGAGTTAAAAATTTATGTTTCTGCTCAGCCAGTGTGGTTCAGTGGTTGAGCATTGACTCATGAACCAGGAGGTCATGGTTCCAACCCCAGTTAGGGCACATGCACAGGTTGCGAACTTAATCCCCAATAGGGGGCATGCAGGAGGCAGATGATCAATGATTCTCAACATTGATGTTTATATCCCTCTCTCCCTCTCCTTTCCTCACTCTAAAGTCAATAAAAATATATTTAAAAAGAAAGTAAATAATCAATGTGAAATTCCCAAACTCATGGAAGGAGCTAGATATTCAAATACAAGAAGGTAACAGAACACCTAATTATCTCAACATAAAAAAAAAAAAAACTTCTCCAAGACACATATTAAAGCTGTCAAAAGTTAATGACAAAGAAAGAATTCCCTGGTGGCTAGGGGAAAAAACAGTAACCTATCAACAAACCCCCATCACATTATCATCAAAATTTTCAGTAGAAACCCTACAAAGTAGGACAGAATTGAATGATATATACAAAATATTGAAAGTGAGAAACCACAAGCCGAGAAGAACATATCCAGCAAAGTTATCCTTTAAATATGAAAAAGAAAAAAGGTTTTCCCTGGCAAACAAAAGCTGAGAGAATTTACCACCCCTTCCTTATAAGAAATGTTGAAAATATTTCTTCTACCTAAAACAAAAACACAATAGTATACAATACTGTAAGATGATGGACAGAAGAAGGAAATTGCAACTCTACCTCAGAATAGGGTATTAAACAATTATAACACAAAGATTAATGCAGAAAAGGCATTAAAAATAACTATAACTACTGAACCTTGGTAATGAATGAACAACATAAAAATGGATCAATTGTGATAACAAAAGCATAAGAAAGGAGGAGGAAAAGGACTAAACTTGTATAGGTGAATGAAGATAAGATGCAAACAGAAAAAAGAGGACTATTTTTTAAAATATTTTTTATTGATTTTCGAGAGAAAGGGCGAGGGAGAGAGAGATAGAAACATCAATGATGAGAGAGAGTCATTGATCAGCTGCTTCCTGCATGCCCCCTACTGGGGATTAAGCACACAACCGGGGCATGTGCCCTTGACTAGAATCCAACCCAGGACCCTTCAGTCCACAGGCCAATGCTCTATCCACTCTATTAACTAGCTAGGGCAGAAAGAGGACTATTTTATGAGACATTTTTTTTACAGACCTAATGGTAAACACAAAACAAAAATCCAGAACTGAGATAAGAAACATTTTTAAAAAAAGGAAAGGAAATGGAGGGAGGAAGAAAACATAGAAAACCACAAAACCAAAATATCAGGCAGAAACATGAGGGAAAAGAAACAATGGAGATATACAGCAATCAGAAACAAAAGATAAAAGGGCTGTAGTAAGTCCTCATATAGCTATAATCACTCTAAATGTAAATGGGCTAAATTCAGCAATCAAAAGGCATAGAGTAGCAGGATGGATTAAAAAACAAGACCCTTCTAGCTAGTGTGGCTCAGCGGTTGAGCGTCGACCCAGGAACCAAGAGGTCACTGGTTCAATTCTCAGTCAGGGCACATGCCTGGGTTGCAGGCTCAATCCCCAGTGGAGGCAGTGCAGGAGGCAGCCAATCAATGGTTTCCTCTCTCATCGATATTTCTATCTCTCTATCTGTCTCCCTCTCTCTCTAAAAAGCAATTTTAAAATATATTAAAACAAAAAAACAAGACCTAACTATATGCAACCTTCAGGAGACTCATCTCAGCCCAAAAGATCAAAGTGAAGAGGGTGGAAGATGATACTCCAAACAAATGGCACCCAGAGAAAATTGGGTTTAGTCGCGCTTATATCAGACAAAATAGATTTTTCAAGACAAAGAGGTAACAAGAGACAAAGATGGGCATTTTATGACAAAAAAGGGGACAATCCATCAAGAAGACCTAATAGCGCTGGCCACTGTTTCTCAGTGGTTAGAGCATTGCCTGAGTACCAAAGAGTCTAGGGTTTGATTTCCAGTCAAGAGCACTTAACTGGGTTGCGAGTTTGCTCCCTGACGCCAGTCAGATTGCATGTGGGAGGCAACCAATCAAAGTATCTCTTTCACATAGATGTTTCTCTCTCTCCAGAGCCACACTGCAGCTGCCAGATCTGCACCAGGCCTCCCTTCCACTCTCATCCCTCTCGTCCACTGTTTCTGAAATCAATGGAAAAAGTATCCTCCAGTGAGGATTTTTTTAAAACACGACACTTATTAATTTATATGCACCTAACTTAGGAGCACCAAAATATTTAAAGCAATTATCAATAGAATTAAAGGGAGAACTTGACAATAAAATTGGGGGACTGACTTACAGTTATAGGTAGACCATCCAGACAGAAAGAAATATGGGCCTTAAGTGATACATTTGACTAGATGGACTTAATTATATTTATAGAACTTTCCATTAAATAACAAGAGATGGAAAGAACACCCTGAGATGGACTGGACTCTGAGTTGCTGGTGTTGGTGAGATAGTGGGTGTGTTCTTATTTGTTTGGAGGTTCGGCAGCACACCCCTGGGTCCAAGGCTCCTTTTTTGTGGCCCGTGCAGATGTAGCAACTGCAGTGTGGCTCTGGAAGCCAAACACTTCCTGATACTTGGACCACAGCAAGGGGAGTGTGTTCCAGGAGCCAACAGTGGAGTCAGCAGTTCCTGAATCTCCACCCGCCTTGTGACCTGGGTACCGACTCCCTTGGCAGGTCTTTTCTGTGGTGTTCTGGGCCATTCCCACAGCCTCAGCCGACATCCATTCTTTATATGTTTAAACCAGCCCTTTATGTGTTTTGTAAGCACCTGGTTCTCTGTGTAAGACTAGCAGAGGCTTGCCGGATCTGCAAATGAACCGCTACATGAGGACACTCTGAGTCATCCTAAGATGCCTGCCTCTACCGTTGGAGTGCCTGTCAGGGGACCAGCAGGACACAAGTGGAACCTGTAAAGTTTTCTACGAAGTTGTGCTTAATGAAAGGGCCATGTAGAGAGGTGTGAGCAGGGGTGAGGGACCAATAAGCAGTGCTGAGTGGGAGCTGGCTCGTGTGGGCTCCCGAGAGGTGTGTTAAATCATCGGAAATTTGGGAGCTGGATGCTCAATGCAGCCAATAATAAAAGCTTATTTTATTCTATTCTCTAAAGCACATATTGAGGTATGTTTAACATGTAGAGGGCTGTGCATATGTAATGTATACAGCTCTACGAGTTTGGGGGTAAGCATACACCTGTTAGTCATCACCACATCAAGGGCATCAGCCAAAGTTTCCTCCCATGCCCTTTATTATTTTGTTGGGTATGTGTGATAAGAATATTTATCATCATACTCAACACAGCAAATTTAAGAATATAACACATTATTGCTCACGACAGGCACTGTGCTGCAAAGTGATCTCCAGAGGTCATTTATCTTGCATAATTATTAGAATTTTCATTACATGAAATTACAATGTAATTATCATTTAAATGAATTATACTTCTGAAAGAAAGATACAAAACCCCACTTTCTAATTGTTTTCACTACATGTTACTGTCCTCTATGCTCTTGTAGTTAATTTTGTGTGTTGGGGCTGTAAGGTGGAAGGAGTGTCTAATCGTGAGAGAGGACACATCTCTCCCTGACACTGTGTTCCATGACATCCGCCCGTGGTTTGAAATCAGCCAGAGTTAGAATATTGACACCACGGAAATTGGCAAATGGTACAAATCAGACCTTGGCTTATTGTTTTGTTGATTGCCTAGACTTAAGGAAGTGATGGAGGAAATGTGATTAATGAGATTAAATGTACCTGAAACTGTGTGTTGTTTGTAGCTGTCCCAATGTGATAAATAGCATAAAAATGTGAGGAAATGCGTTTGCCATATTACAACATTATCATTTGACTCAGCAAAGAAGTTGCTCACATCACTGATGGATGAATGTCTGTGTTGTTTGTTTTTGCCTTACTCATGAACGTGAATGAAAATACCAAGTGACAATCGTGTCAGGACCACACTGGCAATTACAGATTGGTGATAGATACAAGGGTTTGACAAAAGTCAACTGAAACAATCTGTGAGTCCATGAAGTCTATGAAATTTACAATACATACTACACATTCCTTATGTGAGTCAGAATTATAAGAGTTAGAATTCTAATCAACTTCTATACATACGTATATGCATACTTTCCAATTTCCCCACCTGCCCACACACCAAGAACAAGCTGTCAAGCATTTACCAGCATGCCACAGCCACCAAGGGGTGGTCAGGCACCAGGAAAAAACATCTTCCCAATTTATTCCGTTTTTGTTAATCCTCACCCTAGGAAAAGCCATCTTCTCTATAGCAAGCTAAAGGAGCAGGGAGAGGGGTCAGTGCTCCTGCATCCCCTGAGAGCTGAGGAATGCAGCCACTCCCAGAACTGCAGGGAGTCCCGGAGGAGGTGTGAGGAGACAAATGTCCTTGCTGCTCACTCCCCCCACCCTCTGGTCTCCACTGGCTGAGCCCAACCGGCATCCTGGACAAAGGAGCTTCCTGAGTGGTGCCATCCACCTGGGCCAGCTCTGGGGTACAGAACAGGGCTGGGTAAGGACAGTCACCAGAACAGCAGGTAGAAGGGGGGCCCAGAAGCAGCAGAGAGGAACCGAGACATGGCCTGGGACACCTCCTGTGCCTGAGATGTGAGGGGTGGGGCCTGGCACAGGAGCACGAGCGTCAGCACCCCTGGTGCGGACAGCTGGGGACACAGGGTCCCCCAGGCCTGGAGCACAGGGGAGGAAAGGGCACTCCAAGGTGAACTTGAGAGGAAGCAGTGTAACCATCATCACAGGTCTGGACCTCGATAGCTCCCGTGATTCCAGGAGCTTCATGAGGGCATTGGGTTTGGATTGCTTTAAAAATTGTATCACAAAATCTTAGTTCACTGTCTCTGTCCTGTCCCTCAGCTGGGAGTACCTGTGAGACCCGAGTACCTCCTCCTGCCACACCTCTCTCAACAGCTAGCTGGATTCCCCATCAGTAAAGATGCTGTTTCCATGCTTGGTCACATCAGTCCTTGGCGCCCCGTTAAAAATAGTCACACCCACATAGATGGGGTCAAGGAGGCGCACTCTGCTATGGACTGAATGCTTGGGTCCTTCCCGCTCCCGTAAAACCCGTGGATATTGAAGCCCTGACCCCCAACGAGATGGTATTTGGAAACGGGCCCCTTGAGAGGTAATGGGGCGCAGATGAGGTCATGAAGGCGGGGCCTGCACGAGGGGATGAGTGCCCAGCCCTGAAGACACCCCTCAGGACAAACCTCCCAATTTGGGGGAGACCCCCTTTCTTGGAGATCTCGGGCTTGCCCTGATGTTTCTGTTCAGTCTTTAGATTTATGTGGGGGAGGGTCAGAGGGTTTTGGGGTGAGGCGGTACCCCTTCTTGCCTGCCTGAAGCAGCGCAGTTTGGAGAGCTGCTGTGGCGGCCGAGGAAGGGAAAGCCTAAATTAATCTTTTGGGGTCTCCATGGACACGTGGGCCCTTTCGCCACCCGTCCTCAGGGGCAGTGAGTTTCTGGGTTGCCCCGAGGGAACTGGCTGCTTGTGGGACAGGAGCCCATCCGTACATTCTGAGAAATACTATTTATTCTCAGATTCCTGAAAGTTTGAGGCTGGCAAAGACTTTTAATATGGCCAGTTTCCCCCAGCGGGCCACCTGCCCCTCGCCATTTCCCGAGGGACACACAGTGTGCCCACAGGGACGTGGACCATGTCCTTCCCTCAGGGCATGGCTCTCCACGCCCGAGGCATGGTGTCCCTGCACGGCTCAGGCGGCCATGACTTGACCCTGCTTCCCCTGCCACATTCTACCCACCTTTCTGCTCTCCTTCCTGTGGACTCACTGCGCCTCCAGGCATCCGGGCCTTTCATTCCAACCTGGCTCTTCCAGGATGGGCGGGGCCCGCGGACGCAAGCGCACGCACAGAGGGGCGGGGCTTCGTGAGGACGCCCAGCCGCTCCTCACGCTCCTGACGCTCCTCACGCTCCTCACGCTCCTCACACGGGGTCTCCCCGCAGGGCAGACTGTGGACAGGAACCAATCCAGTGCCAGGAGCCACCTCCCTCCCGCCCCCAGGTCTGTGTGCGCAGGCGCAACCTGAGGGGGCAGGGCTTCTTGGGAAGCCATTGTCTCAGTGTGAGTGAGAGGGGACTTCCGGTGTGTGGCAGGCAGCGCAGCCATGCAGGCTCCCAAGGAGGAGGAGGTCGACGGAGGAGGCAGCATGGACGGTGGTGCTGGGTCACCCATTGGCCCAGGGAGCGCCGTGGGCCCTGGAGACCAGGACAGCACCAAAGAGGAAAGCCTTGCCGCCGAGGGAGCCCCCCAGGTCGAGGGAACCCCCCAGGTCGAGGGCCCCCCCCTGGTCGAGGCGGCCTCGAAGGTTGAGGCGGCCTCGCAGGTTGAGGCGGCCTCGCAGGAGTCGGGGCAGGCTGCAGTGGCCTCTACCTCCCACAGAGGTCTGGGACGCCCAATGTCGGAGTTGTATCCTTTCCAAGGAGCCCCCTCCCCCTCCCGTGGGAGGGAAGGGTGAGGGTGAGGGGCTGGGCGGGAGGTGGGGGACGCAGGCGGACGGGCAGGATAGGCTTCTGGGGCTGCGGGTTGGGAGGCCTGAGGGGCTTATGGGACCGAGGTGGCTGGGGAAGCAGCTGTGGTGGCCTGGAGACATGGGGTGTGGCCCGGAGACACGGCAAGTGGCTCACGAGGGGCTGTGGTCCAGAGTCCTTGAAGGGTCATCCTGGAGGGTCTTGGGGGGGCTGGGGGGGGGGGCCTGGGGCAGGACCGGCCTCTGGTGGGCAACGGGGCCTGACCCCACAAAGTCGGTGTGGATGGAGCCTTTACCTTAACTCCACCAGCACCCTCACGGTGCCTTTCCTGACCTACGTGGATGCGGAGGTGGCCCGCAGATACCTGATGGCAGGTGCCGAAACCTACCACGGGAGGATTCACTGGGACCTCAGAGTGGCTGACAGTGACCTGTTCATGTAAGTTCCAGAAGGGACGGGGTGGGAGTAGCGGCAGGAGGCGGGCGGGCGGATCTCTGGCCCAGGGGCGCTCTCTTGACATGTGGGGACCCCAAGGATGGGGGTCTGAGGATGGCCGCGGGGCACCGGGCCATTGGAGGGTCTGCCGCAGCCTGAGGACCTCTCTGATGGAGGAGTAGGTCTAATTGCCACCTGGGGGAGGGGTTGGAGTGAGGAAGGCGCCGAGTTCTCGCCTCTAAAATGCTTTTCTCCTCCCTTCACTCTTAGCCGCTTAACTGCTGAAGACGCTGACCTCCTGCAAATTTCTACAGCTTCCTTGCTCCACCGGCTTGCCACCGTGGTGCAGACCATGCAGCACTTTGTGCCCCAGTTTCGTTCTAAGTGTCAGTCCCCAAAGGGGAATTGAGGCCCCAGGAGTGTCCGGTCCTAGGAAGTACATCCTTCCCTGGGGCCATGGTTTTTGCAGTAGCTGCCCTTTTATTTGGGGATGTGGGGTTTGTTGTTTGCCTACACTAGCCCTTGGGCACTCTCTGCCCTCTTGTTTGAGTGATGCTTAAATATTGCCTAAATCAGTAATAAAAGTGAGCTACTATTTTGTATCTGAGTTTCTTTTCAGCATCCAGCTTTTCTTGTCTTTGTCCTTGGGTTGGAGGGGAGGTTCTGGGGTTCAGATATTCAAGTAGTACAGGCAATGGAAGATGGCTTAATGAATGAAAAGTACTTGGATCTTGTCATTCAACAGTTTGGAACACTTTTATAGTTTTAGAATTGTTGGTCTACATTAAATGTATAACAGTTGTTATGCACAAGTAAGATTTTTCAGTTAGCATTGATTTTTTCCCCCTGAAATTTTCTCATCTAATATCTGGGCCTTAGGTCTTATTGAATGGATTCATAGAAGATGCATTATAATGTCATTATTCAACATGTGAATCATTTTCATTTTCCCTATTATACATAGTGTATTAATGGGCTTATTGTATATAATCTCTGCATGAATGGTGGTTTTCTTAAGATAGATTCCACAGGTAGATCTACAAAGCAAACTTGATTTCCAGAAAATGTGCCCACCCACGCCAGAATGCTGTCCCCACAACCCTGTCACTGCTGGAATTGTTTCCTGCCACCAAACACACACACACACACACTCACACACACACACACTCAGTTTGCATGAGCAGAGCAAAGAATCCAGAAACACTAGAATAAGAATTGTGTGCTTGCCCTGGCTGGTTTGGCTCAGTGGATAGAGCGTCGGCCTGCAGAACAAAGGGCCCCAGGTTCAATTCTGATCAAGGGCACATGTCTGGGGTGTGGGCTCAATCCAGTGTGCAGGAGGCAGGCGAGCAATGATTCCCTCTCATCTTTGATATTTCTATCTCTCCCTTCCTCTCTGAAATCAATAAAAATATTTTTTTAAAAAAAGAATTTTGTTCTTTACTGTCCTTGTTTCAGGTCAGAGAAGAAAAGTACTGGGGCAACTGGTTAAGACTTGGGGAAAATATAAGTAAAAACAAAATGCTCTGTATGCCAGCACTATGCTATGTACTTACCGACATTGTTATATATAATGCTCACAACAACCCAGTGAGCTAGATACTATTATACCTTTTGAGGCACAGAGAACCTAAGTAACTTTCTCAAGGTCACCCAGCTAAGAAGAGTCAGAGGCTGGATTTGAATTTTTATTTGATTCAAGCACCCACCTTCTTAGCCACGGTGTCATACCTACCTGAGCACTGCCACCTGGAGCCACCAGGACGCTGGGGTAGCGCTTTCCCTTCCGGTGGCTCTGGGGGACGTCCATGTGACTAATGCCAAGTGCAGGAATGGACAGATGCAGGGCAAGTAGAAAAGAAGGTTGGTAAGAACCCCCGCCCTCTTTCAGGTGGCTTTCCTATTCTCCCAGGTCCTTTAATATCTTGAAACACTTGACCCTCTTTGAACTGGGGGTACAATGCTGATACCTGTTTCCCTGCCTTCCCCCCTCCTCAACTATGAAGAGGGCTCTTTTCGGGTACTTTCAGTAGCTAAGAAATAAAAAATAGAACTAAATCTTCTGCCAACCCAGGAAACGTCTCCAGAAAGGCAGCAGAAAAGCAGTTTTGTTATTGCGTAACCATTGCACCAGGACCTGGTGGACATCCCAGGCAATGTGCTAAGGGATTCCAAGGACAGAAAGAAATGTAACCCTTTTGTCTAGCTAAGCCGATATACTCGGAGGTGCGGGGCCATCTGCCCCTCCCCCCCAGCCCCCAACCCCCATCCCCAACGCCGCCGCGTGTCCGGGACCTCCGCACTCCGCCGCCCCGCCAGCCCCCTCCGCCCCGCCAGCCCCCTCCACGCTGTGCCCTTGCGCCCTGTAGACCCGGCCACATACAGGTTCTCAAGATGTGCGGATCTCGTCCTCAAATAAGAGAACCTGACACCACCAGGGCTCACATGTAGTTCATCCTAAACTTACCTGATAACTGGGGTGACCGTGTGTATCAGATCACTGGGTTTTTGTTTGGTTGGTTTTTTTTAAAAAAAATATTCTTAGCCCTCTCCGGTTTGGCTCAGTGGATAGAGCGTCGGCCTGCGGACTGAAGGGTCCCAGGTTCGATTCCAGTCAAGGGCATGTACCTTGGTTGCGGGCACATCCCCAGTGGGGGGTGGTGTGCAGGAGGCGGCTGATCGATGTTTCTCTCTCATCCATGTTTCTAACTATCTCCCTCCCTTCCTCTCTGTAAAAAATCAATAAAATGTATTTTTAAAAAAGAAGCCTAAACTTCATTTAAAAATTTTTTTTACTGATTTCATGGATAAAGGAAGAGGGAGGGAGGGAGAGAGAGAGAGAGAGAGAGAGAGAGAGAGAGAGAGAGAGAGAGAGAGAGAGAGAAAGAGAGAGAAACTTCAAT
This sequence comes from Myotis myotis, assembly GCF_014108235.1. Classification (NCBI taxonomy): domain Eukaryota; kingdom Metazoa; phylum Chordata; class Mammalia; order Chiroptera; family Vespertilionidae; genus Myotis; species Myotis myotis. Next base: position 11,662,378 of record NW_023416346.1, read on the forward strand.
GATAAGAGAGAATCATTGATCCGCTGCCTCCTGTACGCCCCACACTGGAGATCGATGCCGAAACCCGGGCACATGCCCTGACCAGGAATCCAACCGTGACCTGTTCATTGCTGAGCTCTCAACTGAGTCTCATGGAAGAGGCTGGTCACTGGTGTTTTGGACCGAATGTTTGTGTTCCCCCCATTGCCTCAAAGTCACATATTGAAGCCCTAAACCAGGGGTCCTCAAACTACGGCCCGCGGGCCACATGCAAATACAAATATTGTATTTGTTCCTGTTTTGTATTTTTACTTCAAAATAAGATATGTGCAGTGTGCATAGGAACTTGTTCATAGTTTTTTTTAAACTACGGTCCGGCCCTCCAACGGTCAGAGGGACAGTGAACTGGCCCCTGTTTAAAAAGCTTGAGGACCCCTGCCCTACACCCCGTGTGGCTGTACTGGGAGATGTGGCCTTTTAGGAAGTAACCAAGGTTAAATGAGTCCCGGAGGATTAGCTCCTTATAAGAAGACACCAGAGCTCGCCTGCACTACCTCCCCCGACTCTGACTCTCCCCCCTCCCCTCCCCCTCCTCCTCCTCCTCTATGTCTCTTTCTCCTCTCCTCCCCCCTCCCTTCCTCTCTCTCCATCCCCGTGCACGGAGGAAAGGCCATGTGAGGACATAGGAGAAGGTGGCCACCCGAAAGCCAGGACGAGTCCTCCCAGAAGCTGAATTTCCTGGCACCTTGACTGTGGGCTTGTAGCCTGCAGCTCCCTAAGGAAATACATGTCTGCCGTTTACGCCACCCGCACGCTGGTATTTTGCTAGAGCAGCGCTAGGCTGATGCAATTGACATGGTCCAAGCGGGAATGGACACCTTGTATCTGTGTGACGCGAGCGAGTTTTGCAACTTGGAGCCAGGTGTACCCTGAAGCTCAGCTTCCACCCCCCCACAGAGACCCCAGGACGGGCCCTAGCGTGCTTGGTGTTTCCATTGCAAAGAGCTGTTTCCCAGGCCCTGGAAAAGGCTCTTCCCGGGTCAGGCCTTTACAATAGCGACGCGCCTCCTGCACTGGACCGCGGGTGCGGGCTGCCTGCGCCCTGGTGCTGGATGGTGCGGGGGAGCAGCTGCTGAGGGCATTCCCGTTTGGAGGGCCCACCCCCGTCTCGTCCACACCCTGAGCGTCCTCGCCTGTCTCACCACCTTGCGATGCTCCTGGGCCCTGGGGTCTGGCTTACTGAGTGTGTGGCTCAGAGCTGGTTTGTGCGAGGCCTCACCTGGAGAATGCGAGTGGGTCCTGCCTCAGGCAGCGCACGGGTTGGGTGTGGAGCCACAGCTGTGGTCTCCTGACTCTGGTCCCCAGTTTCGACAGCTCGGGGTCCTTTTCTGTGCCCGCGTTTGACGTGAGGACAGGCTGCCTGTGTCGTGGAACGCAGGCAAAGGACACGTGGGAAGGCTGTCCTCATATTCAGAGGCTCCGCCCTTGTCCCTTCCCGTGGGACAGCCTTAGGGACTGCCGGGGACTGAGCGTGAGCTTCACGGGGGGCACGTGTCAGTGCATTTACACCCTAAGACTTGGACTCCCCAAGTGGCTTTCTGTTGATGAGCACGATGGCTTTCTGCACATGTAGGTAGTGCCGAGTGGCCAGTCACAGGCTGCTTCTTGTCTCCTGCAGGAAAAGAAATTTACACGCTTTCCAAGAGGCAGAGAGAGAAGATACAAGCTTTCTGAAGTCAATGCTTTCTGAAAGGGGTGTGGGGGTGTCTCCTATGTTAACAGGGAGAACTAAGCCTCTTATTTTTAACTTTTCCACCTTCTTATAGTTGCTGTCTCTAAAAAGATGTTGCATCCTGCAAACTTGCTGAACTCCCTGATGAGCCAGTGGCACCTTTGTAGAAACCATCAGATTTTCTCTGCTGCAAATAAAGGCCGTGTTTCTTTCCTTCCAGCCTTTTCTTGCATGATTCCTCTCCTCATTATTGGCTGTTGTTGTTGTTTTCTGTCTGGTAGGTTTCTGGAGGCCAGACATGACGATTTCCCCCTAAGTGCTGGTACCTTTATAGTCCTAGACGTACAGTGTGGGGCAAAAGTAGGTTTACAGTTGGGAATATGTGAAACCGAGTTTATTCTTATGTTATTGTTTATTAGTTATTGTTTAATTTTTCCATATGGACAACTGTAAACCGATTTTGCCCCACCCTGCATTTTTTTGAGCTTTGTTCTGGATGCTGTTAAGTAACTTGGAAATAGTTGGATCCTTTAGAGTCTGGCTCCGAAGATTTGCTGTGTTTGTGTTCCCCCCATTGCCTCAAAGTCACATATTGAAGTCCTAAACCCCGTGTGGCTGTATTGGGAGATATGGCCTTTTAGGAAGTTACTAAGGTTAAATGAGGTCCTGCAGGATTAGCCTCCTTATAAAAGAAGACACCAGAGCTCCCCTGCACTACCTTCCCCAATGACTTCTTCTTCTCCTTCTCCTTCTTCTTCTCCTTCTCCTTCTCCTTCTCCTTCTCCTTCTCCTTCTCCTTCTCCTTCTCCTTCTCCTTCTCCTTCTCCTTCTCCTTCTTCTTCTTCTTCTTCTTTCTCTCTCTCTCTCTCTCTCTCTCTCTCTCTCTCTCTCTCTCTCTCCCTCTCTCTCCATCCCCATGCACCGAGAAAAGGCCATGTGAGGACATTTTTCCCACACTATTGAGGCAAGACCCTTCTGAGCACCCCGCCCCATGCCTCCCGAATCATGAGGTCTGCCATCCTGACCGGCGGGGACAGCCACCAGTCCCTGTCCTGTGTGAGCGCTGGGCAGTAGCACCTTTCACCCCTTCAGTGGTTCTTGCCCAGCCTCACGTAGTCCCCTCATGCACGTATGCTGATCAGTGGTCAGTGGGATACTCCAGGGGACCCTCTGTGGATACGCAGGGTTCTCGCCCTCTGCCACCTTCCCTCTGCGCCTCAACCCCGCAAACTCCAGGTGCTGAGAACTTCAGCTCCTTCTCCTAAACGTGGGATGGCCACTGGCCTCTGCCAGGAAACTCCCTCCCCAGACAGTCCTCGGGCAAGTGCCGGGCACACCTCCTGTTTCTTATCGCCCAGACGGCACTGTCTTTCCTTGCTTGATGCCCATTTTCTTTACGGCCTGCGCTTCATGTATTGTGTCTGGTTTGGGGGGTTCTTTCAAGTAAGTGGCAGGGTCAGTGCAGTCCCTGTTACTCCATTTGTGTGAACAGAGTCTGTCACTGGGGAACTTGGAGAACATTTGAGTTGGAGGGAGAGGGAGAGAGGTATGTCGATGGGGATACTGCTAGTGGTCATGGTGACAATGAAGCATCTCACCTGACAACGTGCAGCTGCTGTAGTGGCTACAGGGAGGGTCTCCATCCTCCATCCATCTCTCCTTCCCTCCCCTCCTTTTTTTGTAATTGGCTTTTTATCTTCCTTCCTTCCTCCTATTATTCTTGCTTCCCTTCCCCTCTCTTTCTTCCTTCCTTGCTGTCTTCCTCCTTCTCTCTTTCTCTTCCTCCCTTTCTTGCTTTTTTCTTCTTTTTCCTTTCTTGCCTCTTATTTTTTAGAAATTGTCAATGAACAGAAGAGAATTCAGCCATTTTACAATACTGTCCACTCTCTTCTGCTCCTCACTCTTCCATTATGGTTCTAGTACATTTTGTTCATTTATGAAAATTTGGATATTTATTGGTTAAAATAGTACAGTGCATGGATGTTCTTTGTGACATTGCCAACAAAGGGCACATGAGGACTCCAGGGCTCCATTCCTCTATGCTAGCAACTAATGAGCTGGCAAAAAATATCAGATCAACATTTTCAGAAGTCTGGAATCTAGTCAAAAATGTACCATGAGGGCCTGGCCGGCATGGCTCAGTGGAAGAGTGTCAACCTATGAACCTGGAGGTCACAGTTCCATTCCCGGTCAGGGCACGTACCCAGGTTGTGGACTCAATCCCCAGTGTGGGGCGTGCAGGAGGCAGCCAATCAATGATTCCCTCTCATCATTGATGTTTCTCTCTTGCTGTCTTGCTCTCTCTTCCTTCCTCTCTGAAATATAGATAAATTTAAATGTACCAGTAGGGAAAAGCTTGGTGAAAAAAGAAGGTGCTGATTTGTGGTAGGGGAATGTGGTGACATTTTAAATTGCCTGCCCAACATCCTTAATATCCAAATCAGCAGAGGCTGGAGCAGACAGCCAGCAAACCTGGTGCAGGTTGCTTGTGCCATCACCTTCCCTGCTCCCTTCTCCTTTGAGCGGAGAGGCTTACACAGGGTGTACACAACAGGGATTAGGATCTGTGTGAATATCCTTAAATTCTGCCCTCCACAGAAAAGGATCGGGGAAAGGCCATGTCTGTGAATTACAATTTCCTCCTTTTATGCTTTTGTATCATGGAAGTTTTTGACTTAGAGCACTTGTCAGTTTTTAAATGAAGAACCAATGAATATTAGAGTGTATTCTATATAATAAAAGCCTAATATGCAAATTGTCCCCTCTGGCGGTCGTTTGCCAAGGAGACCGGGAGTTTGGCCGCTCGCTATGATGTGCACTGACCACCAGGGGGCGGTACGGAACATAGCGGGCATCGGCGACATGCTGTGACCTCTCACCAGCTACCTGGAGAGGGGGTGACAGGGATGGAGGTGCGGTGAGAATGTGGGGTGTCCGCCAAGCTGGCTCTCACTCCCCCTGCTACCCTCCCCTGGGATGCCAGGGCTCACACACCGGGGAAGCCCCTGCACTCAGGTGCCGGGCACCCACAAGGAGCCCACCCGCACCCACGTAGCCTCTTCAGGGTGAGTCGGGCCACAGCCACTGGGACCACAGGAGCCAGTCGGGCTTCCCTTGGGTTCATGCAGGAGCCAGTCTGCAAGGCCGGCAGGGAGAGAGCATGCTACCCTCCCAGCTTCTGTGCAGCGCTGCTGAGTGGCCCATTGGCCCACGCTGCACCCCGGCCCATGGTGTCCAGCCTCACTCACTGCAACTCTGCGTGGGGATTCGGGCACCGTGACTCAGGCAGAGGAGGGTAAGCAGGGGCCCCGGGGGCCCAGGTGCTGCCCAGGGCCCAGAGGTTAGCTGGTTGCGCTGGAATGTCTGAGGGGTGTCCTAGATCCTAAGACTGGTCAGGAATGTCTGGCCGGCGGGCTGTATAAGGCCCACGAAATCATTTGGTCTGGCCCTGCCAAGGCATTAGGGGTGAGTTAATTAAATGTTTGACCATATATATAGCAGCTAATTCCTAAGTTGATGATTTTGTATGGCCCGTGAATGATGTTATACAATATCCAAATGGCCCTTGGAGGAAAAAAGGTTCCCCACCCCTGGTCTAAGATAATAAAATCCTGTGAACCCCAGCTTTCTCTTCGCCCCAGAGAGGTCACACTCATTCTTTCCATTTTGGGGGTGAGGCTTTTTGTTTGGCTCTCTAAGGTCCCTCAGCAAGTTTCCTAAATAAAAGCTGGAATCCGAATGCCTCCTCTGGCATCGCCCTCTGCCCCAGGGCCTCCCTGCCCACCCAGCGCAAGTTCGGGTGCTGGAAGCAGAACCGGAAGCAGCCTGACACGGAGGACAGTGGCTCTGAGCGTGGGCTTTGTAGCCAGACTGCAAGGACTCCGTCGAAGGCTCTGTCCTGGAGAGCTCGGTGACCTTTGACCAATAGCCACCAGCTCTGGACCTAGGCTTCTGGGTCTGGTGACTGGAGATGGTAGAATACCTGCCTGGCAGGGTTGTCTTGAGAAGTAATTCAAGTGAATATACTTAAAGTGCTTGGAATAAGGACCCATACAAAGTCAGTGTCGTGTAAAGGTTAGCAACCATATTTCATTGTTTTGCTGTTGTAGCCATCACTATAGCTGCATAAGAAATCACCCCCAAAGTTAAGCCATTTAAAACAGCCCCATGTTGGGGGGGGGGGGGGGCTCAAGTTGTTGGCAGAGTAAGTGGATCTTGCTTGCAACTCCTCACAGAACCAAACTGGAAATTACAACTAAAGTGGAAAAAATCACCCTGAATTACCAACTAAAAACTATCTGAAGAGGAGACTTTTAAGCAAGGACTGGCAGAAGAAACCGTCTTGAGACTGGTAGGAAGGGCAGAGACCCTAAAGGGGCTGGCCCTGCTCCTACAGGTGGCAGGCCGAGGTTATGGAGGGGATATCTCAGCTGTGGGAGGTTCCCTCTGAGGGGCGTGAAGTCTAAACCCCAGACCAGGCTCCCCAACCCGGAACACAAGAGCCAGGAACAGGCAGCCTCATAGCATTCAGCTGCGAAAGGCCGCAGGGTTTATGTCCACCAAGGGGAGGCAGAGCCTGCTGGAGACAAAGCCACCCTTTTAAAGGGCCAATGCACAATTTTTCACAGCCACTTACCCTGGGCTCCTGCAGAGGAAGGGTGGTGCAGACTGGAGCTGCCTGAAGAGAGTCTGGGTGGCTCTGGGGAGAGATGTGGGAGAGCAGCCGCTAGGATCCCAGGGCTGGGTCATCCTCTACTACTGCAGCTGCCATTTTTCTTGGAAGAAACAATCCCCTCCAAGCAGCATCAGCCTGGAGAAAAGCAATTATCCCACCCTGCGTCTTAAGCCCTGCTGAGGAGTCAGCGGCATCGGCTAGGCAGGCATAGAGGTCTGAGTGGTCTCAGAGGGTGTCATAGACTGGCTTTTGCAGAGGAGCATTCCCCCCACTTTCCCATGAATCTGACTGGCACTTCCCCCTCTCAGGAGATCAGATAGAAAGACCCTTCTGGCTTCTGGCAGACCCAACCTCTGTGTTCCAGAAGTCACACCCACTTAACTACTAGGGGCTCCGCCCAACTGAGGTCATGGAAAAAAATCTGGGACAGACTCAGACATGTGGCTCTGGGGCAAAGAACACATCCACCATCTTCCCTGAAGTCTGACCAGCACCTCCCCCTCACAGGAGATCCAATAGTCCCATCCTCCAGATTCCGCCAGAGGCTCTTTCAGAGACAGCCTTTTCAGTGACTAAGCCTAACAGCCAGCTGGCAGGCTGAGGCAGGCAGAGGCAGATTCCTGGGGTGCCTTTGGACATTTGCTGACCTTCCCCTAGGCCCTGTGCTGGTAAAACCAGGCCTTGAAACATGGCTTGGTCCTTCCCATGTTCAACCAAGCCCAGCAGAGGCAGCCACAAACTATGGATCACTTTTCATTTCAGATAGGTTGCCAAGGGCAAAGCATAGACAGTGTCTGACATTGCCTTACACCAGAGAACCTCACCTAAGGCCTAGAACCAACACACCAAGTGGCCAGCTTCAGACAGCATTGGAGCAGGATCCAATAAGCTTCACAAACAGCATACCCACAGGGAGATCACAGCAGGCACTAAACTGCTGCAGAAAACTCCACTTTATTTTTCTTTATTCTTTTCTTTTTTTATACTTTTCTATTTTTTTCTTTTAATCTGTTTTCCTTTATATTTTTTACTAGAGGCCTAGTGCACAAATTCGTGCATGGGTGGGGTCCCTCAGAGTGGCCTGTGGGGATCAGGCCCCAGCTTGCACCCCCCAGCCTCACAGCTCTGCAGCCCCACCTGGCACCCCGCCTTGGCCTGGCACCGCCCCCTCACCTGCTCCACCATCCCGCTTGTGGGGCGATCAATCGGGGGCTAGGCCCACCCCCCCACCCGGCTCCCTCATTGCCTGGGAGCTGGGAGGGTGGCCCCACCCCCCGCCACCGCCACTGCCACTGGTCACTGTCTGTCGGATGATCAGTGGGGCAATCAGGCCTCTGCTCAAACCCGACTTGGCCTGGCACTGCCGCTCACCTGCTCCACCATCCCACCAGGGTCCCACTCTTGTCGGGGCCCATTGGGGCCGGCAGCACCTCCACTGCCACCCACTGCCAGCGCTGTGTTGCCAACGCCCGCCATATTCCACGCCACCCCCTGGTGATCAGTGCACATCATAGCGAGCAATCGAACTCCTGAGGGAACAATTTGGATATTAGGCTTTTATTATATAGGATTTTTCTCTTTCCTTTTTTATTCTATTATTTCTTTTCTCATCCTTTCTTTTCTTTTCTTTTCTTTTTAATATATTTTATTGATTTTTTACAGAGAGGAAGGGAGAGAGATAGAGAGTTAGAAACATCGATGAGAGAGAAACATCAATCAGCTGCCTCCCGCACATCTCCTACGGGAGATGTGCCCGCAACCCAGGTACATGCCCTTGACCGGAATCGAACCTGGGACCTTTCAGTCCGCAAGCCGACGCTCTATCCACTGAGCCAAACCGGTTTCGGCCTCATCCTTTCTTTTCCATTTTTCTTTTCTATTCTTTATTTTTTTTCCTTTCATATTCTTTTCTTCTTGTATTATTTTTTTCATTTTCCTTTTATTATTTTTTTCTTTTATTTTTCTTTTTGGTTGTTGTTTTTTGTTGTTAGTGGTGGGGTCTTTTGTTTGTTTGTATTTGTTTGTTGTTTTGTCAGCACCTGTACAACAGCTTGCATGATGTGGTCAGTGTTAAGCCACACAGTCAGTCAGCCTGAGGGTCAATCTCACCCATGAACAGGTCAACAGCAATAAAGACCCAATTACAACAGGAGGGCCCACATAACCCACACAAGGGACATTCCTTGAGCATCCAGCTCAGGAGATCAATGAGACTGCACCACTGGGTCCCACAAGACACCTACTACATAAGGCTACACCACAAAGACTGGGAGTCCTAGCAGGTCCATCTAATACATAGAAACAAACAAAGAAACAGCTAAAATGGAGAGACAAAGAAACAAGCTCCATAAGAAAGAACAGGAGAAATCTCCAGAAAAGGAGCTAAATGTAATGGAGGCAAGCAATTTATCGGTTATAGAGTTCAAAGTAATGCTTATAAGGATACTCAAGAACTTAGTAAGAATTACAAGGAACTTAGTGGGAACTACAAAAACATGAAAAGATGCATAGAAGCTATGAATAAGATTCAATTAGAAAAAAAAGAGAATCAATTGGAAATAAAGAATACCACATCTGACATCCAGAATACACTGGAAGGGCACTGCTGGGTGGCTCAGTTGGTTGAAGCTTTGTCTCATAAACCAAAAATTTGTGGGTTCAATTCTTGGTCAGGGGCACATACCTAGGTTGTGGGTTCAGTCCCTAGTCAAAGCGGGTATGGGAGGCAACAGATCAATATTTCTTTCTCATATCAGATTAGTGTTTCTCTCTTTCTCTTTATTCCTCTCTCTCCAAAAATCAATAGAGTCATGTACTCAGGTGAGAATTTTTTTTAAAAAGAATATAATGGAAAAAATTAAAAGTAAGTTGAATGAAGCAGAGGATTGAATCAGCTATTTGAAAGACAAGGTAGAAAAAAAAAAACACCTAATCAGAACAGCTAAAAGAAAAAAAGGACTAAAAAAAATAAGGATAGTTTAAGGGAACTTTGGGGCAACATGAAACATAATAACATCTGCATCATAATGGTACCAGAGGAAGAAAAATGTGAGCAAGGAATAGAGAACCTATTTGAAGAAATAATGACAGAAAACTTCCCTAACTTGGTGAAGGAAAAAGTCACACAAATTCAGGAAGCACAGAGAGTCCCAATCAAAATGAATCCAAACAGACACGCAACAAGACACATCATAATTAAAATGGCAAAGGCTAAAGACAAAGAGAATCTTAAAGGCAGCAAGAGAGAAATAGTTACCTACAAGGGAGTTCCCATAGGGCTATCAGCTGATTTCTCAACAGAAACACTTCAGGCCAGAAGGGATTGCATGAAATATTCAAAGTAATGAAAAGCAAGGACCTGAAACTAAGACTACTCTATCCAGTAGTAGATAGAGACTAAAAACTAAAAATAAAGAATAGAAAAGAAAAATGGAAAAGAAAATCAATGATATAGAGACATAGAGACTAAAACAATACAAAAGATGAATGGAAAAGCAAGGCTAGAATTTAAAATAGAAGGTAAAATAATGAGATTCCCAGACAAAAAAGGGCTAAAAGAGTTCTATTACCACCAAACCAGCATTGCAAGAAATGTTAAAGGACTGCTTTAAGAAGATGAAAGAGAGAGAGAGAAGAACATAGGTATAAAGGAAAAAATGGCAATAAATAAGTACCTATCAATAATAACTTTAAATGTAAAAGGATTAAATGCTCCAATCAAAGGAAATAGGGTAGCTGAATGGATAGGAAAACATGACCCATATGCCCACCTCAGAACAAAAGATTCACGGAGGCTGAAAGTTGAGGGATAGAAAAATATATTCCATGCAAATGGAAACAAACAAACAAAAAAGCTAGGGTACCAATACTCATATCTGACAAAATATACTTCAAAACAAAGGCCATGAACAACAGCCAAAAAGGTCACTAGGGGATAACTCTAACAAGAAAATATAACCCTTGTAAACATATACACACCCAATGTATGAGCATCTAAATATATTTTTAAAACTCTTGGTAGACTGCAAGGGAAAGATCAATAGCAATACAGTCATAGTAGAGGACTTTAACACCCCATTGTCATCACTGAATAGATCTCCCAGACAAAAAATCAACAAGGCAATAGTGACTTTAAATGACAAACTAGATCAGATGGATTTAATTGATATTACAGAACATTTCATTCCAAAGCTCAGGATATACATTCTTCTCAAGTGCATATAGGGCATTCTGAAAGATAGACCACATGTTAGGACACAAAATAAGTCTTAACAAATTCAAGAAGATTGAAATCATATCTTCTTGGATCACAATAGCATGAAACTAGAAATCAACTATGATAAAAATAACTCAAAAACACTTAAACACGTGTAGGCTAAATCACATGTTATTAAACAATGAATGGGTTACCAGTGAGATCAAGGAAGAAATTTTAAAATGACCTGAAAACAAATGAAAATGAATACACAACAACCCAAAATCTATGGAGCACAGCGAAAGCAGTCTTGATAAGGAAGTTCATAGCATTACAGGCCTACCTCAAGAAGAAGCAAGAAAAATCTCAAATAAATAATCTAACCTTACAACAAAAAGAACTAAAAAGAGGACAAGAAAAGCCCAGAGAAAGCATAAGGAAGGAAATAATAAAGATCAAAAAGAAAATCAATGACATAGAGACATAGAGACTAAAAACAATACAAAAGATCAATGAAACCAAGAGCTGGCTCTTTGAAAAAATAAACAAGTTTGATGAACCTTTAGCCAGGCGCATCAAAAAAACAAAGAGAGCCCTGTCCAGGTAGCTCAGTTGATTAGAGCATTGTCCCCGAAATGCCAAGGTTGTGGGTTCAATCCTCAGTCAGGGTACATACAAGAAACAACCAATGAATGCATTAATAAATAGAACAACAAATTGATGTTTCTCTCTCTCCCTTCCACTCTCTTTAAAATCAATCTTTTTTTTTTTAAGAAAAAGGTACAGAGAGAGGAGCCAAATAAATAAAATCAGAAACGAAAGAAGTAAAATAACAACTGACACCATATAAATACAAATGATTGTAAGAAAATACTATGAACAACTATATGCCAACAAGCTGGACAACCTGGAAGAAATGGACAAATTCCTAGAAAAATATAATCTTCCAAAACTGAATCAGGAAGAATGAGAAAGCCTGAATAGGCCAATAACAACTGATGAAATTGAAGCAGTAATAAAAAAAACTCGCAGCAAACAAAAGCCCTGGCCCAGACAGCTTCACAGGGGAGTTTTAACAAATATTCAAAGAACTAACCCTTATCCTCCTCAAACTATTCCAATAAACTCAAGAAAAAGGAAGACTTCCAAGCTCTTTTTACAAGGCCAGCATTTTCCTAATTACAAAACCAGATGAAGACACTACAAAGAAAGAGAATTACAGGACAATATCCCTGATGAACATAGATGTTAAAATCCTCAACAAAATATTAGTAAATTGGATCCAGCAATATATTAAAAAGATCATACACCATGATCAAGTGGGATTTATTCCATGGATGCAAGGTTGGCACAATATTTGCAAATCAATAAATGTGATACATCATATAAACAAAATGAAAGATAAAAATCACATTATCATATCAATAGATGCAGAAAAAGTATTCAATAAAATTCAACACCCACTTATGATTAAAAAAAAAAACTCTCAGCAAAGTGGGATGGAGTGATCATACCTCAACATAACAAAGGCCATATATGAAAAACCTACAGCCAACATTATACTCAATGGACAAATACTAAAAACATTTCCCTTCAGCCCAGTTGGTGTGGCTCAGTGGTTGAGCATTGACCTATAAACCAAGAGGTCACGGTTCAATTCTCAGTCAGGCACAAGCGTGGGTTGCAGGCTCAATTCCCAGTGTGGGGGCATGCAGGAGGCAACCAAACAATGATTCTCTCTCAACATTTATGTTTTTATCCCTCTTCCTTCCCCCCCTGAAATCAATAATAAAAAAAAAATTTTTTTAAGCATTTCCTTCCAGATCAAGAATAAGATAGGGATATTCACTTTCTCCACTCTTATTCAATGTGGTACTGGAAGTCCTAGCCACAGCAATCAGACAAGAAGAAAAAATAAAAGGCATCTAAATTGGAAGGGGGAAGTAAAACTGTCATTATTCGTAGATGACATGATATTGTACATAGAAAACCCGAAAGACTCCGTTAAAAAACTACTAGCTCTAACAAATGAATTTGGCAAACTAGCAAGACACAAAATTAATATCCAGAAATTGGTGACATTTTTATATACCAACTAGAGGCCCAGTGCATGAAATTCATGCACTCAGCAGGGGGGGTCTCTCAGCCCGGCCTGTGCCTTCTTGCAGTCCAAGAGCTCTTGGGGGATGTCCAACTGATGGCTTAGGCCTAAGTCATCAGTCAGACATCCTTAGCGCTGCTGCAGAGGCAGGAGCCACCACTGCGCTCGCCAGTGTGAGCCCGGCTTCTGACTGAGCAGTGCTCCCCCTGTGGAAGTGCACTGACTACTAGGGGGAAGCTCCTACATTGAGCATTTGCCCCCTGGTGGTCAGTGCACATCATAGTGACCAGTCATTCTGCCATTCGGTTGATTTGCATATTAGCTTTTTATTATACAGGATAATAAGCTATCAGAAAGAGAAACTAAGAAAACAACCCTATTTACTATTGCAACAACAAAAAATAAGCTACCTAGGAATAAATTTAAACAAAGAAGAAAACTATAGGACATTGAAGAAAGAAATAGAGGAAGACACAAACAAGTGGTAGTATATACCCTGTTCATGGATTGGAAGAAGTGACATCATTATAATGTTCATGCTACCCAAAGCAATATATAGATTCAATGCAATTCCTATTAAAATACCAATGGCATATTTCACAGATCTAGAACAAATATTCCAAAAGTTTATATGGAACCAAAAAAAGACCCTGAATAGCCTCAGCAATCTTGAGAAAGAAAAACAAAGTTGGAGGTATCACAATACCACATATCAAACTATACTACAAAACCATTATAATCAAAATAGTCTGGTACTGGCACAAGAACAGGCACATAGATCAATAGAACAGAACAGAGAGCCAAGAAATTGACCCACATCTTTATGGTCAATTAATATTTGACAAAGGAGACAAGAGCATACAATGGAGTAAAAGCAGTTTCTTACATAAATGGTGTTGGGAAAATTGGACAGATACATGCAAAAAAATGAAACTATACCACCAACTTATACCATATACAAGAATAAATTCAAAATGGGTAAAAGACTTAAATATAAGTTGTGAAACCATAAAAATCCTAGAAGAAAACATAGGCAGCAAAATCTCAGATATCTGTCATAGGAATATGTTTACAGATATATATCCTAGGGCAAAGGAAACTAAGGAGAAAATAAATAAATGAGACTACTTCAAAATTAAAAGCTTCTGCACAGCAAAAGAAACCATTAACAAAATGAAAAGGGGACCCACTGTATGGGAGAACATATTTGCCAATGATACAGCTGATAAGAACTTATACAACTCAATACCAGGAAGACAAACAATCCAATTTTTAAAAATTGACAAAGGACCAGAATAGACACTTCTTCAGAGGACATATAGATGGATAATAGACATATAAAACAACGCTCAATGTCACTAATCATTGGAGAGATGCAAATTAAAACTACAATGATTAAAACTACAAATCACCTCACATCTGTGTGAATGGCTATCATCAATAAATCAACAAATGGAAAGTGCTGATGAGGATGTACAGAATAGGGAACCCTCTTGCACTGTTGGTGGGAATGCAAAATAGTGCAGCCACTGTGGAAAACAGTATGGAATATATCCCAAGAATTCTGAAGCATCAATTAGAAAGAACATATGGCCCAGCCAGTGTGGCACAGTGGTTGAGCATTGACCTATCAACTAGGAGGTCAGGGTTTGATTCCCGGTCAGGGCACATGCTGGGTTGTGGGCTCGATCCCCAGTCAGGGACGTGCATGAGGCAGCCAATCAATGATTCCCTCTCATCATTGATGTTTCTATCTCATTCTCTCTCCTTCTCCCTTCCTCTCTGAAATCAATAAAAATATTTTTTTTTAAAAAAGAAAGAAGCGCAGAGAACACCAAACAAAAGGAATCTAAAGAGGACCACACCAAGACACATCATAATTAAAATGCCAAGAGCAAAAGACAAAGAGAGAATCTTAAAAGCAGCAAGAGAAAAAAGTCAGTTACCTACAAGGGAGTACCCATACGACTGTCAGCTGATTTCTCAACAGAAACTTTGCAGGCCAGAAGGGAGTGGCAAGAAATATTCAAAGTGATGAATAGCAAGAACCTACAACCTAGATTACTTTACCCAGCAAAGCTATCATTCAGAATTGAAGGTCAGATAAAGAGCTTCACAGATAAGAAAAAGGCTAAAGGAGTTCATCACCACCAAACCAGTATTATATGAAATGCTGAAAGGTATCCTTTAAGAAGAGGAAGAAGAAGAAAAAGGTAAAGATACAAATTATGAACAACAAATACACATCTATCAACAAGTGAATCTAAAAATCAAGTGAATAAATAATCTGATGAACAGAATAAACCAGTGAATATAATAGAATCAGGGGCATAGAAAGGGAGTGGACCGACTATTCTCGGGGGGGAAAGGGGTGTGGAGGTGTGGGAAGAGACTGGACAAAAATTGTACACCTATGGATGAGGACAGAGGGTGGCGGGGGTAAGGGCAGAGGGTGGGGTGGGAACCGGGTGGAGGGGAGCTATGGGGGAAAAAAGAGGAACAACTGTAATAATCTGAACAATAAAGATTTAATTTAAAAAAAATAAAATAAAAAAGAAAGAATATATGCACCCCTGTGTTCATAGTAGTGTTATTTATAATAACCAAGATCTGGAAACAGCCCAAGTGACCTGTAAAAAAGGAAAGGAACTCTTACCCTTCATGAGAGCATGGATGGAACTGGAGATTATTATGCTAAGCAAAATAAACCAAAGAAAGACAAATATCTCATGATCTCATTTATATGTGGAATTTAATGAGCAAAAAAACCTGACAAATGAAATACAACCAGAGGCATGGATGCATGGAATGGTCTGACAAAAGTCAGAGGGGAGCCGGTTGGGAGATTGGATAAAAGAAGATGAAGGGATTAACCAAGAACATATATCCATAGCTCATGGATATAGACAAGAGAGTGGTGAAGGCCAGAGAAGGGGGGGGGTGCAAGGAAGGGTGAAGATGGGCAAAGAGGGGGAAAATGGAGGACATCTGCAACAGTGTCCACAATAAAGAAAATAGCCACCTGTTGTGCACACAGATCAGAGCCTGTGGGTCAGGACATGGGCTAGAGGGGAGTGGCGATGTGTTTGTTGTCTCTGATCCACTGTGTCTGGAGCCTCTGCTGGGAAGACTCAGGCAGCTGTGAGCTGAATCCTCTGAGGGCTCCCTCCCTCCCCTGTCCTGTGGCCCTGGGACAACTGGGAGGCTGGGGCTCTGTGGATAACAGCGCCTCCCCACGGCCTCTCCATGCAGCTTGGCTTCTTCACGGCATGGCAGCCTCAGGTGGCCCATCTTCTCTCAGGCAACTCAGGGTTCCCAGAGCACGTAGTCCAGGGAACAGTCCAGAAGCGGTACCACCTTCCACGACTCAGGTAAGCCTGTGGCCTGGGCAGTGTGTGGAGATGCCACGGTCCAGGCAGGAGTTTGAAGGGGCACCATCTCTTCCTCCACTTGGCTCACAAGCCTGAGGAGTGTGCCATGAAGTCATAACCCATGCATGTACAGCCACCTAGTGACAAGGGCCTCCAACTGCAGATTTGTTTCCTCTTTGAAGTCACAGGAGCCTCTTTAGTTCCACCCAACAAGTCATTCTTACACCAGCAGAAGGTGGGAATGCCATCCCTTCTTGATGACACGCTCCACCAAGCAACACACTCAGGAAATGCGCGGTGGTGTGTGTGATTAGCAGTTCCTTACTGGGTCCAGGTGGGGAAAGCCGAGAGACTCCATTCACATGGCAGCAGAGGGAAGCAGACAACCCAGCTGTCACCGTCACCAGTGGGCAACTGGGACCAAGTGCTCTGAAGGCCAGCTCTGTGTTTTGGGTAGAGGCTGCGAGAAAGCATTTTTAAAGGTGACGCCTGGGTAGACCGACACTCTGATGGTCTCCAGACCCGGAAGGAAACTTCTGGCCTCCCCCCCAACCTTGCTGATGGGGTCCCTTAGTGCATGTAGCTAAAGGGTTGAGATGCCAAGGAAACCCAACTGAAAACGTATTCTGAAAGTTATGAAAGTACAGTGGTAGTTGCATTCCCAACTCACCCTGTCTCTGTCGTGAATACAAGAGCACCAATTCCCTCCCAGTTCTCAAGGGGGGACCTGAGATTGTTTGCGAAGACTTGGAGGACCACAGATCCTCCAAAATGCCACCCAGCTGAGAGTTCTGTAAGCCTTGCTACCAGCATTCTCAAGAAACCAGTTTTTTCTGCTTGGATCTCTTCTCTTTTCCTCTCTCTCTCCTCACCCCATTCCCCACATCACCTACTGTATCCTTCCCATCACTCCCTCAGAGGTCATCCTGGAATCACCCAACCTAAATTAGCTGGAAGAACAAATATGCAAGAATTTGGTGCTGGGGATTTATAATTTGGTGAAGATGACATTTCAACTCAGTGGGGAAATATGGGTTATTCAATAAATGGTGTTGGGACCCCTGACTCAAACTTTGAAGAGAAAACGAAGTTAGATCCCGATGTCCTTTATCACTGACATTAGTTTCCCACAGATTAAAATGTTAAAGTACTAAAGGATCTTGTGAGTGGAGAGTTTTATAATTTTATCATCACTTTTTTGTAAGAGAAAACATCCAGGGAACATCATGAAAAAATTGATCTCGTTGAATACATTTACATTTTTTATTTATGCATGGAAAAGGACGGTGAACAAAGTTAAAATGCAGCAATGAGTAGGGAAAGTATTTTCCAATTAGGATAAAGATCTGATATTCTGAACATGTACAGAGCATTTCCCAATCAATATGAAAACCATGACTGTCCCAAATAGACAGTTCTCAGACGACGAGATGCCACTGGCCAAATGTCACACACATTATCATTCAATTACATTAAAATCAACAGGAAAGTGGAACAACACTGAGATGTGATTTGGGTTACTATATGTATTTAGTTTTACAAAAATGTAAAAGATTGAACATATTCTGTGTGAGGTGGGCGGTAGGAAAATGGCATCTTTCATACACAATTGGTTAGAGTTCTAATTGGTACAAACTTTGGGAGGCAATTTGATGATATGTATCAAATACCTTTTCATTTTGTTTTGTTTTGAATATTGTTGGAAGTATTACATATGTCCCCTCTTTTCCCCCATTGACCCCATCCAGCCTGCCCCACCACAGGTCTTCACCACCCTATAGTCTGTGTCCATGGGCTATGCATATATGCACACGTTTGTTTGTTTTTTTTTGAAGGGTATCCATTTTTTTTTTCTGTACAAACTATAAGAACATAGCTTTATTCACATTTTTAAAAATCATCTTTAATTTGATTTGACCTACACACCCCCATCTCATTTCACCAGTTTCTTAAATCTCTCGTCACATCACCCACACCTTCACCAGACTATGGAATCTACAAGTAATTAGACCTAACACCTAAACAGAGCTTAGATCAGTGATGGCGAACCTTTTGAGCTCAGCGTGTCAGCATTTTGAAAAACCCTAACTTAACTCTGGTGCCGTGTCACATATAGAAATTTTTTGATATTTGCAACCATAGGAAAACAAAGATTTATATTTTTGATATTTATTTTATATATTTAAATGCCATTTAACAAAGAAAAATCAACCAAAAAAATGAGTTCGCCTGTCACCTCTGACACGCATGTCATAGGTTCACCATCACTGGCTTAGATAGTTCTCTCTCTCAAAGGTTTTCTCACTTCCCTGATAATTCCTCAAAAAAGAAAATAAATGCTCTTCACTCGTTCCTTCCATGTCACTTTCACATTTCATCAGCACATCAGCACAACAGACTTTTCGTTTCAATTCAAACAAGGCTAGAAAGAAAGAGTTCCTCGCTGAGCATCTTGATGCTACAACCATGAGTATGGGGACCCTGGGTACTGTTCTGCTCTATAAGAAGGTCATTTAGTGGAATAAAAGTCTACATAATTTGTGGTCAATTTCAGTCCATACTGTGTTGTATAATCAATAGAAGCTGGAAAGTGAACTCGATCATCAAAATAAGGATCTTCATAGCTATGAGGAGACTGCAAATACAATCTGTATGCATCAAAGTTCTTTCTGTGGGAGTCATCTTGACTATAATACAGCTGTTGATGCTGTAGCCATCTATTTTTTTTAAGGGGAGAATGATTTTTATTTTTTTAATATATTTTATTGATTTTTTATAGAGAGGAAGGGAGAGGGATCGAGAAACATCGATCAGCTGCCTCTTGCACACCCCCTACTGGGGATGTGCCCGCAACCAAGGTACATGCCCTTGACCGGAATCGAACCTGGGACCCTTCAGTCCGCAGGCCGACGCTCTACCCACTGAGCCAAACCGGTTAGGGCTGTAGCCATCTATTTTGTTCTCTTGCTGGTGAGGAATAGGAACTGATGTACATTGGTGAGGTTTGCTGGAGCCTGACTGAATGATGGGTGACATCTGTTGGTTGGTGGTAGACAAGGAAGGGTGAATCGGTCTCGCTCTGACATCGACACAGGTGTAATAAAATGGTTCTGATTCCACCCATCCTTTTTATAAATGCCCGGAGGTCCTGATTTTGCCATAATGTATTCAAGACCTGGGCTGATGCCTTCACCACTTTCAGAGATGATCTGTCTCCTCTGCCCTTGGTTATGTTCAACAGCTTTTTGATGCCTCAGAGTCGGTCAGGGTACACAAGTTCTTTAGTTGATCACTTCCCACCCTCCCCCACCTTCCCTCTGAAATTCTGCAGTCTGTTCCATGCTTCCATGACTCTGGATCCACTCTGTTCATCAGTTTATTTTGTTAATTAGAGTCCACATATGAGTGAGATCATGTGATACTTGTCTTTCTCTGACTGGCTTATTTCACTTAGCATAATACTCTCCAGGTCCCTCCATGCTGTCTCAAAGGGTAAGAGATTCTTCCTTTTTACAGCTGCATAGTATTTTATGTACCAAATACTTTTAAAAGGGTTTATACTTCAACCCAACAATTCTCCTTCTAAATATCTATTGCACAAAAACAAATGTACCCGGATATTTATTTCAGCACTGTTTATAATACTAAAAAATGAGAACAGCATAAAGACCTATACATCAGGGACTGGCTAAAATAGCTATGGAATATACATTTGTGATTATATAGCCTACTGCCCAAACCCTGCCTCTTGTTTTGGGATAGAGAAACTTTAAAAGCACAAAAAGGTGCCCAGCCAGTGTGGCTCAGTGGGTGAGCGTTGACTTATGAATCAGGTCACGGTTCAATTCCTGGTCAGGGCACATGCCCGGATTTCGGGGTCAATCCCCAATGTGGGGTGAGCAGGAGGCAGCCAATCAATGATTCTCTCTCATCATTGATGTTTCTGTCTCTCTCGTCCTCTCCCTTCCTCTCTGAAAGCAATAAAAATATGTATTCTTTAAAAAGCACAAAAGGTGTGGGAGGAAGGGAGAGAGAAAGAGAAAAAAAAACATTCATGCAAGAGAGGAAACATTGATCAGTTGTCTCCCCTACACACCCTGACTGGGGATTGAACCTGAAACCCAGGTGTGTGCCCTGACCAGGAACTGACCTTTCTATGCACAGGACAATGCTCCAACCCACCGAGCAACACTGGCCAGGGCTGGAAACATTTTTTAAAGGATTCCCCAGACACCTTTGAAAGAGGAAAAAAAACTAGGCAAACATCTGGAAAGATTGATTTTTTTAAAGTTAGACATTATGAATAGAAATGTTAGGAGTAAAAAGTATATAATACAGTATAGCAGAGATTTTTAAATGATAGGATAAATTTATTGCAGTAAATCTGAAAAGTGATTAACTGAACATTGTGCTAAGAAAATATAACTTACTCAAGAAACAAAACACCTGAGTACAACTAAATTCAGTTTCGAGGACATTGAATCAGTGGTTTAAAAATCTACCCTCACCCACATGAAATCCATTAGATCTAAGCCGTTTTGCCAAGCATTCAAAGAGCAGCTATTCCTAATGTTATGCAAACATTTATATAGAAAAATTGTAATGTTCTCACAGCTCACTTAACAAAGCATCATATAGTTTCATGCATAAATACTGCAGTTTGTAGCCTTAAGAGAAAGGGTCTCATTCTTGTTCAAAAGACAATGACGCCAAAACCGGTTTGGCTCAGTGGATAGAGCGTCGGCCTGCGGACTGAAGGGTCCCGGGTTCGATTCCGGTCAAGGGCATGTACCTGGGTTGCGGGCACGTCCCCAGTGGGGGATGTGCAGGAGGCAGCTGGTCGATGTTTCTCTCTCATTGATGTTTCTAACTCTCTATCTCTCTCCCTTCCTCTCTGTGGAAAAATCAATAAAAAAAAAATATAAAAAAAAAAAAAAGAAAAGAAAAAAAGGAAATAAAAAAAACAAACAAAAAAAAACAAAACAAAAGACAATGACAATACCATTTTCCCACCCAAATGGTTGCAGGGTGTGCATCTGCAGCTTTTACTGTTTTATTGGGGTCACACCTTATACATAATTTTGTCTACTGGCCTTTTCACACCAACCTGCTGCAGAGCGGGTTCCACACTGCAAGATGGTCACAACCCCGGCTGTGTGGGCCCATGTGGTCCAGAGTGTAGCCTCCTCTTTCACCAAAACTTTTGGCAGCTACAAATGATGACGCAGCCCGGCCAGCGTGGCTCAGTGGTTGAGCGTCAACCTATGAACCAGGAGGTCAAGGTTTGATTCCCATTCAGGTTGCGGGCTCAACCCTCAGTGTGGGGCATGCAGGAGGCAGCCAATCAATGATTATCTCTCATCATTGAGGTTTCTATCTCTCTCCCTCTCCCTTCCTCTCTGAAACCAATATTTTTTTTAAATTTTCAATGATGGTGCAGTGAGCATGTCTACAATGTCAGAGTCACAGTACCTGACTATCTCTTAGAGTTAAACAGGCTGAGAATGTCCATTCTGCCAAACCGGTCCACCCAAGAGTGGCACCACAGGCCTGTCCCCTGTGCCTTGCCAGCAGGGCAGCAGACATCATTTGTTGCACTTTTGAAATTACTTTCTGTTCAGTTGGAGTCTGTGTTGTTTTAGTTACTGGTGAAAGAGAAACGCTTTCCTATTGTGCTAACTGGCCATCTGGATTTTTCTTAAAGCATCGAGCAGCAGGTGTGTGAGCAACAGGGAACATAGGTTCCGGCAGGATGTGCTTCTAGCTGTCTATCTACTTCCCAAAGCCAGGCTCATGAGAACCAAGGGGCCACAGCTAAGAAGGCAGGCAAGCTACTTCCCACACCGGAAGAATCCCACCACTTGTTCCGGAAGCTCAACCAGAGCAAAACCAGAAAGAAAGAAAGAAGAATCCCTCTTCTGTGCAAACAGCCTGGTTCAAAATCTCTGGTGTAGAAGGCAGAGTTGGCCCCTATAGAAGGAAGCAGGCAAAAGGGAAGGTTCAAAAGAGCAGTGGTTGCCTGGCCAATGTGGCTCAGTGGTTGAGCGTCAACCTATGAACCAAGAGGTCACAGTTCGATTCCAGATCAGGGCACATGCCCGGGTTGCAGGCTTAATCTCCAGTGTGGGGCATGCAGGAGGCAGCTGGTCGATGATTCTCTCTCATCATTGATGTTTCTCTCTCTCCCTCTCCCTTCCTCCGTAAAATCAATAAAAAAATATATATTTTTTAAAAAGTGTACTCGGGAGAAGCATCCCCCCCCCCGCACCCCATCAGACCATGAGGTGGCCACAACTCCAAACCCAAAGCAGTGGAGAAAGGACGGGTAAATGTCACTACACAAAGATAACAAACTTCAAGTCCAAACCACGCTAGTACCAAGTCACGGTGGGAAAAGATCACTGCAACTTCCACCACACGGAAGAGCTGACCCCACTAATGACCAAAGCGCTCCTACAAAGCGAGGAACAAAAGACTAACAACCCAAGAGCAAACTGGTCAACAGATACAAACAAGCCATTCACACCAGAATTGAAAAGGACCCCGAAGCTCTGAAAGACGCTCACGCTCACTCTTAATGAGAACTACATGATGGCAAAAGCCCACCGGTTGACACCCCTCACCAGGGCAAGGCTATGGGGAACGAGGGGAGAGCAGGAAACCACACTGGGGGGCACCGGCACCACCTACCCTGTTTGCAGATGCTCAGTGTGGCCGCTTCTAAGAATCTGACCCAAAGACACACAAGGTTGACCCAATGCATTTTCACTGTGGCATTATTTATGACAATAAAAAGACTGGCAACAAGGCAAATGCCGTGGTGCAGCCTCCCAGCGGAAGAGCACACAGCCCAGGACTGTGCCCGCAGTGCATGCGCAGGAGCTGGGCCAGAAGGAAGAGCTCCCTCCCATCTCAGGCTGGGAAGCAGTCCTCTCTGAGAGCCTTGACCTTGATTCCTGACTTCCCCAATGGAGGTGGAATAGGGAGCCCAAGAGGCAAGTGGTTCAAGCAGACAGAACGGACAAAAAGAGCAGAGCATCAGGACTGGCTGGGATACCGTGGGCCCTAAAAGAGGCAAACCAGCAGCCGGGGAAGCTGAAGCGGAAGTCCCTGCAGCTAGCTCGTGGCGCTCAAAGCAGCAGCCTGCTCTTTGTCACCTCGCCTGGAACGAGGCAGGCGGGAGAGGGAAGCGGAGATTGCACTGTCCTGGGCTGGTCGCCGGCAGGCGGCTCTACTGAATGCACTCCATGACGTGGATCTGCAGGGTGTCCATGTCAGGAGCCTGATACTGGCACTTGGGGCAACAGAAGTCAGGTGGCTCCTCGGGGGGGCTTCTCTGGATGAACGCGGGGTGAAAGGACTGGTGAGCTGCAGAAGGAGAAGAGGCGCTGGTTACAGCACAAACTGCAGGGGGGGAGGGGACAGAAAGTAATGAGACCTGATGGGACCATCAGATCCAATTACCAGGGTCACTGCCACTAGCACCTTCCCTTTAGCAACTCTCTGGGGGAGCGGGGGGGGAAGTGTACCAATGAGAAGCAGCCCATTCGAGCTCCCACCGCCCAGGCTCCCCAGGCTGCCAGCACCCTCCCCTCCCCAGCCCCTCCTCCTGCAGCTCTCACCTTGGGCAGGGGGCTGGGAGACCTCTACATGCCGCTTCCTCATATCTTCAATCCTTTGAGAAGAGAAACTATGCAATCAATACATGCAAGCCAAGCTCTGAGTGGCGTACAAAGCTGATGGAAGGACAGGGCGGCAGGAGGAGAGACAGAGGGCCAGGCACCCTCAGTCTCTTGCGCTCACAGCTGGAGCCCCCACAGCCCCCATCCTGCTCTGCTCTGCATGCACCACGTGCTCCAAGACCTACCTGGCCGACTCCTGGCAGCTGGCCTTCAACCTGCTGAACTCCCGCTGCAGCTGCTCCAGCTGCTCCTGCAGCAGCTCCTTCTTCTCGGCCAGCTTCTCCCGGGCCTGCCGCTCAGCCTGGAAATCAGCCTCGTAGATATCCGCCTGGCAAAGCCAAGAGAGAGGAATGTGCCCACCACCTGTCAGCCACTCCTTGGACACTGTGCCGGGCACAGGAGCGAAGGCAGAGCCCGCTTCCACCCTCCCACGGCCCATGGCACAGAGAGAGTCCCCAGGTGCACTGAGAGGCCAAGGAATAGTCAAGAGGTCAAGGGGCTCGAAGAGCTTCTGAGAAGCCACTGCAAAATGACACCAGAGACATGCCAGGTGCCAGTGCCAGCAGGCCTGGCCTGCTCACCCGCATGTAGGCCACAGACCCTCACCTGGGCCTTGAGCACCGGAACGGTCTCCATCACAATCTTGTGCTGCTCGGCCTCTTCCTTCAGCTTATCGATCAATTCCTGCTTAGCCACCAGGGCCTCCTCGGCCTGCTGGAGCTGCTGCTTGAGATCTTCCAGCTGCATTCCCTAGGGATGGGCGAGGGGAGCTGATGAAGCCCGAGTTGGCCCAGGCCTGGGGTCGTGCCACCCCCAGGCCGGCTGCTACTTTAGGCGAAAAGAACTAAGAGGAACAAAAGATCGGACCCAGGTGGCCCGCCAGCCACAAGATGTCAGTGTGTGCAGGGCTTGGGAAGGTGGAGGCTGAAGAGGACCTCTGAGGTCATCTGGCACAAGCTCCCACCCAGGCCAACACTCCCTTCCCAGAATCCCAGCTGGACAGTCCTCCTCCAACCCATCAAAGGCCCAGAGCCACACTCCCTCCTGAGGCTGCCTGCTCCACGCTGAGCTGTTCTCCCAAACTAACAGTCCACCACGCACCCACTACGCCAAAACGCATCGGTCCTTCCACTCTGCCACCTGATCAAAGGTCTGCTGGTCCCTCCCAGACACCCATATACACACACTCACACAGACACTCGCATTCAGACACACACATCCACACACTCACACACAGACACTCGCACTCAGACACACACATCCACACACTCACAGACACTTGCACTCAGACACACACATCCACACACTCACACACAGACACTCGCACTCAGACACACACATCCACACACTCACACACAGACACTCGCACTCAGACACACACATACACACACTCACACACAGACACTCGCACTCAGACACACACATCCACACACTCACACACAGACACTCGCACTCAGACACACCCATATACACACACTCACACAGACACTCGCACTCAGACACACACATCCACACACTCACACACAGACACTCGCACTCAGACACACACATCCACACACTCACAGACACTCGCACTCAGACACACACATCCACACACTCACACACAGACACTCGCACTCAGACACACACATACACACACACTCGCACTCAGACACACACATCCACACACTCACACACAGACACTCGCACTCAGACACACACATACACACACTCACACACAGACACTCGCACTCAGACACACACATATACACACACTCGCACTCAGACACACACATACACACACACTCGCACACAGACACTCCCACTCAAACACACACATACACACACTCGCACAGACACTCCCACTCAGACACACACATACACACACACTCGCACACAGACACTCCCACTCAGACACACACATACACACACACTCGCACACAGACACTCCCACTCAGACACACACATACACATTCACAGACACTCCCACTCAGACACACACATACACACACTCACACACAGACACTCGCAGACACACACATACACACACACAGACACTTGCACTCAGACACACACACATACACAGATGCACTCAGTCATAGCACAAATACACGGGCACACAAGCAACATACAGACACATACAGATAGACACATACACAGATACACAGACACAAGCCCACATGCATGCACACACACCACCCAACCATCCCTCTGGAGATCTAAGAGCCACAGTTTGGCAACTAACTCTTCCTGTGTAACTGGTTTCAGACTTTACCCTTATAAGTCTCTTCTGCGTATATTCGTGTTTGACCAGGCTTTACCCTTATAAGTCTCTTCTGCGAATATTCGTGTTTGAAGAGGACCTCTGAGGTCATCTGGCACAAGCTCCCACCCAGGCCAACACTCCCTTCCCAGAATCCTTAAAATGTGATCACTAAAAACTGTACTCAGCCCAGTCGGCATGGCCCAGTAGTTGAGCGTTGACCTATGAACCAGGAGGTCATGGTTCAATTCCTGGTCAGGGCACATGCCCAGGGTTGTGGGCTCCATCCCGGTGTTGGGTGTGCAGGAGGCAGCCGATCGATGATTCTCTCTCATCACTGATGTTTCTCTCTCCCTCCCTCTCCTATCCTCTCTGAAATCAATAAAAATATTTTTTAAAAAAACAAAAACTGAACCCAGTAGAGGTCTCATAAGGACAAACTAGAAAAGGGCTCTCCTCTGACTTCAACACTGGGATGGAAACATTCCCAGAGAAATCTGAGCCAGGAGCCAAACTGGTGACGGCTAGCAGGAGGACCCAGCCCAAGTGTCCCCATCTCCCTGTAGTCTACCCTGAGCCATCACACTGCAGCCCTGACAAAATTCTAAGATAAGTCGAGTATCCCTCCCTCGCATTTGGGAGAGCAGGCCCCATGGGAGAGGAGACGGGTCAGCTCAGTCCTAGGCAGTTCCTGGGGTGTGCCCGCCATACTCACTCGGTTTCGCTCATTGCTCGCTAGGCTGCTCTTCATGCGGTTGTCATAATCTTGGAAGAGCTGGTGATAGGCTGCCTGGAGCTGCGCCAGCTTCCGCCTAAGAAAAAGGAGCTTTCGCTGGAGGAACCACCTTGTCCTGGACCAGCCACAGCTTTTCCTGCTTCCAACTCCGCCCTCTTTTATCCTCCCACAAACCCGAATGGGGCTCCCAGGACACATACGTGCCTTAGAGGCCATCAGTTCCGAGGCACGCTTGGCTAAATAGTTAATATTATTTTCCTCATAACTAGCATATTTTGAAGTATGAAAAGAAATGTTTATAATAAAATGGAACTGTCTGCACTCTTTAAAAAAGTCAACTTCATACCCTAGCCAGTAAGGCTCAGTGGATAGAGTGTCAGCCTGTGGACTGAAGGGTCCTGGGTTTGATTCTGGTCAAGAGCATGTACCTCGGTTGCAGGCTCGAACCCTGACCCTGGTTGGGGCATGTGTGGGAGGCAACCAATGGATGTGTCTCTCTCACATCAATGTTTCTCTCTCTCTGTCTCTCCCCCTCCCTTCCACTCTCTCTAAAAATCAATGAGAAGCCCAGCCTGGTGTAGCTCAGCGGTTGAGCATTGACCCAGGAGCCAAGAGGTCACCAGTTCAATTCCTGGTCAGGGCACATGACTGGGTTGTGGGCTCAATCCCCTGTGAGGGGCATGCAGGAGACAGCCAATTGATGACGTTTCTCTCTCATCAATGTTTCCATCTCTCTATCCCTCTCCCTAGAAATATTAAAAATCAATAAAAACGTTTAAAGAATAAAGAAAGAAAGAATCAATGGGGAAAATATCCGTACATGGCGATTAACAACAAAAAAAGTCAACTTCATGAAAAACAGAAAGGCAGGACTAGTCAAAGGTATACCAACAAAAGGAATGAAGGATCCTGGACCAGATGCCGTTAACACGTGGGCCAAACAGTAGAGTCTGAATATGGCCTGGAGAATGTTGTCATTTAAAGTATGAATCACTTGGATGTGATAATGGTTAAGGAACTGAATCCGGCCCTCAGCCACAGGCAGTCCCTAGAAGGGCTCTCCCACAGGTAGAAAGCCACCGACATCCCTCCGACATCCCTCCGGTCTCCATCCCTCTCATGTCAGGCACCACTCACTTCTCCTCCGAGGCAACCTGGCGCTCCTTGCGCAGAGCAGCCTCCATGCTCTGGTTCTGCATGCGCAACTGGTCCACCTGCACGCTGTGCTGCTGCTGCAGTGCCTCCCGCTCGCTCTCCAGCTGCCGGGCCTGCTCACTGGCTGCCCGGGCCCTGCATGGGGGAACAGGGAGGTCACAGTGGGGCCCCAGCAGGAGTGAGGGTGCTCACAGGAGCCCTGCTGTGCTGAGAAGGACTGCCAGCGAAAGGCAGGTGGGAGCCAGAGAGCACTAGAAGCTATGCAGTCTGAGGAGAGAAGACGGGCCCTGGGAGCATGGAGAGGAGTCTTGGTTCAGAACATCTTGTCAATGCACAGCCAACACAGTGTGAGAAAGAGGGAGGTTGCCCTAGCCGGTTTGGCTCAGTGGATAGAACATCAGTCCTTGTACTGAAGGGTCCCAGGTTCGATTCCAGTTAAGGGCACCTAACTCAGTAGCAGGCTCGATCCCCAGCCTCAGTCAGGGAACATGCAGGAGGCAACCAATTGATGTCTCTCTCTCACATCGATGTTTCTCTCTCTGTCTCTCCCCTCCCTTCCACGCCCTCTAAAAATCAATGGGAAAATATCCTGGGGTGAGGATTAACAAAAACAAAAAAGAAGAAAGGAGGAGGCACTGTCACTGGAGACAGCGACAACTGCAGGGCACCAGGTTAGGGACAACGTGTTTGTGTCAATGTAGGGACCCAGCCAACAACCAAGTGCAGGTGCCAAGGAGACCTGGGGCTCAGGTTCAGGCTGATGCCATCCATTATAGAAGCCCCTTCAAAGGTGAAAGAGTGATCCCAGAAGAGGATGCTGCTGCGGCCAGGAGAGAGAAGCTCTCAGGAACCACCCCTTAGGGGCCAACAGGAGGGGGATGGGGGCCCAGCCAGAGCAGTCTCCATGGAGGGGCCAGGAGAGATTGGGAGGAGAGGAAGTGGAGGCAGCCAGAAAAAATAAGCCTTTCTAGAAGGTGGGGGGGGGAGCAAGGTAAGAAATAGGTTGGGGGTTGTCCGGCCAGCGTGGCTCAATGGTTGCGCATTGACCTATGGTCACGGTTCGATTCCCAGTCAGGGCACATGCCCGGGGTAGCAGGCTCCATCCCCAGTGACTGCATGTGCAGGCAATCAATGATTCTCTCTCATCATTGATGTTTCTCTCTCTCTCTCCTTCTCCCTTCCTCTCTGAAATCAATAAAAATATTTTTTTGAAAAGAAAAAAACGGGTGGGGCAACTGGAGGGGGAGGCAGGGTCAGTGTGCTCAGGCAACTCTTTCCCTCCCAGTGACTATTCTAGAAGTGGCAAGGAAGTGACTGGCCCACCTCAGTGGCTCATTTGGAGATCCAAACATCCACCCCTGTGAGGAGAGCCTCCCACTGGCCTGCCTGGGGGGGCAGCAGTAGCCTGGGCAGGAAATTCCTCTTTCCCTCTGTACTCCTGCTGTAGCAGCTCGTCTCTTCTCCCCTGGGTCCCCCCAAAGCCTCCAGTCTTCCGATTCAGGCCCCATATTACCCCATAGCCCCTGACCGCCCATCTCCACACTCATATCCCCCTAAATCTGCAGTTCCAGGTTCCGGCATGTCACCCTGCCGTCCTGAGGCCTTCCATAGGCCCCACTATGAGGGCAACAGTGAGTGTTTCTGGGTGGGGGCAGGTTACTGGGGTTTTTTTCCCACACCTGTCCAAATATATATATATATATATATATATATATATATATATTAATATATATATATTAGTACAGATATACATTTACATATACATATACATATACATATACATATACATATACATATACATATACATATACATATACACTGAGTGGCCAGATTATTATGACCACCCCATCAGTACTTCATTGGGCCACCTTTTGCCTTCAATACTGCGGCGATTCTTCTTGGCATTGACTCCACGAGATGTTGAAAGGTGATGCGAGGAATCTGACACCATGCCTGATGAATAGCACTGTCCAGTTCTGTGAGATTTGATGGTTGTGGAACCAGCTGCCTGATGGCTTTTAACTTCGTCCCACAAATGCTCAATTGGATTGAGATCTGGTGATTGTGGGGGCCACCTAAGCAAGGTAAAGTCTCCCTCATGTTCTTGAAACCACTCCTGCACAATGCGAGCACCGTGGCATGGCGCATTGTCTTGTTGGAAGAAGCCATCTCCATTGGGATACGCCATCAACATGATAGGATGAACTTGATCAGCAACGATACCTAGGTATGTTGTGCTATTCAGACGTTTATAATGGTCTAGCCCTCTAGCAACTTCAGCATGAAATAGCTAATTTGCCTACAAATGTCAGGTGATCATAATAATCTGGCCACTCAGTGTATATATACATGTGCATGTATAGGTATAGGTATAGGTATAGGTATAGGTATAGGTATAGGTATAGGTATAGGTATATGTAACACACATTTCCATCTGTTATCAGATAAAAGTTAGGTGCTGATACCCAGCCAACGTGGCTCGGTGGTTGAGCATCGACCTATGAACCAGGAGGTCACGGTTCGATTCCTGGTCAGGGCACAGCTCAGCTAAGCACCTGTCTCCATGCCCCTGTGCTGACTCACAGTCCTCCAGTTCCCCCTCACAGAGGAACCCACAGAGACACCTAAATGGCCTCAGTCTTCTCAGGTACCCTGACAGAGGCCTCCAGGTGGGCGTGCCCTCGCCACTCACCTGGCTTCCAAAGCCTGCCGATCCTTGGTGGCAGCCTCCAAGCGACTCTGGCTCTCCTGGAGCTCCCCCAGCAAGGACGTCACCTGGGCTTTCACCGAGGCCTTGTCCTCAGCCATCTGCTACATGAAAAAGAGCCACTTCCTGTCAGCAATGCTTTCTCACCAGCTGCCCACCCTTGGTGGCCCCAAACCCTGGGGCAGCCTGCAAGTGCTAAGATGCGTCACCCTGAGGGCTTCTCTCCCGCCTTTGGCACCCCTACTCATCTCACCTCTCGCCTTCAGAAGTTGCCAAACCCCAGCCAGGCAACTGATGCAATGGAGAGGGGTCGAGTCCCATGAGCCCCTCCTCATCTCTGCGGATGGGGTATGATGAGACCCAGCACAGAGCGGCCTCAAGTCTCCTAACACTGACGACCAGGCTGTGAGGACTGAGCCCTGCAGGAATCTCTCAGCCTCTCTGAGACTAGATGCCAAGGGAGGCGAGACACAAAGACAGTGACAAAAGTACACGCTCTATTCCACAGGCCCGGGGCCACTAGAAGGTAAGGTGTTAATGACACTATTCCCAGAAGACCTCTGCCAGCCACAAATTCAAAAGTTGTCTAGCCCAGCCGGTTTGGCTCAGAAGGTGAGCATCGACCTATGAACCAGGAGGTCACGGTTCAATTCCCAGTCAGGGCACATGCCTGGGTTGCAGGCTCAATCCCCAGTGTGGGGCGGGCAGGAGACAGCCGATCAATTATTCTCTCTCGTCATGGATGTTTCTATCTCTCCCTCCCTCTCTGAAATCAATAAAAATATTTTTAAAAAGAAAAAAAATATGTAGATCAAGTTTTCAGGCTAAATAGTAAAAAAAAAAAAAAAGAGCCCTTGCCGGTTTGGCTCAGTGGATAGAACATCAGCCTGCAGCCCAAAGGGTCCCGGGTTCCATTCCGGCCAAGGGCACATACCTGGTTGCAGGCTCCTCCCCATCCCGAGCCCTGGTCGGGGCTCATGCAGGAGGCAACCAATCGATGTGTTTCTCTCACATTGATATTTCTGTCTTTCCCTCTCTCTTCCACTCTCTCTCAAAATCAATGAAAAAATATCCTCGGGTGAGGATTAAAAAAAAAAAAGAGTTGCTTAGCCGGAGTGGCTCAGTGGTTGAGTGTCGGCCTAGGAACCAGGAGCTCACGGTTCCATTCCCAGTCAGGGCACATGCCTGGGCTGTGGGCTCAGTCCCTGGTAGGGGGCGTGCAGGAGGCAGCCATTCGGTGATTCTCCCTCATCATTGGTATTTCTATCTCTCTCTCTCTCTCTCTCTTCCTCTGTGAAATTAATTTTTAAAATAGGTTTCTATGCCGAAACCGGTTTGGCTCAGTGGATAGAGCGTCGGCCTGTGGACTGAAAGGTCCCGGGTTCGAATCCGGTCAAGGGCATGTACCTGGGTTGTGGGCACATCCCCAGTAGGAGGTGTCCAGGAGGCGGCTGATTGATGTTTCTCTCTCATTGATGTTTCTAACTATCTCTCTCCCTTCCTCTCTGAAAAAAATCAATAAAATATATTAAAATAAAATAAAATAGGTTTCTAAACAAAAGATGTCGAAACTCGCAATTGCCTGATCTCCCTCATCAAACAGTCCGGACCAGATCCCCGTAACCTCAAGCTGCTCTAGCCCAGGGTTGAGACTCAGTCCTCCCCATCACTGACCCCTGTGCAGTAACCCCTCCATAGTAGCCGCCACTCCTGAGGGTGCTCTGGGGGACCCCTCTGGAAACACTGACATCCCTGTGTTTGCAGAAAGCACGAGGCTGGTCGCACAGGTGGCCAGAGCCCCTAGCTTGGCCGCTCCTGGGAGAAGGCCTGCCTGCCCCCTGCGCTACCTGCTGGCATCTCTTCAGGTGCTCCACCTCCTGTAGGGCCTGCTCCCTCTGCCTCTTCAGGTCCAGCTTCTCCAGGTTCAGTCTCTCCACCAGTTTCCTGGCCTCCTGGAACTTCTGCATGAGGAACTCCTTCTCCTCCCTCTGGCTGCCCTGGAAACGCTGCAGCTCCTCGCAGCACTCCCGCAGCATCTGGTTGCTCTGCCGGATGGCATCTGGCAGCAGAAGAAACAGCCGAGGGGAGGTAAGCCCTGGCAGCCAGCCTGCCAGCCCCCTGGCCTGGCACAGTGCATTCCCCATAACACCGAGCCGCCTCTCACACAGAGTCTCATTGAATGAGAAGCTAGAGATGCCACCTGGGCACCTGGGGCTACACCTAAGTACCAAAGGAGCAGATTTGGAGCCCCGGAGGTATGATCAAGGGGTGAGGCCTTGTCACACAGAGGAGGGAGGATGCACCACACCCAGGGACAGCCATGGTGCCTGAGGGGCACAGTACAATGGCCACTGGGACCTGGAGAAACTGCCCCCGATTCAGGTGAGGATGTGGGGGGTGAGAGTGGGGGCTGTGGTGGAGACAGGGATGGGGTGGCCAGGAAAAAACTCAACCCCCATCCACATGTGGGGAGGAGGCAGCTGGAGGACAGCCTTCAGCTGAGGGCTCTTCACAGAGACACCTGGCCGGAGGTCAGGAGCCCAAGACTCCTCCCTTTCTTTCCCAAAGCAGCCCATAGGCCCTTCCCAGGGAAGGCCACGCCCCTTCCCACAAAAGGCCATGCCCCCTTCCCAGGATAGCCAGCGCTTAATGACTAATCAGTATGGAAGTATAAACACCTGGCCACATTGGCCCACCTTGGGACAACTCAGAAGGGTCATTCCAGCTCCAGAGCTTGGCCTGCACTGCAGCCCAGCTTCTCCTTCTGCCCACCCCTGCCTTTTCCCTGTCCTTCCCTTCCCTTCTCTTCCTCTTCTGGTCCTCAGAGCACTCTAAATAAACTTCCTACCCAGCCGGTGTGGCTCAGTGGTTGAGCATCTACCTATGGATCAGGAGATCATGGTTCGATTACTGGTCAGGGCACATGCCTGGATTGTGGGCTCGATCCCCAGTGGGGGGCATGCAGGAGGCAGCTGATCAATGCTTCTCTCTCATCATTGACGTTTCTGTCTCTCTCCCCCTTCCCTTCTGAAATCAATTTTTTTAAAAAAGAAACTTCCTGCACATTCATCTCTGTCTCACAGTATGCTTCCAGGGAACCCCACCTGAAACACTGAGGGAGGGTGACTGAGCTTGAATTGCTAGCTGGCTCTCAGACGTCCGCCTAGACCAGCGGTTCTCAACCTGTGGGTCGCGACCCCTTTGGGGGTCGAACGACCCTTTCACAGGGGTCGCCTAAGACCATCGGAAAACACATATATCATTACATATTGCTTTTGTGATTAATCCCTATGCTTTAATTATGTTCAATTTGTAACAATGAAATTGGGGGTCACCACAACATGAGGAACTGTATTAAAGGGTCGCGGCATTAGGAAGGTTGAGAACCACTGGCCTAGACTCAGCAGACACAGAGGCACAGGTGAGCAGAATAAGCCTTCCCCCAGCAGGCCTGGGTCCCCTGATTTTTACTCCACGCCCACTGTCCTCCTCACCTCGGAGCTCTTGATTCTCCTCCAGGCAGCGCTGGAAGGTCTCAGGAGCACCCTGCTCCGAAGGCAGGTGGAGCATGGCCGGCTTCCCCAGAGAAGACTCTTCACCCATCATGTCCTGGTCCCCAGCCGGGCCACCGCTGGGCTGCACCATCTCACACAGCAGACTCTTCCCGGGGGGCCTGCTCATTCAACAAGTCAAGGTTTGGAAGAGAAAGACAGCAGGAGCGTCACACGGGACCTGTGCAGATTCCCCTGCAGGACAAGGAGCGCAGATGTCAGCAGCTCTGGGGCCATCCCTATAAGCAGAATGCCAAGCATTCTGTCAAGTGTAACAGGATGTGAAAATGGATTTTTTGGTCTAAGAGGTGACCCATACTCCCATTCCAAAGGGAGGTGCAGGCCCATATGTGGGACTTGGAAAAGCCATGGTTCAGCACTGATTAGAAACTCTTGTCTAGCACCTGTCTCTGGGCTGTAAGCTGAAATGAAGAATTTCATGCCCTGGCCGGTAAGCTCAGTGGTTAGAGCGCCAGCCCACACACTGAAGGATTTCTGGTCAAGAGCACATACCTTGGTTGCAGGTTCTATTTCCAGCCTGGCCTACTAGAGGCAACCAATCACCAATTGATGTGTCTCTCTCACATTGATGTTTCTCTCTCTAGCTCTCCCCCTCCCTTCCATTCTGTCTAAAAATCAATGGAAAAATATCCTCAGGTGAGGATTAACAAAAAATAAAAAAAGAAACAAAAGACCACATATTGTATGATTCTGTTTATATGAAATGTACAGAATAAGCAAATATATAGACAGAAAGCTGCCCTGTCGGTGTGGCTCAGTGGTTGAACGTTGACCTATGAACCAGGAGGTCACTGTGTGATTCCCAGTCAAGGCACATGCCCAGATTGTGGCCTTGATCCCCAATAGGAAGCGTGCAGGAGGCAGCCAATCAATGATTCCTGCTCTCCCTTCCTCTCTCTGAAATAACTAAAAAACAAAAGTTAAAAAAAAAAAAAAGAGAGCTTAGTGGATGTTTAGAGGGACCGGAGATGGAGTGATGGAGGTGATAGCTAAAGGGCACAGGGCTTCTTTTTGAAGTGATGAAAATGTTTTGGAATCACTAGTGATGATTGTACAACTCTGAATATCCTAAAAACCAGTGAACTGTACACTTTAAATGGGGTGAATTCTGTGGTATGTGAATTACATCTCAATAAAGCTGTTCTTGATAAATAATAATAATGAGACAGGATTGTACGGGGTATAAATTAAACAAAATTAGCCATGAGTTGATAATTGTTCAAGCTGGGATGTGGGTACATGGGTTTACTATACTATTCTTCCTACTTTTGTACATCTTTTAAATTTTCATAATAAAATGCTCAAAGTACCATGTCTCTCCCTTGGATTACTGCAATAGCCTCCTAACAGGCCACCCTGTTCCTAACCTTGCTCCCTACAGTCAGCCAGAAAAATCAGCTTAAAAGAGTAATTCCAATCACGTCCCTGCTCTAATCAGACGCCTAATATGGCTCCTCATTGCCCTCCGTGTAAAAGCCAAAATTCCTACTAGAGCCTAAAGATCCTGTACCATCTGATTGCCCATTACTTCCTCTCCAAGGGCCTTACTCCGCTCCAGCTATAGTGGCCTCTTTGCTGTTTTTAAAACATGCCAGGATGGCCCATTCATTCTCGAGTCTCTCTCTCACACACACACACACACACACACACACACACACACACGCTCACATGCTATGAGGTGGGGTAGACATTAATCGTTTTGCAAAGTGAGCAAACGGAAGCACATGGAGGTAAGATAGCTGCCAAACTGTATTGGGACCTTATTAAAGAATTTAACAACCTCAAATGCAGTCAAGTTTGATGAACAGAAAATGTCTCCGAACTAGAAGAGTCATCCACGAACTAGGGGCGTGGTCAAACTCCGCGGCCGCGGAGGAGGGACAAGCGGAACAGTCAAGCTCGCCGCCAAAGTAATCTGGGTCCAGCATCGGCCCCGCCTGGGCCAGTGCCCTAGGAGCGGGCGGCAGAAACGGACCGGGGCCCAACAGGAGTAGGAAGCCTGGACGTCCGGGGGAATCTAGGAGGCGGCGGAACGCCCACCGATGGTACCCTGTCTTCCTGTCTTCGGGGAAGAGGGCCACACCTGTCAGCAGAATCGATCCGACGTGAGAAGGGCGGGAGCAGCGGGTCGCGAGCGCCCCTCGAGCCCGTCACTCCAAGCAAGTCCCCATTCCGCGGTAGCTCTTCCCCTCTCCGGCCGCTGAAATCCCCACTTCCGGCTTCCGGTGTCGTTGCTGTGGTACCGGGAAGTAAAACACGCAAGCCCCGCCCCACCCAGGAGGCCGGCAAGAGGTGTGAAGGAGGCTGTTTCCCAAGAAAGCCCGAGCCCGCCAGCCTCAGCCGGCCCGCAGTACGTTCCCTAGCGACGTGTACCACCCGCTGCTTTTCCCGGCATCAAGCCCACACTTCCCCTAGTCTCTCCAGCGGCGGCATCCAGCCCCCGGTCGCTCGGCCGTCCCGCCCCCGCAAGGGGAGGAGCCACGACGAGGCGATTTAATAGGGCTGGTTTGACCCCAGCCGGCGACCTGTCTGGACCAGGAGGCGGGGCCACGCCGTAAACGGGGGTCCAGGAGGCGTGGCCACGCCGCCGGCGGATGTGGAGCCCTTCGCGAGGGCGCAGGGCGACCGGGGTCGGAGGAGAAAGCCGGTTGCAGGGGCCGGGCCGAGCCTGTGATGGATGAGTGAGCGAACGGCGCAGAGCTGCGCCCGAACCTGCTAGGCATCAGGTACGCGGGACAGCGGCGGCGGGAACAGCAGCCTGACTGCGGCTCAAGAACCGGCGCAGGTGCCCAAGGGGCGGGGCGGGCAAAGGGAGGAGACCTCGCGCTGGAGGGGGCCCCTCCCTCGCGCAGCCTGGGATGCGCGCGCACCTGCCCGCGCCCCGCCCCCGCAAGGGAGGGGTCCGTGGAGGCCCCGCCCGCGCGCCTCGCCTGAGGCGGTCAGCTCAGCTCGGGCGCCCGCCTCCGCTAGTTAAATGGACCGGCGGGTCTCAGCCCCCGGAAACTGCCAGGAACTCCAGGGCTGCGAGCGCGACGGGCGGCGGCAACGAGGCACAGGTAACGAAGCGGGTGAGTGTCACGCCGTCCGAGGCGCGTGCTGCGCCGCGAGGCCCTCCGATGTGCCGCGCCGGGTAGCCGGGCAAAATCAAAGGGTCTCACATCCAATCGTCCCCATTGGACCCCTGAGGAGACAGACCCTGAGGGGGACAGGGACTTGCCGGAGTCTCCCAGCTTGGCCGGAAGAGGGCTGGAGCTGCAGGGTCTCACATGCTCCATCCAGCTCATTGGGGAGTTTCCACCTGGTTTCCTGGGTGAGATGCTCCAGCAGAGTTTTGCTCACTCCCCAGAATTGAGGCTCCAGTTGGAATCCACTGGTGCTTTGTGTAACTTTATAACGTCCACTGTGAAAGAAGGCTGCTCTGGGGAGTATGGCCAGAACCCACAGCCAGAAGTTTCTAACCCCGCCCCCCCCATCTTGCTCCTGCCCCCGCCATTCACAGCGAGTGGTTTCAATCATTAGACCTCAGCTGGGTGAGAGCCCAAAAGACCCCTTAAGAGAGGGACCAACTTCTCAAAGCTTTTCTGCTCTCCTGCCTTGCCAACAAGTCTTTCTCTCAGCAGAGAGCATCATGGCAGAGCAGGTGGACCTGAGCCGGACCCAGGTGTGCGGGATCCTGCGGGAAGAGCTGTTCCAGGGTGATGCCTTCCATCAGTCCGAAACACATATCTTCATCATCATGGGGGCATCGGTGAGTCTCCCCCAGGCCCTGCCTCTGAAAATCCAAAGTTAGAGCGCGATATTGCTTAAGATCCTTTCCTGCTGTGTGCGGAGCTTTCCCACCTGATTGTTGGGGGGCCACTTGGGCTCTCCCTCTTGTTCCTGCCTCTGTGCCATTATCACCCCAGCCCCACCTGGAATACACTCACTTCCAGGTGTATCTGAAATCTCTGCACAGCCCTTGACTGTAGACCTGTGTCCTAGAGCTGGGAGGTCCTTAGGGACAGTCTGATTGGGCTTCCTCCTCCCTGGGGAAAAGTGAGGTGCAAACAGGGGAGGCTATTCATGCCACGCCTGTCTTTTTCAAACCTGTTTGTGACTTGACAAATGTCACACAGCCAGTTAATTCCAGAGGCAGGATCTGAGGTCCTATCTGCACCTTTGTCTCTCGCTACCAAATCAAGTTCCCCGGGGACTAACACTCATCCTTTCTTTGAATGTTGTCTCCTTGCCTCAGCTTCCAAAGCCTGCT
Organism: Myotis myotis; assembly: GCF_014108235.1. Classification (NCBI taxonomy): domain Eukaryota; kingdom Metazoa; phylum Chordata; class Mammalia; order Chiroptera; family Vespertilionidae; genus Myotis; species Myotis myotis. The sequence continues at coordinate 11,700,774 of NW_023416346.1, forward strand.
GAAGAGCCCCATTGCCTAGCCAGTGGCACCGTCATTTTGCTCTGAAAGGAAAGACCATGACTCCCACCCTAACCCCCCCCCACCCCCACCCAGTGTGAGGTGCAGAAGGGAGATCTGCCAGGCGGCAAGATGTGTCCATGGGCTGGTGAGATGAGCGGCCAGAGCTTCATCTGGAAGTCAAAGTGGCCTCTTCATTTTTAACCCTGCTCGTGACCAAGAATCTACTAAGCAGCGCATGACCATTTTTGCTTGTAACTTATTATATAATCTTGAGCCAGAATTCTACCAAAAGTCCTGGCCAGTGGTTAGAGTGTTGGCCTGACGACTGAAGGGTCATGGATTCAATTCCCAGTCAAGAGCACATACTTCAGTTGCAAGCTCGAACCCCAGCCCTGGTTAGGGTGCGTGCTGGAGGCAACCAATCAATGTGTGTCTCTCACATGGGTGTTTTCTCTCTCTCCCTTCCCTTCTGCTCTCTCTCGTCTCCATCCCTTCTACTCTCTCTATAAATCACTGGATGAGGATTTACAAACAAACAAAAAAAAAGAATTCTACCAAAACTAGTTAGCTCTTGACAGTGTAGGCATTGTCTCCCTGCGCCTTTCACGTCATGGTCCCCTCAGCTCTGGAGGACCTTGGTTCTTTGTTCATGTAGCATAGCGTGCTGCTGCCCTTCACAGAGCTTACTCCCTGCCAACTTGGTGATTCTGCTCACAGCTTGGAAAAGGAGAGCCAGAATACAGGGCTGGAGGCAGAGCCGGGGAGGAGGGTCTGCTGGTGGAGGGTAGGAAGGTCCCCCTTAAGCACCATCCTCTGCCTCCCCATAAGCTCAAGTCGGGGGAATGCACAGGAGGAGCACAGGGAGAAAGGCTTGGCCTCCACCCTTCGCCCAAGCCTGGCCCCCTTAGAGGAGCCGCCAACTTTAAGGCCTAGGACTCTGACCCTTTGGCCCTTTCTCCAGGAAATAGTTTGGAAGGGAAAGTAACTCAGGATTATGTCTCCTCCTTTCCCTTATCCCCATACCAGCCTGTCACAGGATGCTCCAACAGAGCATCCCAGGCCACAATAAATGGCTTATAGCTCCAGGCCCTCACATTTTAGATGTTTCATTGAGAGCATCCAACCTTGCTGTGTGACCTGGGGCAAGTGTCTCCCCTTCTCTGAACCTGTGTTTCCACATAGTAAATGAGGGCTTTTTTTTCATATCTTTTTATTGATTTCAGAGAGGGAGAGGGAGAGAGAGAAACATCCATGATGAGAGAGAATCATTGATCGGTTGCCTCCCACAGCCTGGGCATGTGCCCTGATGGGGAATTGAGCTGTGACCTCCTGGTTCATAGGTCAACATTCAACCACTGAGTCACACTGGCTGGGCGCAAATGAGAGTTTTTGAAGCAAATGCCAGGGGTCCTTGGACTCGCCGAGCTGATTCTGTGACTCCTCACTGCTTTCACCTGTGACCAGCTTGGGGTTGGGCAACTTTGTTTCTTTGCAATTGGTAGGGTTCCCCTTTGCTCTCCTCTGCCTGAGAGTGACAACCAGAAGCCTCCAGAGCAGAAATGGGAAGTGCCGCTCCAACAGGTGGAGTGGGGGAGCACAGGGTGTCTGTCCTCCATAGGAGGGCTCCTGTTCATTTCTCCACCTCCTGTTAGAGGGGCTGGAGCTGAGTGGGCCAGCCTCCCACACTCAGCACTTAGAACACCTCCCAGAGTCAGGCCTCCCATGCCTGCTCCTTCCATGTAGGAGGTAGGTAGGGTGGTACTGTGGGAAACCAGTGAGTTTTCTGTTCATTCATCCAACAAATGGCGATCAAGTGCCTCCTTGCAGCGCAGAGACAGGCCCCGCCCTCCCCCTGGGACCTGTGTGCTGGGGGCCCAGGACCCAAGGTGAGTTAGCAGCCCAGTAAGAATTCAGAGTGGCGCATGTGATAGGAGACACAAGCAGGCCCTTGTGTCACCTACCCCATCCCTCAGCAGCCAGATCTCAAAGGAGGGGCCTGCGGAGCCAGAGCTGGGGGAGCATTCCATGCAAAGGGAAGAGCAAACACAGACCCCCCCGGTGACTGGTGGGCCCCTCGGGGCAGCCCTCTGCCCCTTCCTCCTCCCCCACCCGCTTACCCAACCCTTGCCACACACCCAGCTTCCTTCCGGGGAGCATTGTAATGCTGGCTCATGGGGTTACCCAATGGGCTTGAAGCTGCTGTCTGTTCCCCCTTCTGTGTAGCCACTTCCCTCCGTCTCAGGATTCCCACCCCAAGTAGGAAGAGCATGTAGGTACTTACTGTCCCAGTCCAGAAAACTTTGGGATAAAAGAAACCAGTTTCTGCCTGGCCGGTGTGGCTCAGTGGTTGAGTGTCGACCTATAAACCAGGAGGTCATGGTTCCATTCCTGGTCAGGGCATATGCCTGGGTTGTGGGCTCAATCCCCAGGAGGGGGCATGCAGGAGGCAGCCAATCAATGATTCTCTCTTTTTTTTTAATATATATTTTATTGATTTTTTACAGAGAGGAAGGGAGAGGGATAGAGAGTTAGAAACATCAATGAGAGAGAAACATCGATCAGCTGCCTCCTGCGCACTCCCCACTGGGGACGTGCCCGCAACCAAGGTACATGCCCTTGACCGGAATCGAACCTGGGACCCCTCAGTCCGCAGGCCGACGCTCTATCCACTGAGCCAAACCGGTGCTGGCCAATGATTCTCTCTTATCATTGATGTTTCTCTCCCTCTCCCTTCCTCTCGGAAATCAATAATAAAAAGAAATTTTTAAAGAAAGAAACCAGTTTTTCTTTACAGACAAGCATGTGGGGAAGAATCTTGGGCCCAGCAGATCCTTTCCTTCCCCATCTGGTAGGGCCTCGGCCAGCCTGGAGTGACTCTTCCCTCCAAGGTCATAGAGAGGAATGGGAGTAAGAGAAAGAGATAAGACTGGGAATCGACTTGGACAGGATTGGCTTACTGCCTGGTTCTCAGCCCCTCGTCTCTCTGGGCCTCAATCTCCCCACCTGGACCACAGAGGCCATGGGCTCAATGGGTGCTCAGGACCCATCCCAGTGACGGGTACAAAGGATGACCTGGCAACCCGGCACCTCCCTTTCCTCGGAATTTTTCTGGACTGCCTTCCCCTTGGGCCGATAAAATTCTTGCTGTGTCATGATGATATTGGCAACACCCCCCCCCCCCAAAGTCCTGGTGATTCACCAGCCCCAGGGTGGAGTAGGGAGGCCCTTTTGTTGGCTTTGCAGCCAAACCTACCTCAGCAGCCCCCAGTTATCTCAGCCCAGTGGCCAAGAGCCAGCTGGTACCCAGCCAGGGCCCAGGCTCCACCCCAGGAGATGCAGCAGGTCCTTTTTAAAAAATGTGTTTTTATTGATTTCAGAGAGGAAAAGAAAGAGAACAAGAGAGAAAGAGATAGAAACAGCAATGATGAGAGAAAATCATTGATCGGCTGCCTCCTGCACACTCCCCACTGGGGATTGAACTTGCAACCCGGATGTGTGCCCTTACCAGGAATTGATCAGTGACCTCCTGGTTCATAAGTCAACTGAGCCACGCCGGTCGGGCACCCAGCAGATCCTTGACCTCAGTGACCCTAGAGGGATGGGATGGCCCACCCTTCAGGGCCTTGAGCTGGCAGCCAGTCCCTGGCGCTCTCTGTCACGCCTTCTGCCATAAAACCCTCACAAACTGACCGCAGCAGTGGTTTGGGCTTATAAGACAGGATACAGAAGTCAAACCTGGGTGGCAACAAGCAGGTGGCGGCCCGGGTTCCTTTGCCCCAGCCAAGCCAGATACTGGTGGCTGGAGATCCCAATAAGGTCCTGCTTCTCCAGCTAAGTCACCATGTCCCCAGGCAGCTCCTTCCCCGCTGTGGTCCTCCAGCAGAATGAAGGGTTTAGGGCCCGGCCAGTGAGGCTCAGTGGTTGACTGTCAACCTACGAACCAGGAAGTCACACTTTGATTCCTGGTCCGGGCACATGCCAGGGTTGTGGGCTCAATCCCCTGTGTGGGGCGTGCAGGAGGCAGCCAATCAATGATTCTGTCTTATCATTGATGTTTCTCTCTCCCTCTTCCTTCCTCTCTGAAATCAATGCAAATATTTTTTTAAATGAAGGGTAGAGGAAAGATTGCCGCATCTCACCAAAAGCCCCTGTAATTGCTCCACACCCACATGTGGCATGCTTAAATTTGATCAGTGTCTTCCCGCATGCCTTCTTGCAGAGGAGTCCAACCCAGGCCGGCCCAAAGAGAGCAGCTGCCAGGCCCCCCGCCCCCCACTGCCCTGGGTCCTGTGCCACCTCTTCCTTAGGTGACTTGGAGCCCAGCAGACCGCTGGTTGCAGGGGCTGAGCGGAACAAGACAAGCAGGTTCTATTGCTAATTAATCCCAGAGAGAATGGCAAGAACAAACAGTTGGGGTGTGGGGCACTGTGACTCAGCAGACAGGAAACTAGTCCCTTGCCACCACGCCATTGCCCACAGCCTGCTGGAATGCGATGGTAGGCAAACAGCTCCTGCCATGAGGTGTTTGCAGGCCAAGTTTCTGATTATTTTTCCTCCGGACTAGTCCCCAGCAAGCCCTCTCTTGAACAACAGGCCAACACTAAGCCAAGGTGACAGAAGCAGAGTCCTCATCCAGCCCCACTGATGGGAGAAGCCAGAGGCGGGCACTGCTATTCGCTATGGGTATTGCCGCTGTGGAGGCTCCTGGGCGCTGAAGGACAGAGAGGGGAAGCTCGGAGCCCAGACTGCGCTCAGAGCTGGACCTTAAAGGCCCGGTGAGGGCAGCCATCTGATGCCACTATGGCAGTGCTTCACGTGAAAGGTGGCAGTTAGGGACGCGCTCCCAACCATTTGGAGGTCAGTTGTGAGCAGTTGGTAGGCTTGGGCAGGGGCACCGGCACAGCATACCCTGGTTTGGGAACGGCCCACTTTGCAAGTTTGGGGTCCCGACTGGAGATGGCCAGTCCACACCTGCTTGTGTGAGCCTGGTGCTCAGCAAACTCTGGGCTGGAAGACACTTGGAGTTGTCTGCATGCAGGTCCCCACCTTAAGCCCTGGGTAGAGGTCAGGTCACCCAAGGACATTGGAGACAAAGCAAAGGACAGGAGGAACATGAACAGTCAAGGCACCAGGCCTTCCCCCACCTCCACCCACATAGGGATTCCTCCCCCAGGAGCACCCCCCCTAGGCCCCCAGTGCCTCCTAACTGCCTGTCTTTGGAGGGATTTTTTTTATTTATCCTAAGGTGCCACTAGACTTCTTTAAATACATATTTTTAATTGACTTCAGAGAGGAAGGGAGAGAGAAACATCAATGATGAGAGAAAATCATTGACCGGCTGCCTCCTGTACGCCCCACACTGGGGATCAAGCCCACCACAACCTGGGCATGTGCTCTGACTAGGAATCGAATCCTGACCTCCTGGTTCACAGGCCGATGCTCAACCACTGAGGCACACCGGCCGGCTGCAGAGGGGTTTTAACCAGGTTGGGATTGCGTTGGTCCCAGTCGCATGGCCTCCTTTTTTTCTGCCTGGGGCGAATTCAGATCCATCCCAGCCTAGCATGTTCTCCCCCTGCCACCCCCACCCCACTGATTGGCAACGCTGAGTGGAGCGTGGGACGTGCCCGGGCCCGTCCCGAGCTTCAATTACAGGGCAGGCAGATGAAAGGGCTCGCTGCTCTGTTCCCCTCCAGGAGCCTGTGACCGTCTCCCAGCTGGAGGGGAGGATTCCATCATCGGCTTACAAAGTGAAAGCTCGTGGGAATGCCCACAGCCACTGGACTGGAGCTTGGGGAGAAGGAACTTTGATTCTCTCTAATGAGTCTTCTGTCAAATTTGTGGGGTTCGTTCGCTATATCGTTGCTCACAGTTGCCGTGTATCACACCCTTGCTTTTCTTTTAGAAATTTTCACACGCACACAAAATCGACAGAATAGCTCTATGAACGGCCACTGTCCATGGCCCAGCTCCCTCAGTGCTCTGCCATCTTGCTTTACCCACTCTCTACCCTCTGCTCAATTCTTGTGTGTTTTGTTTTACTATATTTTAATTGATTTCAGAGAGCAAGGGAGAGGGGGAGAGAGAGAGAGAAACATCAATGATGAGAGAGACTCATTGATCGAACTGCCTCCTGCATGCCCCCCACTGGGGATCAGGCCTGCAACCCCAGCATGTGCCCTGACCGGGAATCGAACCCGGGACCATTCAGTCTGCAGGCCGATGCTCTAACCACTGAGCCAAACCAGGGAGGGTTTTATTAGTCTTTTTCAAGCACCAGCTTTTGGCTTTGTTCATTTTTTGCTTTGTTTTCCATTTTATTAATTCTTTATTTCCTGCCTTGTAATTTGTTTGGCTTGAAAATTCTACTGTGCTTGCCCTGGCTGGTGTGGCTCAGTTGGTTGGAGCATCATCTCATGCTCCAAAAGGTCGTGGGTTTGATTCCCGGTCAGGACATATATCCAGGTTTGCGGTTCGATCCCCAGCCCCAGTTGGGGGCATGTGCAGAAGGCAGCCAGCCGATCGATGTTTCTCACATCAATGTGTTTCTCTCTCTTTCTCTAAAAATCAATGAAAACGTCATCGGGTGAGAAATTTTTTTAAATTGTCCTATTTTCTAACTTCCTAAATTGAATGCTTAGCTCATTAGTTTCAAGCCATTTTTTTTTTTTTTTGCCAACATCAGCACTTAAGGCCACATCACACAAGTTTTGATATGTGCCACTTCCACCGCCATTTGGTTCCACTGAGTGGGAGTATTCAGGTTTTCTTCTTTAGCCTCAGAGCTGCCTGGACGTGGGCTCTCTGGTTGGGGTTTGGCTCCCCTTGCTTGCACTGAGGCCAGAGACCATGGCCTGTGTGATTGCAGGGTGGCCAGGCTGGTCGTGGTGCCTCCTGGCCAGCACAGGGTCCATCCACTTCAAGGTGGCTCCTGCGATACGTGGGTGCTACAGTAAAGGGCTAGCACAGGCTCTCATTCAAGCTCCTCTGACTACATTAAGGAGGAAGACAGGTATGCTTGTGGTTGAGTGCTGACCCTGAGTGAGTAACCGGGCTCAAAGTGGGGAGACACCCTAGGTCATGTCCCCAGCTTCTCCTTCTTTTAAAACATATATTTTTATTGATTTCAGAGAGGAAGGGAGAGGGAGAGAGAGAGAGAGAGAGAGAGAAACATCAGTGATGAGAGAGAATCATTGATCGGCTGCCTCCTGCACGCCCCTCCCACCTGGGATCGAGCCTACAACCCGGGCATGTGCTCTGACAGGGAATGGAACCTTGACCTCCTGGTTCATAGGTCAATGCTCAACCACTGAGCCATGCCAGCTGGGCTCCCCAGCTTCTCTTAACCATGCCTGTTCCCTCTGCCACAGGGTGACCTGGCCAAGAAGAAGATCTACCCCACCATCTGGTAAGCACCTCCTCCACTAATCCCACTGCCCTGAGCCTTCCTGGCCTTCCCCACCCCCCCCCCCACCCTGCCCACAGCCATGCTTTGCCCTCAGGTGGCTGTTCCGGGATGGCCTTCTGCCTGAAAACACCTTCATCGTGGGCTATGCCCGCTCTCGTCTCACGGTGGCTGACATCCGTAAGCAGAGCGAGCCCTTCTTCAAAGTGAGTAGCTTCTGAGATTTGTGAAGGGGTGCCCTTCCCTCCTCCCATTCCCGCTCTCTGCTTCTCCCCGGCCCCGAGGCCCAGCCCTCCTCTCCGTGTCCTGACAGGGTCAGGCCTTGTTAAGACAGTCACCTGGGGACCCTCATGCCCAAGCGTCCCATCCTTTCCCTCCTCAAAACCACCCACACCACTCTGCCAAGTTGGCACAGAAAACTCTGCCTTGCTGCTTCTGCCACTTCCTTGATGACAAGGAGGCGCGCTGGGTGGTGTGTAGGAACCCTACAAGCCTGAGACTTCTGTTTCCCAGCTCCCCCTCATGGGGACTCACTGTGCCCCAAGACCAGGAGCAGAAAAAGCCTCTAGACCAGGGGTGGGGAACGTGCGGGCTGAGGGCCGTATAAGGCCCACAAAATCCTTTGATCCAGCCCTGCCAAGGCATTAGGAGTGAATTAAATGTTTGACCAAATATAGCAAGCTAATTTTTTTAAAGGTCACTTATTTATTTATTTAGATGTTATTTCTCACCCAAGGATATTTTTTCCATTGATTTTTTTTTTATTTAACTTCTCTAGATTCCTTTTTATTTGTTTTATTGTTACTGATTTCAGAGAGGAAGAGAGAGAGAGAGAGAGAGAGAGAGAGAGAGAGAGAGAGAGAGAGAGAGAAACATCAATGATGAGAGTCATCGATTGGCTGCCTCCTGCACGCCCCCTAATGGGGATCAAGCCCACAACCCAGGCATGTGCCCTGTAGGGGAATCAAACCTGGGACCCTTCAGTCTGCAGGCAGACGCTCTATCCACTGAGCCAAACTGGCTAGGGCTCCATTGATTTTTAGAGAGAATGGATGGGAGTGGGAGAGACAGAGAGCGAGAACTTCAGTGTAAGAGAGACACATGGTTTGGTTGCCTTCTGCACGAGCCCCGACCAGGGCCAGGGATAGAGCCTAGCAGGCTAATTGTTAAGTGGATAATTTTGTATGGCCCTCAAATGATGTTGTAAGTATCCAAATGGCCCTTGGGAGAGGAAAGGTTCCCCACCCCTGCTCTAGACCGTGGAAATCCTAGATTTGCGTTTTCCCAACACACCCAAGTTTGGAGTAATGACTTTAGAAAGAGCGATCTTCCTCCAGTGTGTTTCTCCCAGGTCAAACTTTCCTGAAGTCTAACTTCTGTCTTAGAGCACAAGGTCCCCAGGGGTGACTGTCCCCATCCTGGCCCTTGCTTGGGACTGCGAAGCCCCATCTCCTGCAATGATCCATGCTGCCTTTGGCTCCCCTTCTGGTGTGCGAAGCTGACAAAATGGGGATGTGAACCTAGTGTGGGGTAGGCTGATTGACTCCCAGAGGAGCCTGCCCTGGCTGCGGGATGGGTGAGGAGGGGCTGACATCCCTGTGTCCGTCTCCCCCAGGCCACCCCCGAGGAGAAGGCCAGGCTGGAGGAGTTCTTTGCCCGCAACTCCTACGTGTCTGGCCAGTACGATCAAGCAGCCTCCTACGAGCACCTCAATGACCACATAAACACCCTCTGCCAGGGGTCACAGGCCAACCGCCTCTTCTACCTGGCCTTGCCCCCCACTGTCTATGAGGCCGTCACCAAGAACATCCGAGAGACCTGCATGAGCCAGACGTAAGGCTTGTCTTTTGCCCTTCCTTCCTGCCTTCTCCGTGTGCCCTACCTGGAACTGGCCTGCCCTGGCAGCTGTCCATAGACCCGGAGCACACTAGTCTAGGGCAGTGGTCGGCAAAATCACGAGCCACATGCGGCTCTTTGGCCCCTTGAGTGTGACTCTTCCACAAAATACCACATGCGGGCGCGCACGTACAGTGCGATTGAAACTTCGTGGCCCATGCGCAGAAGTCGGTTTTCGGAAAGGAGATAGACGAAACAAGTATACAAGTGTGGATGGGAGAGTTGGAAGGGGTCGATCTCAGTGAACGTACCTCAATCAGATTGCGGACGTTTTTAGCAAAGGCCAGCTTAGGAGTACCCTAATTAAGTTAATAACAATGTACCTACCTATATAGTTTAAGTTTAAAAAATTTGGCTCTCAAAAGAAATTTCAGTCGTTGTACTGTTGATATTTGACTCTGTTGACTGATGAGTTTGCCGACCACTGCTCTAGGGAGTCGCAAAAAGGCTCGACATGAATTAGCTCCACAAAGAATGGAATAGGCTGCAAACACGGTAGCTTTCCAACATTCTTACTGAAAATGCTACCACACGTATTTACATTCCAATGTCTCATGTGGACCCTCAAGGTTTATCTCACTAGAAATCCAACTTCCTGGACGCAATCCCCAATAGCACCACAAGGTGGCAGTATGGTTCCATGAAACTGCCCATTGCGGCTGCGTTGGTTTTTGGGCATTTCCCAAGGTTCCCTTCCCGATCACAAGGTGGCGGTGTTGCTCCACAAAATCCCGCTTCCTGGGCCTGGTCACTCCCTTGTTTTCCCAAAGCTACAGCCATCTCTTTCTTTGGCCTGGTTTTGAATACAGAATGCCATGTTAACTCTCAGTGGGGATTAACAAAGAAAGGGACTTTTTGCCATTTTAAAACCCACAGAGATAATTGTCCCCTCCCCCTGCCCCCCCACTAGCTGAGGTTCTGGCCACTGCTCCCCAGGGAGGGTGCGGGAGTCATGTGGCTCTGGGCTCCTGCAGGGGCTGGAACCGCATCATTGTAGAGAAGCCCTTTGGGAAGGACCTGCAGAGCTCCGACCGCCTGTCCAACCACATCTCCTCCCTGTTCTGTGAGGACCAGATCTACCGCATCGACCACTACCTGGGCAAGGAGATGGTCCAGAACCTGATGGTGCTGAGGTGCAGCTGGGGATAGGCCTGGGGGATGGGGTGAAGGGAGACTGGGTCCGGGACGGGCACTGGGGGGGGGGGGGTGCTTAGCCTGCCCTGTTGCTGCCCCATCGGATGCAGCACCAGCCTCTGCCCTGCCCCTCCTGCAGGTTTGCCAACAGGATCTTTGGCCCCATCTGGAACCGGGACAATGTCGCCTGCGTCATCCTCACCTTCAAGGAGCCCTTTGGTACTGAGGGCCGCGGGGGCTACTTCGATGAATTTGGGATCATCCGGTGAGAGCCCATCACCCCTTCCTAGGAGGCCTGAATGGGCATGGGGCTCAAGCCTGCCCCCCGGCAGGGTTCCTCTTCTCCACCCCAAAGTTCAAATTCTGCAGGAGTGATATCAGTCAGCAGTAGCTATGAACGGAGGGTCACTGCCTCCTTCCTTCCCTTGAGGGAACCAGGGAGACACTAAGGATTAGGAAAGGAACCTCGTAACTTGCGGCTCAGAGAAGGCCCACTTGAGCCCTGGCTGGTGTGACTCGGTTGGAGCATCGTCCCATATACCAAAAGGGCACGGGTTCAATTCCCAGTCAGGGTGCATACCCAGATTGTGGGTTTGATCGCCAGTCAGGGTGTGTACAGGAGGCAACCAATTGATGTTCCTCTCTCACATCTATGTTTCTCTCTCTCCTCTCTCCCTCCCTCCCTCCCTCTCTCTCTCTCTCAAAAAGAAAAAAAATCAGCCCTAGCTGGCTTGGCTCAGTGGATAGAGCGTCAGCCTGCGGACTGAAGGGTCCCAGGTTCGATTTCCGGCCAAGGGCACATGCCTGGGTTGCGGGCTCGATCCCCAGTTGGGGGTGTGCAGGAGGCAGCCAAACAATGATTCTCTCTCATCATTGATGTTTCTATTTCTCCTTCTCCCTTCCTCTCTGAAATCAATAAAGAAATATATTTTTTTAAAAAAAGAAAAGAAAAAAATCAGTAAAAACATATTCTCTGCCTAGCCGGTTTGGCTCAGTGGATAGAGCGTCAGCCTCCAGACTGAAGGATGTTGGGTTCAATTCCAGTCAAGGACACGTGCCTGGGTTTTGGTTTGCTCCCCAGTGTGGGGAGTGCAGGAGGCGGCCTATCAATGATTCTCTCTCATCATTGATGTTTCTTTCTCTCTCTCTCTCTCTCTCTCTCTCTCTCTCTCCCTCCCTCCCTCCCTCTCCCTCCCTCTCCCCCTCTCCCCCTCTCCCTTCCTCTCTGAAATCAATAAAAATATATTTTAAAATATATATGTGTGTGTGTAAAGATATATATATATATATATATATATATATATATATATATATATATATACATACATATATATATATATATCCATCCATGTCGTCTGGTGAGGATTAAAAACATAAAAATTCCCACTTGAAACTCCAGCCCCCAAAACCTGGCCCACAGGGAGGGGGCTGAGGCGGGCTCACTCCTCACACCTCCCTTCCCACCTGGAAGCCCTGACCAAGTTCCGCCTGCTTCCCTACCAGGGACGTGATGCAGAACCACCTGCTGCAGATGCTGTGTCTGGTGGCCATGGAGAAGCCAGCCTCCACGGACTCGGACGACGTCCGCAATGAGAAGGTGGGTGGAGGCACACCCTCCCGGTCCTCGCTGCCAGCTCTGATGAAGGCGTGCCCTGGGCTGGGAATCAGAAGACCAAGATGTCATGTTGCAGGACTAGCAGTGACTGCTGTGTGACCAAGGGCTGACCTATTGCCTAAGACTTAGCTTCTTCTTCAGAAAAAATGAGGGTTTTCTGGGGGCTCTGGGGTCATGTGGCTCATGCTATGCTCCATCTTTTTTTTTAAATACATTTTTATTGATTTCAGAGAGGAAGGGAGGGGAGAGAGAGATAGAAGCATCAACGATGAGACAGAATCATCGATTGGCTGCCTCCTGCATAGCCCACACTGGGGAGCAAGCCCATAACCCAGGCACATACCCTGACTGGGAATCAAACCATGACCTCCTGGTTCATAGGTCAACGCTCAACCACTGAGCCACACTGGCTGGGCTAGCTCCATCTTTTTACTCAAGGGACCCCTCTCTCCCTGCCTCTATCACAGGTCAAGGTGTTGAAATGCATCTCAGAGGCGCAGTTGAAAAATGTGGTGTTGGGCCAGTATGTGGGCAATCCCAAGGGAAAGGGCGAGGCCACCAAAGGGTACCTGGATGACCCCACGGTGCCCCGGGGATCCACCACTGCCACCTTCGCAGCTGTTGTCCTCTATGTGGAAAATGAGAGGTGGGATGGTGAGTAACATGTCCCCGCCTGGCGGGCAGGCTGGCAGCCCTCACAGAGCGCTTCTCCCCAGGGTCTGACCACTCAGGGACAGGGGACGCCAGAAGGGAAAGGGCCAACAGGGTGGGACCCGGCCGCCTCCCTACACAGGGCCACGCACACGCCTTTGCTCTGAGCACACACCCTGTCGCACACCCGCTCCCTGTCACACACACGGCACCGGCCTGGGCTGCGGCAGAGCCAGCCCTGAGGCAGCCTCGCACCCACCCAGGGGTGCCCTTCATCCTGCGCTGCGGCAAAGCCCTGAACGAGCGCAAGGCCGAGGTGCGCCTGCAGTTCCGCGACGTGGCCGGCGACATCTTCCAGCAGCAGTGCAAGCGCAACGAGCTGGTGATCCGCGTGCAGCCCAACGAGGCCGTGTACACCAAGATGATGACCAAGAAGCCCGGCATGTTCTTCAACCCTGAGGAGTCCGAGCTGGACCTCACCTACGGCAACAGATACAAGGTGGGCACACAGCCTGGCGGGGGTTGCCCAGCCCTGGGGGGCACCGAACCCTGGGGGGGCTGGGGGCACGTGGGTAGCCTCAGTGACACCCTCTCCTACAGAACGTGAAGCTCCCCGATGCCTATGAGCGCCTCATCCTGGACGTGTTCTGTGGGAGCCAGATGCACTTTGTGCGCAGGTGAGGGGGTTCCCGTGCTTCTGTGTGCCGGGGGTCTGGGCTCCAGGCGGTGGGCACAGCCTGCACCCGCCCTTTCCCCCACGTCCCCCCAAAGACACACGTGTATCCCCTCAGTGACGAGCTGCGGGAGGCCTGGCGGATCTTCACGCCGCTGCTGCACCAGATCGAGCGCGAGAAGCCGCAGCCCATCCCCTACGTTTACGGCAGGTGAGGAGCAGACAGGGCGGGGGCAACGGAAGAGGACCCTGGAGCTTGGGGGGGACACTCATGTCTCCCCTCTGCCCATCTCTCTCAGCCGAGGTCCAGCGGAAGCAGATGAGCTGATGAAGAGAGTGGGCTTCCAGTATGAGGGCACTTACAAGTGGGTGAACCCCCACAAGCTCTGAGCCCTGGGCCCCTCCCCACCCCCTGTTGGTTTCTGCCCTTCCCACCTCCCCACCGCCTGACCCCACATCGGGAGGACTTCGGGACCATAGGCCTCAGCTTCACATTCCCGGCCTCGGGCCCAGCTACATTCCTCAACCACCGACACTCGCGCTGTGACCATCCCTGGCCACCACTGGCCCCGCCTGAGCCAGCCTCTGTCTACAGGACTGAGCCCGAACGGAAGGAAGAAGAATGGCCCTTCCGTTTGTCCCAGGCTCCTCCTAGGACAGGAGTCAGTGACGAGGGGGAGGATCAGTGGGTGGGCCTCACTGGGCCAGTGGCCGGCCGACCCCTCCACTGCCTGTGGGCAGGCTCCTCAGAGCCCGGGGAAGGGCGCCAGCGTGGCCATACCAGCCTCAGGGCCACTCTACATTCCTCATCACCCGCTGGAGGGGACTCCATGCTGCCCAGCAGTCGCCCATGTTTTGGGCCCCCTGACCGTCCCTGTGCCCTGCCAGGCAAACTGCACTCCATGGCCCACCCCCATAGGTGCCCCTCTTGCTACTAGAAAAGCAGAAGCAGCAGGTGGGATGCCCCACCTCCGCCCTTCCCATTAAATCCACGAACACACCTGTCCCCTGGCTGTTTCCTTTCTGCCTCCTGTGACCACGAGGCCAGTCCACCTGGTGGGGGCCTCTGGCTCCCTGCCTTTCTCGGGACCCAGCCCTCACCCCCTCCCTGTCAGCCACTTCCCTCTACTGGCTGGTCCAGGAACCTGAGTGTCCTTCACCTCTGCCCCCTGTGTCCCTTCGTGACCCCTTCCTGCATCCCAGTACCCCCAGAGTCCCCCTCACCTCTGTGCCTTCACCCTGTCCCACTCCACAGGACACAAGGATAGAGCGAGTCCTTTCCACCTGAATGCTTCCGTGAGCGTGCTGCCCACACGGACCTGCACCCTGAGTGTTCCTGCCCGGCCAGGTCACTGCAGGGACTCCATGAGGGCCGTTGGCACATTGCCAGTCCATGGAAGTAAGAAGGATTTAGGAAGGAAAGGCAGCAAGGCTTGTGACTAACATTGGAGGCCAAGAGGGAGGAGGTAGTCCAGGGAGGCGCCACAGCCTGGCCACTCTGAGGCAGACAGCTGGGGTCCTGAGGTCATGGAGGCTCCGCTTGTGTTTGTTCCCCAGGGCCACCGTAACAAGCATGCACTGGGGGCTTATAACTTACTTATCCCGTCACAATCCTGGAGGCCAAAAGTCTGAAATCCAGGAGTGGGCAAGGCTGCACTGCCTCCAAGCTAGGGGAGGGACCTTCCTTGTCTCTTCCAACTTCTGCTGGTGGCGAGCATTCCTCGGCTTGTAGGCACATCCTCGTCTGCCTTCATCTTCATGTAGCCCTCTTGCTGTGTGTATCTCTCTCCTGTTTTCTTAAACTTACCTTGACTACCTCTGCAGACACACTATTTTCAAATAAGGTGGCATTCCAAAGTTCCAGGGAGACACGGATTTGGGGGGCACACTGTTCAACCCAGTATGCTCGAAACAAAGGCAGCACCCCTTGTGTGGCTGTCTCCCCTCCTCCCCAGCTCCTAAGCTGAGCACTGGAAAGATGGCAGGAACCAGCACTGTGGTCCCTGCATTCATAGGCCTGGGTTCCTTTAGGTGCAGCCAACCAGAAACAAAAGGAACAGATAAAATGATCAGATGGCCCTGGCCAGTGTGGCTCAATGGTTAGATCATTGGCTCTATTCCCAGTCAAGGGCACATACCTAGGTTGCAGGTTTGATCCTGTGTCTCACATCAATGTTTCTCTCCCTGCCCCCTCCCTTCCACCCTAAAAAAATCAATGGAAAAAATGTCCTCCAGTGAGGATTAGCAACGACAAAATGATCAGATGGTGGGTAGTACATTTTCTGGAGGGAAGAAACCAGCAACCCAGAAAATGACCAGGGGAGGAAAGCTCCAGTCCCAGGGAGGTAAGAACACATCCTGAGGCCCTGCCACTGACAGGGCTAGGGTTCCAGGATGGGGAAGGCCCTCAAGCTGTTAGCAAGAACATGACCACCACAAATCCTCCCTCCAGCTTGGCCTGTGCTCCCTCTGTCCCCCACCCCTGCTTGGGAAGCAATTGCCTGGGGCTCTTTCCTCCCACCATCCTTGGTCTGCCATTGAAAGCCAACTTCTTACTCCTGCACAGTCCCCCTGGGCTGGGATGGCAGCAGTTGGGAATCCCGTGCAGTTTGACAGGTGGAGCGCCAGGTAGGAGGGATGAGCTGAGGCTCTGCTTAGGTCTCTGCGGAAGCAATATATAGAGGAAGAAATTCAAATTGTGGATCAGCCTATTGCCATCCCATAAGCGAGGACGGCGCGTCACCCCACACGTACACAGCATATACAAACCATCTCTGGGCACCATTCATTCTCTCCCCATCTCCATCTCACCATGGGCGGCGGCACCTCCAGGACGTGGGAGCAGGGAGAGAAGTTCACCTGGACCCCATTGAATAGGGAAAGGAGCTTTATGGGACAGGGACAGGTCACAGACCCTTAAGTAAGGTGGCTTTTCAAAGCTGAGTGTGGATCGTCAGGTCCACGCAGAGCACCTGAGAAGGCTCCATGTGGACAGGATTGGGGGCCAGGCTTTGGCCAGGTGCCGTGGCCTTGGTCCTCACCCCTGCGCCCTGGAAAAGGGACAATGGGCCATCCTAGGGACTCAGGCTCCCTGTAACCCTTTGGCTCCGGTGTGGCTACAGAGGGTCTTACCCTTGACTCTGAGGTGCAGTCACGTGGCCACGATGGGGGTAGAGGAGGCTTTGCAAAAGGCCCAGGATGGCACAAAGAGCAATACACCCCCAGATGGTGACCTGAATGGTGCAGAGCCAATCCCTGAAGACGCAGCCACGCCTTCCCCCTGCTTACCACCAGAGGGCGCTGTCAGCCCTGCCGGCTCGCGGAAAATCCCCACCCGCCCTAGCCTGGACTCCTGAAACCCAAATCCTCAAAATACAGACCTGAGGACGTCAAAGCCTTGGGGGCAAAAGCAGATAAGCAAAGGTTCAGGGGCCCTTCCAAACCCCGCGGGGGTCTTCGTACTCAGAGCCCTTTCACAGAGCCCCCCCAAAAAACTTTACAGACTTTAAGGGGCCTAGCAGATCTGTGTGCTAGGGGTCGTCCTTCCCAGGGGAAGGTGCTGGCATGGCATCACCGAGGGGGCCCCTCCAAGAAGTGTGGGAGGATCCGAGTAGGGGCAGCAGCAGGGGCCATGGAGGGGCCCCCCAGCTCCTCCCAGGCCCCCAGCACATGGTGACCGTGTGTGAGCAGGGAGGAGGGGCTGGGGACCTCCCCGTCTGATCCTGCCCTGGGTGTATCTGCTATGGCATAGATCTGGGTGCTACACTGAGGCATAGATGTGAGGACCCTGGGGAGGACACCCAAGTGTCACCTGACCCCTGGGTGCCTATGAGGAAGAAATAGGTAAAAGTGCTGATGGGGACAGCCAGCTGTCATGTCAGCTCTGGGAGCCTGCAATGGGGAAGAGGCATGAGGTCCCCGGTAGAGACATTCAGCTGTTACCTCCGGTCCGGGTACCTACAATGAGGCACAAGCATGAGGGATCAGGTGATGGCAGTCACTTGTCACCTCATCTCTGGGTTAATACATTCCAACACAGACCTTAGGGCCTCACTGAACTGAGTCAAATGTCACCTCAGCTCTGGGGCCCTACAATGTAGAACAGAGGTGACAGACCTGGTGAGGAGAGGCGTCTGACATACCTGTGTGCTTACACTGGAACAGATGTGATAGCTCTTGGGTGAGGAAAGACACCTGTCACCTCAGCTCTGGGTGGCAACATTGGTGCTGAGGTACAAGGCTTGCAACTGGCACCGAATCTGTACACTGGGACCAAGCAGAAGGGCCATGTGAGGACAGCCAACAGCTCCCTCAGCTCTGGTACTGGGGTTGAGGCATGGCATTGATTGGGTCCAGGTTTTGACATTCAACTAACATTTAACTTCTAGATGCCTAGACTATAGCGGGGCTTAAGGGCTCATGAGTGGAGTCACCTTTCACATCAGGTTTTTGTGTGTGGGGGGGGGGGTCTTTAATTGAGAGAGAGGAAGGGAGGGAGGGGTGAGGAAACAGATTGTTATTCCACCCATTTAGGCACTCATTGGTTGCTTCTTGTATGTGGCCTAACTGAAGATTGAACCCACAGCATTGGCATACTGGGAGGGCCCTGTAACCAACCGAGCTACCCAGCCAGGGCTCACATCAGCTCTTTTTTTATGTGTTCTTAAAAACACACACACACACACAACATTTTTTATTTCAGAGAGGAAGGGAGAAGGAGAGAGCGATAGAAACATCAATGATGAGAGAGAATCACTGATCAGCTGCCTCCTGCATGCCCCCCACTGAGAATCCAGCCCCTAACCCAGGCATGTGCCCTGACCAGGAATGGAACCGTGACCCTCTGGTTCATGGGTAGATGCTCAACCACTGAGCCACACCAGCTGGGCTCACATCAGCTCTTGATGCCTAACCTGTGGTAGAGGTATGAGGGACAGATGAGGGTATTCAGTGTTACCTCAGATCTGAGTCCCTACCCTGAGGCACAGCATGAGGACCCAAGACACAACACAAGTCAGTGATGAGAGCTACACTGGGGCAGACATAAGGGCACTCAAATGTCACCTCAGCTCTATGTAGCTACACAAGTCAGAGATATGAGGGCCCAGGTGACAGCATCAACAGAAAGCCCAGATACGCATATTTACGGCAGAAAGGAGAATGGAGGGACTAGGTAGAGACATAAGGGCCCAATGGGACCCCCAACTATCAGTTCACACTGGGTGCTCACACATGAGGGCCCGGGTGGAGACAGTCAAAGTCAACAGAGGGACAGCCAACACAGCAGAGGGGAATGAGGGACCATTGAGGTGATTCGACTGTCACTTCAGCTTCGGGTGCCAAGTCTGGGGCAGAGGCAGTAGGTACCTGCACCGAGGCAGAAGCACACGAGCACACATGACTGTCATCAACTGACAACGGAACCATCGGTGTCCACACTGAGAGGGAAAGAGGGGTCTGTTGATGGTATCAACTGGCACATGAGGACCCAAGACAAAATAGTCAACTGGCACCTCAGCTATGGGAGCTACGCTGGGACCCAAGCAAGAGGGCCCAGAGGAGACATTCTCTGCCACCTCATGCGATTGCCTGTACCGGGTCACGGACATGAGTGCCTGTGACACGAGGGTCTATTCCTCTCTGCATTCCCATCGTAAAACAGTCACAGAGAAAAGTAAGGACGCACACAAAGCTGTGAGCAAGATGACAACAATGTCCCCTAAGAACGACCTTCCTGGCAGATGCCCCAAGCCTGGCTGGCAGCCCAGGAGTGTGAATGACTGAGAGCTCCCTCTAGGGGACATCACAACTATGAGCGTTGCAGGAGAGACCAGTGAGGAAGGCATGGTGCCCCAGGTTCAATGCCCACAAATATGGGAGGGTTTGGCACATGGTCACCATTATCTCCAAGACCAAACTCCACAACAAAATCCAAATACTAAAAAAAAAAAAAATCTAAATACTAACCCGCGACTGCAGCAGCAGGGTCCTGAAACTACCTTGATCTTTTTTTTTTTTTTTAAATACACCTTTATGATTTCAGAGAGGAAGGAAGAGAGATAGTGTGGGAAACTGATATAGGGTTAAGCCTCTGACTGACCTGCTGGCAAAGTCACAAACAAGTCCTAGCTTAGAGGGCACAGTCCTCTTAGCATAATTAGGCTTGACCTTATAACACTCCCTAGATCTTATCTGGGAATCTAATGGGCTGAGGAAGTGCAGGAAGTATAACCATGGTGTAAACAAGTGAAACTCACAAGAAAAGTGTAACTTTGGTAACCACTACCTTGTTTACCCCTCACTATAAAAAGCTTGGTGAGGCCTGAGCACAGTGGAAGTCCTTCCTCTTGAGTTGGACTTGCCTGCCTGGTCCCCCAATATTCCCAAATTACCTCCTGTCTTTTCTTTTTCATTTGTTGTGCGGCTCCTCTTCCAGACCCGAACCCTGAACCACGCAGGACGTGGAGGGAAACACTTACGACAGATAGAAACATCAATGATGAGAGAATCATTGATCGGCTGCCTCCTGCTGGGGATCCCTTACTGGGGATCAAGCCCACAACTCAGGCATGTGACCTTGACCTGAATTGAACCTGGGACCCTTCAGTCTGCAGGCTGACGCTCTATCCACTGAACCAAATCAGCTAGGGTTACCTTGATCTTGTTAGGGAGAAGAGAGAGGGTGATGTGTATGCTAGTGTAGAAGCTACTGGATTCTAACCAGAGATCTGGCACTGCCTAGCTGTATAAGCTTTCTCTGCATTTTGGAACGTCAGCTTCCCCGTAGTGAAGTCATGGGGTCAAAGAGCACGGATGTTTCTGTGGTTCCCATGCCACCCTGCTGCCCTCCAGAAGGAGTCCCGCTGACAGGGGTGGGCCCAGCTCTCCCAGTGCAGTGGGTGATCAGGTACACTGGGTGGTGTCAGGGACGCCCTCCTGAGAGAGGCTAGAGGAGCAGGTATTCTCCCCTCCCATCATCAGAACGACATGGAAGACGGGGTGAACGCGCTGCCATCTAGAAATCAGACTGCGAGGAAAGGCATCAAAAGGCTGAGCCTCCTAGTCTCTGGTTCGTCGCATTCTGGTGTTTTCTCCTGCATCTTCTTCTGTACCTCCGTGTTTCTAAAAGGCACATATATCCACTTTAAAACAATTTCTAATTACGCTCCCGGATCCATCCGCCTCTCTCTAGGCCTCAGAAATCCGACCGCAGGGCGCCGGCGTAACCCCAGCACTCTAAGCCTGGGAAGCTGGAATCTCCCCGCGAACTGGCCTCCCACCGGAGACTTCTGGGGCGGGGCATACGTGGACAGGGGCGGGGCCGGATAGGGATCCTCCCATTTGGCGACCAGTCAGCTCTTCCCAAGCACACGTCAGAGGCGGGCCGTTCTCACCCGGCGGCTGGAGCAAATGGAGGAGGAGGCCTGTGGGCGGGGCTTCTCCGGCCCGGGGCGGGGCCTCCGCTGCTTTCCACTCCCACCCCCCACCTGGCTGCGGAGCGGCAAAGCCCTCGCCCCAGGCGGGGGTGGTGCCTGCGGGCTGTGGCCCCGCCCCGGGCCGCCATTGCAAGGCCTTGTGGGGCTGTGTGTCCTCTGCTCTCGCTCTCTCCTTCCTTTGCCGAGCAAGGCGGTGCGGCCGGCCTGACAGGGTCACCCCCGACCGAGGTCGCATCTCCCCACAGCTAGGCAAGTCTCCGGCCGGCCCAGCCCCCATCGCAGGCTCCCGGGCCCGGAGGGGCGGCCTGAGCTCGGGGCCTCCCAGGGGAGGGGCCTGCGTCCGAGAGAACCACTTTCATTTCCCAGCCCCAGAGGGCTCCGCAGGCACGATCGACCTCGAGCCAACGCGTTTCCGAGACCCCCTCCTGTCCCGACAGGGCTTCTCTCCGCGTTCCCCGGAGCCTGGCCAGGTGGATGAACAAGTCCGTGCACCGATCGCGCCCGTCCCGCCGCAGGGGCCCAGCTCTGCCTCATCCCTGACCCCCACCCAAACCTGCTCTTCTGCTTTGTTGCCTCCAGAGCGCACGGTCCCCAAACAGTTCACCTGCCGGCGGCCCCAACCCAGCGGGAGACGTGGACATGAGGTTGGCAGGTGGGTGGCTTCCACAGTGAACAGGAGGAAGTTGGAAAGGAGACCCGGCTGGCCCAGGTGTCCAGGGGACTGCAGCCGGAGGGGCCCAGGTGGACCACGGGGTTTGCTTTTGCAAACGGAGGACTATGCACAAACATTCATTCCAGGACCTTGAACAAATCCTTTCACTTGCTAGCATTTCAGCTCCCCGAGCTGTGAGATGAGGATTAGGGTAGTGAATTTCTACCACCTCGGGCAACTGGTTGCTGTTCGGAAAACAAGTTGTGGGAGAGAGGCTCCAGGGAGCACGGAGACTGGGTGGAGAGGTAGTGGTCTTAAAGGAGAAACTGACCCAAGTGGCTGTGGGGTTGAATATGAATCTCTAGTGCTAGCCCTGCTGTCGGCTGGATAACGAAGGATGAACGTGGATTAGGGAGGGACAGCTTGGGGGATGGAAAGCAGAACTCAAGAATTAGAGTTCATACCTGGTAAGGTTGCAACATTATGAATGCATTCCGGTGGAGCGAGCCAGTGGGGAACTGGCTGGGAGGGTGTAGCCTCAAGGCTTGGGCAAAAGAAATAGGGTGCCACTGCCCCCTGGGGGGGTGATTCAAGGCGGGGAGTAGGTGAGAGCACCTATAAGGAGGGTAGAGGAAGAAGAGTAGAATAGGCAGAGAAGACAGCCTATCCCTTCCAGCAGGGAATTGTTTTCAGCAGGAGGGCCTGGGCAGTCAACTGAGAAGTCCAGAAAGATCAGGGCTGACAAGTGACCCGGGGAGTTGACACCAAGAATGTCATAGGTGGCCTTGGAAACAAGTTGGGTTTTGTTGTTGTTGTTGTGGGTGTTGTTTTTAATATATTTTTTATTGATTTCTGAGAGAGGAAGGGAGAGGGAGAGAGAGAAACATCGATGAGAGGGAGTCATTGATCAGCTGCCTCCTGCACGCCCCACACTGGGGATCGAGTCCACAACCCGAGCATGTGCCCTGATCGGGAATCAAACCGTGACCTCCTGGTTCATAGGTGGATGCTCAACCACTGAGCCACACCAGCTGAGCTTTTTTTTTGTTTGTTTTTGTTAATCCTCACCCAAGGATATTTTTTATAGTGGAAGGGAGGGATGGGGGGAGGGAGAGAGAGAGAGACATCAATTGGTTGCCTTTCTCCCCCACGCACCCCAACCAGGGCCAGGGATCAAGCCTGCAACCGAGGCACACACTCTTGATTGAAATCGAACCCAGGACCTTTCAGTCCGCGGGCTGATGCTCTAACTACTGAGAAAAACCGGCTAGGGCAGGAGGAGAGATGTTGAAAACAGAAGAGAAAGACAGAGATGGGATGATTGCTGTTACAAGAAACCTGAGCAGGGCCCTAGCCAGTGTGGCGCAGTGGATAGAGCGTCGGCCTGTGGACTGAAGGGTCCCGGGTTTGATTCTGGTCAAGGGCACATGCCTGGGTTGCAGGCTCAATCCCCAGTTGGGGGCGTGCAGGAGCCAGCCGATCTATGATTCTCTCTCATCATTGATGGTTCTATCTCTCTTTCCCCCTCCCTTCCTCTCTGAAATCAATTTTTTAAAATATATTTTACTGATTTTTTACAGAGAGGAAGGGAGAGGGATAGAGAGTTAGAAACATTGATGACAGAGAAACATCGATCAGCTGCCTCCTGCACACCCCCTACTGGAGATGTGCCCGAAACCAAGGTACATGCCCTTGACCGGAATCGAACCTGGGACCTTTCAGTCTGCAGGCCGACGCTCTATCCACTGAGCCAAACCGGTTAGGGCGAAATCAATTTTTAAAAAATTAAAAGAACAAAACAAGAAACCTGAACAGGGAGGAGAGCTAGGGATCCACGTCACAGCAGGTGAAGGGACTGGTCTTCAAAAGGACTAGGGACCTCCTCCTCCATCACAACAGGAGAAAAACAGGATGTGATGGGTGGATCACAAATACCCGCAGCCTCAGGCAGGAGGGTGGGTGCTCCTGGGGGAGTGTGAGAGCCCTCTTGAGCAGCGAGTTCTGGAAGGCCCCAGCACCTGCCCCGGGGGAAACCAAGCTGAGAGCGTTGGAGCTGCCGCCCTCCGGCCGGGGCCGGCCTCCTGTCCTCCAGTCACTTCATCCCAAGTGGATGGGGAGATCTGGTTGCGAGAGGCCCTGGGACCATTTGGAGCTCACTGGCATCTGAGGTGGCCTTGCCTTGTCTGTCCTGCCTCCAGGCCCCCTCCGCATCGTGGCCCTGATTGTGACCGTGGCTCTCACCTGGATCATAGTCAGCATCTTCCTGGGTGGGCCTGGTAGTGGCTTCTCTCGCATCCAGCAACTCTTCATCAGTGAGTGTGGGACTCTTCCTTGCCTGGCTACAGAGGTCCCCATGGTGGCCACCTGGGCCCGTGGGCTGAGGCTCAGGCTGGGGGCGGGAGGGCCCTGGATTTCCTTTCTCTTCCTCCGTCTGTCTCCTGGCATCCAGCACAGCCTTCTGGTTGGGAGGTTGCTTGGGCTGAGCAGCAAATCCCCGCTGATTAGTTCT
Source organism: Myotis myotis (assembly GCF_014108235.1). Classification (NCBI taxonomy): domain Eukaryota; kingdom Metazoa; phylum Chordata; class Mammalia; order Chiroptera; family Vespertilionidae; genus Myotis; species Myotis myotis. The sequence goes on from NW_023416346.1 coordinate 11,724,745, forward strand.
GAGCCCAGTTGGAGTGGGCGGGGCTTGAGTAAGGGGCAGAGGGACTTCCGCTGAACATTGGGGATGACTCCCTGGTTGCTCCCTGCCGACCTTCTGCTGAGCTCTGAGATTAGGAGGGGACTCTACACCTTATCTCTAGTGACCTAAGTACTTTGTACAATTCCAACTTACCCTTTTCCTGGAGCAGGGAGCTTTGCATATGAACATCATTTAGACTTGAGCAAGAACATGCCAAGATCAGCCTGGCTTAGCCCTTGGCCTCTGAGCCTGTTACTCCACCACCTTGACTGCATGGTATGGGGCCAGGCTGCCCTGCTGCAGGCCAGGAGGCCTCCGCACTAACAGAAACAACTCCCTCCCCACAGGCCCAGAGAACTCAGTGACAGCAGGTAAGGCTCCTGTTACCTCCCTGCCCCTCTTCTGGGCCTGCCCCTCCTCCTACTTATGTGACACCCTGCCTGCCCCCAGCTCTCCAGGGTTTCTGGTTTCCACTTATCTCTCCCCAAACTGGCCAGTACAGCCCGCTGAGCCGCTTGCATGCCGTCAACCTAGGAAACAAGTTCCCTGCTTCCAGAATACACTGGTGGGACAGGAATAGGATAGAAATTTCCATTCCAGCCTGGCCAGTGTGGCTCAGTGGTTGAGCATCGACCTATGAACCAGGAGGTCACAGTTCGATTCCTGGTCAGGACTCCATCCCTAGTAGGCGACCTGCAGGAGGCAGCTGATCAATGATTCTCTCTCTCATCATTGATATTTCTTTTTTTTAAATATCTTTTTATTGATTTTTTTACAGAGAGGAATGGAGAGGGATAGAGAGTTAGAAACATCGATGAGCGAGAAACATCCATCAGCTGCCTCCTGCACACCCCCCACTGGGGATGTGCCTGCAACCAAGATACATGCCCTTGACCAGAATCAAACCTGGGACCCTTCAGTCCCCAGACCGACACTCTATCCAGTGAGCCAAACCAGCTAGGGCACGTCATTGATATTTCTATCTCTCACACTCTCCTTTCCTCTGTGAAATCAATAAAAAATCAATTTTTTTTGAGGGGGGGGACATAAATGTGTTTATTGGCAAGGTATAAAACCAATCCAGGAAAATAAAATTACCAGTTTAATAAAATGATTGCACACATTCTTTAAAAAATTATTCTTACTCATTGACTTGGAAATGATTTCAAATCTATAGAAAATTGGAAAAAATTAGGACAAAGAATATTGTACCCAGCTTCACCTTTTGTTAATATTCTGCTGCTTTATTAAAAATATATTTTTAAAATATCTCTTATGGGGACACAATACAGCCTGTGACAGAGGTTGTCCTTCTGTCCTTCCACCTCTGCCCCATGGGAATCAAGTGCTTTCTCTCTTTGTTCAAAAAACGTATTTTTGTTGATTTCAGAGAAGAAGGGAGAGGGAGAGAGAGATAGAAAATCAGATGAGAGACATCGATGTTTCTGACTCTCTATCTCTCTCCCTTCCTCTCTGTAAAAAATCAATAAAATATATTTAAAAAAAAAAAAAAAGAAAGAAAATCAGATGAGAGAATCATTGATAGGATGCCTCCTGCACGCCCCACACTGGGGATCGAGCCCGAAACCCGGGCATGGGCCCTGACCAGGAATCAAATCATGACCCCCTGGTTCATAGGTTGACGCTCAACCAGTGAGCCACGCCGCTCTCTCAGTTACTGCTCTCCTTCAGTCTGTTCTGGCCGTACGCGCATCTGTACATTTGCCCTCCCAGCTGCTGCTACTTTCTCTTCTCCGATCAGTGGCAGAAAAGCCGCCCTAGGGGTCCCTGTCACCTTGCCTGCGGCCCAGGGGATACAGAATGCCTGGAGGTGTTCCTGGCCTGAGCCATGTCCTCTCCCCGAACTGGCCCCCTGCTCAATCATCAGTCATTCCTCCCTATGGGCCGGTCCTGACCACCCTCCCTCAGACTTCGGATGACCCAGGGCCAGGCCCATGGGTCACCCCTACTGTCCCTGCCCAGAGCCGCGGGCCAGGAAGTACAAGTGCGGCCTGCCCCAGCCATGTCCTGAGGAGCACCTGGCCTTCCGCATGGTCAGCGGGGCTGCCAATGTCATCGGACCCAAGATCTGCCTGGAGGACAAGATGTGAGTTCCTTGGGGTGTAGGGGGGGGGCGGGGGCGGGGGAGGGAATGGGTGATCGGAAGCTGGGCCTGTAAGGTCAGGAGAGTGGAGCAGACGTGCCACTTGAGGGCTGTCCCCTTGCTAGGCTCATGAGCAGTGTGAAGGACAACGTGGGTCGAGGACTGAACATTGCCCTGGTGAATGGTAAGTTCCCTCGGATGTGGGGTCAGAGTTTGGTTGAGGAAAGGGGAACCCTGCTGTGCTGTGACCTTCCCCACCCCCTCCCCTTCCCGCCCTTCCCCTCCCCTCCGAATTCCCAAGGAGGCGGGGCAGGGGTTTGTGCTAGCTGAAGGGTCCACAGAAGTGACTCAATGAACAAAAGCATGGTGGCAGTAGAGCCCTGCCAGTGTGGCCCAGAGGTTGAGTAGTCAACCCATGAACCAGGAGATCACGGCTCAATTTCGATTCCCGGTCAGGGCATATGCCCTGGTTGCAGAATCGATCCCCAGTGGGGGGCATGCAGGAGGCAAGCTGATCATGGATTCTCATCATTGATGTTTCTATCTCTCTCTCCCTCTCTGAAATCAAGAAAAAATATATGTATTTATTTTTTAAAAGGATGATAGTAGGAAAGAATTAGGAGTTTCCAGGAATTTGAAGGGCACACCTGGAGGGCCTCAAATGCCAGGCAGAAGCTTTGCAGCCTTGGATGGGCCGCCGCTGTCTGAATAAGGGGCATAGTTGGCAGGAATATGGGGGCATATATATTTTTTGCTTTTTTAAAAAAGTGTTTCCCTCTATTGATTTTTGAGAGAGATAGAAAGGGAGAGGGATATATAGAGAGAAACATCATCAATCGACTGCCTCCTGCACGCCTCCTACTGGTGATCGAGCCCACAACCCGGGCATGTGCCCTGACCAAGAATCTAAATCAAACCATGACCTCCTGGTTCATGGGTCAACATTCAACCACTGAGCCACACCAGCCAGACTGATATGGGGGGATATTTGAAGAGGTTCTAGAAGGGTTGCACCCAGTGACCATGCCATGTGGTGAGCCTAGTCTGGGAGGACTGAGGTGGTAGGGTGGGTTTGCCCTGCTGGCTTGCCCAGGAAGACCCCATCCTCCCTGTTGATCCAGGGGTCAGCGGTGAGCTCATCGAGGCCCGGGCCTTCGACATGTGGGCAGGAGGTGAGTGGCCACCTGGCCCCCCAGTTTTGACTGTGCGGCAGAATGACTGGGTGTCCTTCCCCTAACCAGTGGTTCTCAACCTTCTGGCCCTTTAAATACAGTTCCTCATGTTGTGACCCAACCACAAAATTATTTTCCTGGCTACTTCATAACTGTCATGTTGCTACTGTTATGCATCATAATGTAAATATCTGATATGCAGGATGGTCTCAGGTGACCCCTGTGAAAGGGTCGTTCAGCCGCCAAAGGGGTCGCAACCCACAGGTTGAGAACCACTGCAAACACTGCCCTTCCTCTGGCCATTCGCTGGGGGCTTCTCGAGCACTTCCTTGGGTTCGGAAAAGGCAGGGGCAGGGACAGGTGTGTGGCCATGGGGAGTGCCCTGGCTTCGTATACCAGTTTGTTCCTGTCACCCTTAGTGGGGTGTGTCCCTGGCCTGATCCCTACTTTTAAGTGTCCTCATTCGGAGAATAGGGGTTAGTGGGGGAGGGAAGCCCAGTGGTGCCTGATGCTCCGTGTTCCATGGGATCTGTGCCCCCAGATGTCAACGATCTTCTGAAGTTTATTCGGCCACTGCATGAAGGCACCCTGGTGTTTGTGGCATCTTACGACGACCCCGCCACCAAGTAAGTGCTTGCCCGGGCCAGCCTCAGCCTTGCCCTCCTATGGCGACCACTCACACCTTCTCCTTCTGTGCGGCAGGATGAACGAAGAGACCAGGAAGCTTTTCAGCGATTTGGGCAGCAAGAATGTCAAGGACCTAGCCTTCCGGGACAGCTGGGTGTTTGTGGGGGCCAAGGGTGTGCAGAACAAGAGCCCCTTTGAGCAGGTACGGGGCGGTGGGGGAGGCTGGCAACTCCACTTCCCAGACCAGGGAGCTGGCCCGGGCTTTCTGCCTGCATCTCATGAGGTCCCCCTTTGTTCATGCTGTAGCCTTCCCTAAATCCTGTCCCTACACCCCTACCCGAGGCAACTCTGGCCCCCTCCTGTATGGATTTTACCCTAAAGGGTCTTTACTTTTATTTTTTCAAGTATTAATTTCTTGAAATTTTTTTATTTATTTCCGAGAGGAAGGGAGAGGGAGAGAGAGATAGAACCATCAATGAAGAGAATCACTGATGGGCTGCCTCCTGCATGCCCCCCACCTGGGACCGAGCCCGCAACCCGGGCATGTGCCCTGACCGGGAATTGCACCATGACCTCCTGGTTCATAGGTCGATGCCCAACCACTGAGCCCACCGGCCAGGCCCTAAAGGGTCTCCGAGTGTTACACACTGGCAACACTCACAAGTAAGAAACTCGCCTCCTAAACACTTCAAGATGCTTGGTCCTCCCATCCTCCCGAAACCCAATACCCAGATTCACGCTGCATGCCCTTCTGCACCAGCCTGGCTGCTGTCTGGCTCACGGCTCCTCTGGGGTCACCCGTGTCAGGCCCCATGCGAGGGGCTGGGAAGCCCCAGGTGCCATCCTCATTGCTGGGAAGCTCCCCGTTCTGTGAAAGCCATGGTGTCCCCAAGCCCTGCTCCCCACAGCAGGACTAAAGAAATAGCCTCCACTGATTTCTGGAAGCTTCTGGTTACCAAAAGAGCAGCTTAACAGCCCCCCCCCCCCCCCCGCGAGAAGAAACACTCCCTGTGAGCTTGCTCTTCCTATAACTTCCAGCAGCTCCTGTGGGCTGGGCAGAGACAGGCATACAGACAGACCCCTTCCTTCCCTCCCCAGCGTGTGCCAGGCCCACAGAGGCGCAGAGGAGTTGGCCTCTCACTGCACCTGTGGAGGTCACGCCGGGGCAGCCAGGGCTATTTCTCCATGAGAAAGATCAAGGTGCCGGGACAGACAGAGGGGGCGGGTGCCCTGAGAGTGCACGGTTGGCTGACACTGGCCCAGGGGCACTGCCAGTTCTTTCTCGGATGCGTGAGGAATGAGGCTGTGACGCCCCGCTCCTTTGACCCCGCAGCATGTGAAGAACAGCAGACACACCAACAAGTATGAAGGCTGGCCCGAGGCACTGGAGATGGAAGGCTGCATCCCAAGGAGAAGCACGGCCAGCTAGCCAGCCAAGCGACGACCAGGCTAAGGAGGCTGCGTGTGCCTGGCCCAGGAGGAGGCAGAAGTGGTGCCAGCGCAGGGCTGAGTCCCGACCCCACACCGGCCAGGAGCGCTCTCTTGTTCAACACATCAGGGCTCCGAGGCCGTGAGCGGTGACCTGTGTGTGACTGGTGGCGGGGACTGCGATGGCCAGTCTCATTGTACTCTGGCAGGGGAGCCCAGGTCCCCATCTCCTTTTCCTAAGGCTGCTTTCCCTAGTCAGCCCCCACCCACTTCCCAAGGCCCTGGGTGCTCGCCCCCTGGCAGCACAGCCACCTGGTTGGGCAACTTCCGGAACCTCTCTGCCCAGAGCCGCTCACTGCTCTGCAGACTAGTCCTGTTTCCCACAGGTTTCCTTCCGGTGAGCCACATCTGGCGGCCCATGGCAGGGACCTACCTGGCTGCCTCCTGCCCCGCTCTCTGTAGGAAGGGGCCGCCTTAGAGCCTGGCTGGCCAGGGCAGTAAGGCAGTGAGCCTGGTCACGGGCCCTGGTGCAGTGGGTGGCAGCTCCTGCAGTTTGTCACAGGACCCGGCTTCTAGATGACCTCTTAATAAATTGGTGCCCCAGTGGAATGTGTGCACTCAACATGGAGTCGGGTGGTGTTGTCCTTGGGAGAGGGATATGACCTAGAGGCCCAGCCAACCTACCCCCACGGCCTTAGCAGACAGCCTTTGTCTCCAGGACTCTGCCATGGACATGTCCTGCTGTCGCTGAGCTGGGACTCAGGTAGCAAGCAGAGCAGCTCGCCAGCTGGTAGCCCGTATCCTTGCCCAAAAGGGACAGTTCTGCTCTCTGGACAGGAAACCCACCAACTCCCTCACACACAGCACAGGCTTGTAGGAACACCTGATGGGGATTAAATCCTGCCCGGGCCTCCCACTACACCCAGCCTCCCTGGGAGCCAGTGTGTGTCCCCCCAGCACTCAGCTTTGGGTGCCTTTGAAATCAGGACTGCAAAAGGCAGAGTCATGTGGACTATTTATCATGTCTCACAGATTAGTTCTATTTCCCTTCATTGAACGAGAACCAGCAAGAAACTAGCAGAAGTTTTGCTGGAATACCACATTGCGGGGGTGGGGGGGTACGCAGGTACTACAGTATGGAGTCAGAAAAGGGAGAGAAGTCACTGCCCTAGCCAGTTTGGCTCAGTGGATAGAGTGTTGCCCAGGAGATGCTGATCACCCAGCCTGGCCCTCTATCAAGCACTGTACATGTATCTTTTTTTTCATAGACTTTTTTTTACTTTTTCTTTGCTAATCCTCACCTGAGGATATTTTTTCTTTTTAGAGATAGTAGAAAGGAGGGACGGAGTCGGGGAGAGAGAGAGAGAAAAAACATTGATGTGAGAGAAACACATCAACTGGTTATCTCCCAACTGGGGCTGGGGATCTAATCTGCAACCTAGGTACGTTCCCTTGACCAGCAACCAAACCCACGACCCTTCAGTCCATGGGCCAACGCTCTAACCACTGGACTAAACAAGCCAGGGCTAGACTTTCCTTTTTAGGGTTTTAGGTTCACAGCAAAGTTGAGCAGAAAGTACAGTGAGCCCTGGCTGGTGTGGCTCAGTGGAAGAGCACTGGCCCAGGCACCAAAGGGTCACGGGTTTGATTCCTGGTCAAGAGCACATACCTTGATTGCAGGTTCGATCCCCAGCCCTGGTTTGGGGTGGTGTGGGAGGAAATCACTGTGTCTCTCTCACATTGATGTTTCTCTCTTCCCCCTCCTTCCCACTCTCTGAAAAGCAATGGAAAAAATATACTCAGGTGAGGATTAACAACAGAAAAAGTACAGAGAGTTCCTACATACATCATCATCACCCGAAGCCCACAGTTGACATTAGGTTCCCTCTTGTGTGGTAGTCTGTGGATTTGACAAATATATAATGATGTGTAGCTACCATTATAGTATCATACATGTATTCATTTTTTTAAATACATTTTATTGATTTTTTACAGAGAGGAGAGGGATAGAGAGTTAGAAACATCAATGAGAAACATTGATCAGCTGCCTCCTGCACACCCCCCATCAGGGATGCGCCCGCAACCAAGGTACATGCCTTGACTGGAATTGAACCTGGGACCCTTCAGTCTGCAGGCTGACGCTCTATCAACTGAGCCAAACTGGTTAGGGCCATGTATTCATTTTTAAACCTTTAATTAGGGAAATTTCCAAAAGTCCCCCAAAGTAGATAGAATACTGTAAATAAACCTCAATATACCCTTTGGGGCTACCACAGTGATAAAATGAAAGGGAACCTCACTGAAGGTCTGTACTGCAAGGCTGGGTGTCTTGGAGGCCCCACCATGCCTCTCGAACAACTGCTGTGACTGCCAACCTTCCCCAAACATTCACCAAATGTCTGCGAGATTGAGCCCCAGTCACAGCTCCTAACTTCTCAGGGGTCTGTGCCCTCCCTGGGGGTCACCAGAGTCACACAGATGGAAGCAGCAGGCCAGCTTTGTCCCCCACTTGGCCTCATGCAGGCTAGAAGCTGATGACAGTGTGGAGTGCAGCTGCCTGCCTTTCCAAAGTGGAGGTCAAACTTTATCCTGCAGTCCTCCTCTGCCAAGATGTCCCCCACCCCACCCAGAGCCCTCCCCTTTAGGCGTTACAACATCCTCGGTTACAAGTACCAGAATCCCAACTCAAACTGGCATAAGCAAAAAATAAGTAATGAGCCTGGCTAGCATGGCTCAGTGGTTAAGCATCAACCCATGAACCAGGAGGTCACGATTCGATTCCCAGGACACATGACTGGGTTGCAGGCTCCATCGCCAGTGGAGCACGTGCAGGAGGGGGCCGATCGATGTTTCTATCTATATCACTCTCCCTTCCTCTCTTTCTAAAATCAATAAAAACATATTTTAAAAAAATAAGTAAATAGCCCTGGCTGGGTACTGACTTCTGCACATGGGCCACGAAGTTTCAATCGCACTGCACGTGCGTGCACGCACGTGGTATTTTGTGGAAGAGCCACAATCAAGGGGCCAAAGAGCCAAATGTGGCTTGCAAGCTGCAGTTTGCCGACCACTGGGTTAGAGCATCATCCTGATATGCCAAAGTTGCAGGTTCAATCCCCAGTCAGCACACATGAGAATCAACCAATCCTATATAATAAAAGGCCATTATGTAAATCGACCGAATGGTGGGACGACTGGTTGCTATGATGCACAATGACCACCATGGGGCAGATGGTCAAAGCAGGAGCTGTCCCCTGGTGGTCAGTGTGCTCCCACAGGGGGAGTACCACTCAGCCAGAAGCCCTGAGCCAGGCTCACAGCTGGCAAGCACAGCAGCCATGGTGGGAGCCTCTCCCGCCTCTGCAGCAGCACTAAGGATGTCCAACTGCTGGCTTAGGTCCGCTCCCTGTCAGTTGGACATCCCCCAAGGGCTCCTGGACTGCGAGAGGGCGCAGGCCAGTCTGAGGGACGCCCCCTCCACCAGTACACGAATTTCATGCACCGAGCCTCTAGTAAATACATAAATAAGTGGAACAACAAATATCTCTATCTCTCAATCAATAAAAAAAATTTTTTAAAGTAATAGCAGGAGGAGGACTTATTATTCCTGTAATGGACCCCAAAGCCCACAGGTGATACCAGCTCTAATAAAGTCACCAGGCCCTGGCAGGTTTGGCTCAGTGGATAGAGCATCTGCCTGAGGACTGAAGGGTCCCGGGTTTGATTCCAGTCAAGGGGACATGTCTGGGTTGCAGGCTGGATCAACCACTAGGGGGCGTGCAGGAGGTGGCTGATCCATGATTCTCATCAACGATGTTTCTATCTCCCTCTCCCTTCCTCTCTGAAATCAATAAAAATAAAAAATACATATTTTTTAAAAGTCACCAGGACATGGGCTCTCTCCATCTCTTGGCTTTGCTTTTCTCTGTATTTTATTCCTTTTCACACATGTGTTTCCCCCAGGTAGGGGGAGGCAACCCCAGCCAAAAAAGAGCTCTCACCTTCCCAATAGTTCCTCTCTTTGTCCCTGGAGACTGACTCTCATTGGTCCAGACTGGGATATGGGCTTACCTTGCATCAGTCTGTGTGGCTCTGTTTGGCTATACCTGGGCATATGCCTACCCCAGAGGTCAATGTTGGGGTCATCCACATGCAAGCCTTGTGTACTGAGAGTAAAGGAGAGATGGTTCCCCCAAAGGAAATTGAGGTACTGTGACCTGATGCTAGGTAGGCACTACACTTCCCTGTAAAGATCAAATACATCCAGCCCAGCCAGTGTGGCTCAGTGGTTGAGCATCAACCTATGAACCAGATCATGTTTTGATTCCCAATCATGGCACATGCCCAGGTTGCGGGCTCAATCCCCAGTATGGGGTGTGCAGGAGGCGGCTGATCAATGATTCTCTCTCATCATTGATGTTTCTATCTCTTCCTCTCTTCTCTCTGAAATCAATAACAATATATTTTTTAAAAAAGATCAAATACATCCCCTCCTTGTGCTTGTATAGAACATGACTTCCATGCATCCTTATTTATCTCAGAGCAGCAGAAGGTAGGAACTGCTCTCAGGATCACCACTGTGACCCTATTAATAAGGTGGCAGGTCTCCCATCTGAGGTGCATTTGTATTGGTTCAGCTGTTATAATTTGTTCTGTCTGTTCTCAGTCTAGATGACTTCTCTTTTGAAACTAGATTATCTTGACTGATCTGTAGAGCTTCCTCCTCTTCTGGAGTAAATTATTAATCCGTTAAAGTAACTGCAAACATTACCTTGCCTTTAATTTGGCCCCACCTTTTTCCTGCAGAGAAAGCCTCCAAATTGCCTCCTGTGAGACACCCCAGCAGCCCACTCTGGCTTTTCAGGGAAGGCTGACATCAATGACGATAATGGGGAGCAACCTTCTGACTGCATTTGCTCTCCTTGGCCCCTGGCACCAATTCCCATTCAGTTGGAATATAAAAACACAGGTTTCACCCGGCTGCTGGGGCTCAGTGACTGAGCGTCCATCCATGAACCAGGAGGTCACGGTTTGATTCTGGGTCAGGGCACATGCCTGTGTTGTGAGCTCAGTCCCCAGTAGGGGACATGCAGGAGGCAGCCAATCAATGATTCTTTCTCATCATTAATGTTTCTATCTCTCCCTCTCCCTTCCTCTCTGAAATCAATAATAATAAAAATAAAAAAACACAGGTTTTGCCCTGGTTCATGGCTCAGTTGGTTGGAGTGTCATCCCATACACCAACAGGTTGTGGGTTCGATTCCTGGTCAGGACACATACCTAGATTGGGAGTTCAATCCCTTGTCAGGGTTCTTATGGGAGGCAACTGATCAGTGTTTCTCTCTCACATCAATGTTTCTCTCTCTCCCTCTCTCTCACAAAATCAATAAACATATCCTCGGGCAAGGAAAAAAACACACACAAAAATAAACCAAAAACCGCAGGTTTCCTCCAGGAAGCACACATCTCTTACCCTGCTCTTGCACTGGACCCATTCCCCTTATCCCTCTGGCCAGCTTTACCCGGTCCTCAGACAGCCCGACCCGCACCACACTTTTGCAAGCTGCAGTCCTCAATGCCGCATGTGCCAAGCCAAGCCCTTTCACGTGTGCCAGCCTGCTTCCAGCAGGACCCCTGAACTCCACTTGAGACGGGCAGTAGCAACTGTTCCCAGACACCAAGTCCACATGCAAATGGCTTATGACTTACTGATCCCCTGGGACTAAAGAACAGCCTAGAACAGCAGTGGGCAAACTACGGCCCACGGGCCGGATGCGGCCCGTTTGAAATGAATAAAACTAAAAAAAAAAAGACGGTACCCTTTTATGTAATGATGTTTACTTTGAATTTATATGAGTTCACACAAACACTCCATCCATGCTTTTGTTCCGGCCCTCCGGTCCAGTTTAAGAGCCCATTGTGGCCCTCGAGTCAAAAAGTTTGCCCACCCCTGCCCTAGAGCTATGGCCTCTGAATATTTTTGATCACCCACATAAATCCAACCCTCTTGAGCATGCAACCCCACACTGTATATATACATGCCTATCATATGCACATACTAGTCTAAATTTTATAAATATGAAATTTTAAAATAAAATGTATTTAATACATTTTTATTAAAAGTATTATATTCATTTGAAAATGCAAATGAAAGTAGAGATGATGTGGGTTTTTTACACATTCTCAACGATGTCTTGTGTGCCTCTCAGGGCAAGTACCTGCAACTTTAGGGACCATGGCCTCCATCACAGCTGTGACAAGAGGTTCTTCCGGAGCAGTGGGTTGCTACTGACCCACTGGTCGACTGAACGCAATTGCCCTGCGTGCCGCCTTTGGGAACATGCAAATCCTCTTGACTCTAGGGTTGTTTACTGTCTTCCCGTGTCCACCCTCATCACCTTTTTGCCCATCCTTATGCCATCGATTTGCATTTCTTTTCTGTGAATCCTCTGGACCTTGCTAGTGGCGCCAAATAGTGTTGAAAGGTGGACAAGTCCACTGGTGCCAGGGGTCAAGGAGAGCAAATGCAGTCAGCAGGACGATGGAACTAGGTCGAGCCTCGGCCCTAAGACTACATGGCTGGGCGCCGGGAGAAGGAACATGGTCGGAACCCTGACCTGAGGCATCCCAGCTGTGCCCCAGAGGTCCCGGCGTGATTGGGAATGACTGGGGCCCAGTCCTGAAAGCGCGCCCCTGGCGACGATCACAGACGACTCACAGGCTCGCGCGCCGCCTGAGGCCGCACCCAGCAGCTCCCAACCGCGACCGGGGAGGTGGCCAGACCCACGCGCCGGCGCCAGTGCGTCGCTCCCAGATGCGTCACGTCCGGTGGGAACGGCCCCACCCTATAGAGGTGAGCGGGCGCAGCTGAGGGGGCGGGGCGTCGGCAAGCAGGGGCGGGGCCTCGGGGGCGGGGCTGCCCCCTGCGGGCCCGAGCTCGCCAGCGTCCGCCAGGCCCGGCAGGGTCTGGCGCCGGCGCCGAGCTGCTGGGTTGTGGCGGCAGGTGAGAGCCTCGGGCCGGAAAGGGCGGGAAGACCCCTTGTCCCGGCTCTGCGCTCGCTCTGTCTGGCCTGACGGGGAAAGGCCGCCGCTCCGCGTTCATGAGGCCTGGCGCGGCTGCGGGGCCTGGGAATGGCGTGAGGGCCCCCCTTCCTCCGCCGCGACTCTGGAACCCTCCGGCGGATCGCGGGCCTGTCAGTTGCGGGCGCGCCCCTCCTTCCGCCCCTCCCTCCCTCCCGGGTTCGCTCCTGAGCTCTGCCCGTGCCCAGTGCGACAACTTTCTAGACTCCCAGGTAGGGAGAACCCCCCGGGTCAGCACTGTCATCTGCTCTAATACCAAATACTCGGCCTGTGTGGGAAAAGCGGCCGGCCTCGGGGTTCCCTGCCCTGCCTTGGGGAGCCTCTGCACAAACTCTTCCGACCCTTCAAGCAGAAATGGCGTGGGACCTGGGCCAGACCCGTCTTGCAGTGACTCAGGGCCGCCCGCCCGTACTGGAAGGACAGGGTCAATGGCCCGTAGCCACCTCTCCCTTCTGAACTGATTCATGCCACCCCCGTGATTTCAGTCCCGGGTGTCTTCATCTCTTCCTTGTGACTCCCCTCCACTTTGCTCCTCACATACCCCCTCTGGTTTTCCTGCCTCTCTCTTCAGCGGTGGGACACAAGACTGGACCAAAGCCTCCAGGGTAAGTGACCCAAACTTCAGTGGAGGCCACGGCGTCCCAGGGCACTAGGGTAGAGACTTTTCCATGGATGAGCCTTGGCTTAACCTTCCTTCCACCCACTAATTCCCCTGCTCCCCAGTCTCACATGAGGGAGACCAGGGCCAAAGACTAATAGGACCTAGAGAGGCAGGTGCCTTTTCCAGGACTGGGACACTGCAGGGCATGGGGTAACCAACAGTAGTGATGAAAACCCACTGTGACCCCATCCTGGTTGCCCCAGTTCCAGCTGGTGATGTGACAATAGGGTGGGGCCACCCAGATAAAGAAATGGAAGGCAGTGTACCGCCTCCTTTCACCCTGAGGCACCCCACCTCCTAGAAGCACTCAAGTCCCACTGGGAGTTCCAGGCTCAGGTAGGATTGCATGTGGGCATGGGGAAGAGTCCGAGCAGAGCCCCTCAGACGTGATACAGAGGCTCTAGGAACTCAAATTCTAGGACTGCCAGACGAGTAGAAGCTCTGCTGGGAGGAACCCCCCACCCCCAGCGGCTGTGTGGCCCTCTCTGAGCCCCTCCTGCTTCTCCTTCCAGCAACTTCCATGGGGAGAGGGGACCTGCACCCTTCCAGACCCTCCATCACACCACTGTCAGCAGGTAGGATAGGCCAGATATCCATGGCAACACCTTTTACAACTGCATGTCGGTGGCGGACATCAGCTCTTGGGGCCTTTATCCTGATGGTCACCTGCTGCCCACACCACTTTGCTGATTGCCTTCTGCTTGCTAGTTGGCACTCAGACGCCCTAACCTGCTCTCCGATGGCCTCTCAGATCTGGCCTGAGCCACTAATTCCTATCAGCACCCTTTCTTTCCTCGGGCTTGTCTCCTTGTCACCCCTGGGCAGCCTTTCAGAGATTTCATCCTGGTTGTGGCACAGCTGCAGCCCGCTGTAGCTGTGTCTTTTTAAAAATACATATTTTGCCCTGACCAGTTTGGCTCAGTGGCTAGAGTATCGGCCTGTGGACTGAAGAGTCTCAGGTTCGATTCCAGTCAAGGGCATGTACCTTGGTTGCAGGCACATCCCCATAGGGGGTGTGCAGGAGGTAGCTGATCGATGTTTCTCTCTCATGGATGTTTCTTACTCCCTATCTCTCTCCCTTCCTCTCTGTAAAAAAACCAATAAAATATATTTTAAAAATATACATATTTTAATTGATTTTTAGAGAGAGAGAGGAAGGGAGAAGGAAAGAGAGATAGAAACATCACTGAGAGAGGAGAGCCCCCACTGGGGATCGAGCCCACAACCTGGACGTGTGCCCTGACCGGGAATACAACTGGCAATATCTTGGTTCCTGGGTCAAAGCTCAATCACTGAGCCATACCAGCTGGGCTATAAGCTGTGTCTCTAAGCTGGTGGATATCAGCCTAGTGGTGACAGGACTGGGAGTGACTTTCCCGAACCCCTTGATATCAGGACATCTCTGCAGGGTCACTGTGCTGGGGGCAAGCCCAGGGAAGTCAGCGGGTATGGCCAGGCTGACTGGGAACTCCCATCTGTAGGTGGCCCCTCTGGGTTAGGGATGGCAAGCTTGAGGCAGTTGTGCTAGGGGATGGGACAGCTGGATGGCAGTCAAGAGCCAGCGCTAGACCTTGCCTTTCTGTTCCAAGGTTTGGGGCAGGGGGCCCGCTGAGTCTCTCAGCAGTGGACTTCCAGGTCCCCATGCTCCTGGGAGCACCAGTGCTCGCCCTCACCAGCCACTTCCCTGTGTCCCTTCTCTCTTTAGGAAGAGCTCTCTCATCAAGGAAGGCCCCACCCATGGACCCTTCTCAGGACAACCCAAAGGCACCAGCGAGGCTGCTCTCCTAAGCCACAGAGGGCCTGGGCACACCATCCTCTGCGAGGAGTCATGGTGTTGCCGACAGGCAGCTCCCAGCTGAGGTCTGGCCCAGGAGGGGGCAGTGGCTGCAAAAGCCCCCGAGGCATGCTCAGGGCTGCCCTGCTGCTTGCCAGCCTGTTCTGGGGGGTACAGGGAACAGCCATTGCCAACCTCAGCTCAGCTCTGGGCCACCCTGGGCCACTGCCAGGGGGCCCCTACTTGAGCATTGGGGATGGCTCCGTGGTGGAGTTTGAGTTCCCAGAGGATAGCGAGGGCATCATCGTGATCTCGAGCCAGTACCCAGGCCGGGGCAATGGGCCAGGGCCCAGCCCCACACTGAGGGTTACCTCCTTGGCCACAGAGGTGCTGACCATCAAGAACGTGAGTGCGATAACCTGGGGCAGTGGGGGCGGCTTCGTGGTGGGCATCCACTCGGGCCTGGCTGGGCTAGCCCCCCTCCACATCCAGCTTCTGGACCCCAGTGAATCCCCACCCACGCTGATCGAGGAGCGGAAAGATTTCTGCATCAAGGTCTCACCTGCCGAGGATGCCCCCGCCACTGTTGGCACCGACCTAGTCCACTTCTCAGAGAACCCGATACTCTACTTGCTCCTGCCTCTCATCTTTGTCAACAAGTGTTCATTCGGGTGCAAAGTGGAACTGGAGGTCCTGAAGGGACTCCTGCACAGCCCCCAGCCAATGCTGCTCGGCCTGTTGGGCCAGTTCCTGGTCATGCCATTCTATGCTTTCCTCATGGCCAAGGTCTTCATGCTGCCACAGGCCCTGGCTCTGGGCCTCATCATCACCTGCTCGTCACCTGGTGGCGGGGGGAGCTACCTCTTCAGCCTCCTCCTTGGAGGGGATGTCACCTTGGCCATCTCCATGACCTTCATCTCCACAGTGGCTGCCACTGGTTTCCTGCCACTGTCCTCTGCTGTGTACAGCCGCCTGCTCAGCATCCACGAGACACTCCACGTGCCCATCTCCAAGATCCTGGGGAGCCTGCTGTTCATCGCCATCCCCATCGTTGTAGGTGTGCTGATCAAGTCCAAGCTCCCCAAGTTCTCGCAGCTGCTGTTGCAGGTCATCAAGCCGTTTAGCTTTGTGCTGCTCCTGGGCGGCCTCTTCCTGGCCTACCGCATGGGGGTCTTCATCCTGGCGGGCGTCAGGCTGCCCATCGTGTTGGTGGGCCTCACCGTGCCCCTGGTTGGCCTCCTGGTGGGCTACTGCCTGGCCATGTGCCTGAAACTGCCCGTGGCCCAGCGGCGGACAGTCAGCATCGAGGTAGGGGTGCAGAACAGTGTGCTGGCCTTGGCCATGCTGCAGCTGTCCCTCCGCCGCCTTCAAGCCGACTACGCCTCACAAGCCCCCTTCATTGTGGCGCTGAGCGGCACCTCAGAGATGCTGGCCTTGGTTATTGGGCACTTCATCTATAGCAGCATGTGCCCAGTTCAATGAGGCCCCTGGGTCAAGCTTTTGCCACCCCCCTGCCCCTACCCTACCCCCACCGCCCCTACAGTTCTTGTGTACCAAAGGCCTTTAGTTCTCATGCACTATGCACTCAGAAAAATCCAGGCTTATTTTTGTTACTGGTTTTTTTATTCTCCAGCTTTCAGTGCCAAAGAGGCCATGCTGAGTTACGTAGGCGGGCACTGCCCAGAAAATATATTTCAATAAAAGAGAGAAGCAAGCTTGGGTCTCTTCCAGTCTCTGCCCTTTGGGGCCTAAGGGTGGGGGCAGAAGGGTGTTGACTGAGTAGGTGTGGGCCAGGGTGGAGGACTGGCTCAGGTGCCACGGTGACCTCTGCACAGACTTTCTGAGCCTTTCTTGCCCACGCTTCCCTTCTCTGCTCTAGAATGAGCCGTGGGAGAATGAGAGCAGAGGCCTGGCTCTCCGCCTGCTGCCAAGCTCACTTGGCTTCCCGCTGCCACACTGGGAAGGAGGGGGCAGAAGGCCTGTGGCCAGTGTGGCAAGCTTGTCACGGCGGGGCCCTTTGTGGACCAGAGAGGGGAGGCAGAAGGCCTGTGGCCAGTGTGGCAAGCTTGTCACGGCGGGGCCCTTTGTGGACCAGAGAGGCAGACTAGGTGACGGCACCGACCAGCTATCAGGGGTGGGCAAACTTTTTTTTAAAAAATATATTTTATTGATTTTTTACAGAGAGGAAGGGAGAGAGATAGAGAGTGAGAAACATTGATGAGAGAGAAACATCGATCAGCTGCCTCCTGCACATCTCCTACTGGGGGTGTGCCCGCAACCCAGGTACATGCCCTTGACCGGAATCGAACCCGGGACCCTTCAGTCCGCAGGCCGACGCTCTATCCACTGAGCCAAACCGGTTTCGGCAGGGGTGGGCAAACTTTTTGACTCGAGGGCCACAATGGGTTCTTAACCTGGACCGGAGGGCCGGAACAAATGCATGGATGGAGTGTTTGTGTGAACTAATATAAATTCAAAGTAAACATCATTACATAAAAGGGTACGGTCTTTTTTTCTTTTAGTTTTATTCATTTCAAACTGGCCGGATCCGGCCCGCAGGCCGTAGTTTGCCCACGGTACTCCAGCTGCTGCCAATGCGGGGCGAGCCGGGCCGTTCGCGGGGCGGGGCAGGGCGAGCGGGCTCTGGCCCTCCCTCCTTCCCACCCCCAGCTCTCCACCGAGCCCACCTGGCCCGGCCGTGGTGGGTTTGTCCCCCGGGGCGGTCCCGGGGCGGGGAGGAAGCGGGACACCGAAGGGACTCCTCCTCCAGCAGCCACGAGGGCAGGGCGGGCGGGAGGCGGGGCCAGGGCGGCGGGCGCGCCCTCTCGCTGCTTCCGGTGGCGGCGGGCGGTTCCGGCGCGCGCCCAGGGCGGCGGCGCGCGGTAGGGGGCTGAGGGGTGCGTGTTGGCCTGGGTGGACGCCGCCGCGGCCGCCATGCAGCTGACGGTGAAGGCGCTCCAGGGCCGTGAGTGCAGCCTACAGGTAGCGTCCCCAGGCCCGCGACCCCCTCCGCGTCCGGGGCTGGGTTGAGGGTGGGGAGCGGGCGGGCGGGCGGGCAGCCGCGTCGGGGAGGCCTGGAGAGCCGCCTTCATCGGGGGCCGCGGGCTCAACCCCTGCTCCCGCCTTCGGCCTGGCCAGGTGTCGGAGGATGAGCTGGTGTCCACGCTGAAGCATCTGGTCTCCGAGAAGTTGAACGTCCCCGTGCGCCAGCAGCGGCTGCTGTTCAAGGGCAAGGCCCTGGCAGGTAAAGGGGAGAGGAGGCGGCCGGGGAGACCTGGTCGGGTGTCCAGGCCGAACTAGGGCTGGGGCATCGGCCACTTGACTCTCGAGGCGGTAGCTGACCCCTCCTCAGCCAGATGCCACAGCAATCCCTGAGGCCGCCCCCACCGCTGTGGGTCATGACCTCATTGATCTCTTTTTGGCAGATGGGAAAAAACTCTCCGATTACAGCATCGGGCCCAATTCCAAGCTCAACCTCGTGGTCAAACCTTTGGAGAAGGTATTACTGGA
Source organism: Myotis myotis (assembly GCF_014108235.1). Lineage (NCBI taxonomy): Eukaryota > Metazoa > Chordata > Mammalia > Chiroptera > Vespertilionidae > Myotis > Myotis myotis. The sequence continues at coordinate 11,743,119 of NW_023416346.1, forward strand.
AGAAAGTGCCACACAGAAACTGGCCGAGGCCCCGCCCTTGCGCCCACCCGCCTGGCAGCTGATCGCCAAAGTCTTGGCCCGCCACTTCAGTGCCGCAGATGCCAACAGGGTCCTAGATCAACTACAGAGGGTGAGAAGGGTAGCCCCAGACGCCCACTCCTGTCCCAGCTACTCCCACCTGCCTCTGGCCTGGTGTACCCCCTTTGCCACCCCCTGAATCCTCCTGGCCTTCTCTCCTCAGGATTATGAGAAGTCCCTGAGCCGCCTGACCCTGGATGACATCGAACGTTTAGCCAACCGCTTCCTGAACCCCGAAGTCACTGAAGTGAAGGAGAAGGGGTTCTCTAAATAAGATTCACGGAGTGTGGGGATGAGCCTGGCCAGGCTGCAAGCTGCATGTAGCATTAAATGTGTCCTCATGTTGCAATTTGGCTTATAATACTAGCTGGTGGGTACCCAGGAACCTGTACCCAGCTCTTGCGAGGTGCCAGGCACCGCTGAAAGCACTTGACCTGGGTTGGCTCCTCCACCTCAAAAGGTCGGACGGCTGACACTCCTTGCAATGAAGTGAGGGAGCCTGAACCCAAGTCCAGCCAACTTCTCTAAGTGCCTCAGGATGAGACCTCTGGCAGGTCCAACCTGGGTGGGAGGCCAAGTGCCAGCCAGTCCTGGGCCCCCCAGCTGCTGCAGCCAGTGTGCATGCAATGAAGGAAAAGCAGCTTGGGGAGTCGGGGTGAACATCGCCCAGCTCTGTGGTGTGACCTCAGGCAAGTCCCTGTGCCACGTTGGTCCCCGCCATTGACTGCCCAGTGAAGGGCACTCCTTAAACCTCACTCAGTTTCCTTCATCCTGACTCCAGACCGGGGGCGGGCGGGGCGGGTGTCTGCAGCTGTCCTCTCCTTTATGTTCCATAAACTGAGGCCAGCAGCGAAGCAATAGCCAAGCATGGCCCAGAGAGGGGGTGTCCTGGCCCTTCCTGTCAAGCTCTTCCCTGGGCACCCTCTGTACTTGACTCCCGCTGGACACGGGTAGTTCCTGCTCCTTAAGGATGACAGGTGACTGGCTTCAGGTCACTCATCAAGGCAGTGCCAGAGCCAGGCCTCAGCCGGGCCCCCATGCCATGTGCTCACCCATAGAATGGAAGCAGACCCTCCCCCTACCACGTGTGCACAAGGGCTTTCACTTTGCACACCCCTCGCTGCCCAAAAGGAAACCTCGGAGTGCCAGGGAGCGGGCAGAAGCACAGCCTGGTGGCACTGGTCCTCCCACTTGCCTGGTATGCGGGCACTAGAGTTCACCCAGGCACCTGCTCCTTGGAGGAGGTCACCAGGGCAGTTGAGGCGGGAAGGAAGCCGTGTGCACAGGAGGATGGATACCCGAGCCCTGCCACCCTTCCTGCCTGAGGCCCTGGGCTGGGAAGAAGGACAGAGGCCTTATGGGCGATGGATTTGAAGAGCAGACGGAAGCCCTGGCCCCACCTGAGAGCTGGGAATATCAAACAGCAGGGCCTGCGGGGGAGCCCGTGTGATCAGCAGCTCACGTGACAGACCTGCCAACGCCCTCCTTTATTCTGAGTCAGGAATTTTATGTTGAAGTTTTCAATAGCACTAAAGGTGAATGTGAGACTTTGATCCAAAAAGAACTATTTCAGCCAGGCTGCTTTTGGTTTCCCATCATTGGTTTAACCATAAAAGAAATTGGTTTAAACAATAAAGGAAACTTACCGGTTTACAAAACTGAGAAGTCCAGGGGTATTGGCAGCAGATGAACAATTTTACCAAATACCCAGTTTCTTCCTACCTCCCCTCTGTGCTCTGCACTGTCTGCTTCACCCCAGGCTGCCGCCTCAGGAGCAAAGATGGCTGCCTGCAGCTTCCACTGAACCCCTTGTTCATAGCCAGCACCTTCTCGCCCTGTAGCATAGCTTCTTTCTCACATGCCTCCAGCAAATAAACTCTCATTTTTATTGCTCAGAACTGGCTTGTGCCTCCAATCATTTTGTCCAGGGGCGGGTAGCGGTGGGTAGTGGGGGGCCAGCCACCCTGGGCACGCATGTGCTGTGGATGGGAGAGGGAATTCTCAACAAAAGCCAGGTCCTTGGGGAGGGGAAATGGCCCCAAGTGACAACTGTCACTGCAGGGGGAGCGACACGCAGATGCACGTTTCAGACAGACCCTAGAGGCAGTTGGTGAGTTCCTTGTGCCAGTGCCTCCTGGCTTGGGGGTGACAGCCATCTGGTAGTTAGGAGACATCTGGCCAGTTGGACACGGGGGTCAGGAAGTCAGCAGGGTGATCAGGCAGGATGTAGAGACAGGAGTGGAGTCCAGGGTGTGTGATGGGAGCCTCAGTAAAGGAAGAGCTGATGGAGCCAGGCCCAGTCTGATTCCAGAGCCGTCTGCAGCCTTCTGTGATCGGGGTTACCTGTGGACAGAACGTCCTAGAACCTGTGAAGACAGATGAGGTGGCTTCCCAGAGAGTGTGGCGTGAGAAGGGGAGAGGACTGGGCCTTGAACTTCACCAACTGGAGATAAAATAGAGGCCAGGAACAACCCCGATGTAAGGCCACAGGGAGAGCTAGCTCAGTGTCAGGCGCCAAGAATGCCCTTCCACAGGGCTGCCAAGAGGCAAAGTGAGGGCAGGCCAGAGCCTCCTGCATTAGTAACCAGAAGGTCATTGGCGCCCTGGCCACTGTGGCTCAGTGGTTAGTGTCAGCCTGTGCACCAGAGGGTCCCGGGTTCTATTCTTGTCAAGGGCACATGCCTGGATTTCAGGGGCACATGTGGGAGGCAACTGATTGATGTGTCTCTGTCATATCGAAGTTTCTCCCTCTCTCTCTTCCTCCTCCTCTTCCTCCACCTCCCCCCTCCTTTCCACTCTCTAAAATCAATGGAAAAAATGTCCTAGCTTCTCGGATAAGGTTTTCTTAAAAAAAGGTCATTAGCTGCCCGGCCGGCGTGGCTCAGTGGCTGAGCATCAACCTAGGAACCAGGAGGTCAGGGTTTGATTCCCGGTCAGGGCACATGCCCGGGCTGCGGGCTCCATCCCCAGTGTGGGGCGTGCAGGAGGCGGCTGGTCCATGATTCTCTCTCAGCATGGATGTTCCTCTCTCTCTCTCTCTCTCTCTCTCTCGCTCTCTCCTGCTCTGAAACCAATAAAATATATATATTTTTTAAAAAAAGGTCATTAGCGATGTTGGGGGGAGGGGAGAAAGATGCAACTACTATATGGGGAAGGGAGGAGGTGGTGACAGTAACTGGGGACCCCTCATTTTAGAAGCTTGTATGTGGCAAGACAGAGATGGGCAGGTTGGGGAAGGGCAGGCAGGAAAGGGAGGAAATGCTACAGGGATGAGTGATGGGAGGCCCGGCTGGGAAGAGACCAGGAGGCTCTGGTCCAGGCCCTCTGCTGTCATGAGAAGAGAATGGGGACTCCACGTGAGGATGGAGCAGCCACAGGCTGCACTCTGCCTTTGCCCCTAGCCCAGTGATGGCGAACCTTTTGAGCTCGGCGTGTCAGCATTTTGAAAAACCCTAACTTAACTCTGGTGCCGTGTCACATATAGAAATTTTTTGATATTTGCAAGCATAGGAAAACAAAGACTTATATTTTTGATATTTATTTTATATATTTAAATGCCATTTAACAAAGAAAAATCAACCAAAAAAATGAGCTCGCGTGTCACCTCTGACACGCGTGTCATATGTTCGCCATCACTGCCCTAGAGTCTGGGGATGGCTCCATGGACACCTGCAGGCCCCAATGCTGAGATCCTTCAATAGGTGTCAGAATGTTTACTGCAGCCCGGCCGGCGTGGCTCAGTGGTTGAGCGTTGACCTATGACCCAGGAGGTCACGGTTCAATTCCCAATCAGGGTAACATGCCCAGGTTGCGGGCTTGATCTCCAGTGTGGGGTGTGTACGAGGCAGCCGATCAATGCTTCTTTCTTATCATTGATGTTGCTATCTCTCTCTCTCTCTCTCTCCCTTCCTCTCTGAAATCAATTTTTTTTTAAAATATATATTTTATTGATTTTTTTACAGAGAGGAAGGGAGAGAGACAGAGAGTCAGAAACATCGATGGGAGAGAAACATCGATCAGCCGCCTCCTGCACATCTCCTACTGGGGATGTGCCCGCAACCCAGGCACATGCCCTTGACCGGAATCGAACCTGGGACCTTTCAGTCTGCAGGCCGACGCTCTATCCACTGAGCCAAACCGGTTTCGGCTGAAATCAATTTTTTAAAAAAGTTTATACTGCAATCCCCAATTTTAGTCCAGCATCACAGTTCTTTGCCACCTTCCCTTATTCCAAAGTGAGAATTTTCATTCCCGGAAACACGGATATATTTACTCATTGGCTCTGCCAGAGAGAATCTGTCTTAAAGCACACCCAAAATAGCTTCACAGTCACCTCATTGCTGCCATTGCCGACAACAAACACCCTAAGAGTGAAACCAGTGCCTTTTGTCCTGAGAATATATCCCATGAAGGGAGCACAGTCAGACAGCTGAGTTTAAAAGGCACTTGAATCCTTGTCTCTGTGCGGTTTTGTTATAAATTGGATAAGCAGTTACACTCATTTGTTTTTATTCAACTTTAGCATTTGATTTTCTCACTCTTTCAAATGTAGTTTTGGGCATTTAAAATATTTACAGCCCAGCCAGCGTGGCTCAGTGGTTGAGCGTCAACCTATGAACCAGGAGGTCACGGTTTGATTCCCAGTCAGGGCACATGCCGGGTTGTTCCCATGTACCTTTTTTGGTAAATTATATATATATATGATTGATTTTAGAGAGGAAGAGAGAGAGGGGGAGAGAGAGAGAGAGAGAAACATCAATGATGAGAATCATTGATGGTCTGCCTCCTGCATGCCGCACACCGGGGATAGAGCCTACAACCTGGGCATGTGCCCTGACTGGGAATCGAACTGTGACCTCCTGGTTCATAGTTTGAGGCACAACTACTGAGCCATGCCTGGCTGGGCAATAAAAAATATATTTTTTAAAAGGGATTTTAAGCAGAGATTTGACATGATGTGGTTTATATTAAAAATGAAGACCTAGCCCTAGCCGGTTTAGCTCAGTAGATGGAGCATTGGCCTGCAGACTGAAGGTCCCGGGTTCAATCCCGGCCAGGGCACATGCTGGGGTTGCAGGCTGGATCCCCAGTGTGGGGCGTGCAGGAGGCGGCCGATCAATGATTCTCTCATCATTGATGTTTCTATCTCTCTCTCTCCCTCTCCTTTCCTCTCTGAAATCAATAATATATATATATATTTTTTTATTGACTTTTTACAGAGAGGAAGGGAGAGAGATAGAGAGTTAGAAACATTGATGAGAGAGAAGCATCGATCAGCCGCCTCCTGCACACCCCCCACTGGGGATGTGCCCGCAACCAAGGTACATGCCCTTGACCGGAATCGAACCTGACACCCTTCAGTCCGCAGGCCGACGCTCTATCCACCGAGCCAAACCGGCTAGGGCAAAAATATGTATTTTTTAAAAAGCCACTTTGGTTTCTCCATCTACATCGGAGATGGGGCAGGGTGCAGAGCAGTAGCCCTGTGGGCTATCCGACCCCACCTCCCTCCACAAATCACTACAAGAACTTTGAGCCACATTTCTTAGGAACATTGGGCCCAAAGAAGGGACTGGGTGGGAACTAGCCCACGGGTCTGTTGGCCTCACACGAGGTTGGGGGGTGGGGGGGACGGTTTGCACAGGGGCACTGAAGTCACACGTCGCTCTAAGGGGCGGAGCATCATGAGGGAGCGCGCGCCGGCTAGGCAGCCGCTAGATGTCTCCGGGCAGTGGCAGGGCTGGGCTGGGTGGGAACCAATCTCCCGCCCAACCGAACTGCGGGCGGGCGGCGGCGGGGGGGCGGGGAGCGGGGGGACCTATGCTGCAGCTCTGGGGAGCTCCGGTTTAACGGCGCGCTTAGGGGCGGAGCTTCGTGAGGGAGTCCGCTACGGGGTCTCCCGGACCCGCGGGTGGCAGGGCCAGCTTAGTGGAATTGACCCCACAACTGGGGGGCTCACTAGGGCCTGGTGACGCAGGCCTGAGGGGCGGAGTCAGCGCGAGGGGCGGGGCCAACGCGGAGGGGCGGGGCCTGTGGCGAAAGCCGGGGGTTAGAGCCACGCTCCAGGGGCGGGATCGAAGGCGGAGCAAGGCGACATGCAGGCCACAGCTCCAAGCCTCACCCGTGCCCAGGTCCGGGAAGGTGCGGGCGCCGCGGGCGATACAACCAGCGCAGATCCACGTGTTGCTCGAGCACAGCATGCCTCAGGGCGCGGGGAAGACGCCGCACTCACGGCCGGAAGGCCGGGAAATCGACTTCATACGTTGTATCCTACCCCGGGGGCACAGCGGAAATACGCTGCGGGCTGTCTCCGGGACGGCTGTGTGGGGTGCAGAGGGACAGACCGAGCGGGGCCGAAAGGGGAGCAGAGAGAACGAGGCGCAGCTTGGGTGTGTACCGGCCAGGGGTAGTCTGGAGGCGAATAAATGACAGCAGGGGAGTAACGGGGTGGCTGGTGGGAATTAGGCCCAGGGGTGGTCTGGAGGGGGTGAGACTAGCCCAGGTGGCCTGGGAGGGGACCTGAGACACAAAGTCGGTGTGGATGGTGCCTTAACAATCTCCACCAGCGCCCTCAATGTGCCTTTCCCGTCGCCCTTGGAGGCAGATATCGCCCGTGGATCCCTGGACCCCGATGTGGAACCTCACCGAGAAGTGGTTCGGAAGGAATTCACAGTGAATGGCAGCGTTCTAGCGGTGTAAGCTCTACAAGGGGGGCGGGGAGGAGGCGGGGCAGCAGGTGGCAGTGCCAGTCTCCACCAAGGGGTGCTTTGCTGGAGACCCGGAAACACTCAAGGATTAGGTTTGGTGCGGTCTAAGGGGTGTTGTCATGGGGACAGCAAAAGATTCAGTGTAATGCCTGAGGGGCAGAGCAAGGAAGGGAGGAGTCATCACCTCTAACTTGAATTTATTTTTTTTAAATATATTCCCATTGTTTTCAGAGAGGAAGGGAGAGAGAGAGATAGAAACATCAATGATGAGAGAGAATCATGGATCGGCTGCCTCCTGCACGCCCCACACTGGGAATCTACCTGGCAACCTGGGCATGTGCCCTGACCAGGAATCAAGCCGTGACCTCCTGGTTCATAGGTCAATGCTCAACCACTGAGCCACACCAGCCGGGCTGATTTTCTTTTCTCCCCTCCCTTTTAGCCACTGGAGAGCTGAAGATTCTCGTCTCCTCCGAACTTCCATCATCAACTTTCTTGACCAGCTTTCCCTAGTGATGCGGACCATGCAGCGCTTCGGGCCCCCTGTTCCCCGCTGAGCCTGGGCTAGGAAAAGGGGGCTGAAGTCCAACCTTGTATCCGGTCCTTCCTACGGCAGTGATTCCTGCAGTAGTTGCCACTTTATTACAAGGCCCTCATCTTTAGCCTGTACTGGCCCTTGGACACTTGTGGTCCACTTGTTTCGTTTGGTGCTTAAGTGTTTGTCACTACAGCAAATAAAACTGAGCTTCTATTCCATGTCTGAGTTTCTCTTCAACGACAGCACCTCCTCATAGTCTTGTCTTTGTCCCAGGGTTGGAGGGGAGGTCTGGGAATCAGATATTCCAACACTACAAGGAAGCTGAAGACAATTTAGGAAATGGAAAATGGGTCCTGCCATTCAGTATGAACTACTGTGAACATTTTGGAATCCTTCCTTAGTTTCATAGTTGTATTTATATAGTAAACGCATAAGAATAACAAAATGTATCCTAACTGGTTTGGCTCAGTGGCTAGAGCGTCGGCCTGAGGACTAAAAGGTCCCGGGTTCGATTCCAGTCAAGGGCATGTACCTTGGTTTCGGGCACATCCCCGGTAGGGGGTGGTGTGCAGGAGGCAGCTAATCGATGTTTCTCTCTCATTGATGTTTCTAACTCTCTATCCCTCTCCCTTCCTCTCTGTAAAAAATCAATAAAATATATTTTTTAAAAAGAATAACATAATGTATAATATTTTGCAAGGTTAGCATTTTTACTAATATTTTTCTTTTTTGTTATTTATTGTTTCATGTGCTAGAGAAACATCCATTTGTTGTTCCACTTATTTATGCATTCATTGGTTGCTTTTTTAAAAATATGTGTTAGTGATTTTTTACAGAGAGGAAGGGAGAGGGATGGAGAGTTAGAAACATCAATGAGAGAGAAACATCGATCAGCTGCCTTCTGCACACCCCCTACTGGGGATGTGCCCACAACCAAGGTACATGCCCTTGACCGGAATCGAACCAGGGACCCTTTTCTGCAAGCTGACTATCCGCTGAGCCAAACTGACCAGGGCTATTGGTTGCTTCTTCTTCTTCTTCTTCTTCTTCTTCTTCTTCTTCTTCTTCTTCTTCTTCTTCTTCTTCTTCTTCTTCTGGTTGCTTCTTCTTCTTCTTCTTCTTCTTCTTCTTCTTCTTCTTCTGGTTGCTTCTTCTTCTTCTTCTTCTTCTTCTTCTTTTTTTAAATATATTTTATTGATTTTTTTACAGAGAGGAAGGGAGAGAGATAGAGAGTTAGAAACATCGATGAGAGAGAAACATCGATCAGCTGCCTCCTGCACATCCCCCAATGGGGAAGTGCCCGCAACCCAGGTACATGCCCTTGACCGGAATCGAACCTGGGACCTTTCAGTCCGCAGGCCAACGCTCTATCCACTGAGCCAAACCGGTTTCGGCTTGGTTGCTTCTTGTATGTGCTCTGACCAGGGATCAAACCCACAACCTTGGCATAGTGGCACAATGCTCTAACCAACAGCTACCTGGCCAGGGCTTTACTAATATTTTTCATCTAACATGAATTTTTCCTCTTTTTTTTTTAAATCCTCACCCTAGGATATTTTTCCATTGGTTTTTAGAGAGAGTGGAGGAGAGAGGGAAAGACAGAGAGAAATATTGATGTGAGAGAAACACATCAATTGGTTGCCTCCTGCAGGTGCCCCAACCAGGGCCTGGGCTGGAGAGGAGCCTGCAACAGAGTTACATGCCCAGAACCCTTTGGTCCATAGGCCGATGCTCTATCCACTGAGCAAACCGGCTAGGGCTGAACTTTTCCTCTTTCTAAAAATTCTTGCCAAAACCAGTTTGGCTCAGTGGATAGAGCGTCGGCCTGCGCACTGAGAGGTCCCGGGTTCGATTCCGGTCAAGGGCATGTACCTGGGTTGGGGGCACATCCCCAATAGGAGATGTGCAGGAGGCAGCTGATTGATGTTTCTCTCTCATTGATGTTTCTAACTCTCTCTCTCCCTTCCTCTCTGTAAAAACTCAATAAAATATATTTTTAAAAAATAATAAATAAATAAAAATTCTTCAAAAGCATTACTGAATGGAGACATAACAGATACATTATAATGTAATTATTGACTAAATTATTTTCAGTTTTTGTCCTATTATAGGTAATGATTCAATGGAATTTTTATTTTATTTTTAAATATATTTTTATTGATTTCAGAGAGGAAGGGAGAGGGAGAGAGAGACAGAAACATTAACGATGAGACAGAATCATTGATCAGCTGCCTCCAGAAATCAAAATGTGGCCTCCTGGTTCATAGGTCAACACTCTACCATTGAGCCACGCCATCCAGGTGCAATGGAATCTTTTAAAAAATGTTGTTGTTGGTTTTAGAGAGAGGAAGGGCGAGGGAAAGAGGGATAGAAACATCCATGATGAGAGAGAATCATTGATCGGCTGCCTCCTGAAGGCCCCCCACGGGGGATTGAGCCTGCAATCTGGGCATGTCCCTGACCCGGAATAGAACCAGTGCCCTCCTGGTACACGGGACAACACTCAAGCAACTAAGCCATACTGGCCAGGCTGGAATTCTTGTATATAAATCTTTGCATGAATGATTTTTTCTTTAAGATAGATTCCAAGAGGTGGACTTACTGAGTTAAATACGATTTATTGTATAAAGCTCTCATTCTACAGTGCAAAATTGCATTGCAGAAGCCCTAGCCGGTTTGGCCCAATAGATAGAGCGTTGGCCCTCAGATCGACGGGTCCCAGGTTTGATTCTGGTCAACGGCATGTACCTCAGTTGCAGGCTTGATCCCTGGCCCAGGTCAAGGCACGTGCAGGAGGCAACCAATTGATGTGTCTCTCTCACATCAATGTTTCTCTCTCTGTCTCTCCCGCTCCCTTGCACTGTCTCTGAAAGTCAATGGAGAAAATTTCCTCGGATGAGGATTAACCATAAAAAAAGGGCACCATAAAAAACGTACCCCCTCACGAGAATGCTGATTTCCCACATCCTTGTCACGATTGAGTCTCCTGGGCAAAAATGTGTTTTATTTTTATTTTTTAAATATATTTTATTGATTTTTTTTTACAGAGAGGAAGGGAGAGAGTTAGAAACATCGATGAAAGAGAAACATCGATCAGCTGCCTCCTGCACATCTCCCACTGGGGATGTGCCCGCAACCCAGGTACATGCCCTTGACCGGAATCGAACCTGGGACCTTTCAGTCCACAGGCCGACGCTCTATCCACTGAGCCAAACCGGTTTCGGCTTTTTTTTTTTTTAAATACAAAAATGTGTTTTAAATCTAGTTCGCATGAGAAGAGCAAGCAACCTCAAAATACTAAAAGCATAGCTTTGTGGGCTGACTGGCCTTGACCCAGGTCAGTGAAGAAAAGTGCTGGGACAATTGGTTTAAGCCTTTCATTGGAAAGAATGAGCTCCTTGTAAATTATATTGCAGCTCTTGCTAAACTTACTTATTATAGCAGCTCTTTTTATAGATGCCATCAGATTGTCTGCAAGATGATCATGTTTTCTTAGAATAAAGGCGGTTTTGCTTCGTTTTCAAATTGGAGGCCTTTCCATTGGTTAATATCCTCCCTGGTTAGGAGGTTGTATTTTGGTGCTTCTCTGCATGCCTGGTAATTTTAGTTTGGATGCCAGACATGATTTTCCCTTGAGTGCTGGATATCTCTTTTTAAAATATATTTTTATTGATGTCAGAGAGGAAGGGAGAGGGAGAGAGAGAGGGAAACATCAATGCTGAGAGAGAATCCTTGCTAGGCTGCCTCCTGCACGCCCCCTACTGGGGAACAAGCCTGCAACACAGGCATGTGTCCTTCACTGGAATCGAACCCAGGACCCTTCAGTCTGCAGACCAACGCTCTATCCCTGGCCCAGGTCAAGGCACGTGAGGGAGGCAAGCAATTGATGTGTCTCTCTCACACCAATGTTTCTCTCTCTGTCCAAACCGGCTAGGGCAGTGCTGGATATGTATATAGTCCTAGACATATTTTTTAAAATATGTTTTATTGATTTTTTACAGAGAGGAAGGGAGAGGGATAGAGAGTTAGAAACATCGGTGAGAGAGAAACATCGATCAGCTGCCTTCTGCACGTCACTCCCTACCGGGGATGTGCCTGCAACCAAGGTACATACCCTTGACCGGAATCGAACCTGGGACCCTTCAGTCTCTTTCTCTTTATGTTTTTTTTCCATAAAGAAATTCCTCTTCTTCCTCTTCCTCTTCCCCCTCCCCCTCCCCCTCCCCCTCCCCCTCCCCTCCTCCTCCTCCTCCTCCTCTTCTTCTTCTTCGAAATCATTCTTAAGACCTTAACTATTTATGGACAGATGAGAATTTAGCTCTTTTACACCACTATCTCCTCTATCTTTTCCCCAAATGATTTTGTTCACTTCTTGGGGTTTCTTTTTCCCCTGAGGTTAAAAATCACCTCATTGGCTTAGTTCCTGCAATTTCACAATGGTGATTTAAAAAATATATACATTTTTATTGATTTTAGAGAGGAAGGGGAGAGAAATAGAAACATTGATGATGAGAGAGTCATCAATCAGCTGCCTCTTGCATGCCCCCCACTTGGGATTGAGCCCACAACCCAGGCACATGCCCTGACCTGGAATCAAACCGTGATCTCCTGGTTCATAGGTCAACGCTCAACCACTGAGCCACGCTGGCCAGGCCCTGCTGCTCTATTTAAAATTGCATCCTGCCCTGGCCTGTTTGGCTCGGTGGATGGAGCATCGGCCTGCAAACTGAAAGGTCCCAGGTTTGATTCCGGTCAAGGGCACATGCCTGGGTTGTGGGCTCGATCACTAGTGGGGGACTTGCAGGAGGCAGCTGATCAATGATTCTCTCTCATCATGGATGTTTCTATCTCTCCCTCTTCCTTCCTCTCTGAAATCAATTATATATATATATATATATATATATATATTCACATATATATGTATATACATATGTATGTATATATATATGTAAATTTTTAAAAATAAAATTGCATCCCACTTTCTCTGCACCTGCATCACTGTAACAGGTGTGTGTGGGGCGGATAAGAGGTAGGTAGGCGTATCGTGAAGGAGATACAGCTGGGACAGTAAGGAGTTGTCGGATATGAAGGAGTTTAAGTGCAATGAAGCCACTGAAGGGTTCTGAACAGAGCGGGACAAGATCCACCGTATATCTGAACAGGATGCCAGTGCCTCCCAGGTTGAGACTAGGCCGAGGGTGGGCAAGGCAGGCGCGGGGATAGACGGGCATCCAGAGACAGGGTGCTCAGACCAGGCTGGGGGCAGTAGAGGTGGAAGGAAGGGAGCAGATTCTGAATGGATCTTGAAGGTAGAGCCACCAGCACTTGCTGATAAGCTGGATATGGATGGCCCTGACCTCCTTAAATCCCCAGGAACCCTGCAATGCATTACCCTCCTCCCACAAAGGGGTCCGAAATCCCCCGCCTGCTCCGTGTGCCCCGCCTGCTCCCCATGTTCCCGGTCTGCTCCCCATGTTCCCGGTCTGCTCCCCATGTTCCCGGCCTGCTCCCCATATTCCCGGTCTGCTCCCCATGTTCCCGGTCTGCTCCCCATGTTCCCTGCCCTCTCCCTATGTGCCCAGCCTGCTCCCCATGTTCCTGGCCTGCTCCCCATGTTCCCTGCCCTCTCCCTATTTGCCCTGCCTGCTCCCCATGTTCCCTGCCCTCTCCCTATGTGCCCCGCCTGCTCCCCATGTGCCCCGCCTGCTCCCTATGTGCCCCGCCTGCTCCCCATGTGCCCCGCCTGCTCCCCATGTTCCCTGCCTGCTCCCCATGTTCCCTGCCTGCTCCCCATGTGCCCCGCCAGCTCCCCATGTTCCCCGCCTGCTCCCCATGTTCCCTGCCCTCTCCCTATGTGCCCCGCCTGCTCCCCATGTTCCCTGCCCTCTCCCTATGTGCCCCGCCTGCTCCCCATGTGCCCCGCCCGCTCCCTATGTGCCCCGCCTGCTCCCCATGTGCCCCGCCTGCTCCCCATGTGCCCCGCCTGCTCCCCATGTTCCCCGCCTGCTCCCCATGTGCCCCGCCCGCTCCCTATGTGCCCCGCCTGCTCCCCATGTGCCCCGCCTGCTCCCCATGTGCCCCGCCCGCTCCCCATGTGCCCCGCCTGCTCCCCATGTGCCCCGCCCGCTCCCTATGTGCCCCGCCTGCTCCCCATGTGCCCCGCCTGCTCCCCATGTGCCCCGCCCGCTCCCCATGTGCCCCGCCTGCTCCCCATGTGCGCCTGCTCCCCATGTTCCCTGCCCTCTCCCTATGTGCCCCGCCTGCTCCCCATGTGCCCCGCCTGCTCCCCATGTTCCCTGCCCTCTCCCCATGTGCCCCGCCTGCTCCCCATGTGCCCCGCCTGCTCCCCATGTGCCCCGCCTGCTCCCCATGTTCCCCAACCACCCATCTGTCCCAAGAGAAAAACCACACAGACTCCATTTTCCCAATGTTTAATTAGGAAAAAATGTACATGAACAAAGGAAAACTCATGCAACAAAAGAGGAGAGAGTGGGGTTTCCGGGACCTCGAGATGGGGCCAGATTCCTCGAAAGAGGCAGAAACACAAAGGAGTAAGGCACTGCCGCCTCAGCCCCTCGGGCGGGCGCAGGACAGGGCAGCTGAGGATGAGGGTCCAAAGGCAAGTCAGACACCACTGAGGAGGTTTGGCAGTAGGGCCGGGAGAAAGTTCTGGAGCCCCAGGCCCAGGTCAGGCCCCGGAATGAACGTCTAGTTACAGCTCTCAGGTGCTTGGAGAGAGCGGGGCCCCTTGAGGATGCGCAGTCCAAGTCCCAAGAGGTTTGGAGGGGGACGCTGTGGTCCCGCTGCAGGGGACCCCTTGGCACAGCCACAGTCCGAAGGCAGCTTAGGGTGCATCACCCCAAGCGCTGCTGGTGCCGAGGCCATGGCGAGGGCAAGGTGCCAAGGCTGATGGTGTCACAGGATCAGGACAACTCAAGGAAGAGAATGAGGTTGGCAACATCCCGGGGGGGGGGGCGGGGGGGGGGAGGCGGTATTTACAGATGGAGGCAGTGAGGCAGAGATAAATTAAATAAATAGGTGGTTGGGGGTATAAATAGTAAGGGGGGCAGGGGCTGTCACACACCTGGGCACAAGGGCAGGAGGCTGGGGGTATTGCTGCTGCTGGGGTGGGGGGCTAGGTCCTGTCACCCCCTCCCCGCCTGCAGGGCCCAAAGCAAGGCACTAATGAAGGGGGTTCGGGGGCATAGTGGCCCGCTGACCTGGCCTGCGCCACCCCATCCCGGGCTCAGCCCTGAGCCCCAGGCGTGAGCCCCCCCTCTCGACAGGACGACAACCCAGGACTGGGAAGCCCCCTCCTCACCGGCTTCGCCACCCTTAGCTGTTGCTGGACATGAGGCTGATGATCTGCTCCAGCTTCTGGCGCAGCTTATGCTTCCGACATGAGGCATCTCTGTCCAGGGCGGTGAGAACCTGCGGGAGGCCCGGAGCTGGGTTCGCTGTGGGAGGTGGTTTCCTCCCAGGCAAGGCCTCTGCCCAGGAGGTCTTGAGCTCTTCCCTCTCTCCAGCCTCAGCGCATCCCTCCTCCCCCTGCGGCCCTCAGGGCCCTAGGCGCCTGGGAAAGGCTCCAATCTCTCACCTCTGAACACACCTCCCGTCTCTTCCACCCCAGATCCACCTCCAGCTGCAGAACTTTCTTTTCTCTCTCCACAGCCAGAATGCGGCCCTCCCACGAGTGGTCTGGACTCACCGTCCCCGATCTCCCTTTCTCATCTCCTCCCAATTCCTCCCCCCCCCCAAAAAAACCTCTCTTGTCCAGGTCTCTACCATCTTGTCACCAAACCCAGCCAGCGTTCTCAGGCTCCTTGACCATCAGCACCTGACAGCTGAGTGCTCTCTCCTCCCTGACCCTCCTCCATGGGGCCGGGGTTCCTCACACATGTTCCAGGATCAGCTCTCTACTCTTGGGGTCCGTCCCACCTGCTGGCCACCCCCTCTTCTGTCTCTGCTACCGGCTCCCTTTCTTCTCTGCCACCTCTGAGTGTCCCAGGGCCCCAGGGCTCAATGCTCGGGCCACCGGTCCCTCTGCACCCACTCCCGGCCGCCCTGGCTGAGCTCATCCAGGCTCAGGGCCTTCAGGGCCATGTCCTGGCTCACAAATCCATATCTTCAGCCAACAATACATCCTGAGGTCCACACCTCTGTCCCTTGCCTCCTGCCACCTTGTCACAAATCCCACAAGCCCTAGAAAGGGCTGTCCATGCCCACCTTCTGGCCCCACCCTCCTCAGCCTGTCCCTCCCAATGCCCCTAAGCCCTCAACTCTTGCCCAACCAGAACTGTGTACTCTAGCCAGTGGCTTCTTTTCTGGGTCCTTTAAATCCCAGCATTGAGGCGAGTGTCATGTGTGCTGGCCTAGCGGCCTGCTTGGGGGAGTGATCACGAGCAATCTAACAGATGGGCTCCTGCCTGGCCGGTGTGGCTCAGTGGTTGAGCATCCACCTATGAACCAGGAGCTCCTGGGTTCGATTCCTGGTCAGGGCACATGCCTGGGTTGCAGGCTCCATCCCCAGTGGGGGGCGTGCAGGAGGCAGCCGATCAGTGATTCTCTCTCATCTTTGAAGTTTCTGTTTCTCCCTTTCCCTTCCTGTCTGAAATCAATAAAAATATATTAAAATAAATAAATAAAAGATGGGCTCCCTATCCCCTCTGTCCCCTCCACGTCCTGTGGCATTCCTCGACTCCCACCCAGACCCCTGCTTTGTCACTCCGGGAGCAGCACACACCTCCTGGTGGTACTTGGTGACATAGAAGTAGAGCTCACTGAGCGCGCTTAGGACACTGAAGTCGCTGGCATGGAGGCGGGACTGCTCCACCAGGTAGGCGTCCATGTCCTGGTCACTGATGGATGCCATCTTTGCAATGTCCCGGTAGTACCTGTTGGGACCCTGAGGTCACACACATGGGCAGGTGGCACAAAAGTCCAAGTCCCTGCCCTGGCTGCCAGGCCAGCCTCGGGGCCTTTGTCCTATAGTTGGCCCACCTCAGAGAAGCCAGCCCACAGAGGGGCAGCTCCTGCCCCCCTCCACCCACGGCAGCTCCCCCGGGACTGCCTGGTTCCACCTCCCCACAACCTGGGGCCACAGGGCAGGGCCCACCTCTCCACCCAACTCTTGTAGTTTGGGATGTCCTTGGCATAGAGCAGCTTATTGGAGGGTGAGTCCTTGCCCAGGCGGTGCTCGGACGTGGAGCAGGAGTCCATGAAGGTCTGGGCCACCACCGACAGGCAGGCGTCCGTGATGCTGCTCTTGTGGATGTCGAACACAAACTGCGGATTCTTGATCACATTCACCCAGAAGCGCAGGGGCAGGCTGCATGGACGGACACACACCCGCAGCTCCCTCGTCTCCCAGAAGCACCCTCCTAGTGCCCTTCCCTTCCATGGTTCCTGACTGGCCAGCCCACGTCTTACCCAGAGCAGCAAGAGTGACATGTTTAGGGTTAACAGCCTTTTCTTTAAGTTTCTGCCAGAGACATAAAGAACTACCACATGGGGGCCGGCAGGCATGGCTCAGTGGTTGAGCGTCAACCTATGAACCTGGAGGTCATGGATCGATTCCAGGTCAGGGCACATGCCCAGGTTGCGGGTTCGATCTCCAGTAGGGGGCGTGCAGGAGGCGGCTGATCAATGATTCTCTCCCATCATTGATGTTTCTATCTCGCCCTCCCTTTGCCTTCTTCTCTGAAATCAATAAAAATATATTTCTTGCCCTGGCTGGTTTGGCTCAGTGGATAGAGCATCGGCCTGCGGACTGAAGGGTCCTGGGTTCGATTCCAGGTCAGGGCACATGCCTGGGTTGCGGGCTTGATCCCCAGTGAGGGGCGTGCAGGAGGCAGCCGATCAATGATTCTCTCTCATCATTGATGTTTCTCTCTCTTCTCTCTCTCCCTCTCCCTTCATCACTGAAGTCAATAAAAAATATATATTTAAAAAAATTATATAATATATATATATATATTTCTTAAAAAAAGAGCTACCACATGAGCCGAGCTACCAGCATCTGTGCCCCATGCAAGGCCCTGAGGGCTAAGGGCCACTGCTGGGTACTGGCCCCACTAACCCCAGGCAAAAGCCCTACAGAGCCCACCTCCGAATGGCGCTCACTCGCCCTCTTTGCTTGCTGCCACCTTGGATGCTGGTCCTCTCCTGCCTGGACAGCCACTCCAGCTCCCATCAGTTGCCCCGACTAACTCTGTGGTCCCTGAGTCTTGGCAAAGCCAGCAGCCTCTTCTGACCATCCACCCCTAGAGGGGCCGGCAGCAGGAGGGCGCAGGGCAGTACCAGTTGCTCTTCCAGGTGTGGCGCACGTCAGGGTCACTGATCTGGCGCTGGTCGGCCTGCTCATCGAGGAAGTCGAACATGTACTTGATGGCCAGGGGCAGGGCCGAGCCCCGGTGCGCCGTGCTGAACACTGTCTCAAAGAGGTCATCCACAAACTTCTGCAGCGTGCCCTGCGGGGGACAGCAAACATACAGGCCGTGAGGCAGCTGGGTCGCGATGTCCCTGCAGCAGGACAGAGGGGGACAAAGGGGGACAGAGGCTTGGCAGTGAGAAGGTGGCACGGGGCCGGCCCGCACCTTGGTGGCCAGTAGCCGCGTCAGGTAGATCTCGGAGACCATCTTGCTGCCACGGTCCCCCTCGCGGTGGTCGGCGTGGTCGTGGTTCTTCACCAGGTGCCACAGCTTGGTGCCCGTCTCCTGGTCAGGCGTGATCATGGGCGCCCGAGAGCGGAGGCTGTCGGGGCTGCTGGCCGTGCGAAGCAGGCTCTCTGGGGCAGAGGACCAGTTGGCTCCTTAGGCAGCGGGGCCCCACCAGCCACCGCGGGGGCGCTTGCCGTACTCTGTCCTGGGGGCCGAGCAGGCTGAGGGGACCTGTATGCTCTTGCCGACCCACCCACTACTAATCTCTAAGGAACTGGAGATCTTCCAAGGCCAAAGCCCAGGGAGGCCACCAGAGTCAGCTGGCTGCTCCGACAGGGGCTCCCCGTGACCGCGGTCACAGCCTCATAGGGCACATGGAGGCCCCCACACAGGACACCTACCGTAGCGGCTGAGGGAGCGGGTGAAGGTGAAGGAGTTGGCCATGTTATAGGCGGACACTTGTTTGGGCACCAGGGCCACCAAGGAACCATCTGTCACCTGGAGAACCCCAGAGACAAAGGGGGCAGTGCAGGTGGCTGAGGAGCCCAGGGGCCTGGGTCATGCTCCCCCTCCCCCGTCCAGACCCTGCAGTGTGCACAGAATAGCTCCCAAGGCTCCCTGAGGAGGAAGGGAGCCAGAACCCTGCTCCTGTGTCATCAGGGCAGGGCCATAGCTCCCAGGTGGCCCCGGGGGTGAGCGGGGCCCCGGCCCCTCACCTGGTAGTGGGCCAGTGAGTTGACCCTCTTCCAGTCACACTCGATCTTGGTGGTGACATCTTCATCCTGGAGGATGATGCGGGCCATGCGGCCCTGGCGCCACTCTGTGGGCCACAGACAGCCCTTGAGGTCCTGCCCAGTGCCCCCCGAGACCCCGGGCCCACTCCACTCAGAGGACAGAGTCCAGGGACGGAGGAGAGGGGAGGCCTCACCCAGGTCCATGTCCTCAGCCTTGGGACGCTGGGAGTAGGGGATGCCCTTGTACACGGCATCCAGCAGCTTATCTTTGGCCTGGGTGATGCTGTCACAGTTGAGAACCTTCACGGGGACCTGAGCGCTGCCCTCACTCTCCGGGCACACGCAGTACAGGGTCTGCGGCCGAGGAGAAGCGCAGGGTGGGTCCTGGGCGAGGCTTCCCCCCCACACCCAGAGCCCTGCCCGCCAGGCCCCCCATTCACCAGCATCTTGTAGTCAATCTGCTGCCGAATGAGTTTATCCTCACTCAGGGAGTAGCGCGCCTCGCCCGTGATGGCGTCGATGGGGCCCTTCTCCATCTGCTGCTTGATGGCGCAGTAGAGCAGGAAGAGCGGCTCCCCCGCGCACTCCTGCAGCGAGAGGCGGGCGCATGGCTGCCTGCCCCATGGCCAGCTGCCTCCCCACCTCCCCGGCCCGCAGCCCTCCCGCCCAGTGCACCTTCAGAAACTTATGCAGCAGGAACGTGAACCAGTTGGTAAGCATCTTCTCAGCCACTGACTCCGTCCTAGGGCGCAAAGGTTACTGGGGCCCTAGCCGGGCAGGGGAGGGGGCGGTTCAGGGGGCAGGCTGGCGGAGGGTAGGGCTGGGGTTGGGACGTACCTGCGCAGCAACAGCTTTGGATGGTTCTTGCTCTCAAGGTTTTTCTCGATGAGGTCTGCCAGCAGTTGCTTGAGCAGCCCCGTGGCGTAATCGAGGCGGCTCTGGAGGGCCACCATGGTGAGCGAAGCCACGGTGCCGCGGTCCCGCATGGAGAAGCTACTCTGGGCCTCCAACGTGTGAATGAACGTGAGCACAAAGGCGCGGCTGTGCAGCAGCTGCCCGAACAGGCGCAGAGCCTTCTCGACATTAGGGGGCGTCTGTAAGGGACAGGGGGCGTCAGATGGTGGCACAGTGGCCCTGGGGACGGCAGGGCGCAGGCAGGCCAGGTAGGGGCTCACATCCAGCTCCTTGAGCACCGGGTGGGCCTCGATGCCTGGGAAGAGCACGCGCACGGCATAGGTCCGGTAGTCCAGGAAAGGGATCTGCACCACGTCCATGTGGTTCGTCAGCTCGTTGATGTCTGTCTGCAGCTCAGCAAAGGCTGGGAGGGGCAGGGAGGAAGAGTGAGCAGAGCAAGAGGAGGCCGGCGCCCCGCACCCCCACCCCGCACTGCACCCCCACTCTGCACTGCACCCCCACTCCAGGCACCTTCCTTGCATTCCAGAGCCACGCGGGACTCCAAGTTGTCCATCTGGAGCTGGAGCCGCTTGAGCGTGCGGTCTGCATCCTGAGTCTTGCGCTTGTAGGCGACCAGCACAGCGGTGATGGCCAGCAGCAAGAGCCCGCCCCCGGCCGCCAGCCCCACCATGGCCGGCAGGGTCAGCGCCCGCTCGGCCGTGATGTGTAGGGTGCCCAGCCAGAACTCCAGGCCGCCCACCAGCACCTACGGGGAGAGGCTTACCATGAGCTGACCCCCACACCTGCCCCACCGGCCCCTGGGGGCCTTCCCACCCCCTACCCACCATGACAGGCTGCCGGCCCGTCTGGCTGGGTGAGTCACACAGGAGTTGCGTGTCCGAGACGGTGAGTGCACATGGCTGGCCCCCAATCAGCACGGTGTAGTTGAGGCGAGAGCTGCCCGCTGCTGCGGGGATCAGATTCTTGCCCTGTGCATGGAGGGCACGGTCAGCCAGGGCTCCCCCCCCCGCCCCTCCCAGCCCTTGTGCCCCACCAGCACCTTCAACACCACGTGGGAGCCAGGTTTGACATCCAGGACGCCAGAGGGCCCAAGTGGCTCAAAGCTGGGGTCAGGGTAGTAGGTGAAGGAGGACCGGTTGAGGGAGCGGGCTGTCTGCACATGGTCCAGCAGGAAACCAAACTCATCAGGGTGCTCGCCTTGGGCCCGTGGCTGGGGCCGCCCCGGGAAGATGCCAGGGGCCTTACACAGCATGGCAGTGTCGTTGATAACCTGGCACGTCTGTGTGGACAAAGGCGGGCAGTCCAGCACATGAGACCATGCATTGCAGGGGCAGGGGTGGGGCGAGGGCAGCTGGCACTCACATTGGTGGTCTCGATGCCTCGGTACTTGGCCCGGACCCGGGGTTCTTGGACTGTCAGCAGGTGGGTCCCACTGACAGTGATGGCAGTGCTTCCGCTGGGGACAGGGAGGAGGGGCCTCAGACTCTGTCCCCCAATGCCCCCAGCCCAGCCCTGGAGAGCTATGAAGGCTGCAGTGGGAGCCTAGGGCCTCCTACAACTCAGGTCGCTGGGCCCAGGTTTAATATATTTTTATTATTTATTTCGGAGAGGGAGGGAGAGGGAGAAAGAGATAGAAACATCAATGATGAGAGAGGATCATTGATTGGCTGCCTCCTGCGTGTCCCTTACTTGGGGACCGAGCCCACAATCCAGACATGTGCCCTGACCGGGAATCAAACCGTGACCTCCTGGTTCATAGGTCGATGCTCAACCACTGAGCCACACTGGCCTGGCTAAGGGCTCAGGCTTAGAGGAGGTATAATTTGATGCCCAAGGGCCCAGCCATCAGGCAAGGCCCCAGGACAGGAGCTTGGGGACCCATTCTCTCTTCTCTAGAGTCTTACTTGATTATACTCCAGGTGGGCTCAAGGCGAGTGACAGTAGGGTCCTGGGTGTAGGTATAGAGAACTCCGGGGCTGGAGATGTTAGCACGGTCAATGGCCAGGGTGATGGGGGCCTGGCTGGGGCCCAGGGTGGAAACGGGCGAGATACACACGATTGCTTCGGCATCCCTCCTACATGGAAAGTGGAGAGCTTTGAGTAGGTGGCCCAGGGCCCTCACCGGGCAACCAAATGCCCATCCCAAGACTGGCAGGGCCCTACCCACCTCACAAACTGGCACTCGCCATCTCTCACGATCACTGTGACCGTGCTGCCGGCATCTAGAGAACTTCCAGAGATGGTGAGCCTCGTGCCCCCAGAAGCTGGGCCCCGACTGGGACGCACACGGTCGAATGTCGGGGTCTGTGGGAGAAGCAGCCCTGAGGGGAGGGAGGAGGCAGCCCAGTGCGGGTCGCGCGCGCCCTCACAAGGGGTGGGTGTGGGAAGGGCCGGGCGGCTCACACACCACAAAGCTGTAGAGCTGCTCTGATTGCGTGCGGAAGTCGGCAGAACAGTCGCCTACACACAGCTCCACGGGCCCCGGTGGTGGGCTGGGCACCAGCGACTCCTCCATCTCACACACGATCCTAGGGGTCAGAGAAGGTCAGGGCCAGCCTCGGAGCAGCAGCCTGGGTGCCCGCCCAGCCACACTCACCTCTCGGCGCTGATGTACTCAGCGGGAATGGAATTGCAACGCACGCCGGCCACCCGAAGGCCTACCTCTCGGTAGGTGAGGCCTAGGTTCTCACCCTCGATGGTGACTCGGGTGCCTCCCTCCTTGGGCCCCATGAGTGGGTGAATCTGCAGAGCAGGACAAGAGGTGAGAGGGTGAGCCAGACCGCTGGGTGTCTCGTATGCGGAAGGTGTGAGAGGCTCACCTGGGTGATGCGGGGGTGGCTACAGCGGGTGCCCTTCTGGCTCGGGTGCATCCAGTTGGTCTTGGGGGCCAGACAGTGGGCACGCAGCTGGCACCTGTGCTCCGAGATGCACCAGCCACAGTTGAAGCGGGGGTCGGCCTTGAGGCAGAGGCCGCAGCTGGGTCGCTGTGCCCAGCATTTATACAGGATAGCTGCGGACACAGGGGTCACTGCTGGGGGTGGCTATGGGGAGCCAGGGCCACTCAGGGTCCCCGTTAGACCTGGCCCCAGTTCATGCCAACTCTGCCCCAGGAGGCAAGCTCCTCCACCCTATCTTTTTTTTAAATACATTTTTATTGATTTCAGAGAGGAAGGGAGAGGGAGAGAGAGAAATATCAATGATGAGAGAATCATTGATTGGCTGCCTCCTGCATGCCCCCCACCCCCCTGGGGACAGAGCTCGCAACCTGGGCATCTGCCTTTGACCGGGAATTGAAGCATGACTTCCTGGTTCATAGGCTGACACTCAACCAATGAGCCATGTTGGTCGGGAACCTACGCCCCATCTAGCCCCTCACCTCGGAATGTGGCAGGCTTGTCGATAGGGAAATCTCCATCCCAGACCACAGAGAAGTCCAGCTCAGTGTCACCATACTCGTCACCTTCATAGGAGTACTGGGGGAGAGGGACCACACGACCCCTCAGAAGGTGCCCTGCCACAGCTACTTGAGGCTCCCAGGCCAGTCAGTGAGCTGGGCACAGGCCAGGGAGAGGAGGTGTACAGGCCGGGAGAGTGGGGCACAGGTGGGGGAGCGGGGTACAGGCCGGGGGGTGGGGGGAGAGGCGAGGCACGGGGCCTCACCGAGGCGTTCTGGCACTGCACGCTGCTGCTGTTGAAGCGCACAGCAGGCACACGCTGCTGCCGCCCCTGGACCCGGACCACGCACTCGTAGTTCTTCTGGCCTGACTGCGGCTGCGGCAGGTTCTTGGCCCGCAGGGTAAGGGGTTGCATGACACCCACTGGGATCAGGAGGTCCCCGCTGGGCAGGATCTCAGGGCAGCCCTTGGGGAGGATGGAGAATGCCCATCAGCCACACACCAACTGCTGCCATCCTGGCCCAGCAGGGCGCCAGCCCCACATTGAGGAGGCTCCAAGGAACTGAGAATCAAAGGCAGAGAAGCCAGAGGCCAGCCCACCCGGAGCCCGACCCCCTCGCGCGCGGCACCCGCCTCACCTCGGGGCTGTGGACCCTGCCCTCCTGGAAGGAGCACTCGTGGGGGTGGCTGGTACACACGTGGCGGTACTTACACCAGTGGCAGGGGTAAGGGCTGCCAACGCAGGACATGCACCTGGTGGGGGTGGGGAAGGCTTCAGAAACAACAGAGAAGGCCAGGCTGCCCCCTCGCCACCCCTCCTAGGGGACATAGGGGGAACCGAAGGAAGAAGGCGCCAGGGCACATCTGAGGCCTGCACAATGCAGCAAGGGATGAAGTGGCGTGGGGGCAGAGCTCAGCAAGGCCAGTACTCACGACTGATGGAAGCTGCAGTTGTAAAAGACAAAGTCGGTCCCGGCGAACCGCACACCTGTCTCCTTGGAGAGCAGCTGCAGCCGCACAGTGCGCGTGGCCCCTGCAGCAAGCCCAAGGATGGCTGTGAGCCAGCTGGGGACAGACAGTGCCCCCTCCCGAGCGGCCCAGCCACTGACCATGTCCCCTGGTGAGAGCCCGGAGCTCCTGGAGAGAGGGCGAAGGGCAGCGCAACTCCCCGGAGGGCAGCAGGACGGCCTCGTTCTCCGCCACCTCCTCGAAGGCACAGCTCACGCCTGCGCTGAGGTCTGGCACATTGCGCATGGCCACGGTCAGCTGCGAAAGGCAGGGGACTCAGCAGGGTGCACCCCTCAACACGCACCTGCATTGGCCCCCACGCCCCACCCCACTCACTCGCCACTCCACTTACCTGCACCCCGGGCGATGTCACTGACACATTGTTGGGCCGGACCCGCACCTGGACACACTTGCTCAGCTCTTCCGCAAAGCCATACGGGGCTGAGGCGCCCGGACAGGCCCCTTCTCGACAGCATCTGTGTGGGGTCAGCCACAGCCCATCCCGCATCTGCCCTGGGAGGGCTCTGTCCAAGGCTCACTGGGAGCCTGGGGGGAAAGGGGACAGCCGGCCCCAGCCCACAGCGCCTTGGCCCATGGGGTCCTAGTGACGTCACTTGGGGTGGAGCTTCTGCTCATTAGCTGGAGAAAGTGGAAGGGGGGGAGGGGGAGGCCACAAGGGCCTGGCTGGGAGATGTGAACATGTGGGCAAG
Source organism: Myotis myotis (assembly GCF_014108235.1). Taxonomy (NCBI): domain Eukaryota; kingdom Metazoa; phylum Chordata; class Mammalia; order Chiroptera; family Vespertilionidae; genus Myotis; species Myotis myotis. The sequence continues at coordinate 11,767,862 of NW_023416346.1, forward strand.
GGCAGGTACCACCCTCCCCAACCAACATGCCTGGTGGCTTCTCCCAGGAGCAGAGCCTCCCTGAGCCATCGTCACCACCCAGCCCCACACCGCCTCCCTCACCTGTGCTGCAGCACACACCAGCCACAGTGCGGGTCCCTGGAGCCCAGGCAGGCTGCGCAGCTTGAGTACTGCTCGCATGTCTCCACTGGGAGCTGGCTCACCTGGGGACAACCTTGTCAGCACCCGCCCCGCCCCCACACAGCCGCCCGCCGCCACCGCCTCGGGGCCCACCTGCTTCTCACTCAGGAGGTAGATGTGCTGGTGGTCGGGGCTGAAGAGCAGGTCTCGTAGTATGGGGCTGCCGTCCACCACGGGCACTGTCTCATACAGGTGGGCGTCCTGGGAGCCATCAACTCGGACCTGGGGCCACAAGACCGGGGAAGAGGGACAACAAGCCAGTCTGAGGCCACAGCAGCACCCCATGCGCCCCCGGGCATCCTCCTCTAGGGCCAGGGACTTCCCAAGTTGTGGCTGAGCTGAAGCCAGGGCGTGGCTCAGCACTTGAACTTTCCCTGACCCCGGGATCCCCAGGGCCAGGGGACGGAGGGCTCAAAGGCCAGCCCCTGGATGTCCTTGGGGGTGACTCAGCCAGCCAGAAGGCACTCCCAGGAGATAGAGACAGAGATATTATTGATGTCCAGGGATGGGGGACAGGGATGATATCCAAAGGGGAAGAGGTTTTTAGGGTGATGACAATGTCCTGGAATGAGACGGTGGTGGTGGGGTGGTTAGGGTTGCGCAACTCTGCGAACTTACTAGAAGCCCTGGAATGTATGCTTGAAGCAGGGGAAGTGTATGGGATGGGAATTATACCCCAAGGGAGCAGGCTCAGCCCAAGACCTCAGCAGCTCCTTTCAAAAGCCTTCCCCCAGCCACTGACACCGCCCCCGCCCCCCTGGGGATAGCTCTGCAATTGCCTGGCAAACAGGATGAGGAGCGGAAGCCGCCCTGACTCCTGTCCCTTTAGGACACGCCAGAGGTCCCAGGGGCTCATCTCCCCATTTCCCACCAGCCCCGGTCCCAGAACAGCAGCAACTGAGGTCCCCACTGCACAGGAACAGGCAGGAGGGCAAAGATGATTATGTCCGCATTCATTTGACTAAGGATCTAGCAACGATGGCTAAACCACGGCCACCTGCTCTCCTGGCAGGGACGCCCCAAGATAGGTCTGGTCTCTGTTCCCACAGCCCTAGCAAGCAGGCGATTCAGGCCAAAGTGAGCCTGGGTGCTGGTAGGGGTGGATGGCTGTGGGGGCTGCCCATGGATCCTGGCCAGGCTCCTGGGGCCCAGCCTGGGAAGTCCCCCTTCCCCTACGGGCTGTGTACTGTTCAGGGTCTTACAGGGTGCGTCTGCACATTCTTGTCCCTACCCCTCATCCCGGATCTCAGTCTGCCCCCATGTCTACATGCCAAGGGGGCCAGGGCGTACCTTCTTCAGACTGCCGCTGCGCGTGCCAATGAAGACCACGGAGTGCTGGTGGTAGGTGTAGGCGGCCACACTAGCCATGCCATCAGTGCTGTCCGCCAGCAGGGGCAGCCCCTCGATCACGTGCAGGCCGCCCAGCGGCTGGTTCAACACCAGCCCGCAGAAGTTCCCATTTATCTGCATGGGCTGGGGAAACAGCAGGAATGCATGTGAGACTTGAAGCTTGGGGGCCACTGGACAGAGGCCAAAAGACCCCACATTAGGGAAGGGAGCAGGATCTGCAAGTTGTTCCTCACCAGCTAAGACTAACCCCTTGCCCTGGACTCCACAGGAAATTGGGGAACGAGGAGGTAGATGCAGGAAGGAGATGGAGGAGGGAGACGGATGGTGGAGGGAGAGGATGCAGGAGCAGAAAAGGAGAGCGAGGCCTGGGCCTGCAAGTGGTTGAGTGTTGACCTATGAACCAGGAGGTCATGGTTCAATTCCCAGTTAGAACATGTGCCCAGGGTTGCAGGCTTGATCCTCAAGGTAGGGTATACAGGAGGCAGCTGATCAATGATTCTCTCTCATCATTGATGTTTCTGTCTCTCTCTCCCTCTCCCTTCCTCTCGGAAATCAATAAAAATCCTATCTAATAAAGAGGGAATATGCTAATTGACCCTTATGCTGTTGCAAAGATGGCAGCGCCCACAGACAATAAGGAGGGAATATGCTAATTGACTGTCCTGCCCTCAAATATGGCGGCACCCACAGCCAATAAGGAGGGAATATGCTAATTGACTGCAGGGGAGGGAAGTTGGGGGTGACCAGGCCTGCAGGGAGGGCAGTCAGGGGGGACCAGGCCAGCAGGGGAGGGCAGTTGGAGGGTACCAGGCCTGCAGGGGAGGGCAGTTAGGGGTGACCGGGCTGGCAGGGGAGGGCAGTTGTGGGCAAACAGGCCTGAAGGGGAGGGCAGTTAGGGGTGACCAGGCTGGCAGGGGAGGGCAGTTGGGGGTGATCGGGCCTGCAGGGGAGCAGTCGGGCGTCAACCGGGCTGGCAGGGGAGTGGTTAGGGGGTGATCAGGCTGGCAGGCAGAAGCGGTTAGGGGCAATCAGGCAGGCAGGCGAGCGGTTGGGAGCCAGCAGTCTTGGATTGTGAGAGGGATGTCCGACCGCCAGTTTAGGCCTGATCCCTGTGGGACATCCCCCGAGGGGTCCCAGATTGGAGAGGGTGCACTGGGCCTCTAGTGTATATATAAAAAAGAGATGGGACAGGCTGGCAGACTGTCACTAACTCAGTGAGGGACACCCAGGAGATGGAGCAAGAAGCAGGAAAAGGGAGGCGTGGTCCGCAAGTATAGAGTGGCCGCCAAGAGAGCTGGTGAGAAGGCAGGCAAGGGGAGCAGCAGATGCAGGGAGAGAACGAGAGAGGACAAGCGTCCCTGAGAGTGAGAAGCGGATGTGCCAGGGCTGAAGCCCGCTGTGCTCACAGTGTTGATGCAGGGCAGCTCCTTGTTGAGCAGCCAGGGCAGGGCCAGTGTGCCCTCCCCCCGATAGCATGACTGGATGCGGCGCCGGATGTGAGCATTGATGGTGCTGAGGGTGAAGAGGCAGAGCACGGTCTGCCGGGGCGGGCTGGCCCGGTTCTTCTGGCCCTGTGAGAAGATGGTGAAGAGAACGTCCTCGTCAGCCGGCACACCCAGGGCCTGGGCCAGCAGCAGGCCGGGCTTGGCCAGGTGCGCACTCTGCACCAAGCGGTACTCCACGCCGCGCCAGGAGCAGCCGATGGGAAACTCCACGTAGGAGTAGAACTCCGAGTCCCCGGCGCACATGCGCACGATCTTGGACGTGAAGAATTTCTCGCCCGCTGTGTCCAGCAGCGTCTGCTGGGTGTCCAGCTGCAGCGTCAGGAAGTACACGAAGGAGGCGCTCACGAAGCCATAGATGTAATAGATGTCAAAGGCGGGGTACAAGGACAGGGTGTCCGAGGGGATCTTGATCTGCGAGGAGACAAACTCATCCTGGTATACCTGGAGAGCAGGTCGAGGAGAGAGCATGGGGTGAGGCCTGGCTCTGTCACCTACCTCCCAAACTCTGGCCCCTCAGCCCCTAAACATGGTTCCCCCAGGGCTTCCCTCATGACCTCCTCCCGCCTCCCCTCCCCAAACACACAGTCACAGGAGCCCAGAGCAGCCCCATCCTGTGCCTCAGCCCATCCTTCTATCTTCGGGAGCTTGTCCCCTCTAGGACCTGGGCTCTCCCGGAGGTGGAGCCAGGACAGAGTGAAGGCAGGAGGGACACAGGTGCTGGCTCTCGAGGGGCAGGAGGAGAGGCGAGGGGAGGAGGGTGAACAGACAGGCAGGCTCACCCACCAGACTAAACATGTCGGCACTGTCCTCGTCACTGATGAGCTTGCGGGAGCTCAGGGTGGGGAAGTACTCAGACTTGCCGTCCACGGCGGTGCCCACAAACAGCTTGCTGGGCCCCTGACCCTGCTCCACGATGACCCCAGCCATGGAGTCGGGCTCCTGGGCCCCCGAGAGGTAGTGCTCTTTGCGGTGGTGGGGCTCGCCCAGCTTGAAGAGGTCATCCAGGCGCAGAAACTGGCAGATGCCTTGCCAGATGCTGCCGCAGGCCACCAAGCGGCGGGCAGCGTAGTCTATGAGAAGCAGCTTGTTCACGTTGTCCACGGGTGCCAGGCGGTGGGTGCACACACGCATACTGGGCGGTGGGTAGCAGCGAGCATTGTCCTCCACGGGCCCCGTGACGTGGGCCCGCAGCTCAGTCAGGTTGGGGGCCAGCTTGAAGACTCGGTTCACTGCCCCCACAAATACCTCCCCGGTCACCCGGTGCACAGCCAGGTGGGTGAGTGTGGTGTCTGTCACTGAGAAGGCAGTGAAGGGCCTGCTGCCACCCAAGGCCCCCCCCATGGCAAGGAGGAGCAGCGGGAGGAGGCAGACAGTGGGCATGGCCGGCGGCTGTGCTCCGGGAAAGAGCCTGAGGAGAGATGGGGAGTGCCGAGTAAGAGGCCCCTGGCCCAGGCTGCAAGCTCTTTTTCTGCCCCGGGACCCCCAGCAGGGTAAGCTCCATGCCACAGTCGGTGGGAGTCACTCATTCACCCACCACCATGCCAGAGCCAGAGCCCCAGATGGTGAACTCGGCTGGGAGAGGAGGGGCCTCCAGCAGGGCGCGTGAGTGAGCAGTAAGCACAGGCAGGCTTGGGGGCCATCAATCATCCCCCACCCCCACCAACCCCCCACCCCTGGAAAGGAGCCAGGAGGCCTCGCCTCAACTGGGCCACACCCAAGGGGGCAGCAGAGCCAGATGCTGGGAAAGGCAGGGCGGGAGGCCCTCCTGGAATGAGACCCGAACACCAGATCCCAGAGCTGAGGGCGGCTAGCCACACACAAGAGCCACAGTAGGCAAACCCCAGGCCACAGAGACGCCCCACGCCCAAGTTGGGGGAAGGGGAAAGGCAGGGAGAGAACAATCACAAGCGGGGGGGGGGGGGGGGGTGGAGGAGGGGGGAGGGGAACACCATTCCAGAGTGGCATTGCCACCAGGGGCCTCAGGACAGAGGTCTGGGGCATCACCACACTCCCAGTCCTGGCCTCCTCACCCTGAGGGCCTCCCTCAGCCGGCTGTCCAGGAACCTGCTGTCTGGCCTACGGAGATCGCAACACAAAGCCAAGTCTCGCCTGCTCTCCCCTCCTCCCCAACCAGGCACCACCGAGACAGACATAAGTCAGGCTCTGCTCAGGCACAGCCAGATGGCCCGGGCAGCCCTGTGCAGCTCTCCTTACAGACCCAGAGGTTAGCTGGATAAGGAGAGGTGCCAGGGGGCCCAAGGAACCCCATGAAAGGGGATCATAATCCCCAAATAGAGACTTTGGGGGAAAGGGAGTAGGGGCTGTAAGGACCCAGCTTGCCTGAGTCTTCACCCCCAGGCCACACCCAGCTCCCCTGCCAAATCCAGGTGGCAAAGATAGCACAGCAGTGTCATAGCAGCCAACGGGGGCAGCCAACACGGCAGGGCTCAGTGCTACCCTCTCAGTGCCCAAGCCCCAAGGGAGATGCAAGGTACCCAGCTTCGGGGAGAGGGAGGGCCAGGGGTGTGTGTGCCAGGAACCAAACCAAGGAGGTGCAGAAGAGAGAACAGAAAAAAAGCATTTGCTGGAACAAGAAGCAGGCCCAGCTTGAAACTGCAAAGTTTCAGCTCAGACTGATCACCTTTCCAGGACTCTTTTGTCAGGTCCGCATCCTAGACCCCTAATGCAACAAACAGCCAGAGAAGAAAGAAAGGCGAGAGAGAAGAGAGGCCGCCGCGCACCCTCACCTCCTCCACACCCCGCAGGAACACAAGCATAGGAATGGGGGCCGGGACAGGTCGGGAGGAAGACCTGGAGAGGCAGGATTTGCATCCCAAGCACCCCATTCCAACTTCCACCTGTAAGTGGGAGCCCGCGGCGTCACACGCACGCACACCCCTCTGCTACAGCCCAGGCAGCAGAGCCCGAGGAGGAGACCGCCCCTCGCAGAGACATGGCTCCAGCGCCCGTTCCCCACCGTCCCCAATGCCCCTACCGTGCTGTTCGCCAGGCTCGCCCTGCCCCCCAACCAGGGGCACCCCTCGGCCGACCCACGGGGACCCTAGTGGATGGAGGCGCCACAGCAGTCCTTGGAGAGGCCGCTCCTCCGCCACAAAGGGTCCCCATTGGGCAGGGGGGCTGGGCTCGTGCGGGGCACGGAGGACCAGTCAGGCCTGCGCCCAAGGAGCAGGAGGAAAGGCAGGGCCCCACCCCCTCAAGGCCGACGGAACCCTCGGGCTGCCCGAACCCCCGGCCGCGGAGCAGGCTGGCCCCGCACGGGCGGCGGGGGACGGCGGCCACCTACCTGCCCCTCCGCCGCCGCCTCTGGCTCCGGGTGGCCGCCCACCAGCCACGTGGACGCGTCCCTGAGCCCCACACCGGCTCCGATGGCGCGCCCCCGCCGCCGCGCCCCGCGCCGTGCGCCCTCTGCCCGGATCCCGACCGCCGCTGCCGCCGCCGCCGCCGCCCACACACTGGGCAGGCCCCCGGCCGCCGGGGCCTTTTAAACCCGGACCGTACCACCGCGCTGGGCGGGGGCGCCCAGGGAGGGCCGGGTGGCGGGGCGCATAGACCGGGGCCGCTCCTTTCCGGGGTCGGGGGAAGGCTCAGCGAACAACCTGGGCCCCGTGAGCTGCAGGGATCCCCGCTCGACGAGCTGACCCCCCCAACACTCACACAATGGCCGCGTCCGCAGCGCGCGCCTCTCCCCCCCCTCTCCTCCCCACCCGCTGCCTCGGGCAACCCTGGGACCCGCGCGCGCCCACGCCACACCCCCTCGGGCCCGGGGCGTGCGCACGGCTGACTCGGGGGCGCGCCGGCCCCGCCTCGCCCCGCCCCTGCGCCCGGAGACGCACGGGGGTCACCTGCTGCCTCACCTGCTCCCTGACCCCTCAGGTGCACACCAGCCAAAGACTCCAGGTCGGGGCTTAGGACACGCTTCCCGCGACGGTCCATAACCTGGAGGGCCCGTGACTAATAATATGCAAAGGGCCAGCACAAGGACTCGAGGGCTGTCACCATTTATACTTGGCCCCTTCCCCAGCAGGAGACAAGGGAGTGGGCGGGATCTGGGGATTTCATCTCCTTGTCTCCCCCCCCCCCCCCCCCCCCGCAATGAATGGTAGATAAAGCCACACCGAATCCACAGGAGATCAATTGAAAATTCTCAACAAAGCCCCTGGGGCGTGGCTCCGCGGACCAGGAGGTCACTGTTCGATTCCCAGTCAAGGCACATGCTGGGGCTGCGGGCTGGATCTCCAGTGTGGGGCGTGCAGGAGGCGGCCTATCAGTGATTCCCTCTCATCATTGATGTTCCTCTCTCCTTCTCCCATCCCCTCTGGAATGAATAAAAATCCTCTATATATTTTTTAAATCCTCATCAAAGCGTTCAACCAAAAACCTTACCCAGCTTGCTTTAGAAATCACTGAAGCGTCTAGAATCCAGATTTGGTTTTAGAGTCGAGCGAGGCACCGAGTCCAGAGAAGATCACAACGTGAGGAGGACTTAGAAGCAAGCCAGGGCAAAGGTCACCTTGTAGAGAAGACTCAAAGTAGAGAAGGTAGACAGTGCCGTACCAGCTGCACTTCCTCCCAATCACACACTCTCAGCGCGGCGCTGCCAACAACCTGTGTCCCGGGATTGATTCCGGAGAACAACTTGCTAAGGAAGTTGGGGATCCAGAGTCAAGAGTCCAAATTTGGTTTCAAAATCGAAGATCTAGGTTAGGGAAAAAAAAATCCTGAGGATGACTCATAAAGACCCACATGATCTAACCCAGCCGTGGGCAAACTACGGCCCGCGGGCCGGATCCGGCCCATTTGAAATGAATAAAACTAAAAAAAAAAAAAAAAAAAGACCGTACCCTTTTATGTAATGATGTTTACTTTGAATTTATATTAGTTCACACAAACACTCCATCCATGCTTTTGTTCCGGCCCTCCGGTCCAGTTTAAGAACCCATTGTGGCCCTCGAGTCAAAAAGTTTGCCCACCCCTGAATTCTAACCCCTAGCTCTCTATCTTCATCTCGTGCTATACGTCCCTTATTATCTATACTCCAGCCACATTGCTAGTTCTGTTCATTTGCCCTATTCCTTCTTATCACAGGGCTTTTGCACAGGCAGTTTCTCTACCATACATTTGTACGTAGGTAATGGCTCTTCATTTGTAAAGTTTCAATTTAAGCATAATTTCCTCTAGAAGGCTTCCCTGGCATCTCTAAACAAGAAAAAAAAAATTTCCTCTTCCCTACATATTCCCAAGTACATCTCCTTTGTAATTTCACATAAAGCAACCACTTATTTATATGATGGTGTGTTTTTTTAAATGTATCTTTATTTATTTCAAAGAGGAAGGAAGAAAGAGAGAGAGAGAGAAACATCAATGATGAGAGAGAATCATTGATCGGCTGCCTCCTGCACACCCACACTGGGGATCAAGACCCCAACCCAGGCATGTGCCCTGACATGGAATCGAACCGTGACCTCCAGGTTCATAGGTCGATGTTCTACCACTGAGACACCGAGGCAGGGTTATATGATTTTTTTAATATATATATATATATCTTTTATTGATTTCAGAGAGGAAGAGAGAGATAGAAACATCAATGATGAGAGAGAATCGTTGATCAGCTGGCTCCTGCACGTCCCCCACTGGGGATCAAGCCCACAACCTAGGCACGTGCCCTTGACTGGAATTGAACCCAGGACCCTTCAGTCTGCAGGCCAACACTCTATCGGATAGGCTATCCACTGAGCCACACCAGCTCCATATGTCTGATTTGGTTCCATTGTATCAGACAAACTGTCTGGCACACCAGGAGACCCTCAGCATACATTTGCTTTTGCTGCATAATTGTTCACCAGATGAACTCAGCTTTTTACCAGCTCTGCATCAGGTCTGTACAACTATTAATAAAGTGTTTTGACTCCTAATTATCTAGTGTTTCCTATATTGCTTCCACAGGAAGCTAATAGGAAGGAGTATCGGTGACATGGAAATGTGAGCATTTCTGGGATGAAAACGAAAAAAAAAAAAAATTGAAGAACTGGATTCCATGTCCAGAGGGGGGAAAAAAGAACTGGATGAGCCTTTAGAACAGAAACAAGACCAGGAACAAGATCTCTGAAATGAGAGAGCTCAAGGCACAGAAACTACACACCATGGCACCAATCTCATTAGCAACTGTCTTATTTCTCTGAAGCCAGAATAGAATGGACCAAGAGACAAATCAGTGCATTTGATGTCATCGGCCTTGGCTCCGAATCTCTCTCACTCTTCCTGGGGACATACCCTTCTAAACATACGTCCAGCTTCTCCAGAAGCTGAGCCTTCTGGAGATGGTCAACAGGACGCCAGGAGGCAGATAAAAGGCACCACACAGCCCTACCAATGAAGCCTGGCTCCACAGTTCAGCAGATGTCAGGGACCATGAAGACAAACTTATTCATATAATTTTTAAAATAAAAGTGTAGCCTGGTCAGTGTGGCTCAGTGGTTGAGCATCAACCTATGAACCAGGAGATCAGGGTTCGATTCCCAGTCAGAGTATATGCCTGGGTTGCGGGCTGGATCCTCAGTGTGGGCCATGCAGGAGGCAGTCGATCAACGACTCTCTCTTCATTGATGTTTCTATTTCTCCCTCTCCCTTCCTCTCTGAAATCAATAAAAAACATATGTTAAAAATCAATTGACAATAGATTTATGGGTTTATTGCTGGACTCTCAATTCTTCTTTTTTAAAATACTAGGGGCCTGCCGAAGCCGGTTTGGCTCAGTGGATAGAGCGTCGGCCTGCGGACTGAAGGGTCTCAGGTTCGATTCCAGTCAAGGGCATGTGCCTTGGTTGCGGGCACATCCCCAGTGGGAGATGTGCAGGAGGCAGCTGATCGATGTTTCTCTCTCATAAATGTTTCTAACTCTCTATCCCTCTCCCTTCCTCTCTGTAAAAAATCAATAAAATATATTTAAAAAATAAAAAATAAAAAAAATAAAAATACTAGGGGCCTGATGCACAAAATTCGTGCAAGAGAAGGCCTTTCTTCCCCCAGCTGTTGGCACCAGCTTCCCTCTGGCACCCGGAACCCAGGCTTCCCTCGTAGCCCTGGTTTTGTCCAGAGGGTCATCAGGAAGGACGTCCAGAAGGACGTCCAGTCTATTTAGCATATTATGTTTTTATTATTATGGATATTTTTATTGATTTCAGAGAGGAAGGGAGAGGGAGAGATAGAAATATCAATGATGAGAGAGAATCATTGATCGGCTGCCTCCTGCATGCCCCACACTGGGGATTGAGCTCACAACTCAGGCATATGCTCTGACCAGGGAATGAACCCTGACCTCCTGGTTCATAGGTCAGCACTCAATCACTGAGCCACACTGAACTGGCTGGACTCTCAATTCTGTTCCATTGATATATATGTTCATCTTTATGCCCATCCTACACTGTCTTTTTTTTTTAATCCTCACTCAAGGATATTTTTCCATTGATTTTTAGAGAGAATGGAAGGGGCGGGGGAGAGACAGAGAGAGAGAGACAGGAATTGAACCTGTTACCCTTCAGTCTGGGGCCCGAGGCTCTATTTACTGAGCCAAACCAGCTAGGACCATCCCACAGTGTCTTCATCACTGTAGCTTTGTAGTAAGTTTTGAAATCATGAAGGGTGAGTCCTCCAAATTTGTTCTTTTTCAAGAGCGTTTTGGCTATTCAGGGTCCCTAGCAGTTCCATGTGAATTTTAGGATAAGCTTGTCAGTTTCTGCAAAAAAAAAAAAAAAAAAAGCCAGTGGGAGTTTAATATGCATTGAATTGAATCTCTAGTCAGGGGTGGGCAAACTTTTTGACTCGAGGGCCACAATGGGTTCTTAAACTGGACCGGAGGGCCGGAACAAAAGCATGGATGGAGTGTTTGTGTGAACTAATATACATTCAAAGTAAACATCATTACATACAAGGGTACGGTCTTTTTTTTTTTTAGTTTTATTCATTTCAAACAGGCAGGATCGGGCCAGCGGGCCGTAGTTTGCCCACGGCTGTTCTAGATCAATGTGGGGAAGGCTGCTATCTTAACAAGATTAAGTCTTTCCATCCATGAACATGAGATGTTCTGATGATTAATGTTGTGTTTATTAATTTCAATTTGGCTCATCTGTAGTCCCTGGTGATTTAATCAAACAATTACCTTGGTGTTGCTGTGAAGGCATTTTGTAGATATGATCAACATCAACAATTGGTTGACTTTAAGTAAAGATTACCCTCCATGACATGGGTGGGTCTCATCCACTCAGTTGAAGCCCTTAACAACAAAAATTGAAGAAGTAGAAATTCTATCTCAAGACTGACGTGGAAATCTTGCCTGAGTCTCCAGCCTGCTGGCCCGCCCTACAAATTTGAGACTTCCCAACTCGTCAGCCCCCACAATCACATGAGCTAATTCCTCAAAATACATTGTGTGTGTGTGTACACTGTTCTATTTCTCTGGAGAACTGACTTAAGCAGAAGTCTTCCTATTTATTTAGGTTTTCTTTCATTTTTTTCAATGATATTTTGTAGTTGTCAGTGTACAAATCTTGTATTTCTTTTGTTAAATTTATCCCTAAGTATTTTATTCTTTTCGATGCTGTTTGTCAATGGAATTGCTTTCTTGATTGCATTTTGGATTTTTCATTGCTAGGGTACAGAAATGCCGTTGCTTTTGGGTAATGAATGATCTTTTATCCTGCAACTTTGCTGAACTCATTTATTAGCTCTGATAGTTTTTAGTGGATTTCTTAGGATTTTGCATACACAAGATTATGTCATTTGAGAAAAGAGATAGTTTTACTCTTCCTTTCCAATCTGGATGACTTGTATTTAATTTTATTGCCCAATTGCCCTGGTTAGAACCTCCAGTCAAATGTTGCATAGAAATGGTTACTTTCTTTTTAACTTTATAATTTGAAGTTATTTCAAACTTACAGAAAAGCTGTAAGAATAGTACCCCTTTTTTGTAAATATATTTTTTATTGATTTCAGAGAGGAAAGGAGAGGGAGAGGGAGAGATAGAAACATCAGTGATGAGAGAGAATCATTGGTCGACTGCCTCCTGCACGCTCCACACTGGGGACCGAGCCTGCAACCCGGGCATGTGCCCTGACCCAAAATCTAACCGTGACCTCCCGGTTCATAGGTTAATGCTCAACCACTGAGCCATGCCAGCTGGGCTCCCATGTTTTATTTAGATGTTATTTAGTTTTAGCTTTTACTTTTAGGTCTACAACTCATGTCAAGTTCATTTTTCTGGATGGTGTGTGTTTCCTGTGGCTGCCATAACAAAATCCCACAAACTGCATAGCTAAGACAATGGACATTTCTTCTCTCCTAGTTCTGAAGGCCAGAAGTCTGAAATCGAAGAGTGGGCCCTAGCCAGTTTGGCTCAGTGGATAGAGTATCGGCCTGCAGACTGAAGGGTCCTGTGTTCAATTCCGGCCAAGGGCACATGATGCCCGGGTTGCGGGCTCAATCCCCAGTAGGGGGTGTGCAGAAGACAGATGTTTCTGTCCCTCCCTCTCCCTTCCTCTCTGAAATAAATGAAATATATACAGTATATATATAAAATGAAATTGAGGAGTGGGCCAGCCCACACTCCCTCCAGAGGCTCTAGGGGAGGGCCCTTATTGTCTCTTCCAGCTTCTGAGTGGCTGGCAATCCTTAGCATTCCATGGTTTGTCGATGCCACACGCCAGTCTCTCTTGTCACGTGGCATTCTCCTTGTCTGTCTGTCTCCTCTCTTCTCCCCCTCCTCCTCCTCCTCCTCTTTTTTTTGTTTTTTGTTTTTTGTTAATCCTCACCCAAGGATATTTTCCCATTGATTTTTTAGAGAGTGGAAGGGAGGGGGAGAGACACACAGAGAGACACATCGATTGGTTGCCTTCCCCATGCGCCCTGACCAGGGCCAGGGATCGAGCCTGCAACAGAGGTACGTGCCCTTGACCAGAATCAAACCTGGGACCCTTCAGTCGTGGGCCAACTCTCTATCCACTAAGCCAAACCGGCTAGGGCTCCTCTCTTCTTAGAAGGACACTAATCATATTGGATTAGGGTGTACTCTTCTCCAGTCTGGCCTCATTTTAACTGTTTCACATCTGCAAAGACTCTGCCTCTACATCAGGTCCCATTCACAGGGAAACAGGACATGGACATATCTTCCCAGGGGACACAATTCAACCCATAACATCAGGGTTAAAGTCCACTTTTTCCATTCAGATATCTGACTGGTCCAGCACCATTTATTAAACATCATAAATGTAAGGATTTATGCCTGGAATCCTAATTCTGTGCCATTCACCTCTACACCCATCCTTGCACCTTTACCACACTGCTTTGATTCTTGTAGCTTCATAATAAGTTTTCAATTCAGGTAATGTGATTCCTCCAACTCCATTCTTTTTCAAAACTGTTTTGGATATTCTAGGACCTAGAATCTAAGTCCTTTGCATTTCTTTATCATTTGAGGGTCAGTTTGTCAATTTCTACAGAAAAGCATGTTGGGATTGGGGTAGGGATTACATCAAATTTAAAGATCACTTCGGGGGCGGGGGAGTTGTCATTTGGGGGCAGAATTCTAAGATGACCCCAAGGTTCCTGCTTCCTAGTGTACAGACCTATACAACCCCTTTCCCGTGAGGCAGAGCAGAACCTCGACACAGGCTCCCATGGTTAGGTTACTAATCAGCTGACTTTGAGTTCATCAAAGAGGAAATTATCTGGGTGGGCCTGGCCTAGTAAGATGAGCGCTTAACCAAGACTGGAACCTTCCTGTAGGGATAGATTTGAAGCATGAGAGGGGCTATGGAGGGGACCAGGTGGCAAGGAACTTTAGGTGGCCTCTAGGAGCTGAAAGCATTATGTAGACAACTAGAGGCCTGGTGCACGAAATCTGTGCATGGAGGGGGGGCTCCCTCAGCCAGGCCTGCACCCTCTCGCAGTCTGGGAGCCCTTGGGGGATGTCCGACTGACGGGCCTAAGCCGTGGAGGTGGGAGAGGCTCCCGCCACCATTGCTGTGCTTGCCAGCTGTGAGGTTGGCTTCTGGCTGAGCGGCACTCCGGGGAGCGCACTGACCACCAAGGGACAGCTCCTGTATTGAGTGTCTGCTCCCTGGTGGTCAGTGCACATCATAGCGACCGGTCATTCTGCCGTTTGGTCGATTTGCATATTATCCTTTTATTATATAGGATAGCTAATGAGAGAACAGAGACCTCAGTCCTGTAGTCACAGGAACTGAATTCTACCCAGAACCATATGAGCTTGGAAGAGGACACTGAGCCTCACATGAGAGAGCAGCCTAGCCAACCTTGATTGCAGCCTAGGGAGACCCTGAGCAGAGGTTCCAGGTCCATCAGGTCCAGACTTTTAACCTGTAGAAACTGTCAGGTAATAAATGAGTATTGTTTTAAGCTACTGAATTTTTGTTAATTTGTTACACTGCAATAGAAACTTAATACAGTCATCCTGACAGTATTGAGTCTTCCAATCCATGAAAATGGGATGCCTTTCTATCTATATAGAGATTTAATTGTATACTTTCATTTATGTGAAACTTCCAGAACAAGAAAATGTATATAAGTAGAAAGTAAATGGTTGCCAGGGACTGTTTAATGGGTATGGAGTTTCCTTTAGAAGTGATGAAAATGTCCTGGAATTAGACGAAGGTGATGGTTGCACAACATTGTGAATGTATGAAATGCTACCAAATGTGCATTTTTAAATGGTTAATGGTTATTTTTGTTATATGAATTTTTCCTCAGTTGGAAAAATAGGACCCACACTAAGAGACCACATGTCCCATCTCAGGTTGCATATATTCCCTGGTGGGAAGTAACAGTACCCTATAGGTGAAGCTCAAGGGAGCCACGATTCTCTCACCTGCTGGTGGAGCTGCAAAATGGGTCAGGTACCAGGGAAAAGAATTTGCCAATATCCAAAAAATTAATTGTGCTGCTTTAAAAAAAAGAATGAAGAGGCTCTGCATGCACATACAGAGAGAGAGATGTAAGAGATTCAGATATATTAAGTGACAAGAGCAAACGCTTCTTTGTTGGGGGCATTGTGAGAACTGGGTCAGAGAGCTGGGCAGAGGTGAGGCATCAGCAGGTCCACCCTTTCATGCTGATGTGTGCACCAGGTGAATTTCCGGCCTCTGAAGAACAGATCAAGGTAAACAAGAAAAGATCAGCATTCCCCGCTTTTGCTCAGCTACCTCTGTGATGTTTCCTCCCTGCCTCTCCTTCCCCTCCTTCCTTCCCTCCATTCCAGTCCCTGCTCACCTCATGTCTTTGCAAGTGGATCACCCACTACCCAGTTTTGGAATGGCTGACTTGTCATTCTTGTCAGCTTCGAGGTCATCTTGCTTGTTCATTTTCTGTTTCCCTGTTGGTTGTTTACACACACACACACACACACACACACACACACACACACACACACACTGAATGAAGCCTGGGCAAACAAGGTACAGCTGGCCTTCATCTCTCCCTTGTGTCTTTGGGATCTAGCCCACCACTGGCTTTGGAACACTGGTCCCTAGAAATGTTGTGTTTTTTTTTTAAATATGGCTTTATTGATTTCAGAGAGAAAGGGAGAGGGAAAGAGAGATAGAAACATCAATGATGAGGGAGAAGGAAAGAGAGATAGAAACATCAGTGATGAGAGAGAATCATTGATTGGCTGCCTCCTGCATGCCCCCCACTGGGGATCAAGCCCGCAACCCAGGCATGCGCCCTTGACTGGAATCGAATCTGGGACCCTTCAGTCCGCAGGCTGACACTCTATCCACTGAGCCACACCAGCAGGGCTATTGTTTTGATTCCTTACTGGCTTCAGTGACCTCATGAAGTTAGAGCATCTGACAGCAGCCCCACAACTACTCTCTGCGCCACCCAACCTGGCCTCTGAGCCTCATATTCATATGAATCGAAGGTCCCAAGGAGAGAGGCCTGGGCTGGACAGTCCCCTCTCCTGGCAGAAACTCAGGGGACCGCTGCAAGAAGCTTGCTCCTGCCGGGCAGGCATGGCTCAGTGGTTGAGCATCGACCTATGAACCAGGAGGTCACGGTTCCATTTCCAGTCAGGGCACATGCCTGGGTTGCAGGCTTGATCCCCAATATAGGACATGCAGGAGGCAGCCCTCAATGATTCTCTCTCATTACTGATGTTTCTCTCTCTCCCCCTCTCCCTTCCTCTCTGAAATCAATAAAAATATGTTATTTTTTAAAAGAAGATTGTTTTGCCAATGCTCTTCCAGGCTGCTGCCACAGTCCTCACTGAGGACAAGGGGTCCTCCCTCAGCCACCCCCCCCCCCCCCGTGGTGCAGCCTTTCCCATCTCTTCACTGGCCACAAGGAAGTAGGTCTCCTTCCCTGACAGTCCTCCTGCCCCTTGATCCTCACCCCAAAGGGCTCCTTTCTGCCTCAGCCCAACCTCCCAGGAACTTAGCGGGGGGCGGGGGGGCACTTCCAGAAACCAGCTCCTTCTCTGCCAGGACCCAAAATTGGGTCTCAAGGAGCTTGTTTTCCTGAAGGTACGAGACCGAAGGCGGCTCCCTTGGAAACATCCGCCATCGGATGAGGTGGCTGAGAGGGGCTCATTTCCCTGGGAAGCCTGCTCTTCTGGTGGCTTCTCCAAGAATGCAGGAGGGGGTTGGTGCAGAAGGCCAAACAATCCCCTCTCTAGGGTTCCTGGAACCAAACAAAAGGTCCCATTGAGGTTGCCCAGACTTGTTCACGACCTAAGGTCAGGCCTGGCCACCCCCTCCCGGCTGTGCCCGAGGTGCTCTGGTCTATTTCTCCCTCCTCCCTCCTCCAGTGACCCCAGATGGCCACATCCCAGACCCAGGGCCTAGAAGCCGGAGAGCTGCTAGCTACCAGCCAGGCCTCCCCAGGCCGTGGCTGAACAGAACACAGGGTCCTGCCTGCAGAAGTGCATAGGAGTCTCCACACCCAGCAAAGCCCACAGGGAGGTGGGGCCAGACCCAGAGCTGGGAAGCTCCCTACCAGCCAGCTGCTGTCTCCTGCCCTCTGTTTTTTTAAAAAATATATTTTTATTGATTTCAGAGAGGAAGAGAGAGGGAAAGAGAGAGATAGAAACATTAATGATGAGAGAGAATCATGGATCGGCTGCCTCCTGCATGCCCCCTGCTGGGGATGGAGCCTGCAACCCGGGCATGCGCCCTGACCAGGAATCAAACCATGACTTCCTGGTTCATAGGTCAAAGCTCAACCACTGAGCCAGGCCGGTAGGGCTCCTGTCCCCTCGCTTGGTGTCAGGCAAGGGGAAGAAGGGTAGGAGCAAGGAGTGGTCAGTTTGTTTTCCTCGGCATCCTGGAGCCAGGTGTGTCTGCCTCAGTTTACCCAAGGGGAATGGGGGAGCAGCCATCGCTAAGCCAGATTCCCCCCTTGGGGCCGTGAAAGCCACCCACACTGGGGCAGGGCAGTCTGAGCAGGACACTCATAGCAGCCTTCTCTTTCTTTTAATATATATATATATATATATATATATATATTTTTTTTTTTTTTTTTTTTAATTGATTTCAGAGAGGAAGGGAGAGGGAGAGATAGAAACAGCAATGATGAGAGAGAATCATTGATCGGCTGCCTCCTGCACGACCCCCACTGGGGATCGAGCCCACAACCTGGGCATATGCCCTGACCAGAAATCCAACCGGCGACCTCTTGGTTCCTGGGTCAATGCTCAACCGCTGAGCTACACCTGGCTGGGTAACAGCCTTCTCTCTTTAATATATATATTTAAATTGGTTTCAGAGAGGAAGGTATAGGGAGAGAGAGAAACATCAATGATGAGAGAGAATCGTTGATTGGCTGCCTCCTGCACACGCCCCACACTGGGGATCAAGGCCACAACCCAGGCATGTGCCCTGACTGGGCATTGAACTGTGACCTCCTGGTTCATAGGTGGATGCTCAACCTCTGAGCCACACCGGCCAGGCTCATAGCAGCCTTCTCATGTCGGGACTCAGGAGAAATACTGGGAAGGGCCCAGCAAGGAAGGCCAGGGTGGGTTTGCACAGCTGTGGTGGTGATGTAGGGTAACTGGGAGCCACATAACAGCCCTGAGCCCTATAGAACAAGCAGCTTAGAGACACAAAAGGAGCCCCAGGGCCCGGGAGGGAGGCCTGGAGTGGAACACCCCTCCCACTCACAGTAAAGAACCACAATGCCACGCTGGTGCCTTGGGGAAGGCGGGCTGGCTGCAGGGACAGCTGGACCTGCCCAGGCCCTTGTGGCTTGTAAATGCCCCCCTTCTCCCTCCACAGACTCACATTCCTGCCCAATCCTCTTCCACCCTCCCACCCCACCAAACACACACTTTCTTGCCAGACACAAAGACCACAATTGCTGTATGATTCCACTTATGTGAAATTTCCAGAATAGGCAAATCCACACAGACAAAGTAGAGTAGGGCTGCCAGGGGCTGGGGGAAAGACTGTTAATGGCTATGGGGTCTCCTTTTGGGGTGCTGGAAATATTCTGAAACTAGATAGAGGTGATGGTTGCACAACATTGTCAGTGTAGGAAATACCCCTGCATTGCACACCTGCAAATCGCTAAAATGGTGAACTATATGTTATCGTGAATTTTATCTCAAAAATGTATTGTTTTTCTTTCTTTCTTTTTTTAAATCCTCACCAGAGGATATCCCTCCACTGCTTTTTAGAGAGAGTGGAAGGGAGGGGGACAGACAGAGAGAGAAAAACATCAATGTGAGAGAGACACATTGATTGGTTGCCTTCTGCACAAGCCCCAACCGGGGCCAGAGATCGAGCAACCAGAGCCTGCGACCGAGGTATGTGCCCTTGACCGGAATCGAATTCAGGACCCTTCAATCTGGAGGCCGATGCTCTATCCACTGAGCCAAACTGGCCAGGGCAAAAAAAATGTGTTTTTTAAATAAAACACAGTATAGGTGCTCTGACTCTGACAACTGCATTTCTTTTTTTTTTTTAAATATATTTTTATTGATTTCAGAGAGGGAGAGGGAGAGATAGAAACATCAATGATGAGAGAGAATCACTGATTGGCTGCCTCCTGCACGCCTCACACTAGGGATCGAGCTTACAACACAGGCATGTGCCCTGACCAGGAATGGAATCATGACCTCCTGGTTCATAGGTCGACGCTCAACCACTGAGCCATACCAGCCAGGCACAACTTCTTTATTGCAAAGAAAAAAGCAGTAACTGACAGTATCAGGGGCAGGGGATGATCAGTGACATCACAGGATGGGGGAGCTGGGTTTCTGGAGTCCTGGAGACCCGGGCAGTGGGGAGACCAGAGGGGACTGGGGGAGTGAGCCTGCTTCACCTCTGCATTCACCGGATCTGGTGTGAGGACAAAGGGACAGAGAAGGGAAGCCGAGCTGAGTGGGGTGGGCTGGCCTATCGCTGTGGCCCGCTAGCGGAACAGTGCAGCCCACCCCAGCCAGGCCAGCGTCCAACCCCCAGCTCCCACTGACCAGCCCAGCAGCAGGCCGCCTCAGTGGGGCCTTCTTACCGTGTACTTGTCCCACTTCTTCTCAGGGTCATAGGGTTCCCAGCGGCTGGCGGGGAAGATGTGCTTGTTTTTCTCATACCAGCTCCTTAGCACCACCTTGCCCGCATGTGACTGAGGAAGGGAGAAGGGCCAGCCAGGCCTTGTGCTCAGGGCCACCCGGGAACCTGACTTCTCTCTCTCTCTCTCTCTCTCTCTCTCTCTCTCTCTCTCTCTCTTTTTAATCTTTATTGTTGAAAGTATTACACATGTCCCCTATTTTTCCCCATTGACCCCTTCTAGTCCACCCCACCCCCCGCCCCAGGCCTTCACCACCCTATTGTCTGTGTCCATGGGTTATGCAGCTATGCATACAAGGTCTTTGGTTGATCTCTTCCCACCCACCCACCCTCCCCCACCTTCCCTCCGATATTCTGAAGTCTGTTCCATGCTTCCTTGTCTCTGGATCCACTCCATTCATTAGCTTATTTTGTACATTAGATTCCACATATAAATGAGATCATGTGATACTTGTCTTTCTCTGACTGGCTTATTTCACTCAGCATAATGCTCTCCAGGGCCTGACTTCACTTCTCCTTCCGTCCACTGCTCCTCCCTCCCCTGGCCCAGCGCCCCTGCACCCCTGTACCTCGTCCTTCTCCACAGTGGCATCGCTGAGCAGCCGCACATCATCATGAACATCGAAATTGAAGAGTGGGCCTACGGGGAGAAGCAGCCAGCCCACCTTCAGGCTGCTGCCCTGAGATGTGCGGGCGAGTTGCTGGGGAAGGTGAGGGGCTGGGCCGGGCGCACTCACCACTCTTCCCTCGGGCCTTGGTGACGATGAAATCGTAGAAGCTGTGGTGCTAGGAGCCAAGGGCAGGAAAGACATGGCTGATGACCCATCCCAGCCTCTCCCACCCAACACTGCGCTCCCCAGCCCGAGCCAAAGCCCAGAGCAGAGCAGACTGTCCGTACGAAGCCCCCAGGCAGGCCAATGCCCGCCACCCCTCCCCCTTCCAGGGCTGTGGGAAGAGAGGGGACTCACGTGGGGTATTATGAGGTCCTCCTTGATGTACATGAGCTGCTCCACCCCTGCTGACCTGAGGGAGAAAGGCAGGAGGGAACGGATGGATGAAGCAGCAGCCAGCCAAGGAGACCAGTGCCAGAGCTGGGAGGCAACCCTGACTGCTTGGAGGCTGACTGCTAGGTTTGGTGAGGCCAGGAGTAGCACCCACTGTCCTCCACCTCTGGGCTAAAGAGCAAAGGCCCATGCTCCCACCTAAGCTGTGTGTGGTGACAGGAATGGAAAAAGAATCCTGCCCGGCTGGCGTGGCTAAGTGGTTGAGCGTTGACCTATGAACCAGGAAGTCACGGTTCAATTCCTAGTCAGGGCACATGCCCGGGTTGTGGGATTGATCCCCAGTAGGGGGCGTGCAGGAGGCAGCTGATCAATGATTCTCTCATCATTGATGTTTCTCTCTCCCTCTCCCTTCCTCTCTAAAGTCAATAAAAATATATTCAAAATAAATTTTAAAAATATCTATACTAGCCCTGACCAGTTTGGCTCAGTGGATAGAGCGTCAGCCTGCGGACTCAAGGGTCCCAGGTTCGATTCCGGTCAAGGGCATGTACCTTGGTTGTGGGCACGTCCCCAGTGGGGAGTGTGCAGGAGGCAGCTGATCAATGTTTCTCTCTCATCGATGTTTCTGACTCTCTATCCCTCTCCCTTCTTCTCTGTAAAAAATCAATAAAATATATTTTTAAAAAATATATCTATACTAATAAAAGGTAATATGCTAATTAGACCAGGTTGACCAGCCATCTTCTGGACTTCTGACTTCCTTCCAGACAAAGCCATGGTGGTAGGGGCTGAGGCAGAGGCAGTTAGAGGCAATAAAGCCAGCAGGGGAGGGCAGTTGGGGGCAATCAGGCTGGCAGGGGAGAGCAGTGAAGGGTGAGATCAGGCAGGCAGGCAGAGGGGTTAGGGGCAATCAGGCAGGCAGGCAAAGGCAGTTAGGGGCAATCAGGCAGGCAGGCAGGTGAGCGGTTAGGAGCCAGCGGTCCCAGATTGCGAGAGGCATGTCTGACTGTCAGTTTAGGACATCCCCCAAGGGGTCCTCGATTGGAGAGGGTGTAGGCTGGGCTGAGGGAACACCCCCCATGCACAAATTTCGTGCACCAGGCCACTAGTTTATATATATAAAAGCCTAAGTGACTGACCGACCGAAAGACTAAACAACCAAACCACAGGTCATTATGACGTGTACTGACCACCAGGGGGCAGACGCTCAACCCAGGAGCTGCCCCCTGGTGATCAGTGTGCTCCCACAGCAGAAGCACCACTCAGCTGACAGAGGGGTGCCAAACACAGGGCTCATGGCTGGTGAGCACCAGGCAAGTGCCACCGCAGCGGCCGAGACTCTTCTGATTGGGACTGACTGGGTGTGAGTCTGTGGCAGGCACAGCGGGGCCGGCATGAATGGGAGCTGCAGGCAGGAGTGGCAGGCGGCATTGGATTGCTGGTTTCGGCCCGATCCCCATAGGCCACACTGAGGGACCCCACTGGTGAACAAATCTATGCACCGGGCCTCTAGTATATATATATAAAAAGAATCCTGACCCTCTTCTCAGTAGCACAGTGCCGCATGCCACTTTCGTACCCAGGGAGCAGTCATCTTGGTGAGCCACAAGCAGCAGACACAACTTGGGGCTTCTGGTACCAGGGCTGGGACAGCAGGTTCCACATGCACATACATGTTCACACATGCACACACACACTTTCATACCTGCTCATACACGTGCACATACACCCTACCTGAGCTCACTGAAGTCTTTGCGCAGGATCTCAAGCGCCTTCTGCAGGAACTGCTGCATAGTGTTGCCTTTTTTCATCTGCATGAGGCCCCAGCCGGCACCCAGGATACCAGAAAGTTGGGAGGGAAAGATGGGACCCCGGAGCTGTCACCGTCACAGGTGGCCAGGCCCTCTTCCCTGCTCCCCCCAGGATACCCAGGGGCCACCCACAGGAAGGGGCCTGCAGGTTCCAAAGCCAGGACTGCAGCTCCTCCTCACGGAATCTGAGGAACACAGGGCGTGGGCTGCAGGCCCCACACTGCCCACCTTGACTGTCCGCCGGTGTCCAGAGCCATCCCAGTAACTGAAGGTGATTTCAATTTCTTCACCTACAAAGCAGAATTGCCACTTAGTCTCCAGAACCATGAGTCCCCAGCCCCCGCAAGCTCCCTGGGGCTTAGCCTTCAGCCCAGGGCTCTCACTGGCCCAGCACCCCAGGCTGGGCCATGCAGGTCCCACTTTGTGAGCACTCACTCTTTTTGTTTTGTTTTCAATGGGGTGGATGGGTATCACTGAACAGTCCCCCACCAATTCCCTGTTGCTCCCCTTGATGTGGAGACCCCCGTGTCCTGGGATGCTGCCAGGAGGAGCAGGGCACCTCAACATCTCAACTCATCACCCTGGAGGGACTCGGAGGAGCCACCCCAATCAGTACTCCAAACCTGTCACCACTCTTTTTGTTTGTTAATCCTCAACTGAGGATATTTTCCATTGATTTTTAGAGAGAGCGGAAGGGAGAGGGAGAGGCACAGAGAGAGAAACATCAATGTGGGAGAGACATATCGACTGGTTGCCTCCCACATGTGCCCTGACCGGGGCTGGGGACTGGGGATGGAGCCTGAACCGAAGTACATGCCCTTGACCGGAAATGAACCCACAATCCTTCAGTTCGTGGGCCGATGCTCTATCCACTGAGCCAAACCAGCTAGGGCATGAGCACTCACTCTTGATCTTCTCCTGCTTGGCTTCCCACTCTTGCCGCAGCTCTTCCCGGAGCCGATTCTCCTCCTCCTGGGAGAGGAAAGGGGTACAGGGAGGACGCCCCAGGCTGCTCAGCGGGCATGCAGGGCCCCACTCCCTGAGCAAAAGCCTCTGCCAAGGTCAGGGCCAGGGCTGGGGTCAAGCTGCTTTTACCTCACGGTCACGGTCAGGCAAAAAGCTTGTGTCCACATCTGGGTTCTTCCCCAATTTCCTCTTCTTTGTGGGGATCTCTGGAGCCAAAGGAAACACAGGGGTCAGCTGCACGATGGGTCCTGGACCTTTGTCACTTGGGCCCCAGCTCAAATGCCACCTCCTTGGAGGCTTCCTAGACCACCCTGGCTGGGACACATTGCCCTCTGCTCCCCGTCACAGCAGCCTGCACTGCCACTGGGACTGCAGGTTCCACATGCATATGCACACACACGCGCATGTGCATATACATGTACTGCGTTCTTCCATCAGCTGTGACCTGATGGCATTAGGGCCAGTGTCTGAGGGAGCAAAGGACCCATTGCATTGGATGGGTAGGGCATCCACTGAGGGATGGGTGCTTGGGAGAGGGCTCCCTCTGTTCCAGGAGTTGTGCTCATCACAGTCACATCTTTTTTTAAAATGATTTTTTGAGAGAAAGAGTGAGAGAGAGGAAGGGAGAGGGGAAAAGAGAGAAAGAGAGAGAGAGAAACATTGATTTGTTGTTCCACTTATTTATGCATTCATTAGTTGATTCTTTTTTTAAAAAAATATATTTTTATTGATTTCAGAGAGGAAGGGAGAGGGAGGGAAAGACAGAAACATCAATGATGAGAGAGAATCATTGATCGGCTGCCTCCTGCATGCCCCACATTGAGGATCGAGCCAGCAACCCAGGCATGTGCCCTGACCGGCAATCAAAATGTGACCTCCTGGTTCATAGGTCAACACTTAACCACTGAGCCACGCCAGCTGGGCCATTAGTTGATTCTTGTATGTGCCCTGATAGGGCATCGAACCCACAAGCTTGGC
Organism: Myotis myotis; assembly: GCF_014108235.1. Lineage (NCBI taxonomy): Eukaryota > Metazoa > Chordata > Mammalia > Chiroptera > Vespertilionidae > Myotis > Myotis myotis. The sequence goes on from NW_023416346.1 coordinate 11,792,254, forward strand.
ATACTGGGATGTCACTCTAACCAACTGAGCTACCTGGCCAGGTCCCACAGCCACATATCTGTTGTCTCATTTAATCCTCACAATAACCCCAAAATGCACGATATTCCTTTTTCCCACTCAGAGCCAACTGGGAGAAGGGAAGGAAAGGCCAGCCTTGCCAACATCCTGGACTCTGAGACTCAGATTCCCCAACTGGGACATGAACTAAAACAGTGGTTCTTCAACCTGCTGGACTTAGCACCCTTGACACTGTTACAAGAGTGACCTCCTTGTTCATAGGTCGACGCTCAACCAACTGAGCCACACCGCCCAGGGCAACAGTCCCCTGCTTTTGTCCATCTGTCTTGACCCTGGCCCAGCATGGAGCAGGTGCAGGGCACACGGGGCCCTCCTGCTGGCTTTGTCCTTGCTCCCCAGCCTTTCCAAGTTGTCCCTATAGCCCCTTGTTTCCTCAGCTAAGACCTGCATGGCCGAAACCGGTTTGGCTCAGTGGATAGAGCGTTGGCCTGCGGACTGAAAGGTCCCGGGTTCGATTCTGGTCAAGGGCATGTACCTGGGTTGTGGGCACTTCCCCAGTGGGGGATGTGCAGGAGGCAGCTGATCGATGTTTCTCTCTCATCGATGTTTCTAACTCTCTATCTCTCTCTCTCTTCCTCTCTGTAAAAAATCAATAAAATATATTTAAAAAAAAAAAAAAAAAAAAAAAGACCTGCACGGCCCCATAAGTAGCCACTGAATTTCTGTGGCTGTCAATTTACATTGAAATTAATCAAACACAATTTAACAATTCAGTGCCCCAGTCACACGAGCCACATGTTCAGTGGCCACCTGGCAGCACAGACATTTCCATCATCACAGAAAGTTCTACCAGCCGGCCTGATCTAGACCATTCTCTCCCGTCCTTGGTCCATTTTTCATGGTACCTTCAGCAGCTCGCTCTGACAACCTCTCGCACTGAAGATCCCATGCCCCTGGACGGGGCTCACATGACTGGCTCTGACTCACTGCCACTAAAGGCAAGCCCCCGCCCCAACTCAGCTTTTTAAAAATATTTTTAGCCCTAGCCGGTTTGGCTTAGTGGATAGAGCGTTGGCCTGCGGACTGAGGGGTCCAGGGTTCGATTCCGGCCAAGAGCACATGCCTGAGTTGCGGGCTCGATCCCCAGTAGGGGGTGTGCAGGAGGCAGCCAACCAATGATTCTCTCTTATCATTGATGTTTCTATCTCTCCCTCTTCCTTCCTCTCTGAAATCAATAAAGAAATATATATTTTTTTAAGTATTTTTAATACTTTTAAAAATTGATTTCAGAGAGTAAGGGAGAGGGAGACGGAGAGAAACATCAATGGTGAGAGAGAATCACTGGTCAGCTGCCTCCCGCAGGCCCGCAACCTGGACATGTGCCCTTGACTGGAATTGAACCTGGGACCCTTTAGTCCACAGGCCGATGCTCTATCCCAGCCGTGGGGAAACTACGGCCCGCGGGCCGGATCCGGCCCGTTTGAAATGAATAAAACTAAAAAAAAAAAAAAAAGACCGTACCCTTTTGTGTAATGATGTTTACTTTGAATTTATATTAGTTCACACAAACACTCCATCCATGCTTTTGTTCCGGCCCTCTGGTCCAGTTTAAGAACCCATTGTGGCCCTCGAGTCAAAAAGTTTGCCCACCCCTGCTCTATCCACTGAACCAAACAGGCTAGGGCTCTACACACACTGCAGACTTGGCTCTTTCTCTCCTGCCCTGACATGTGAAGTTCGGGACCACAAACATGGCGGGCGATCAAGGCTAGGTGGTGGATGTGCTGCTTTAGAGCTAGAAACCCGGGACAGAGCGCTGCAGGCAGGGTGCCTCCCTGGTGCCCCCAGCCTGCCCTCACCTTCCCTTTCCAACTCCTCCTCATCCATGGTCTCCTCCTCTTCCTCTTCATCCAATTCCTCCTCTTCCTCCAGCGTGAAGGACAGGCTGGAGATCTTCCGCTTGGCCTCCTTCTTGCGCTCCTTCTCTCGCAGCTTCTCCAGCTTCCTGCGAGGCATGGATAGCCATCATCACCACATGCTCACCTGAGGCCCCTTCCATGAGCCAGAGCCACCTATGGGCTCAGTGTAGGCCCACGGGGTGCAGACCCTGAGGAGTCCTACTGCCCTGGGTCACTTCAAGTTCATGGGCAGTGCTCTGATGAGCAGAAGCCAGCATGACCCAATCCCATGCACTAGCTACACCTCAGGGGGGGGGGGGGGGCTGCCGGCACAGAGGACTCACAGCTGCAGCTCCTTCGACTGCTCCTTCTTGGCCAGCTGCTTCTCCCGTTCCTTCACCAGTGCCTCCTGCTTGGCCTTCATGTCATTCAGGGTCACAAGTCCTGTGAGACCAGGAGGCACGGGGATACGGATCGGTCACCCAGAGCCAGCAAAACAGTCCCCTGGGTCCAGGAGAGGGTGACACGCGTGCTTTGCTTACCCACGGTGCTGGACTTCAGCTCTGCCTCCACCGCATCGTAGTGCGCAGAGAACTTCTTGTCAATGTTGGATTTCATTATGTTCTCCTGTAGGGGAGGGAGAGCGGCGGTGAGGGCCACCCACCACGCCATGGTGGAAGTGGGGACCTGGGTCTGGGTTCCAGTCCCAGGTCTGCTCCGGGCCTATAATGTGACCTTGGGGAAAACACGTCCCCTTTCCTCAGTGGATGGAACTTTCCACAGGGCTACAAGGGGCTCTTTCAGTGCCGAGGGAGCCAAATGGGGTTGCTTTCCAGTGACCCCTGAGCTGCTCTGGCCCCTCCATACCTCCCACTGGGGACCAGAGCACCCTCAGTATCCTAGATCCATGGGTTCTACCTGCCCTTTTAATTTTTTTATTGATTTTAGGGAGAGGATGGAAAAGAGAGAAATATCGATTAGTTGCCTGCTGCATGTGACCCGACCAGGAATCAAACCCTCAACCTAGGTATGTGCCCTGTCCAGGAATCGAACCTCCCACCTTTTGGTGTACAGGGCAATGCTCCAATCAACTGAGCCACACCAGCCAGGGCTCAAGAAAAAAAGAAAGAAAGAAAAAAAATATATATATATATGTATGTAATTGATTTCAGAGAGGAGGGAGAGGGAGAGAAACATCAATGATGAGAGAGCATCATTGATTGGCTGCCTCCTGCACGCCCCACACTGAGGATCAAGTAACCTTGGAATGTGCGCTGACCGGGAATGGAACCGTGACCTCCTGGTTCATAGGTCAATGCTCAACCACTGAGCTACACTGCCCGGGGTGATACCCAGCTTTTAAGATGAAGCTCTGGAGACCCAAGTCAAGTGGTGCCAGGAGAGTGAAGAGTGGCCAAGGGACCTATTCCCTCACTGAGCAGTATGGCTCCCTCTCAGCTCCAGATGCTGCCAACAGCTTCCCATGAGGCCTCGCTCCAGTTCAGCCCCATTCCACATAGGTCCCTCTCTGGCCAGTGGCCTCCGGAGGAGGTGGCCAGCAGAGAAATGTACCTCTGGCTGGCAGAGAGTCAGCACTGAGTGGGGCATGAACGGAGGCCTCAGCATAAGGGCTTTTGCTTGGGCCCGGCTTCCATGGTACCTAAGGCAGGAGCCTGCTTGCCCCTCATGTCCTGAATTCCAAAGGAAGAGCCTACTGCAAAGGCCCAAGGGGGGAGAGGGGGAAGAACAGCTCCTTCCTTCCTGACCTCCCACTCACTGAAGGCCTTTGTGACCTGCTAGCACCCCTGAGCCTACCTTTGTTGCGGGGCAAAGGGCTCTGGAAAGAGCCTCACCAACTGGTGGATTGGCCTGGACCTGCGGGACCTGCCCTTCCTGGGATCCATTGGCTCAGGGCAGAGACCTCACTCTCAGGGCTGAGGGGGCCAGAACCAGGACGCTCTGTGCCTGCGAGGGGCTCCCCAATGTGACCAATAGAACCACTGACTGATGGAGGCTTGTCACAAGCTAGGTCGGCTCAGCCTTCTGAGCCCACTTTACAGATGAGCAGACAGTCGCCAGCTCGCTTCTAACCCTTGCTAGAGGTCAGCGAGCAAGGGTCTCCCTCCCGGGGTCGCCAGGGGCCCCAGGGGGCCGGGGCAGTGCGCAGCGCGCATGCTCTGTGGCGGCCCCGCCCAGCCCGCACCTCGGTGATCCGCTGCTTCATCTGCTCCATCTGCTCGCGCTGCTTCTCCCGCTTTTTCATCAGGTGCATGGCGCGGCCCGCCTCGCTCGCGGCGCCCTTGTACTGAGCCATGGTGGCAGCGGCGGCAGCGGCGGAGACAGCGACAGTAGCCTGGCAAAGTCGCCGGCTGCGGTGACCGCGGCGTTCGGCTGACGCCCGCGCGCTGTGACGTCGCCCAACAGGGAACGCACGGGCGCCCCGCCACGCCCAGAGCAGCGCCAGCCACCCCACCACGTGACCCCCGGAGGCCCACCCCCGCGCACACTCCCTCTGTTCCCCGTCCATTCCTCGACGTTAACCCCAGGCCCGAGGCTGGGTTTCCCGGTCCTACTTCCTCCTGTTTATCCCAAGGCTGAGGATCACCCCAGAGACCCCCTGGGGTCTCTGATGATCCGGCCCAAGGCCAGACGCCCCCTTGCTGCCCCCTTACCTGCGGCAGCCCATTTACCCTGCTTGCACCAGTTTGAGGGCACCCAAGACTGGGCCCCAATCCCCCATTTCCCCAGACCACGAGGCTGGGCCTGGGTCCCATCTGCCTCCTCTTCCTTGACCTGGAGGCAGGGACCCTGCTCCTCTACTTCAACCCCACCCCAGGCCAGACCCCTCTCCCAGTTCCCTTCACATTGACCCCCAGGGAAGGTTGATGTGACCCGTTGCCTCTGCACAGGCCCTTTCACTTCAGCTCTTTAATTCCCTGATGAAGTGACCTGTTTGTAGCCATCAGGAGCCAACCTAAGCCAGAGTCCCAAACTCACAGGGACAGAATGACATCCCAGGGAAGCTGAGGCCCTACCCGGTGCCCAGTTTGGGGGAAATAATGCTAAAGATCTGGGCTCAGGTTTCCACACAGTTTTATTGGGAGGTTTTGTTTTCTGTGAAATACACTAGAGGTTGGGGAAGGGAACACATTCACTTTGAAAGATAAGGGTTTCCCACCACTAAGGGAAAGGGTGGGGGCAGGGCACACTGGGGGTCTAGATCCATTTTCCCACCTCCTTCTGCTTTGCTCACATTTCTCTCAGTACCAAAGGACATAAATACAAAGACACAAAGAAACAAAAACAGCAAGATCAACCTCCAATGGGGCCACACCCAAGCCCTTCCCCGTCCCAGGCCGCCCAGGTAGCCAGGGGAGCTGCTCCACAGCCCTAAGGCCGCACCAAGACTGCAAGGGAGGGGGACAGAGCTCTCTTCTCAGACAGGGTGGGCAGAAGTTAATAAATTAGAATAAATTAACAGGGTGGGGAGGGACGAAGGATGAAACTTTGTGCTGGGAGGGCCCCTTCTCTCCAACACACAAGAGGTGGTGGGGGGAGGCAGGGGGCATCTCCAAAGGCCACTACAGTGGGAGTAAGAGCAGTGGGGGCAGAAGTCAGCTTTTCCTCCATGTTCTTCCCATACAGAGCAGAAGAATTCGTGGTCAGGGCAAGAAACACAGACAAGGAGAGGAACCCTCTTTTCCCAGGATAAGGAAGGGCCAAGAAAGAGGATACTAGCCAACCCCCCGCCCATCTCCCAAACCATCACTAAGATTAAGGATTTGGTCAGTGAATCAATGAGGTGGGTGACAGGAATGTGGTGGGGGAAGCAGAGGATGCTGGAAACAGGGGTGCCCAGCCATGCCCATCTCCCGAGCCCTGGAGGAGAACAGGGGAGAGGCATCTGGGGCTGGGGGAGGGTCAGCAATCACTGGTCAGCTTCTCCAAAGACATCGTTCTGTTTGCGCTTCATGTTCTCAAAGTCAAAGGCGGAGCCTGCCATACGCTTGTAGATGTCTTTGATGTCATTGCAGGTTGTCTCAAAGTGTGTGGTGGCGTCATAGGAGCAGGAACAGAACACCTGAAAACAGCCAGAGCCGTGGCCCAGGGTGAGTTGGGTAGGGGCCCTGGGCAAGCAGCCAGGGGCCGGGGCCAGGACAGGCTGCTCACCTGGCTCTCGGAACCATCGTCGATGGGCTCATACAAGTCACTGATGGCCACAAACCTGAAGGGCAGATGGAGGGGAGGGGACAGGCCTCACAACCAGCCTTGCCCTCCATGGTACCCGTCCCCCAGCCCCCAGCCCCCCAGCTCCTTGGCTCCCTTCCTCCCCCAAGCCCCTCACTTCTGGTCAATGGGCTCCAGTAGCTCCAGGGCCGGCTCAACCTCCTTTTCGGGCTCCGCAGTCTCCACCGTGGTGCTGGCAATGGCGATGTACTTGCCCTGAGCAGCCACGTTGTGTGCGTAGGAGATCATGCACACGTAGATGTCTGTCCGCAGGAAGCGCTCCATTAACGTGGGCACACAAAGGGCTCTCGGGGGTTGGCTCAATTTGGGCCTGCCTGACCCTCCCCAGCTCCACACAGCAGGCAGCATCCAAGCTGCCACCTTCATGAAGGGGGAGAGTCCAAGCCACCCAATCCCTAGGGCCCCAAGTCATGGGGACTGTGATGCGGGTCCCTATTCTTCCATGGAGGGATCGGGCAGAGCCCCTAGGCTTATGAGGACAGGCAGAGTCACCCCAAAGACAACACCCTGGACGAAGTCACATGGGGCTTAGCCCACCTGACTTCCTGTTGACCTGGTTCTGGGGGATGATGATTTGGCAGGAGTTGGCATCGTTGGTGTTCTTGATGGGGTGGCTGAGGATACAGATGATTCGGATAACCTGGCCAGCCTTTCGCACACGGTCTGGAATGTAGCTGGGATCACAGATCAGCTGCTTGCAGCGGGCCACCTGTGAAAGCACCAAAAGGCCTTGTCCCTATCCAACAATCCCCTAGGAAGTCATGGAGATGGGCCCACAGCTAGGGCTGGCAGCTCCAGCAGGCAGGGCACTCCTCTGAGCTGTCGCCACTGCCCCTCCTGTATGCAGCAAACAGCTTCATCCTGCATCTCAGGGAAGTATGCCCGTTGGGCGACCCCCTTTGCTGACACTGATCAGGAACACTCCTTGGACCACTGACACAGCACATGGGCCTGGAGAGACACCTCTTGCCAACAGGAATGGCTATGTAGACTCCTGGAGCTCCAGTGCCCAACCCAAGGCCCTCAGAGCTGAGCAGCAGCAAACCCAGCAGAGCCAGGGTCACTGGGAAGAGAACCTCTAAGGAGAAGAACAAATTCCACCCACACCATCATGACTGCACCATAGGGAAGGCTTACCTCTCCCTCAGACTTCACACCCACCACCTTGCCATTCTCCATGATGATGTCATCCACAGGTTTGTTCAGCATATATGTCCCCCCATAGATGGCACTCAATCTATGGTGGGGAGAGTGATGGTGAAGTACCCACCCAGAAGAAACAGGGACCAGTGCCACTGCACCCTCCCCCCACCAGCACTGGGGTACAGAGAAGGCTGCCCCAAGCAGGCAGAGCTCAGGAGGCCCAATGGTTCTACCCAGATCTGTCGCCCAGAATATCCTGCAAAGGGCTAGTCTAAAGGTGGCATGAGGGCATAGCTCCTCACAGAAATGGTTTGAGGAGCAAAACTAAGGGCTCTGGACAAGCCCTGACTCAAGGCTCCAAGGACCCCGGCCCAGTCCTCGCACTGCCTGACAGCCCAGAAACCAAGCAAGCCCTGTCTGCAGTGGCCCTTTCAACTCTGCACTTCAACACATTGCTGCGGCACCCCTGGCACCCGAGGAAGATGCAAGGTAAATGAAGACTAAGAGGGCAAAGCACAGGATGCTACGAAAATGCTCAAGGGACCATTCCCAGGCTTGGCCTTAGTCCTGTTCAGTACTGAAAGAAGCTATGCTCTCACCTTGCAAAGCCCTGAGGCAGCTCGCCAAGGCCATAGAGTGGGTATAAATATGGGCTCTTGCCATACCGGGCCAGGGACTCGCTGTACAACTTGATGCGGTTGATGGTTTCGAGACAAGGCTGGTCCAAGTAGCTAAGGGGGGGGACAGGGTTAGAAGAAGAGGCTCCAACAGCGGAATCCCCAGCTCATCCCACCCGGGCACCAGGCTAGCATTCCCCCATCCTCAATGGCCTGGGAAAACTTAATGGGTTAAACACAGGGAAGGAATGGAAAAGCAACAGGTGAGGGTGTGGCTGAGGACAAGAGATGTGCACAGTGGACCGAGGGAGCAGTAGGCAGGGGTGGGGAGGGCAGGGCTCAGGCCAGGTGAGGCGCAGTGTGCCATAACAGCTTCCCCTCACTCATCAGTGCGGTAGAGCGCCAGGGCGTGGCCAGTGAAGTCAATGACATCCTGGCCCAAGTCAAACTTCCGGTAGACTTCGCGCATGCTGGTGCTCTGGGGGTCGACGCCCTCAAAGGTCTTGGGATCATTCTCATCAAAGTTTGCCACGAACACTAGGAACTTGCGGAAGCGCCGTTTCTCGAACATACCCATCAGATCTGCAGAGACGATGCAAGGAAAGCCTTCACACCACAGAACAGGAACCTTTCCTTCCCACTAGGCAGGCCATGTGACCTTAGATGAACCCCTCTGCCCTTCTCAGCCTCAGTTTCCCATCTGGAAAGGCTTTGAGGGCCCTCCTGGCTCTGACACTAGAAGATGTTTCACTGCTCAGGTGGAGTCCCTGTCAAAAGGTGAAGTCTTGCCCGGCCAGTGTGGCTCAGTGGTTGAGCATCAACCTATAAACCAGGCGGTCACGGTTCGATTCCCGGTCAGGGCACATGTCCAGGTTGTGGGCTTGATCTCCCATGAGGGGTGTGCAGGAGGCAGCCGATCAATGATTCTCTCTCATCATTGATATTTCTCTATCTCTTTCCCGCTCCCTTCCTCTCTGAAATTTTTTAAAAAGACTGGTCTTTCAAGGAGTCTCCCCTCCACATCCCCTGTGCACATGGACTTCCCTCCTGGCAACCTGTATGAGGGACAGCCCAGGGTGGTAGAGAAAAGACAGAGCAAGGGACTTCTGGTACTGCATGGGGAACGTGACCTTGGGCAAGGGATGCCCTGTTCTGGATGTCTGCCCCCATCCCCAAGATTCTCTGGCTCAGGGGACCCGTACTCACTAGAAGCCAAGGCTTCAGTCTCAGTGGACGGCACTTTGTAGATCTTGCCCCCCTTGTAGACAAAGCTGCCTTCCACCACCTTGAAGTCCAAGTAGCGAGTCACCTCTGTATACAGTAGCATCTTTACCAGCTGCCCTGCAGGGTGGTGAGGGAAAGGCAACAGTATCAGCATGGCTCCCTCAGAAGCTCTGGCTGCTCTGGCTGCCCCTTCTTTGGAGCCTGATCCCTCTCTGGTTGTCCCAATCACCCCCCCCGCAATATGTCCTGCGTCTCCCTCACCATTGGCCATGAGGAATTTGGGGATCAGATCAACATTCCAGTCTCGGCCCCGGCCCATCGACTCAGGTGGCCCCTCCAGCAATTGAAAACGCTTATACAGCTGTAAGCAGGAAGGAGAGAAAGAGAGGCACCTCTAAGACCACCCCTCCCTCCCCCGCCCCTAAGGAGCTGCTTTGGCACCCTATGCAAGAGGTTAACAAGGGATGGGCCTGGGCTCAGGCGGCCTCACCTCCTCCAGGGGTGTGATGGAGGAGCTCTCACCCCCATAGTAGGGGTTCCGGTCCATGTGCAGCACCTTCTTCCCATTCACAGACATGATGCCCGACAGGATGCATTCCTGCAGAAGGGGTGACACATTTGCTGCACTCCCACCAGCAGCCCTTACTGGTTCCCCACCCCAAACAGGAAAGGACAGCAAAGCTAGAAAGACTCGGCATCAATGGACAGCTCCTTTCACCATCACCACCACCACCACCACCCCCTGCTGGCCGAGTCGCCTAAAATTAGGGGGCAATGGTTTAATCTGACCACAGTCTCCTTTATAACCTTGAGGGGCAAAGAGATAAAGAAAAGAGATAATGGAAGCATAGCAGGAGAGCATCCAGCAGACACACGGATGGTCTATCCAGCAACTCCCATACCAAGAAAGTCATCTATCTACACCAGCTATCTACATAGAGCTGCAAGAAAAGACAGATAAGACACAATGAGCCACAGAGACCCACTGGACGGTGAAGGACCCCGGGGAGGGAAGTGAAGAAAGGCTTAGCATGGCCCAGGAATCGCCGACCCCACCCTGAGCTGCTGGGTCCTCCAAGTGGCCCCTGACCCCAAATCTTCCCACCAGGGGAGGGGCTCCTGCGCCACAACCGAGGGAAATGTCTCTGAGGAGTGGTCCAACGGGGTTGGAGGGCAGGGGGAAGATAAACACCCCTCCATTCACTGTCACTAACCCAAAGACAAAGGCTGCAGACACTAGTCAGCCTGAGGTATCCATGGGAAACTGGGGATGGAGGGGGGGGGAGGATGGGGGGAGGATAGGAGCGGTAGCGGGAATGTGGCCACTGCCCTCACTACTGCTCCTTCTGGAACATTCCCTGGGTCCCTGGATCCCATAAAAAGCCGAGAAGGCAAGATGAGGGTCCACCCTTGCCGAGGGCCCCTGACCCGAGGTCCTTACATTTCATCCTCACCAGGATTAGCGCAAGATGAGAGGGGATGCTGAATGGGCAGGTGTCGGTGCAAGGGACTTTGGGGGGTATAGGGCTGAGTGGAGGGGGGCTAAAGGGCGGGGGGGCTCTAGGGGGTATAGGGTCGAGTGGGGGTGTAGGCTGGGATGGGGAGGACAGAAGGGGCCGGCTGTCGGGGCCCGGGGAGTTGAGGGGGCAGAAAAAATGGGGGTCATTTCTTAGAGAAGGAGCCACGGCAGTGGGTAGTAGAGGCGACATCGTGGGGGTGGGCACGGGGCTGCTTTTTTTCGGGGATCAGAGAGCCAGCCGGGGTCGGCAGCCCCGCTGATGGCAGTGACAGGATGGGGTCGGGGGCGGCAGCACTGCGGGGAGGATGGGGCGATGTGGCGCTCCGGGCGCCGGGGGCCGCACTTACGGTGAGGCCGGTGCCCAGCACGATCACATCGTATTCTTCATCCATGGTCAGGCCTCGGTGCCAGCGCCGTGGGCTCCTCCTCCTGCTTCACCACAGCCGCCGCCGCTGCCGCCGCACTGGACCAAAGATGGCGGCGCGTCAGCCGCCCCCCCCCCCCCCCCCGATCCCTCCGCCGCGTCAAAGAGTCCGTCCCTCCCCACGCTCCGCCGCGCACGGCCGGGGCCGCCGCCTCCCCGGTTCGCCTCCCGGGAGGGCTGCCAGGGCCCTGGCCTCAGCACCAGCGTGGCCCCGCGGGCGGCGCGGCTCGCCGAGAGCCCCGACGGGAGGGGAGCGGGGCGGGGCGGGCGGGGCCGCCGGTGGCGGTGCTGCGACCGAGGATGGGGATCAGTGCGCGGGAGCCGGTGCGCCTGCCCCGCCCTTGGGGATGCTCAGCGCTGCCCGGGCCCGCACACACCCCTGCAGCAGCCCGGGCGGCCCCAGGGGGACCTGAGGGCTGCCATTGTCACAGCTGTCATTTCCTGGCCCTTCCTGCCTGTGCACCGCAGCCCGCTCCCTACACTAGCTACTTAGGGGTCCAGCTGGCTCAAGACCCTCTGCCTCTCCCGGGCTCCCAGGCAGCCTCAGGGCCCCTGCAGCCCTTCCCGCCTCCCCCTGGGCCTCACTTGGCGACAGCTACACCTGGGCGCCTCCCCGGAAGCCCTCAGCCACGCGCATCCCGCATATCCAGTGCAGAAATGACTGACAAGAGGCCGCAGCATGGTGACCCATCTTTATTTTATTAGGAAGGAAACCCACCAAGCCTGCCAGAAACCCAGGGAGCACACCCAGCCCACCTGCAGTGGAGGTCCCTTCCTTCTCAGGCCACAAAAATAAACCCGTGTGCTGCTTATTGTTAGCACATCACCAAAAACAACACTAGCCAAGCAGGATAGTTAAGTGGTACTTTCACCCCAACTCAGGGAATCTCCAGCTCCTGGCTGCTGCAGGGAACCCCATGAAGCCTAGGGAGGGAGCACTGGCTACACAAAAGCACTATAAACAACAAGGGGTGAAGGTGGAGATATGAAAATAAATAAGGAGAGGGGGAAGAGGGAGAGGCTCTAGAATTCATGTCCCCTCCCTTTATAATCACCAATCCTGGGAGATTTCTCTACTATCTATGCAGAATATGTACACCTGTTGATAGAGATGGGGGGTGGGCAGCCCCAGGAAAGCCCCTCACAGGGTTGAATAGGAGCAAAACAGGGGAGTTGGGGGTTCATGCTATGGTAGGAAGAGAAGGAAGTCCTTCGGTCCAGCATGCCTTGAGGTGAGAAAGTGACAACCTGGACACCATCACACCCTTAACCCCCCGTGGGCACAGGGTCACACAATCTGGGTCAAAGTGATGGTGGGGCCCTTGTGGTCGTCAAAGCGGTCCATGGTCTTGAGGCTGAGGATCATGTGCAGGCCGTAGGTGAAGATGAAGAGCATGAACAAGGAGGTGAGCAGCCCCATCCAGATGGCCGGGGAGAAGAAGCCTGCACAGTCGGTGGCATAGGAGAACTGCTCGCCTGTCACGTTGAAGGCCTGGATCTGGGGGACAGAAAGGAGCGTGTGGCCCCACGGAGAGGGAGGCCCAGTAAGGGTTGAGGTTCCCAAGTTAGTGGGAAGGGGGCATCGTGGGGACAGGACTCTCAACTATGTTCCTGAGCTCAAGCCCAAAGGGTACCAACCCAGCATGGCTCAGTGGTTGGGCATTGACCTATGAACCAGGAGGTCACGGTTCGATTCCCGGTCGAGGCACATGCCCAGGTTGTGGGCTTGATCCCCAGTGTGGGGCATGCAGGAGGCAGCAGATCCATGATTCTCTCTCATCACTGATGTTTCTCTCTCTCTCTCTCTCTCTCTCTCTCTCTCTCTCTCTCCCCCTTCCTCTATGAAATCAATAAGAATATATTTTAAATATATAGATATAAATTTTTTAAAGATTTCAGGCGTCTGCTTCCTCCCCTCTACCCGGACCCAGGCTCCTCCCTACTTCTTACCTGGAACTCCTCAAGAGTCATCTGCCAGAGAAAGGGCTGCGTGTCAGGCACAAGGATACTGCCCTTGTTGCTAAGACTGCTGACGTACTGGCAGTGGAAGGAGTAGATGCTGGGCCCTGTGATCTGGGAGACGTTGAAGTAGGCTACCGAGCCATTGCTGTGGATTTCGAGGCGCTCCATGGTAAACCAGTGCCGGGCCGACACTGGATAGAAGCGGTTCACCAGAGTGAACCTGGGGGAGACCACAGGGGTGTCAGGTAGCTGAGGAAGCCAGGGCCACACCAGTCTACCCACACCGCCACCGCCCTTCGGACTCACTTAAATGTCACTGTGGCACCAAAGAGTTGTTCATAGGTCAGCGAAAGCCTGTAGGATCAGAGTGAGAGGCCAGTCAGGTTCTGAAAGGGCCTTGAGCATCTTAGACCACATTGCTCAAGTCTGCTCCTACGTAAGCTGCCTGGGTCCTTGCCTCCACTTGACAGAAGGGAAAACTGAGACCCTGTCACATTCTAGGTCAGGAACCAGCATGCAGGTCCCCCACCTCCAGCTGAGGGCTCCTTCCTCTGGCTCCCCTGAACCCACTGTCCCTCCTCCTTTAAGAACCTCCCCCTTGGGGTCGTTGAGGTGCCCAGGTTGGGTTTTGGGAGTGAGGGCGATCTCTCTCACTGCACAGGGAAGGTACGGGAGCCCCAGAACTGGCTCGGGCATGGTATGCACCATAGTGCAGTCGCCTTGAGGCTGCTCAAGGGGGAAGCGTCAGGTTCCCAGGTGACTTGGGAGTAGTAACAACCAAGTCCCAGGCAAGGACTAGAAGGCATAGGGGAGCAGAACTCTGAGCAACCCCCACTCCAAGGGCCCTCCGATAGCAGCCCCTCCCCGCAGCATTCCCATGGCAAACCCACACCACCAGCACAGATACCCACCCGAAGTGACAGGTCCTTTGCCCTCACCTGGCAATGGAGTCATTCCAGAAGGAGCCAGTCATGTTGAGAGACGGGGCCTCAAAGGTCCTGGCGGTCAGGTCTTCCCAGCTGTCCCTATAAGCCACTGAGAAGTTCTGGGCCCAGAACAGGATCCGGGGGGCGGTATCGTTATAACTCACAGGGGGGTGGACCACAACGGACACGGGCTGTTTGGGTGTTGTTTGCAGCAGCTGCCGACCTAGCCCGCCGGCCACCATGGCTGCATCGCGGGCCACCTGCAGAGACAGCCCACAAGCCTTCTCTCAACGGGCCTGGGAGCAGGCCCAGACCAAGTGGCCTGCCCTCGCTGTCCCTCTCCACCATCTGTAGTCCCACCGGTCCTACTCAGAGACCCTTCCTCCGGGAAGCTTTCTCTGGCTGGCCCCTAAGTCTCTGGAATAGTCCTAGTCCCTCCAATTAGGGAACATTTGGACTTAATTGTCCCAGCATTTGCCAGCCCCTAAGACTGACAGGGTGTTCGGAAAGCTGCACCTGGAAGGAGTAAGCAGGTTCGTAATCGTCCCCCCCCTTGACATGGGCCCAGGGGAGAAGCTGGCCCCCACTGAGGCCATCGGAGCCACATCCCCTCCAGGGCCATGCACCACGTGGCCTCTGCCCACACCTCCCAGAGCCCCTGAGGCAGGGCACATACCCTGGAAGGGCGGACTGCTGTGAGGGCCGCTGTGTACGGGACATCTTCCGACTTGAGCATGCTCAGCACCTGCCCAATGACCTCATCTGAGGGGCAACGGGAAGAGCAGAGAACCAGGTCACAGGTGGACGCCTAAAGCAACGCTTCCCACCGCCTGATCTTCACACAGAAGCCAGCAGAGGCAAGGCGGTGCCCTTGCACACCCTACACTAGTGCCCTCTTGATGGAGCTCAGGGAGACCCCCTCACTGAGGTGGCGACCACCAGGGGTCTGCACTGCGAAGTCCTCCCACTCCCGGAAACTAACATGTCCTCTGCGGTGGGACACTGAGACCCCTGATGAGTCGGCTCCCGTCAGCCTTCAATAGTGTTTTCAGTTTCCATTCAGGATCCCTGACAGCAGCTGCTGTTTATCCTGTCTACCCCCAGCCTCCCCTGAGGCTGTCAGCTCCCTAATGCCAAGGCCTAACTAAAGGGAATGAGAAAAGACAAAGACATACGTAACTTTGAACCCACCCGTGGAAGGTTTCCAGTGACCTTTCCACAGGGAATGACTGACTGTCCTTTATAGCAAAAAGAAGACAAGTGATGCCTGGCCAGTGTGGCTCAGTGGTTGGGCGTCGACCTATGAACCAGAAGGTCAGGGCTCGATTCCCGGTCAGGGCCCGTGCCTGGGTTGCAGTCTCGATCCCCAGTGGGGGGTGTGCAGGAGGCAGCCGATCAATGATTTGCTCTCATCATTGATGTTTCTCTCTCGCTCTCCCTTCCCCTCTGAAATCAATACAAAAATATTAAAAAAGAAGGAGAAGACAAGTGTTCAGAACTGTTTTTTGGAAAGCTGCTGGTCTCTTAAACCCACACTAAAGAATTCAGGCTGCCTCAGTGGAAACTGGCTCACAGGCTCCCGCAGAGAAGACCCCCCTAGACATCCCCAAATCTCTACTAGGCAGGCCCAACGGATGAGGCCCGAAGGCCAGCATTTCCCTGATCAGCTGCCAGGTGCTCCAAGAAGCAGGGAGCCTCGCGGGGGGGGGGGGGGGGGGTGAGGAGAAGCCGAGGACCACTCCACGGGATGGAGAACACGCCTCCTCCCTGACCCACTCACCATTGCCTGTGAGGACTTCCCGTGGTGCCATCAGACCCGAGCTACGGAAAAGACAGAGTATTAGAGCCCCACAATCCGAATAGCTCTCCACCATCCCCAGCCGCCCCCCTTGAACCCCCTAGTGTCCCCCCCATTCAATGCCAGAGTCCTTCCCCATGAGCCCCATTCACCTAGCACTCTAGCTGGGGCTCTGGGAGCCACCCTCCCTCCACATCTTTATTTTTTTTTTAATATACACTTTTATTGATTTTAGAGAGGAAGAGAGAGGGAAAGAAACAGCAATGATGAGAAAGAATCATGGATCGGCTGCCTCCTGTACATCCCCGCACTGGGGATCGAGCCCGCAACCCGGGCATGTGCCCTGACCGGGAATGGAACTGTGACCTCCTGGTTCATAGGTCAGCGCTCAACCACTGAGCCACACCAGTTGGGATCCCTCCACATCTTTGCTCACCTCATGGCCCTGCCTGGAATCCCTTGCCCCTCCCCTGCCCCACTTCATGGTCCCACTCGGGTCCCTGCTACCTGCTGTGTGAATGGGTCCTGGCTAGGCGAGTTGGCTTCCTACCACCAGAGCCCACATCTACCTTGTCTCTGGAGGCCCGCAAGGCCTAGTTCAGTGCAGGGCACTGACTCGTGAATCACAGCCCGGCCAGAGGCCCTTCCAGTCTCTTCTGGCGATACTGGGCACCTTCTGGAAGGGCTTCAGGGTTCTGGACGGAAGGACTGTCATCGTTGACTGGGTTGTGCTACCAGAGCCCAGAGCCTTGCGGCTGGAGGCCGGGCCATACCTGGCTGTGTAGGGCAAGCGGATGAGCAGCAGGGCCGGGAGGCTGGCATTGAGCTTTAGCTCCCGAAGGGTGGCCAGGTCCACGTGCAAGGGGCTGGCCCCCAGCTTCTCCTGCAGGTACGTGGTCAGAGTGCTGACTGCATACCAGTCAACAGCAGGAAGCACAAGAGAGGAGGGGGCCAAGTCCAGGGCATTCTGGGGACAAAGGAGACGTGGAGGATGAGTTAGCAAAAGGGACCTGGCCTGAGCCAGCCCCTCACACCGCTCCGGCAGCCCTCCCCTGCAAGCCACACCCCCACCCACACCCACAGGACTGAGTCTCATTCAGGGTCAGAAGGAAAATGCCCCGCACCCCTGGTCCCTCACGCCTTTCTACCCCCAAAGCCAGCAGCTCTGGTTCCTAAGGAAACAGGTTTGTTTTGGTTTTTTTGGTTACTCCTCACCCGAAAATATTTTTCCATTGACTTTTAGAGAGAGTGGAAAGGAGGGGGAGAGACAGAGAGAGACACATCGATGTGAGAGTTACACATTGATTGGTTGCCTCCTGCATGGGCCGGAGAGTGAACCTGCAACCAAGGTACATGCCCTTGACCTGAATCGAACTCAGGACCCTTCAGTCCACGGTCTGATGCTTTATCCATTGAGCCAAACCACGTAGGGTTTTAAATATGGTTTTTTTACTCTTTTTTTTTTTTTAAATCCTCACCTGAGGAGTGAGGATATTTTTTTCCATTGATTTTTAGAGAGTGGGAGAGAGTAGGGGAGGAGAGAGAGAGATGTAGAAAGAGACACATCAATTGTTTGCTTCCCACACACACCCTGACAGGGTGGGGATTGAACCTGCAACCAGGTACACGCGCTTGACCGGGAATTGAACCCGCAACCCTCTGGTGTGTAGGCTGACACTCTAGCCACTGAGCAACACCATCCAGGGCTGTTTTTTGTTTGTTTGTTTGTTTTATTTTGAGAGAGAGAGGAAGGGAGAGAGATAGAGAGCTAGAAACATCAATTAGAGAGGATCACTGATCGGCTGCCTCGTGCAAGCCCCACACTGGGGTTCGGGAAACAGCTCTGTATTGTGCTATGGGGTGGGGGGCGGGACAGCGCCCATGCCCACAGCTGGGAGAGGACTCTTACCTCCAGGTTAGAAAAGGTGCTGTCCTGCTTGTTTCCAAACACGCCACCGTATGCCGTGAAGTCCTCAATGCTCAGCTAGTAGGGAAGCAGGGAAGACGGCCTCAGAAGTGGCCAGGGCCAGGGCAGGGGGCAGGCCCCTTCCCCGTGCATTTGCAGGGCCAGCAAAATCTCACTTAGAGTCAGATTTGCTCTGGTCAGAAAAACAAGCAAGGGCAAGTTTGGGGTGGGGGTGGGATAGAAGGTTCTTTCATATATCTACACTAATAAAAGAGAAACATGGCAATTGGCGTACGACCGCTACCCTTCCCATTGTCTAATCAGGGAGATATGCAAATTAACTGCCAGCCAAGATGGCGGCGGGCAGCCAGGCAGCTTGAAACTAACATGAGGCTTGCTTGCCTCAGTGACGGAGGACTCCAACGTTCCCTGCCGGCCGCTGCAGGCCTCTGAGCGGGCAGTTTCAAACATTGTAACAAATATAGATGCTAAACAAAACCTCAGCCAGCCGGGATCTCAGAGCTGGAGTTGATACAGAGTTTCGATTATAGAACCCAAACAAACCAGATACCTGCTTTCAAGAGCGGAGGCCTAAGAGCTGGAGCCTCAGAGCTAAAGCTGGCCCAGAATAAAAAAAGAAAAAGAAAAAAAGGAGAGGTTGGGAGCTTCCGTCACCCGCCAGTCTGAAAACAGCCCTCAGCCCCTCACCCAGACTGGCCAGGCACCCCAGTGGGGACCCCCATCCTGAAGGGTGTGTGACCAGCTGCAAACAGCCATCATCCCCTCACCCAGGCTGGCCAGGCATCCCAGTGGGGACCCCCACCCTGATCCAGGAAACCCTTCAGGGAAAACCAGCCGGCACCCACCCATGCACCAGGCCTCTATTCTATATAGTAAAAGGGTAATATGCCTCCCAGCACCGGGATCAGCGGAGCCGAGAGGCCTCCCAGCACCGGGATCAGCGTGACAGGGGGCAGCGCCCAAACCCCCTGATCGCCCTGCAGCTCTGTGTGTGACAGGGGGTGGGGCCACAACCTCCCTATCCGCCCTGCTCTGTTTGTGACAGGGGAAGGCGCCCCAACCCCCTGATCGGCCCTGCTCTGTGGGTGATAGAGGGTGGCGCCCCAAACCCCCCCCCCACGGGCCCTGCTCTGTGTGTGATGGGGTAGAGCCATAACCTCCCCATCGGCCCTGCCCTGAGTGTGACAGTGGCGGCACCCCAACCGCCTGATCGGCCCTGCTCTGTAGGTGATAGAGCATAGCGCCCCAACCCCCTGATCCGCCCTGCTCTGTGTGTGACAGGGGGCAGTGTGCCAACTCCCCTATCGGCCCTACTCTGTGCGTGACAGGGGGGAGCTCCTCAACCCCCTGATGGGCCCTGCTCTGTGCGTGACGGGGGGTGGCGCCACAACCTCCCCATCAACTCTGCCTTGAGTGTGACAGGGGGCGGTGCCTCAACCCCCCAATCGGCCCTACCCTGAGCGTGACTGAGGGTGGCATCGCAACCTCCCGATCCGCCCTGCTCTGTGCATGACAGGGGGCAGCACCTCAACTCCCCAATCGGCCCTGCTCTGAGCCTGACCAGGGGCTGCACCTAGGGATTAGGCCTGCCCTCTGCCGCCCGGGAGCAGGCCTAAGCTAGCAGGTCGTTATCTCCCAAGGGGTCCCAGACTGCGAGAGGGCACAGGCCGGGCTGAGAGACCCCCCCCCCCCAGTGCACAAATTTTTGTGCACTGGGCCTCTAGTATATATATATATATATATATATATATATATATATATATATATATATATATATATATATATTTAATCCTCAACCAAGGATATTTTTCCATTGAGTTTTTTTAAAATATTTTTTTATTGATTTCAGAGAGGAAGAGAGAGGGAGAGATAGAAACATCAATGATGAGAGAGAACCATTGATCGGCTGCCTCCTGCACGCCCCACACTGGGGATCGAGCCTGCAACCTGGGCATATGCCCTTGCCCAGAATCAAACCCAGGACCCTTCAGGCAGCAGGTCAATGCTCTATCCACTGAGCCAAACCGGCTAGGGTGAGTTGTTTTTTTTTTTTTTCTTTTAAAGAGAGTGGAAGAGAGAGGGAAAGACAGAGAGAAACAGCAATGTGTGAGAAACGTATCGATTGGTTGCCTCCTACACACGCCCTGACCAGGACCTGGGCCGGGGAGGAGCCTGCAACCACAGTACATGCCCTTGACCAGAATCAAACACGGCACCCTTCAGTCCACAGGCCGACACTCTATCCACTGAGCCAAACTGGCTAGGGCTCTTTCATTTCTCTAGCACCCTCCTAGCAGGGTGAGGGTGAGGGTGAGGGTGAGGGTGAGAAAACATGGAAGGCAGTCATGGGGTTGGGAGGAAATGTGCGGGCAGCTGACTTGTGGTAGCCTCAGGAGTAAGAGTCAGCTGCCTGCTGTCGACAAGAGGAACTGGGTAGGGAAGAGGGAAGCCAGGGGAGGGGCTGGGGGCAGTTAGAAGCATTTAGTGCATGCCTTCCCCCCATCAAGGGAAGTTGAAAAAAAAAGGAGAACCTATATACCAGTTGCAACAGCTAGAACCAACGGGACCTTTTTAAATATATATATATATATTTTTTTTTCATTTCACAGAAGAAGGGAGAGGGAGAGAAACATCAATGATGAGAATCATCGATCAGCTGCCTCCTGCACACCCCCCATTGGGGATCGAGCCCGCCACCTGGGCATGTGCCCTGACCGGCAATCGAACCATCACCTCCTGGTTCATAGGTCGATGCTCAACCACTGAGCCACACTGGCCAGGCATGGATGGCACCTTTTGTAAAGGAGGGTGAGAAGTCCCCCTCCTCACCTGGTTTTGGTGGAAGGGGAGAAACAGGTGAAGATCTCGAACATGCTGGGGGAAGCACTGAAGTCTTCTGAGGCCTCCAGACCACAGTAATGGATGCTCATCCCCTTTCCTCTCCAAGCTAGAGATGCCCTTCAACTCCTGCCCCTCCACCCCAAGGCCCAGCTTTCTCTGGCTTTTCCCCACCAGGCCCTGAGGCGATCTTAATCAGCTTCTGTTTAGTATACACACTTGGCCAGCTTCCTCTCCCTCCTGGGCAGGAATCCTGACCTTGTTTGGACAATCTCCTTCGGAAAGCCTAGAAACCGCCACTCTCTACTCCTCGCAGCGCCTCCTGCTTGAAGTCACCCGAGGCTTCCTGTCACGTTTAGAACTGCAACCGACCTTTTTCCTCTTCATCTCCTGGCGACCTGGCTCACCATCCCCTACCCCTTGCTCTCACTCACTATACTCCAGCAACAGCGGCTCTTCCGTCTTGCCCAGGGCCTTTGCACATGCTGTACCTTCTGTCAGGAACACCCGCCCTTTATAGCTACAGGGCTCTGTACGGACCTCCATTCAGGTCTCCGCTCAGTGAGTCTTGCCTGATCAGCTTTACCTTAAATAGGGTTGCCGTTACTCTGGCAATGATTGGCTATGCTCGTGCACACCACAATAGGGTTAGCCTGTTTCTTTTGTCTCTCAACACTATAGCGCTGACATTATGGCATCTAAGACCTCAGCATTGACTTGTCATGCTCACGTGACTGTCAGCTTCCTCGCGGTAGGGGCTTGGGTTATTCTGCTCATTACTATGCCCCCAACACTTAATAACTGGCACATAGCAGGCAGTTCATATTTGCTAAGAATTGCTCCTCACAGCCCTCTGATGAGGTGGTATCTGCATTTTACAGATGCAGAAACCGGCATTCGCAGACCAAAGGCTGGTAAGTAGTAGAACTAGAATTGAGTTCCAGTCTGACTACATTATTTACCGCCTCCTGCGAGGACTACAGGAGAACATGCCTGCCACAGGCTACCCACAGAGTGATGGAGCAAGACCAGGAGGGGAATGAACCATACAGGCCACGAACCAGGAAGGGACAAGCAGAGGCTCGACAACTTCCCAAACGCCAAACCTACACTGCCCTAGAGTCTTCTCATGGGCTGAATGCCTGGTTGGAGGGCAGAGCGATCTGGAAGGGAGGGAGCACAAACCCAGTTATGAGCACAAACTGGCCTGGGGTGGGGGGGGGGGGGGGCCGGGGAAGGTCCTGACAGACTCAGGCTGGAACCAATGGTGGTGTGCACAACCCAGCCAATCACTGCACCTCTACAAGCTTTAGTTTCCTTGGTAGTAAAACCAAGACAATGACATCAGCTTAGCACAGTGCCCATGAAGCACTCAGTAAGTGATCACTTTTTTCCCTCTATTATGATCATTACAATTAGAATTGCAACTCCGCCACCCATTAGCTGTGTGACCTTGAACCAGTCACTTCCCCTCCTTGGGCATCTGTCTTCTCAACCGCCAACAATCATCCCCACCATATAGAGTAGGTCACACAAGTTCATGGTACTCTGTAGACTTCCGGCCTCTGACCACTTGCTCCCCCCCAATGAAGTTGGTGCCATTTCTGGGCCCTCACTATATTCTCACTGAACCTTCTCCTATGGGCCTTCCCAAGAGAGAAGCCACACCTCCCTGCAGTTGAGACAAGGTCACCGAAGCTTCCCTTGGGGAATGGGTCTCCTTATCCTGGGGGGAGTGGCCTGCCTGCCTCCTGATGACTGAGGGACAGAGGGCTGGGACAGGCGCACCTTGTCCTGCAGGAACAGCAGCACGTTGCGGGGGCCCAGCTCCAGGGCGGGGTCTAAGTAAGTAGAGAGCTGCATGTCGCTGGTGATGTGGCCCTCATGGGTGTCGGCCGCAGGAGCCCACAAGTCCCTGTCAGGGGACAGAAAAGGTGCTGTCAGGTGGGGGCGCTTGGCTTACGATCCGAAGCCCACGGGCTCCCAGCTTGATGTGTGGGTCCTGGAGATCCGATCTGGCCGATTCGCTCTAGGCCGCCAAGCAAGGGACAGTCCCCTCTAGGCCTCGCAGCCCAGGAGCCGGGCGAGGGCACCCCAACCGCCACCGTGCGCCGCACAGCCCGCCCCAGCCCACCACCCGGCTCACCGATCGCTCGACCACAGCACCAGCGGCACCTGCTGCTCCGCCGCCGCCGCCGCCGCCACCGCCACCAGCAACAGTGGCAGCCACTTCATTTGACAAAACGCTGGGGCCCTGCTCGTCCCCGCCCGCACCGGAGCCGCCACTGTCGCCGCCATCACAGCTTCAGTCTCCACGGCCTCGGCCACCACTGCCGCCGCAGATCAGGTGACCGTCGCCCTCGCCCAAGCTCCGCCCCGCGCCACCATTGGCCAGAGTGCAGGCCTGGGGCCAGGACTTCAAAAGATTGAAGGAAGCGCATGCCACTCATGGCCACTCCTTTTCCCTGATTGGCCAACCGCTTCTCACGGCGCGCACGCTCCTTGTAGGACAGGGACAGACTGGAGCTCTGTCAGTTTCCACTACCAGCCAGCAGATACAGCTGGCACTGACAGGATAGGACGGGCGGGGCGGGGCGGGCTCCGCTCCACAGGTCCCCACACCCAAGGCTTCGCCCAGGTTTCATCTTCTGCTTAAAATTGCAAGCTGTAGTGGAGACCAGGGAGAGTGGAGTGCCTGGGGCGGGGTGGGGGGAGGGGGCTCGGTGGCGCCGCGCCCCTTCCCCATACTTTGCCCTGTTCCTGAGTTGTGCCAGAGGGGAAATGCTGGCCATTCAGATGTGCCTGAGAGAAGCCGTGAAATACTTTCTTTGAGACGCTACCATGTAGCAGAACTGTTGGAATGATCTCTGTGCACGGGAGTTCCAAAAGTTGCTAAAAAGTGGCAACTGTATACATTCAAACGTCACTTCTGCACCGCAGGTGTGATACGAGCTTTGTCTGCAGAGGACAGGGGATGGTATTGAAAAGGAAAAGCTCTCCTTGCTGCTCACCTGCATGATTTTCTCCAGCGCCAAGCCTGCAATTTAGAGTTTTCACCACACTGTCTCCAGCTCTCAACGCACACAGCAGCAGTGTGTACAAGGGCCCCAGACAACTCGAGTCTGCACCTCAGCACAGGTCACTGCTTCCCACACCATCTCCTCAGCCCTCAGCCCTGGAAGTGCACATGTGGGAGGTCCTGTGGGGCTGGCCACCCAGAGACACCCAGAGACACTCTGGCTCAAACTGTACACAGAAGTGTGCTGAGTTCCAGCAGAAGAGGGCTCTCCAGCTCCCAGTTCTAGCAGTGCCTTCCCAACAGCTTGGGTGCCCACCCATCAACCACAGCTTGCTTGCTCTCCAAAGAGCTGTTCCTGCAGGTCTGGTGACTGAACCAGTCATTGAACTTCTATACCAATCAAAGGTCTGGAAGTACATTTTTAAATATATATTTTTATTGATTTCAGAGAGGGACAGAAAGATAGAAACATCAATGATGAGAGAGAATCTCATTGATCGGCTGCCTCCTGCATGCAAACAAGACATGTGCCCTTGACCAGAATCGAACCCTGGACCCGTCAGTCCGCAGGCTGACGCTCTATCCACTGAGCCAAACCTAGGGCTGCTGTCTACCTTTAAAGTTACTTTTTTATTATTACTTAGTAATTTTCACATTAAACATCCCCTATTTATATTACTGTGTGTTAAGTGACAATTCTCCCTGGATTTCTTGGTGTTCCTTGCACAGTTGGGGCCTTCTTTTTTTTTTTTTTTTTTTTTTTTTTTCCTCACCCAAGGATATTTTTCCATTGGTTTTTTAGGGAGAGTGAAAGAGAGAGAGAGAAATATCGATGTGAGAGAGACATTGATCAGTTGCCCCAACCAGAGCCCAGGCCAGGGAGGAGCCTGCAACCGAGGCACGTGCCCTCGACCGTAATTAAACCTAGGACCCTTCAGTCCACAGGCCAGCGCTCTATCCACAGAGCCAAACCAGTTAGGGCTTCCCCCCCCTCACCTGAGGCTATTTTTCCATTGATTTTTAAAGGGAGGGATGAGACAGAGAATGAGAAACATCGATGTGAGAGACACATCTCAATTGGTTGCCTCCCGCACAGCCAGGCCAGGGATGGGGATCAAGCCTGCACCCAAATTACGTGCCCTTGACCGGAATCGAATCTGGGACCCTTCAGTCCACAGACTGGCGCTCTATCTACTGAGCCAAACTGGCTAGGGCTAGGGCCTTCTTAGCAAAGAAAATTGATAAGCTATGATAAATATAAGCCTCCCTTCCTGGACACTTTCCAAAATCATTCAAAATTCCCTTCATCTTTCTAGAGATTGGCTTTTAGCTTACATTTATGGTAATAAACCTGGAGATGCCTGCCCCCTCCCTAGGGAGGATTTGCTTAATTCCAGAGTAAAGATGAGGTGTGTGCGTACATATATCTTGGATGGCAGATGTGCCAGAAATGCTACATGAGCTCTCAGTGTCATAATTTCAGGGTTCCTCTCCTGGGGTGCATCCCTGCACCATGGGCAAGGTTACCAGCACTAAAATGTTCTGTGAGTAATAAACTCTGTTCTATGAAAAAAATTGCAAGAGTGGTTTCTTTTTCCTGCAGGTTGACCCTCTGTAACAGCAGTTCTCAACCTGTGAGTCGCGACCCCTTTGGGGGTCGAACGACCCTTTCACAGGGGTCGCCTAAAACCATCGGAAAACACATATATAACTACATATTGTTTTTGTGATTAATCACTATGCTTTAATTATGTTCAATTTGTAACAATGAAAATACATCCTGCATATCAGATATTTACATGACGATTCATAACAGTAGCAACATTACAGTTATGAACTAGCAACAAAAATAATTTTATGGTTGGGGGTCACCTCAACATGAGGAGCTGTATTAAAGGGTTATGGCATTAGGAAAGTTGAGAACCACTGCTCTGTAGGTAGAGAAGAGGGCCCAGGATAGAATAATGTCTGGAGGAACAGCAGCACGTACAACATGTCAAACTCACGGCCCAAGGGCCACATGTGGCCTACAATGAATATTTTTGCAGCCAGCCAATATAACGGTATGTAAGAAATGTTTTAATAAAAATTTTATAGCTGAAACCGGTTTGGCTCAGTGGATGGAGCATCAGCCTGCGGACTGAGAGGTCCCAGGTTCGATTCCGGTCAAGGGCATGTACCTGGGTTGCGGGCACATCCCCAGTAGGAGATGTGCAGGAGGCAGCTGATCGATGTTTCTCTCTCATCGATGTTTCTAACTCTCTATCTCTCTCCCTTCCTCTCTGTAAAAAATCAATAAAATATATTTAAAAAAAAATTTATAACTTAATTTTTATAATACCCTGTTATACATAATCCTATCTAATAAAAGAGTAATATGCAAATTAACCCTCACTCCATCACAAAGATGGTGGCGGCCACAGAGCTGGAGCAAGCAGGAGGTTTGGGTTGCCCCTGGCGATGGAGGAAGCAAAGCTTTCCGCCTGCCCTGCTGGCCCTAAGCTCCGCTCAAGGCTACAGAGTTTCAATTATAGAAGATAAATAAATCCCAGATATCTGCTTCCAGCCGGCGAGGCCTCTGTTCAAGGAGGGGCTGGGCAACCCAGGCTTTGAGCCCAACCAAGGCAACAAAGTTTCAATTACAGAAGTTAAATAAATCCCAGATACCTGCTTCCAGCCTGCAGGTGTGGCCAGCCTGAAAACAGCCCTCAGCCCCTCACCCAGGCTGGCCACACTCCCATGGGGTGAGGGTCCCCACTGGGGGGCTTGACCACCCTGCAAACAGCCATCAACCCCTCACCCAGGCTGGCCAGGCACCCCAGTGGGAACCCCCACCCTGAAGGGGGTGTGGCCAGCCTGAAAACGGCCCTCAGCCCCTCACCCAGGCTGGCCAGGCATCCCAGTAGGGACCCCCACCCTGAAGGGAGTGTGGCCAGCCTGAAAACAGCCCTAAGCCCCTCACCCAGGCTGGCCACACCCCCATGGGGTGAGGGTCCCCACTGGGGGGCTTGACCAGACTGCAAACAGCCATCAGTCCCCCACCCAGGCTGGCCAGGCACCCCAGCGGGACACCCACCCTGATCCGGGACACCCTTCAGGGCAAAACAGCCAGCCCCCACCTGTGCACCAGGCCTCTATCCTCCTATATCAGTGGTTGGCAAACTGCGGCCCCTTGAGTGTGGCTCTTCCACAAAATACCATGTGCGGGCGTGCATGTACAGTGCAATTGAAACTTCGTGGCCACACTCAAGGGGCCAAAAAGCCGCATGTGGCTTGCGAGCTGCAGTTTGCCGACCACTGTCCTATATAATAAAAGGGTAATATGCAAATTGACCCTAACAGCAGAACGACTGGGAATGACTGGTCACTATGACACACACTGACCACCAGGGGGCAGATACTCAATGCAGTACCTGCCCCCCTGGTGGTCAGTGCGCTACCACATAGTGACCAGTCACTATGGTCACTATGGCTCCTGGTGGGAGCCTCTCCTGCCTCCTCAGCAGCACTAAGGATGTCCAACTGCAGTTTAGGCCTGCTCTCCGCTGGCAAGTGGACATCCCCCGAGGGCTCCTGGGATGCCAGAGGGATGTCTGACCTGCCAGCTTAGGCCCGTTCCCCTGGGGAGCAGGCCTAAGCCAGCAGGTGGTCATCCCCCAAGGGGTCCCAATCTGCCAGAGGGCACAGGCTGAGCTGAGGGGCACCCCCTTCCCCCGAGTGCACAAATTTTTGTGACCGGGCCTCTAGTTATTAATAACGAACTACAGCCGAAACCGGTTTGGCTCAGTGGATAGAGCGTCGGCCTGCGGACTGAAGGGTCCCGGGTTCGATTCCGGTCAAGGGCATGTACCTGGGTTGCGGGCGCATCCCCGGTGGGAGATGTGCAGGAGGCAGCTGATCGATATTTCTCTCTCATCGATGTTTCTAACTCTCTATCTCTCTCCCTTTCCTCTCTGTAAAAAATCAATAAAAATACATTTAAAAAAAAGAAAAAAAAAAATAACGAACTACAACGTTCACTAATGGCTGATTCCTATAATCCTGTTGCATTCATTTCCCTTATGTGCCTTACACGCAGGTGCACCATTTCTCTCCACTAATACTAGCATTGACTATTTTAGCAGCCGATGGCCACGTCATTATCTTGGAGTGACTTGTTTGGTGTGCGCAACAGGAAATATTTCACTTTCGGAAAACAAGAAAAATGGGTTTATTTGTGTTATGCTTATTAATTTCTGCAGTTATGCAGTGTCTAGTAAGTTAATGTTCAAGAAAAAATATTAGCCCTAGCTGGTTTGGCTCAGTGGATAGAGCAGCCGTGGGCAAACTACAGCCCGCGGGCTGGATCTGGCCCGTTTGAAATGAATAAAACTAAAAAAAAAAAGACTGTACCCTTTTATGTAATGATGTTTACTTTGAATTTATATTAGTTCACACAAACACTCCATCCATGCTTTTGTTCTGGCCCTCCGGTCCAGTTTAAGAACCCATTGTGGCCCTCGAGTCAAAAAGTTTGCCCACCCCTGGGATAGAGCGTCAGCCTGCAGACTCAAGGGTCCCGGGTTCGATTCTGGTCAAGAGCATGTACCTGGGTTGCAGGCACATCCCCAGTGGGGAGTGTGCAGGAGGCGGCTGATCGATGTTTCTCTCTCATCGATGTTTCTAACTCTCTATCCCTCTCCCTTCCTCTCTGTAAAAAATCAATAAAATGTATTTTTTTAAAAAAGAAAAAAATATTAATTTTTATTAAAATGTTCTATTATTTTATATGAATGATGACTCATTTCTTTCAGCCCTTTGTATTCAGCCTGTCTCTATGGAAATAAACCTACATTTCTATGAAAATTGAAGCTTTTGTTGTTTTGCGGCCCATGTACACTTCAACCTTGTTTATTTGGCCTGTGTTAGCCTTTGAGTTTGACATGCTCGATGTACAACGAGCAGGGAGGAGTGTCCAGAAGAGAAATGGGAGAAGCATCAAAGAGGAGGGGAACCGAAACCGGTTTGGCTCAGTGGATAGAGCGTCGGCCTGCGGACTGAGGGGTCCCGGGTTCGATTCCGGTCAAGGGCATGTACCTGGGTTGCGGGCACATCCCCGGTGGGAAGTGTGCAGAAGGCAGCTGGTTGATGTTTCTCTCTCATCGGTGTTTCTGACTCTCTATCTCTCTCCCTTCCTCTCTGTAAAAAATCAATAAAAAATATATTTAAAAAAAAAAAAAAGAGGAGGGGAAAACCCAGGGAGAGACTTGGTTTCAAGGACTCCATAGTGAACTAAGTCAGTGTCAACTGCTGTCAGGAAGCAGGTAAGATGAGGACACAAAACTTTCTTGGGCCCGGCTGGCATGGCTCAGTGGTTGAGCATTGACCTATGAACCAGGAGGTCACGGTTTGATTCCCAGTCAGGGCACATGCCCGGTTCCCCAGTAGGGGCCATACAGGAGGCAGCTGATTGATGATTCTCTCATCACTGATGTTCCTATCTCTCTCTCTCCCTCTCCCTTCCTCTCTGAAATCAACAAAAATATATTTTTTAAAATAATACAAATTAAAAATAAAAACATGCAAAACAATGTTTATATATTATGGAAATGAGTTGAAATATAAGATGAAAATATGCAACATGCTATCACAGCGTATGTTACACTTGCACCTATACGTGCAAACTGGCCAACAGTCTGTTTTTACCTATATTTACTTACAAGTGTTTCTTTTTTTCCTCTGAAGTGATTTTTTTCCCTTCTCATCATTTAAAAAGCTTTTTGTTTAAAACTAATTACACAGTTGCAGTTCTGACCATCTTTAAATCTTCTCTTCTTGCTGGCTCCATCTTTTTTAGTGGTTCTGTCTTTTCTTTCTTTCCTGATTTTTAAAAATATGTTTTTATTGATTTCACAGGAAGGGAGAGGGAGAGATAGAAACATCCACGGTGAGAGAGAATCATTGATCAGCCTCCTCCTACATGCCCCCCACCTGGATTGAGCCTGCAACCTGAGCATGTGCCCTGACTGGTAATGGAACCGTGACCTCCTGGTTCATACTGGTAAGCCGACACTCAACCACTGAGCCACACTGGCTAGGCTCTTTCCAGATTTCTATTATAGTATTTTTCATATTCTGCCTGACACGGTCCATTTCAGAAGTCCCCAAGGGTTTCAACCTCTTCTTGTTTCTACTGATATAAGTATGGGGCTCCCTTTCCTACATGTTTGGTGCTCTTTGTGAGGTCTTCTTGGCTAACTCTTCATTTTGGGTGAACTGGAGAGGATTTGCTTTCCACTTCTGCCAGGAGCATCACCACCCTGGATCCGCTATTGTTCCCACCCAGGGTCCCAAGCTCAATCTAGGTGTTCCCCTTCCTACCTCTCTTTTAAAAATATATTATTTATTTCAGAGAGGAAGGGAGAAAGATAGAAACATCCATGATGAGAGAGAATCATGGATCGGCTGCCTCCTGCACACCCCACACTGGGGATCGAGCCCACAACCCGGGCATGTGCCCTGACCGGGAATTGAACCTCCTGGTTCTTAGGTTGATGCTCAACCACTGAGCCATGCCGGCCAGGCCCCTTCCCACAACTCAACACAGCACATACTGCTCATGGAGGCCCGCTGGGCCCTTCAGCAGACTCCTCCTTCCTGGGCAGCAGAGGGAGAGGATTGAACTGCTCCTTGCTTCTCCCTACTTTGCTAGTTTTGGGTTTTGAAGCAACTCCCTCAGGCTTGCTCTGCCTCCTTTGCAAAAGATTAATTCCTACTTCCACAAGGTTGTCATGGGGATGACTGAAGTCAATGGCTGGTGCACACCGAGAGCTCGGCGCCATCTGTTCCTGTGATCTGGCTGCGCCCAGGGCTCTGAGGGTCCATTAATGATGAGAGAGAATCACTGATGGTCTGCCTCCTGCAAGCCCCCTTCCTGCCCAGCGGGTGACCTCCCATCGTCACCCGAATAGAGAGGCCAGAGATAAAACAGCACGACACAGATACTTTATTCTTTATAAAACATAGAAACCCAGCCTCAGGGGGCTTGAGTGATGTCAGGGACACAGAAAGGAAGGGGTTGGTGGGCCCCAGCATGGGACGACTGGCCAGGTCTGAGGCCCTTGCTGCAGGCCCCACTTGTGGCAAAGGGCTGCTCTCCTGCCTACAGTGGGGGGTGGGGGGTGGGGGTGGCTGCCCAAGGCTCCCAGGCCTATTGGAAGCCTGGGCAGAAGGAAGCACTGGCCAAAGACCGTCCCTGATGAGGTGGTGAGCAACTCGAGGCCAATGGCCTTGTGGGCCCCTCCCTAAGCCCGTCTAGTCACCCATCCCCCCTTCAACTGCTCTCCCTCCAGACACCAGCCCTGGGAGAGGACACATGGAGGCAGGAAGGAGGCCACTGCCTACATTTTTCCCTCCCTTGGTGGCCAAGTGACCCTTTTCAACTGCAAAACCACAGATGAGCTGGAATGCTCATTAACTAGGGGAGGGCACCCTTTAAGGGTGATGAAGACTCTGTCTAAAAACTCCATCTGAGCTCAAAGCATCAGTCCCGCCCAGCCCAGCCATGTGCAGGGGCGAGAACCCAAGGCAGCACAGGGAACCTGGTAGCTGGGGACCAGGTCCCGGGGCTGCCTCTTCCCCAGGCCTCAGGGGCCTCACAGGACCACGAGGCAGCCGTGCAGGGTCTGCGCAGGGCAGGGCCTATCTGTCAGGCTGCAGGTGGTTGTGGAGCTGCTCCGCCTGGGTCTTCAGGCCCTGGAATTCCTGCTGGATGAAGTCGGTCAGGGTTTTGCGCATCTCCACCTGAGGGGAAGGGCCAGGCTGAGCAGGAGCCCTCTGGGAGCTGCGCCCAGGGGCCCCAGGAGGCCGAGGAGCACCGGGAGGGGCGAAGGACAGCCAGGGGCAGGCTGGGAAACTCACCGTGGATTTATTCTCCGCACGGAGCCGCTCGAGCACAGGCAGGACGCTGAAGGGCTTGCCTATCAGCACAGTGATTTTCTGCAGGGACACCGGCCACAGGGTGATGAGAATAAGGGGAGTGCCCACAGCCCCAGCCCAACTGCCCTGGGGGACCAGAAGTAGAATCCTGCCCCTGACTTGCTAGGTGCTCCCTCTGGCCACCCTCCCTTTTAATTTTTATTTATTTTAAATTATATTTCAATTGATTTCAATGAGGAAGGGAGGGAGAGAGAGAGAGAAACATCAATGATGAGAGAATCATGAATCAGCTACTTCCTTCATGCCCCCAACTGGGGATCGAGCCCACAACCCGGGCATGTGCCCAGACTAGGAATGGAACCGTGACCTCCTGGTTCATAGGTCAAAGCTCAACCACTGAACCACGCTGGCCAGGCCTCTCCCTCTTTAGAATGGGGCTCAATGGCTTGCAAAGAGCCATCTCAGTCCTAGAGTCCATGCTCTAGAGTCCTGTCCTGTCCTAACCTCAGGGACCACCCCTGCCACAGCCTGATTTCATTTGCTCTCCTTCTCTGGGGCTTGGTGCCCCAGAGCAGTGGTCGGCATACCACGGCTCGCGAGCCACATGCAGCTCTTTGCCCCCTTGAGTGTGGCTCTTCCACAAAATACCACGTGTGGGCACGCACGTACAGTGCAATTGAAACTTCGTGGCCCATGCACAGAAGTCGGTTTTCAGCCTGGACAAGTCTATTTTGAAGAAGTGGCGTTAGAAGAAGTGGGGGGTGTTGGTTGGTCGGGCGACGGGAGATGCGGCGCAGGGGAGGTGCGCGGGATTCATGCACGAGTTGAGGATGGGAGAGTTGGAAGGGGTCAATCTCAGCGAATGTACCTCAATCAGATTGAGGACGTTTTTAGCAAAAGCCAGCTTAGGAGTACCCTAATAAGTTAATAACAATGTACCTACCTATATAGTTTAAGTTTAAAAAATTGGCTCTCAAAAGAAATTTCAGTCGTTGTACTGTTGATATTTGGCTCTGTTGACTAATGAGTTTGCTGACCACTGCCCTAGAGGAAGGCCCTGTCAGTGTCCCACTTGGACCCCTGCCTCAGCCTCAAGCTCAGCTCCTCCTGAACCTGGCTCCCGGGATGCTGAGTGGCAGCCAAGGGGCAAGTGGCAGGTAGGCAGACAGACAAAGACCAGCAGCCCCTACCTACCTGTCCGATGCGGGGAACATATGGCGGTTTGTTAGGAAGGACATCATTCATTCCTGCAGCACGGGGAACAGAAGGTTGGAAGCAGGCAGGGGTGCAGCGGGGCGGCCCCAGCCCTCAGCCTGGCCACCCTCTCCCTAGCCCCGAAGGAAGCCCCTCTCCCTGCCTCCAGCCCGACCGCAGGCCTGCCCAGAGGGAGGCTTACCCACATGCCACAGCGGCAGGATGATGGGGTCGAGATGACACTCGGCGATCAGGCGCCCGATTCCTGCCCGCAGGGAGGTAGAAACGTTGGGCGAAGCAGCGCTTCAGGGCTGGCCTGCAGTAGGGGCCACCCTGCCTGCCCCCAGTTCACACCGGCTCCCCTGGGCCAGCCCTTGTCTCAGTGCCTGGCCCCTGGCTGCTGCTACCAACACGTTCAGCTGCCCCATGTACCATGGTCCACCAGGGCCCCAGAGGGCCAGCAGCCCTTACCCCACTTGAAGCGCAGGAACTCGGAGCTCATGTTCACTTTTCCTGGGAGGGGCGAGACAGAGGGGAGGCTTTGGAGGGGGCGGGTCTCACCCGTATCCTTGGGAGCGTTGCCACCAGCCAGCCCCACTGACCTTCTGGGAAGATGTGCACCCAATCCCCGTGGTTGAGCTTCTCCAAAATGAAGTCCATTCCCTTCTGGTAAACACCGTCTCCTGCCGAGAAAAGGCCTCTCCCCATCAGTCCCCATTCTCCTGGGCCTCTCCTTCCCCCTCCCGCAGAACAGAACGAAGCGGCAGCTCAGGACGGTCCTCTTCCTCCCTGCACAGTCCACACAGACACCCTCCAAGGACTGTCTCTCCCAAGCCCGCTCAGTCCCGGCTGCACCACTTCTCGGCCCTCAACGTCCTTTGTTCAACAATCTCCTCTAGCCCGGCTGCCGGGGTTCAGTGGTTGAGCATCAGCCTGGGAACCAGGAGGTCGCGGTTCGATTCCGTGGTCCTGGTTGTGGGCGCAGTCCCCAGTGTGGGGTGTGCAGGAAGCAGCCAATCAGTGATTCTCTCTCATCGTTGATGTTTCAATCTCTTTCTCCCTCTCCCTTCCTCTCTGAAGTCAATATAAATGTATTTTAAAAATAATTGAAAAAACAATGCTATGCTTCGGGTGCAACACTTCATAATGTTTAGCTTTCGCAAATGGTCTTTCTACTCACTTGTAGAGCTTTGCAAGATCACTCCGATACTTCATGCATATCACAAGGCCTACACTTGGGGGTGGGGGAAGGATTTTTTTCGGAACACAAAAGCAAAGTATGCCAGATAGTTCCTTTGCTTCAACATGTTTTATCTTTGCTGTCCATCAAATGCGTTTGCTAAAAGGCTTGTCCCTGCCCACTTTCTCTCACTGAAGGTGCTTAGGATTAAGATTTTGCTTTCTGGGTTTTAGGGGGTTTTTTTGCTTTCTGATTTTAACTGTGCAATAAATCTTAGATGCAGGTCAAAGAGACAGGGAGTGGGCACAGGCTGCTTCTGCCTGAGGTTGCAGAGTGAGGAAGCTGAGACTCAGGGATGGGGTATAAGAGCAGAGTCCTAATCTCAGAGCAGGGCGCGATAAACAGCTTCATGGCCACCAGCCATGACACGGTAGCTTCTGCTTGTGTTTTAGGGAAAAGAGGCAGCTTCCCAAAGCAGCCAAATGAGAAAGCATTATAGGCCCTGTCTCTGGGGAGTAAGCCATTTGCAGATTTGGAGGCCTGGGTGCTGCAGCTTTTCACTTATTTGAGGTATTTTATTGGACTTTACCATGCTTTACTTTGACCAACCAGAAATAATTTAAAAAAACTACCCCTTGCCCTGGCTGGTTTGGCTCAGTGGATAGAGCGTCAGCCTATGGACTGAAGGGTCTCGGGTTTGATTCCAGTCAAGGGCGGGCTTGAGCCCCAGCATGGGGCATGCAGGAAGCAGCCGATCAATGATTCTCTCTCATCATTGATGTTTCTCTCTCTCTCCCTCTCCCTTCCTCTATGAAATCAATAAAAATATTTTTTTAAAAACTCCCCCTTGACACCAATACCTTTTGGTTACTTCTTTTTTTTTTAATATATTTTATTGATTTTTTACAGAGAAGAAGGGAGAGGGATAGAGAGTTAGAAACATCGATGAGAGAGAAACATCGATCAGCTGCCTCCTGCACACCTCCCACTGGGGATGTGCCCGCAACCTAGGTACATGCCCTTGACCGGAATCAAACCTGGGACCCTTCAGTCCGCAGGCTGACGCTCTATCCACTGAGCTAAACTGGTTTTGGCAGGTTACTTCTTTTTTTTAAAAAAAGTTTTTATTGATTTTCTAAAATGTTTATTTTTTTATTGTTTTTAAAAATATTTTTTATTGATTTCAGAGAGGAAGGGAGAGGGAGATAGAAACATCAATGATGAGAGAGAACCATTGATCAGCTGCCTCCTGTACACCCCACACTGAGGACTGAGCCCACAACCCATGCATGTGCCCTTGGCCAGGAATCAAACCGTGACCTCTGGGATTGTAGGTTGTTGCTCAACCACTGAGCCACTCCAGCCAGACTATATTTATTGATTTTTAGAGAGAGAGGAAGGGAGAGGGAGAGATAGAAACATCAATGAGAAAAAAACATCATCCATTGGCTGCCTCCTGCATGCCCACCTACTGGGGATCAAGCCTGCAGCCAGGGCATGTGCCCCAACCGGGAATCAAACCAGTGACTGCTTGGTTCATGGGTTGATGCTCAACCACTGGGCCACACTAGCTGGGCCTTTTCTAATTTAAATCTTCACCCAAGGATACATTTTTATTGATTTTATTTTTTTAATTTTTTAAAAATAAATTTTTATTGATTGCAGAGAGGAAGGAAGAGGGAGAGAGAGAAGCATCAATGATGAGAGAGAATCATTGATCGGCTGCCTCCTGCACGCCCCCCACTGGGAATCAATGCCACAACCCGGGCATGTGCCCTTGACCGACATCGAACCTGGGACACTTCAGTCCACAGGCCGACGCTCTATCCACTGAACCAAACCAAGAGAGAGGAAGGGAGAGAAACATCAATATGAGAGAGAAACATCGATTGACTGCCTTCTGCAATGACCAGGGTTCGAACCCGCAACCTAGGTATGTGCCCTGACTGGGCATCGAACCTGCAACCTTTTGGTGTATGGGATGACGCTCCAACTACCTGAGCCACCTGGCCAGGGCCACTGATTACTTCTTCCTCTTTCTGCCTCACCACCAACCTCTGGAAGGAGTGGCCACTCCTACTGTCTTCCTTCCCTTCCCCTCCCCAGCCCCCAGAAGCTCCTGTGGCTTTGCTTACTTCCTCTCTGGCCATTGCTTCCTGCTGCCTTGGAGATTGTCTGTCCTTCTGTGCTCTGAGGTGCTGTCCTGGGCCCCTTTCCCTCTGCAATCTCGTCTCTGTTTATGAGTTTGTGGTTGAGTCCCCAGTATCTTTATTCCCAACTGTTCTTTTTTTAAAAAATGTATATATTTTTATTGGTTTCAGAGAGGAAGGGAGAGGGAGAGAGAAACATCAATGATGAGAGAGAATCATTGATTGGCTGCCTCCTGCACACCCCCGACTAGGAATTGAGCCCACAACCTGGGCATGTGCCCTGACCAGGAATCCAACTGTGACCTCCTGGTTCATAGGTCGACGCTCAACTACTGAGCCAGGCCAACTGGGCTACAACCTGCATTTCCTACCCTTATCGACAACCTCTCTAGTGCCTGCCACGTGCGTCTAGAATGCTTTTCCTTTCACATTCGGTTGGGAAATATTCTATTTCCCCAGAGAAAAGAGCAACCTGGATTTGAATCCTGGCTTTGCCACCTCTCGCCCAATGACCTTGGGCCAGCAGCTTAATCCTTCCTTATGTGGAGAATGGGTACCAGAATGGCCCCTACCTCCTGAGGCTCTTCAGAGGTGCCGAGTAGTCATTCAATGTTACACACTTCCCTCCACAAGCAAGTGTGTTTTCCCGGCAGCCTGCAGCACAAGCCACCAGCACCGCAGATAACACACTGCCACCAGTGACTTCTTTTGTTTGTTTGTTAATCCTCACCTGAGGATATTTTCCCATTGATTTTTAGAGAGAGTGGAAGGGAGGGGGAGAGACACGGAGAGAGAAACATCAGTGTGAGAGAGACACATTGATTGGTTGCCTCCCACACGTGCCCCAACCAGGGCTGAGGATCGAGCCTGCAACCGAGTTACCTGCCCTTGACAGGAATTGAACTCAGGACCCTTCAGTCCGTCGTCCTATGCTCTATCCACTGAGCTAAACCGACCAGGGAATGCCTCCTTAACTTCTAATGCCAGAGCCCCAGGTTTGTACAATCCTCAGGCAGGTACAGAGGAGCCAGCACTCCTCTAGCAATGGAGCTGGGCCTCAGGCTAATGGGCAGCGCTCGCTGGCTCCCTGGCCCCCTTCTCCCAGGCTGCCTGTCCCACCTGCGTCCCTCCACCTCCAGTGTTGCCAAGCCAGATGCACAGGCCACCAGGCTCCCTGCTCCAAGCCCAAGCCAGAGAAACCTGCACCGGCCCACCAGCCCCTCCCGGGGGAGTAACTCACCTCGGCAAACAGGCACGCACTTGCCCAGGCTGAAAAAGTGAGAATGCAGCTCCTTGGTGAAACAGATGTCTGCAGCTGCGGGGGTCCTGGAGTGGGGACAGCCACAGTCATGCCCGCCTCCTCTGCGCCCTGCTTCTCCACCCTGCCCCCCCCCAGCGTGACGCTTGGCACCGTCAGCGATGTGAAATGTAGGCACAGAGGACCTGCAGCGCCCCACCCCATGCCCTGCCTGGGCTGCTGGATGCCGCCTCCTGGTCAGAGCAGGAGGAAGGCAAATCTGGGCAGAGACGGGTGAGTCCTGCCGGGCCCATTGGGAGGGGCTCATTCCTCCTCACCAACGCATCAACTTCAGGTTCCAGATGTGGCGGAGTTTCAGGATCCCTGGAGAAGAGGAAAGCTTTCATGCCTCAACTTACCTTGTTCCCGGGGAGCACCTTTTTCTGTCACCCCACTTCAGGGAATGAGGGACAAGGGTAGCAGCACTACCATTTCCCAGTGGCCCAAAGTGGCATCTTCTGGACCCTTGGACCGGACCCCCAAGTTCTTGCTGGCTCCTTGCTCTGCCCCACTCCCCATGTTTTATTAGTCACCATGTCTGGTCTGCCTACTTCCCCAATATATTTTGATGCTGCCTATTCTATATCTCTCTCTCCAGTTTCACCACTACCACCTTAGTCCAGGCTACTGGAATGCTCTCCAGCAGTCGCCAACCTTCCTGCCCAGCTGGAGTGTCTCAGGGGTTGAGCGTCAACTGTGAACCAGAAGGTCATGGTTTGATTCCCAGTCAAGGGCACATGCCCCGGTTGCAGGCTCAGTCCCTGTGTGGGATGTTAAGGAGACAGCCGACTGATGATTCTCTCTCATCATTGATGTTTCTATCTCTCTCTTCCTCTCTGAAATAAATTCAAATATATGTAATTTTTAAAAGCCTCCTGGGATCTGGTGGTGGCACTCACAGACCATTCTCTGCCCAGCAGCCAGGATGAGTTCTGAAAGGCTGATTTTACCAGGTGGTTGCCCCTGAGCAGTGGTCAGCAAACTCATTAGTCAACAGAGCCAAATATCAACAGTACTTCTTCAAAATAGACTCGCCCAGGCTGAAAGCCAACTTCTGCGCATGGGCCATGAAGTTTCAATCGCAGTGTACGTGCGCGCCCGCACGTGGTATTTTGTGGAAGAGCCACACTCAAGGGGCCAAAGAGCCGCATGTGGCTCACGAGCCGCAGTTTGCTGACCATGGCCCCTGAGCTGTAGGAGAGTCTAACCTGCATTCAGCAGTGAAAGCTCTGGACACCCCCGCACCCAGCCATCCAGGTTATTGCAGCCAAGCAAGTCCCTGTGAAGTCAGTAGGGCAGGAACTTGTAGGTGGGGAACTGGGCTCCCAAATAAGGTTGGCTGAAGGGTACAAACCCAGCCTGGGGCAAACCTGGAACCAGGATACAGGTCTCTCGGATCTCTCAGCCCCTAACCCAGAGTTTCCTTGACGGGTCCTCGGATTTGTTCCCAAGACTCCAAGACTCTGTGGGACCTTCCACGATTTAGAAAACAGGTTCCACAGGCCTGCTGCAACAGAGTAAATGGTCAGACCTTGCCCTGTGGCCATTTCCTCGCTTCCTCCTTCCCTCCAAACTTCTGAGGCCCTCTCCAAATCACCTTCCCTGAGAGGATGCTGGAGGGGTCACACTGGGGCTGGATGCCCCGGAAACAGTAGTCCCAGAGCTCTGAAGAGCCCAGTGGCAAGTGAGTTTGTTCTGCTTCTGTTTGGCCCTTTCCGGGGTTCTCTCCCTGCCTCCCTGCGCCCAGCACACTGGCCCGTGTACCCCAGAGATGAGGGTCATCCATGCAGGACTGGTGATTGGAGACCGTGATGAGGGGCGTGGCTGGGCCGCGGTTCTCGATGAGCTCATACAGCACTTCCTTGTTGTGGACGGTGAGGCGGTTCATGCACTCTGGTGGGGACAGAAAGAGCGTGGGGGTCTTGGCCTCCTTCTCCCCTGAGGCCCAGGGCTCCCCCCAAGCCAAGCCCACTCACTGGTCCAGAAGCAGCTGTAGGTGCCCACCAGGCCCATGACGACGCTGCTGGCCAGGGTCCAGGCGACCGGCGGCACGGCGGGGAAAGGCCATTTCACATGGAGGGGCATCCCTCCCGCCCCACAGCTCCCGGCGGCCCGGCACTTCCCCTGCTACGGGGCAGCTGGTGGCGTGTCCTCAATCGCCCCACAGCCGGGTCCCTAACAGGCCGACGCCAACAACGCGCGCCGCGGCGCAGCGCGACAGGGGACTCGAACAAGGTCACCTCGCGGGGCGGGCCAGAGGCCGCCCGGCCCCCCCTCGCCACCGACCAGCCCACCGTGATCAGGAGTCGGGGATCGCGGTGAGGAACGACAGGAGTCGGAGCTGAGAACCGCGCGCCCCACGCCCACCCGGGGAAAAGCGAGCCGGTCCAGGCCCCACGTTCCACCGCCGCCTGTCGCAAACGCGCCCGGGCTGCTTGACGGCAGCGGGGCACCTCCCCCGACCCCGCCCGGCCCAGCGCAGCCTCAGTGCCTGGCGCCCGCCTGCTGCGAGGCCCTTTTGTCTCAATTTGTCCCCAGAAAAATCGTGGGTTGCACAGCGGGATTACCTGACACCACTCAAATTCGGGGCTAGCAGAGCACTTCTACTTTAGTATCCCCCCCCCTTTATTTCTTTTTATTTATTTTTTTTGTCTAAATGTCTCCTTTTTCCCCAATTGACCCCCTCCCCCAGCTCTTACCAGCCCGGGCAAGCCCCCACCTCCCCAGTGTCTGTGTCCATTGCCCCCCCCCCTTTATTTTTATTGAGGTAGAATTCATACAACATAAAATTAAACCATTTATGGTATTTTATAATATTTAAAATTGTGTATTCTATGTATACAACATACACGTTGTTACATATGTGCTCCTACATAATTACAGTATTACAGATACTTGTATACATGTATCTGATATATAATGTAACATGTGATGTAACATTTATGTAGCAATATATACATAGCATATCACTTGATACATTTGCAGTGTTGTCAACCACCATGTCTAACTAGTTCCAAAACATGTTCATCGCCCCCAAAGCCCTGTACCCCTCAAGAGGTCTCTCTTTTATTTTAAATCATGCTTTTTTTTTATTTAAAATTTTTTTGCCAACCTGCCCATCACCACCCCTAATCCTGGCAACGGCGACACTATCCTGATGACCGCTCCACAACCAGCCAATGCAGACCCACCTCCTACCCTAGACGTCGCGACCGAGTCCCCCAGTTGTCCCAACAGAGACAGTGCCGGCCCCCACGCGATACTGAGCTGCCAGCTCTCGAATCCCCTTCTCCCAGGGACAGTTCTCAGTCCGCTCTGAGCAGCCACAGTGGACCCGGGCGTAGGACGTGGAGAGAAAGCTCTTGCGCCCTTACGTCGAGCATGAGCTCCAGCCTTTGCATCTTCCCTCCCCAGATGCTGCCTGGGAAAGTCCAGAGGCTGAGCGCCGGGCCTGGGAGAATGCAAAGGGGTTTGCACTCAGGCGCCAGCTGTTCGCCGCTCTCAGCACAGGCAACCATTCTTTAACCAGCTGCTGCCGCTTGATCTCTGTGACTCACAGGTCTGACATCTGCCTGCAGCCCGGGGCCTCCGCCCCCCCCCCGCTCGGTCCCACGCCCGCAGCTGGAAGGCGGGGCCTGGTGGGAAAGTGGGCGGGCTGGTCCGCTGTCCGCAGGGGAGGCGCCTGCCCTACTTGCTGGGCGGGGCAGGGACCAGGCAGGCCGGGGCCTGGATGAGTGGGGTGGAACCGCATCCTGTTCCTCTTCTCTCCGGTCCCCGTCAGGCAGCTGCTGCGATTCCGTGGGGTGTCTCGATCCACTTACAGCCGAGGCAGGTGTGTAGACAAGCTGGTCTGCGCAGGTATGGAAGCCCTTTGGGCAGAGGGAGGGACAAAGTTGCCACCCACCTTAGAGGTGGGGGTAGTGAGAGGGGAAGGGAACCCCAAGGCTAGGGCCAAGGCCAAGTGTTGGGAGCCCAGGCTGGGCTTTGGGCTGAGGCCAGGTACAGTCACTCTGGTTCTTCTTGTCCTGGACCCTCCGGGGGGCCCCTAGCCCTGGAGCCTCCAAGCTGCCCTTGCCAGCCCAGGGCTGCCTAACACACACATCCATCCCAAAATAGGCACCAGGGCGGGAGACCCAAACTAGCATGAGTGACAGAGCAGGTGACAAGGGAGGAACAGGCACCATGCCCAGCCAGGAGAGCGCAGATATGCAGAGAAGCCATGAGAGATGAACAGACAAGAGAGGCCAAGAACAACAGAGGCAGGAAGAGCCTGAGAGAGGCAGAAAGTGAGCCCCAGGAGAAGGGTGACAAGATGACAGAGGAGAGCAGGCAGACAGAAGTAGAGGGACTTATGATGTCACTGAATGAGAGCCACATGGACAGGGTGGATCAAGGAGCTGAACCCGAAAGAGCAAAGTCTGGGTGAGTCTAGGACAAAAATAAACGGAGACCCACAGGAAGAAGAGGGCTCCAGCTGATAAGACGAACAAGAGGGGCTCACCAATGATGTGGGGCATGGGAAAGGGGCCATCACACACTGCAGTGGGGTGATTTGGTGGGGTGATTGGTGTATCTGAGATCATTTAATTTTATGTTTAATATGTTCTTATTGATTTCAGAGAGGAAGGGAGAGGGAGAGATAGAAACATCAATGATGAGAGAGAATCATGGATTGGCTGCCTCCTGCACACCCCATGCTGGGGATAGAGCCCACAACCCGGGCATGTGCGCTTGACTGGAATTGAACCTGGGACCATTCAGTCCGCAGGCCGACGCTTTATCCACTGAGCCAAACCGGCTTGGGCATAGCTGAATGAACAGAAAGCAGAAGCTCATGAGAACCTAACCGTCACTTTTTTAAAAATATATTTTATTGATTTTTTACAGAGAGGAAGGGAGAAGGATAGAGAGTTTGAAACATCGATGAGAGAGAAACATCAATCAGCTGCCTCCTGCACAGCCCCTACTGAGGATGTGCCCGCAACCAAGGTACATGCCCTTGACCGGAATCGAACCTGGGACCCTTCAGTCCACAGGCCGACGCTCTATCCATGGAGCCAAACCGGTTAGGGTGTAACCGTCATTTTAAAAATCAATTTCTAATGCTTTTATGAATTATAATAAAGGTAACTATATACTTAAAAAAAATCTCAGAAGTGGAGAGGGAGAGATTTGTGAAGATGGCCCTCGTACTGGTGGTGAAAAGCTGGGGTCAACCAGCTGCTGGGACTGGAAGCTGGTGCCGACAGCAGGGCACTTCCTCAACTAATTAAACAGAGCTCCCATAAGGCTCAGCAATTCCACTTCTGGGTACAGGCCCAAAAGAACTGAAAGGAGGAACCTGAAAGATATTTGTATTCCCATGTTTGTAGCAGCATCGCTCACAGTAGCCAAAAGATGGTCGCAACCCACGTGTCCGTTCATAGAGGAATGGGTGGGCAACACGTGGTCGGTCCGTACAGTGGAATATAGCCTGAACCAGGAAGGAGATTTTGTCTGCCGCCACACCATCCTGAACACGCCTGACCTTCTGATCTGGCCTGACCTTCTAAGCTAAGCAGGGTCAGGCCTGGTTAGTAGTTGGATAGGAGAATACCGGGTGCTGTGGGCTTAAAAAAACAGAACAGGAGGGAAATTTTGACACCCATTACAACATGGATGAGCCTTGAGAACATTATACTATGTGAAAGAAGCCGGACACAAAAGGACAATGATTTCATTCTGTGAGGTCCCTGGGGTAGGGAAGCTCATAGAGGCAGAAAGTAGGGTGGCTGGGGCCAGGGCTCTGGAGGGGAAATGGGGGGTTAGTGTTTAATGTGGACAGAGTTTCTGTTTAGAAGATGAAAAAGTTCTGGGGATGGAGGGTGGTGATCGTTGCACAATGTGGGTGTATTTGACGCCACTAAACTGGTTAAGATGCTCAATTCCATGCTGTGTGTATTTTGTCACCATTAAGAGCATGAGGCTGAGCCATATGTGCCCACATCAGGTGTCCACAGGGAGAAGAGGCAGGAATCGTCCAGGCTGGCAGCTCTGGGGGCTGGTGCTGGGCAGCAGGCTGAGCATCCCTTTCTCTGTCCAGAACCCCAGGTCCTCCTGAAACCACAAGCAGGCCCAGCTAGGACTCCACCCTGGGGCGGCCTGGATTCCTGCAGAGGATCCCAGCAGCCCAAACACAGCCATGCGCTGCCCAGCTGTGCTCCTGCTCCTGGTGGGCGTGGCCCAGGCCTTTCGCATCTGTGCCTTCAACGCCCAGAGGCTGACGCTTAGCAAGGTGGCCAGGGAGGACGTGTTGGACCCTTTAGTTCGGGTAAGTTCATCACTGTAGGGAAGCTGCACTCCTGAGGACCAGGAGCCAAAGCCCCCACCCAGCCCTACCTGACCTGGGGCATGTCCCAGAGAAGGAGACATCGAGAAAGCCTGGCTGGCGTGGCTCCGTGGTTGAGCGTCGACCTATGAACCAGGAGGTCCAATTCGATTCCCGGTCAGGGCACATGCCCCGGTTCCGGGCTCGATCCCTGGTGGAGGTCACACAGGAGGCAGCCGATCAATGATTCTCTCATCATCGATTTTTCTGTCTCCCTCTCTCTTCCGCTCTGAAATCAATAAAAACATATATTTTAAAAAGGGACATCAAGAAACACAGGTGCAGAGACATGGAGCACATTCCTCCCGTCACTGGCCTGCGCCTCTTCCTCTGTAAAATGGGTGCAGTGAGGGTGGCCACGGCATTCAGCTTTCTCCCAGGTCTTTTTGTTTGTTTGTGTAACATATTTTTATTGATTTCAGAGAGGAAGGGAGAGGGAGAGAGAGATAGAAGCATCCATGATGAGAGAAAATCATTGATTGGCTGCCTCCTACACACCCCACACTGGAGATCGAGCCCGCAACCAGGCATGTGCCCTGACCAGGAATCCAACCATGACCTCCTGGTTCATAGGTCAACACTCAACCATTGAGCCACCCTGGCCGGACCCACCCAAGTCTTTCCTAGGCCCACTGCTCTGTGGGCCACAGCCAGCACGCCATGCCACTTGTGCCCACATCAGTGGCCAGTGCCAGTTTCTCAGGGGCTCCTGGCACTGAGTGGGGCCGGCC
Organism: Myotis myotis; assembly: GCF_014108235.1. NCBI lineage: Eukaryota > Metazoa > Chordata > Mammalia > Chiroptera > Vespertilionidae > Myotis > Myotis myotis. The sequence goes on from NW_023416346.1 coordinate 11,836,651, forward strand.
TTGCTGGTGTCCTACAGATCCTGGCTCGCTGTGACATCACGGTGCTGCAGGAGCTGGTGGACTCTTCTGGCAGCGCCCTCTACCTCCTGCTCCGAGAACTCAATCGGTGAGCCGGGGCTCTGTGGGTCTAATCTGGGGCCCCCTGGAGCCTCAGGGTCCCTGACGCTGGGCTCCCCTTTCCTGGCAGATTTGATGACTCTGGGCCCTACAGCTCCCTGAGCAGCCCCTTCCTGGGGCGCAGCACATACATGGAGAAGTACGTGTACATCTACAGGTAGGCACACACGGTGGCCAGGGCGGACTTGGCACTTGGCCCGCTGTGAGATGGCTGAGTAGTCCCAGATCCCTTCCTCACAGGGCATCCTTCACCTTCTCTCACACTTCTTCTCCTGGGCCCTTTTATTCTGGGCTCTGCCTCTCCTCTAGCCTTGCCAGCTTCGGTGTTCACCTGCCTTCTCCACGCACAGATGCCAGGCCCCTCTGCCTCTCCCGTGGAAGCCACGGGGGCTCTGGGCGTGTCTTGCCCCATTTGGGAGTGGCTGGCTGCAGCTTCTGGGAAGAGGCTCAAGCAGGGCCTGTCGTGGGCCTCCAGTGGACACGGGCTCCAGAAACAGCCCTCAGATCCTGGGAGGACAGCCTCGGGGGAGCCTTTGTGGCCAGGATCGAGAGGGCAAGGGGGACTGCCAGGGAAGGAGACCTATTTTTTTTTTCTTAAATATTTCTTATATGTTTTTATTGGTTTCAGAGAGAGGAAGGGAGAGAGAGATAGAAACATCAATAATGAGAGAGAATCATTCATCGCTGCCTCCTGCACGCCCCACACTGAGGATCGAGCCCACAACCTGGGCATGTGCCCTGACCAGGAATCGAACCGTGACTTCCTGGTTCGTAGGTCGATGCTCAACCACTGAGCCACATCAGCTGAGCACCTATTTTTTTTTATATATATATGTGGAAGTATATAATGTCTAGAATTCACTCCAAAATAATGGAGGAGCCCAGCTGGCATGGCTCAGTGGTTGAGCATCGACCTATGAACCAGGAAGTCACGGTTCAATTCCCGATCAGGGCACATGCCTGGGTTGTGGGCTCTATTCCCAGTGTGGAGCATGCAGGAGGCAGCCAATCAATGATTCTCTCTCATCATTGATGTTTCTATCTCTCCCTCTCCCTTCCTCTCTGAAACCAATAAAAATATATTTTAAAAATAATAATGACGGAACAATGTCCACACAGAAATGCTTATAGCAGCATCACTCATAACACCTCAAAGTGGAAATGACCCAAGTGTCCATCAGCTGATGGCTGGACAAATAAAAGGTGGTCTCTCTCCAACAGAATATGATTCAGACATGAAATACTGGCCCATGCTCCAACATGGGTGAACCTTGGAAACGATGCTAAGGGAAAGAAGCCAGATACAGAAGATCATATATTATTTTTTTATTTTTTTAAAATATATTTCTTTATTGATTTCAGAGAGGAAGGGAGAAGGAGAGAGAGATAGAAACATCAGTGATGAGAGAGAATCATTAATTGGCTGCCTCCTGCACACCCACTACTGGGGAACGAGCCCGCAACCCAGGCATGTGCTCTTGGCCGGAATCGAACGTGGGACCCTTCAGTCCGCAGGCTGACGCTCTATACACTGAGCCAAGTCAGCTAGGGAGCATATTATTATTTTTTAAAAATATCTTTTTTTATTGATTTTAGAGAGGGGGGAAGGGAGAATGAGACAAAGAGAAACATCAATCAGTTGCCTCCTGCATGCCCCACACTGGGTATCGAGACCTAAACCCAGGCATGTGCCCTGATCAGGAATCAAACCAGCAACCTCTTGGTGCATGGGATGATGGTCAACCACTGAGCCACACTGGCCAGGGCAAGACCACATATGATTTGATTACATTCACACAGAATGTCCAGAATAGGCAAATCCAGAGATAGAAAATAGGTGAGTGGCTGCCAGCGGTTCTGGGAGAGGAGAATGGTAAGTGGATGCTAATGGATACAGTTTCTTTTTTAACAATGTTTAACAATGTTTTAAAATTGATTGTGGTGATGGTTCTACAACCTTGTGAGTGTAACAAACGCCACTGGAATTTTATGGTATGTGAATTTTTTAAAAGCTATTTTATTGGCCGAAACCAGTTTGGCTCAGTGGATAGAGCGTCGGCCTGCGGACTGAAAGGTCCCAGGTTTGATTCCAGTCAAGAGCATGTACCTGGGTTGCGGGCATGTCCCCAGTGGGAGATGTGCAGGAGGCAGCTGATCGATGTTTCTCTCTCATCCATGTTTCTAGCTCTCTATCCCTCTCCCTTCCTCTCTGTAAAAATTCAATAAAATATATATTTTTTAAAAAAAATAGATATTTTATTGATTTCAGAAAGGAAGGGAGAGGGAGAAATAGAAATATCAATCATGAGAGTCATTGATCTGCTGCCTCCTTCACACCCCCTACTGGGAATCAAGCCCGCAACCAGGAATCGGACCTGGTTCATAGGTCAACACTCAACCATTGAGCCACATGGGCCGGGCTTATGGTTTGTGAATTTTCTCTCAATAAAATTCTAGAAAAAAAGGCTAGGAAGAGGGGAAAAAGGGGCTAGGAAGACTGTGGCCATATGGAACAGAGCTGCTGGCAGAGGCCCCCTCCCTGAGTGCCAGCTCTGATGTTGGCACTTGCAAACCAGAATCAGTGATGTGGGACCACTGCTTCCCATCCCTCGGTCCCCCAGGTCACACAAGATGGAGGTCCAGGATTCCTACCTGTACAATGACAAGGACGACCTCTTTGCCCGGGAGCCCTTTGTGGCCAAGTTCACATTGCCCAGCAAGGGTAAGAGGGGAAGCAGGCTGGCCCTGCTGTGGGGCAGTGGGAAGGGGGGCTGGCTGGCTCTGCTGGGGGCTCGGTCACCCAGAGGGGGCTGCGTGTAGAAGAACCAGGAGTGGGTGGGAGCCCTCCATCCCTGGGGCCTTACAGACCTTCCCAGCTTGGTGTTGGTCCCCCTACACACCACTCCGAAGGCCGTGGAGCAGGAGCTGAACGCCCTGTATGACGTGTTTCTGGATGCCTCCCGGCGCTGGAAGAGCGAGGTAGGAGCCCTAGCCGGTTTGGCTCAGTGGATAGAGCATCAGCCTGCGGACTGAAAGGTCCCGGGTTCGATTCCAGCCAAGGGCATGTATCTTGGTTGCGGGCACATCCCCAGTAGGGAGTGTGCAGGAGGCAGCTGATCGATGTTTCTCTCTCATCGATGTTTCTAACTCTCTATCCCTCTCCCTTCCTCACTGTAAAAAATCAGTAACATTTATTTAATAATAATAAAAAAAGAAGGGCGAGGTAGGGCTGGGCAGGTTGCATGGGAGAGAGGGGGACTGGATGGCGTGGTGGCCTGACACAACTCCTGCGCCTTCTCCAGGACATAATCCTGCTGGGGGACTTCAATGCTGACTGTAATTCACTGGCCAAAAAGCGCCTGGAGGAGCTGATACTGCGGACTCAGGCCGACTTCTACTGGGCGATCGCCGATGGCGAGGACACCACGGTGCGCGCCAGCACCAACTGCGCCTATGACCGCATCGTGGTGCACGGGAAGCGCTTCCGGAGGCTGTTGCATACAGCTGCTGCCTTCAATTTCCCCCGGAGCTTCCGGCTCACCGAGGAGGAGGTAAAACGAGGCAGCGGGAATGGCCACGGGGAAGTCCCTTGACCCTGACACTGTCCTTCTGTCCACCCCAGGCTCTCAACATCAGTGACCACTACCCCGTGGAGGTGGAGCTGAGCCTCAGCCTGAGCCTGAGCCGGGCGGGGCATGGGACCCGGCCCCTCAGCCTGGCCACTCTGTTGCTGTCCCCGCTGCTGCTGCTGCTCCTGCCCCCACAGCTGGGCCTGGGGGCGTGAACCTCACCCACCCTGACGTCTGCTGCCCGCAGAGGTGATGACTGACTACACTGCCCTCAGGACTCAAACCCTAGCCTCTCCTGGCCCTCTGCCCGGCGGCCAAAGCGACTCGTGAAGGGCTTCAACTGCAGCCCAGCCTGGTCCTGCCCAGCCCTGCCCTTCCTTGCTCTGCCCAGCCCAGCCCTGCCCAGTCCTGCCCAATCCGGTCCTGCCCAGCCCTGCCCAGTCCTGCCCAATCCGGTCCTGCCCAGCCCTGCCCTATTGGACTGCAGCCCTCTGCCTTTTCTTTGGTTGGGCTTGTGTTCTTTTGCTGGGCCTGTGCCTGGCATGAGAGTGTATAAGAGGAAGGCAGGGGCCTCGAGGCTGGGGGAGGGGAAAGGGGCTTAGAAAAGGGAATCACAACATATGAAAAATTATGACAAAAAGGAAACACATACAAACTGAGAACGAAAAGCTAGATAGGAGGGACACTACACGTGTGGAACAGATCTGTCACTGGGCCACCTGTATTGTACATGGGATTCACGTGAATCAGCGTGAAGATCCCAGTAGATACAAAAATGGAGATAAGTACTTCACACACACACACACACACACACACACACACGAAAAAATGGCTGATGCACTGAAACTCGTGTGATCTAATGAAAATAGCTGCAAACACACCCAACGCCTGTGGCGAAGCCCATGAACCGCAGTCAGTCCATGTAGAGTGTGGCCCCAGGCAGAGTGGTTACTAAGGCTACGGATGCACAGAACATATATGAACCGGCTGTCATGTAATAGCTTTAACTGTAAGAAACTCTGTTTTTTTAAGCATGATGTTTGCTTTGTGAAACAGTTGTATTAAATGATGGTCACTGTGTTACATGCCCGCAAATGGGACACGCAGGTTTCCTTGGGGTGTGTTAGGACAGTCCCTCGGTGTGGGAGGGCGTGCACAGGTCACCTGCAAAGGACATGAGGTCAGAGAGGGACCTGGCTAACTCCAGAACCGCTCCATTTTCCAGAGAACAGAGGTCAGTAAAAGCAGCTAGTGCCCTGGCTGGGTAGCTCAGTTGGTTAGAGTATCATCCTACGCCAAGGTTGCGGGTTTGATCCCCGCCCGGTCAGGGCATATACAAGAATCAACCAATGATTGCATAATTAAGTGGAACAGTAAATCAAGGTTTCTCTCTCAAATCAATAAAAAATTTTAAAAACAGCCTGTTTGGTGTGGCTCAGTGGTTGAGTTTCAACCTATGAACCAGGAGGTCATGGTTTGATTCCCAGTCAGGACACAGGCCTGGGTTGTGGGCTCAATCCTCAGTAGCGGATGTGCAGGAGGCAGCCAATCAATGGTTCTCTATTACCATTGATGTTTCTATTTCTCCCTCTCCCTTCCTCTCTCTCTCTCTCAAACCAATAAAAATATATTTAAAAAAATAATAAAAACGGTAAAATCTGAGAAGTGGAGCGGGAAAAAAAAAAGCCCAGCCGGGGTGGCTCAGTGGTTGAGTGATGACCTATGAACCAGGAGGTCATGGTTTGATTCCAGATCAGAGTACATGCCCGGGTTGCGTGCTGAATTCCCAGTGTGGGCATGCAGTAGGCAGCCAATCAGCTATTCTCTCTCATCCTTGATGTTTCTCTCTCTCTTTTCCTCTCTGAAATCAATGAAAAAATATTTTTTAAAAAAAAGGAGTGGAGCAAGATATTTGTGAAGATGGCCCTCGTACTGGTGGTGAAAAGCTGGGGTCAACCAGCTGCTGGGACTGGAAGCTGGTGCCGCCGCTATGGAAGACGGCAGGGCACTTCCTCAACTAATTAAACAGAGCTCCCATAAGGCTCAGCAATTCCACTTCTGGGTACAGGCCCAAAAGAACTGAAAGGAGGAACCTGAAAGATATTTGTACTCCCATGTTTGTAGCAGCATCGCTCACAGTAGCCAAAAGATGGTCGCAACCCACGTGTCCGTTCATAGAGGAATGGGTGGGCAACACGTGGTCGGTCCGTACAGTGGAATATAGCCTGAACCAGGAAGGAGATTTTGTGTGCCGCCACACCATCCTGAACACGCCTGACCTGATCTGGCCTGACCTTCTAAGCTAAGCAGGGTCAGGCCTGGTTAGTAGTTGGATAGGAGAATACCGGGTGCTGTGGGCTTAAAAAAACAGAACAGGAGGGAAATTTTGACACCCATTACAACATGGATGAACCTTGAGAACATTATACTATGTGAAAGAAGCCGGACACAAAAGGACAATGATTTCATTCTGTGAGGTCCCTGGGGTAGGGAAGCTCATAGAGGCAGAAAGTAGGGTGGCTGGTGCCAGGGCTCTGGAGGGGAAATGGGGGGGTTAGTGTTTAATGTGGACAGAGTTTCTGTTTAGAAGATGAAAAAGTTGCCCTAACCGGTTTGGCTCAGTGGATAGAGCGTCAGCCTGCGGACTCAAGGGTCCCAGGTTTGATTCCGGTCAGGGGCATGTACCTTGGTTGCAGGCACATCCCCAGTGGGGTGTGTGCAGGAGGCAGCTGATCGATGTTTCTCTCTCATCAATGTTTCTAACTCTCTATCCCTCTCCCTTCCTCTCTGTAAAAAAATGAATAAAATGCATTTTAAAAAAAAAAAAGAAGATGAAAAAGTTCTGGGGATGGAGGGTGGTGATGGTTGCACAATGTGGGTGTATTTGACGCCACTAAACTGCTTAAGATGCTCAATTCCATGCTGTGTGTATTTTGTCACCATTAAGAGCATGAGGCCGAGCCATATGTGCCCACATCAGGTGTCCACAGGGAGAAGAGGCAGGAATCATCCAGGCTGGCAGCTCTGGGGGCTGGTGCTGGGCAGCAGGCTGAGCATCCCTTTCTCTGTCCAGAACCCCAGGTCCTCCTGAAACCATAAGCAGGCCCAGCTAGGACTCCACCCTGGGGCGACCTGGATTCCTGCCCAGCTGTGCTCCTGGCTCCTGGTTGGGGTGGCTGAGGCCTTTTGCATCTGTGCCTTCAGTGCCCAGAGGCTGACGCTTGGCAAGGTGGCCAGGGAGGACGTGATGTCTGCCTTAGTTCTGGTAGGTTTGTCACTGTAGGGAAGCTTCACTCGAGGATCTCAAGCCAAAACCCCCAGCCTTATCTGACCCGGGGGAATGTCCCAGAGAAGGGGATATCAAAAGACACGGCTGCAGAGACATGGAGCAAGTTCCTCCTGTCATTGGCCTGAGTCCCTTCCTCTGTGAAATGGGTGCAGTGTGGGTGGGGACAGCACCGTTTTCTCCCAGGTCTTTTTTTAAAAATATATTTTTTAATTGATTTCAGAGGAAGGGAGAGAACCATCAATGAGAATCATTCATCGGCTGCCTCCTGGACACCCCCACTGGGGATTAAGCCCACAACCCGGGTATGCACCCTTGACTGGAATCAAACCCAAGAGCCTCAGTCTGCAGGCCGATGCTCTACCCACTGAGCCAAACCAGCTAGGGCTCCCAGGTCTTTTCTGGTCCCATGCTCTGCAGGCCAGTCAGCACACCATGCCACTATTGCTCAGTGGCCAGTGCGTTTCTCAGGGACTCCCCCCACCCCTCCCGGGCAGCTATCACTGAGTGGGGCTGGCCTTCCTGGTGTTCTGCAGATCCTGGGTGCAGCCCCAGGGAGAGCGTTTACCAAGGATACAGATGCAGAAAATACATGAGCCAGCTCTGATGTAACAAATTGTTGCAACTGTAACAAGTTCTAAACTTAAGTATTTTGCTTTGTGACAATGTGAGGGCATGAACAGGATACAGGTCAGAGAAGGGCCTAACTCCAGAACGGTTCCATTTTCCAGAGAACAGAGTGCAGTAAAAACATAGAGCCCTGGCCAGGGAGTCCAAATGGTTAGAGCATCGTCCCACTATGCCAAGATTGTGGGTTTGATAGCTGGCCAGGGCACCAGTAAAAATCAACCAGTGAATGCTTGGATGAGTAGAGCAATCAATTGATATGCCTCTTAAAAATTCAATAAAAATTAGAACAGCTACCAAGACATTAGGGGCATTAAGTGCAAGTTTACGGCTGGGGCTGCACACTATTTGCCCAAAAGCCAGCTGTTGCCAACCCCTGTGGCACATTTCGAAGGGGGCAAACTGGAGGACCTGTTAAAACATGGCTGTGACCACCCCCAGAGGGATCCACTCTCCCCATTGCGTGACGCTACTGACGAGCAAAGATTCCATACCAGTGCAAGGGCCATCTGAAGTCACAAGTCCTTTATCAGGACCCGTGGGAAGGGCACTTTATAAAGGCAGCATTCGAGGCATTAGGACTTAACCATGACCTGAGGCTTCGAACCTACAAACCCTGGTCTAGGCAGGTGGAAGGCAATGTCCTATCTGGGCTGCTGTGCTGGGCTTATTTGTTCCCTGGCCCTGATCTGCTGTCAGCCTTTTCCCGGAGGACAAAGGACTGATCCTGGGGTTCCCAGAGGCTCCCCCACCCCCCATGAATCCAGATGCAAAGATATGGCTGAAAAATTGATTTATTGGTGGGTGTAAGGTGGGGGCAGCACTGAGACTCTCATGAGTGCAGGGCTCGCCATTTGTCCAGGGGACCACGATTAGGGATGTATTTGACCCCACAGCCATCTGGGATGAGGCGCTTCTCGGCCACCATGTCTTCAAACTCATCCGCATTAAACTTAGTAAAGCCCCACTTCTTGGAGATGTGGATCTGGGGAAAAAACAAAGAATTGAGTTTACATATTTGGGGACTGGGGGCAAGGAAAGGAGGGATCAAGGTTATGGCACTTGTTACCTTCTGGCGGCCAGGGAACTTGAACTTGGCTCTTCGTAGGGCCTCAATCACGTGCTCCTTGTTCTGCAGCTTGGTGCGGATGGACATGATGACTTGGCCAATGTGGACTCTGGCCACTGTGCCTTGGGGCTTTCCAAAGGCACCCCGCATACCTGTTTGGAGCCTAGATTGGGGACAGCATGAGTTCAGACACGAGTGTCCACCAGAAAGGGCTGTATCCAAGGTCCCTTAAGGCAACCCATACTAAGCAACGGGTTGCGTACACTACCAAGGATGCTGCTGTTTGCAGCCATTGCACACCAGGCCCCCATGGGGAACAGAGCATGGTCGGCTTAATTGGCTGCAGCGAACCCCAAAACAGACTCCACAGAATCCCTGCCAAGGTGCCCCCCGTGCTCATCTGAAAGCCCTCCAACATGCAACTGCCCACGATATCTTGCCAGCCATTAAGCTGGCTTTGCCATAGATGGATGAGTCTTTATGTGGGGCCATCTCTTTGCTCTACTACTATAATCAAGCTCAACAGAGACCTTCAAGTTATGTGAAAACCCCCCAGCTCACCTGTCAGCCCCAGCACAGGACAACATCTTATTGATGCGGATGACGTGGAAGGGGTGGAGCCGCACTCGGATGTGAAAGCCATCTTTGCCACAACTTTTCACCATGTACTTGTTGGCACAAATACGGGCAGCCTCCAGGGCTAGATGAGGGGAAGGAAGGCAGCAGAGTAAGCATGGCACAGCACTCACCATGGCTCACAATTGGGTGTTCATGACTAAGGAACGGGAACTGGTAATTCCAGTACCGTGAGCTCCGGATTTGGCTGGGGGAGCGCGTAGGAATAGGTATGATTAACCAGGAATCCTGCACCTCACCTTCGGAGGAGAGCTGCTCATATTCGTCTGACACCATGTGGCCACAGAGTGGGAACTCATCCACTTTCGCCTTTTTCCGCCCCAGGTCAAAGATGCGGATCTTGGCATCTGAAAAAATGCTTGGGTCAGTTGTATGTGGGGTGCCCTCGACAACTGAGTCAGTGCAGCCAAACCAGTTGGGGAGCTCTTCTGCGACTTACCAGGGACACCTCGGCAGAAGCGAGACTTTGGGTACGGCTTGTTCTTACAATACCGGTAACTGCGGAGGGGGAGGGGGAGAAACCCAGGTTTGCAGGGATTCACAAGTTAACTGGTCAATAGGCACTTCAGTGCTCCCTCCACGACTGAAGGAGGGGATGGCACAAGCCAATCGGTAAGCTGCCTCCATGTCTGGCGTGGCGCTAAAGCAAGACAGTCACAACTAGGTGGCCAAAAGTTATTAGAGGACAACCATGTAGGCAAAAATCTTTCTTGACCTCTTACTGGGTTTTCAATTTCTTACAAGGCCAATCCTTTGAAACAGACTCTCCCAGTTAAAAAACACCTCTCACTTCCAGACACTGTATATTTGCTGCATAAAAGTAGCACAGTTCATGCCATCCACATGGACTTCTGGGCACGTGGCATTTGGCTTCCAAGCCGCGTGAAGGATTCCGACGCCCTCTGCAGGCCACACAAGACTTGGGCTCTCAGGACACCCAGCCCGGAAATAAGGGAAAGGCACACAAAGGCCCAGAAGGCACTGAGCCTTCAAAAGGCGGCCAATTCCCAGGACAAAGGGCGGGATGCAAGGCAGACGTCGCTTCCAGCCTGAAACTGGCTCGGAAATGCAGGAAAGGGTCAACACAACACCCCAATAAAATTGTGGAAGCGCTTAAAGATCGGCATTACGTTTTAAATTAAAGAACCACATGATCTAAACGAAGACCTAAAGCGATCCGGAAGGTATAGGGGAGAACGATGGAGTCTATTCCCAAAATAGGGAAAGCTGTCTGTACTAGGGAGGCTCCACCCCACGATTGTAAGCAGTCAAATGCACTATACCTCTTCCAGCAGCCAAATTACATGGATTCAATACTCACCACCGGGCGGGGCGTCGACCCATGGCGACACCAGGATCCTCAGTGGCTGCAATGAAACAGAAAAAGTCAGAAGGCGACGACAAGGTTCGAACCACGGGAGGGAAGCGGCGAGGGCACAGCGAGAGGAGGGAACAGTCAGCACTCACCCCGCCGAAGGGAAAGAGACGCTCCCACGCCTGCGCATGCTTTATATAGGCCGCCTCTCTTCGCGCGTAGGAACCATAGAGTCCTGGCGAGGGCGGGTGGACACTCTATCAGACTTGCAGACCATAGACGTGAAGGCGCTCTGCGCCTGCGGGCAGGCAGCCGGGTACATGCGCAGGACGGGAAAGAGGCGGAGAGCGTGACCGCAGTGAGCTAGCGAATGGGGGCCAGCCACATCAGCACGGGAAAGCCCTTTCCAGCTGGCCATCTTGGGCGTAGAACTCGGCCCGAGGCTTTGTTGTAACTATGAAAAACTTCTGTTCTTGAGTTGAAAAAGGGGAAGTGCCCCCGAGTGGGGCTCACGGCGGCTGCGCGGCTGTGAGCTTGTTCTAAGGATTCACTTTGCCCGTGACACGCTCTCTGCCTCCCTCTGGGCTTCAGGGCCCGCAGGGGACGCGCCATGCTGGAGCCTCGATTTGCATTCCTTTGTCGGTAGGGAGGCCGGAGGCCGAGGCGCGCCCCCACGCCCCCACTCCCCGCCAACCTAAAAGTCCGCAGACTGTGCCGATACCGGTTGGTCTTTGCCCACCCGCGGGAAAAAGGCCGATGACGAGCCTCCACCGAAATCCAGGTTCCAGGGGACCCCGAGAGCACCGTTGGGTCCTCCCCGCCCACCCTCTTGGGGCAGAGAAAAGAGACATTGTGCTTCCGATGGAGAAGAGGAGAAAGAGGGCTGCGATCCCTTATGGCAAAGGGCGCGGTCACTCGGTCTCCCGCCCCATCTAGTCCAGGCCTCTGAGAGCAGCGTCCACCCTCCCAGGGCCCAGAATGTGCGTCTCCCCTTCTCCCCCACCCCCCAACACACACACTCCTTACCAAGCCGCACCATATTCCAATGCCGCCTGAGTGTGTCTGGGTGGCTCTCCATAAGCATGGTTTCGGCCTGGCCAGCGTGGGTCAGTGGTTGAGCATCGGCCTATGAACCAGGAGTCACAGGATCGATTCTGGTCAGGGCACATGCCTGGGTTGTGGGCTCAATACTCAGTGTGGGGCATGCAAGAGGCAGCTGATCCATGATACTTTGTCATCATTGATGTTTCTAAACTCTCTCCCTCTCCCTTCCTCTCTAAAATCAATTTTAAAAAGTAAAAATAATAAAGTATGGATTTGCCCCCCCCCGCCCCCCACTCCACCCCAGGAGCCCAGTATCCAGGGAGAGGTGGGCAGAACTGGGCCAGTCACACGGGAATGTGCTGCCTACCAGAGGTGTCTGTCCAAACTTTTGGAGATGGGGAAGGCGGGAAGTAAAGTATTCTTAGTGTTACTTGACAGAGGAGGGGGAAGGATGTGTGTGTGTGCGGCCCTCCAGGGAGGGATTCCTGCTCAAGCATACCTGTTGTCCAGGATAACCTGGCACTGTAGTAAATGGCTGTGGCTTGGAAAGATTGTGGTGTTTTTTTAGGGCAAAAAGGCTGGAATGTTAGGTCTGATCAAATAATTGAATCAATACTCCCTCCCCTGGGAACTGACAACTGACATTCCCTTTTGCTCCTTAGACCACATTCCACTTGCTAAGACTGGGAATCGAACCAGAGAGCTCTTGGTTCCTGGATCGATGCTCACCACCGAGCCACACTATGGGCTGGAAATTTTTTTAAATATACCTTTATTGATTTCAGAGAGGAAGGGAGAGGGAGAGAGAGAGAGAAACATCAATGATGAGAGAGAATCATTGATTGGCTGCCTCCTGCACCCCCTCCCCCCCCAGGGATTGAGCCTGCAACTGGGGCATGTGCCCTTGTCTGGAATCGAACCCGGGACTCTTGAGTTCACAAGCTGACTCTCTATCTGCTGAGCCAAACCAGCCAGGGTGGGCTGGAAATTTTTATTGATGTGTGAGCTATTTCCTCTTGGGTTAGACTTCGTGTCTGTTCTCTGGAGCATATAGGTGTTTGACACTAGTTATGGGTCTAATGTCAAGGGGATGGTTGCAATGGGTCTCAAGGACAACAGGTGTCCCCTGGAAAGGCACCTGCCCAAGTGAGGTAATGACACAGTCCTCCAGCAATGGAGCACCAGTCCCCCAGACATGAGAAGGCAGGCTACTCACATCAGCAAGGGAGGCTCAAAGGGACTGGGGGCTTCCTGATAGTCAGCTTCAATGGAGGGTGACCAGATGTCCCAGTTCCAGGTTTCAGGGCCCTGCTCCTCCAACCTCTGCCCTACCTTTCACATGAGAAACATGGAGAGCCTGGATGGTGTGGCTCAGTGGTTGAGTATCAACCTATGAACCAGGAGGTCACGGTTTAGTTCCTGGTCTGGACACATAGTCAGGTTGCGGGCTTGATCCCCAGTGGGGGAGGCAACCAATCAATGATTCTCTCTCATCATTGATGTTTCTATCTCTTTCTCCCTCTCCCTTCCTCTCTGAAATCAATAAAATATTTTTTTAAAAAGAATCATGGAGATACTGGGAATTCAAGTGACACTGGGATTCTGTAACCCACACAATTTGTTGGGGTCCAGCCCCAACAGGTCCAGGGGTTCCTAAAGGTGTGGACGGAGTCGGCGAATGGCACGGAGACAGCAGCGTTCAGTTGATCAGCATAGTTGGGTTCTCCAGCCAGGTTCTGTGTTTATTGTCTTGTTACATCTGTATTTATAGCAGTTGATTTTAATCCTACCAATTCTATTCCAAAGGTTAGGGCGTTTCTTATCTCCATTCCACGGTTACTCTATTGTTCTATTAAGCTACAAGGAAGTAACTGAAGGAGATTATTCTAAGTAAAGATTATGTAGCTTAAGCGTGATTGTTCGTAGTTAAAGTGATTAATTACCTGCCTGGAACTTAGTTAAGGGGTTTCATTCCCTCCCTAACTCCAGGGAAAAATTCCCACCTGGGGAAACAACCTTTCTCGGAGAGGTGACCTTGGCTAAAAAACACATAGTGCCAAGAAGGGGAGCAAACATATTAAGAACAGTATGCCATAAACCCCAGGTCCCTTATGTTGTGCAGATGTTTCCTCCCTGCAGCGACTGTGTCAAGCAGCAAGGATGGACCGGCTTCCGGCAATAATTAAACACTGTGTTTGATTTTCAGCTCTGTCAGCCCTGCAGATACAGGAAGTAGGAGAAGTTCTCTGCTGTCATACTATAAGGAGCTAAGAGATAAGGACCTGGAGCTTGAATATAAGGGGCTGGTTACTCAGGGTTTGGAAGACTGAATGTGCAAAACGGGAAACCGCAGTAGCAGAGACAGCACAGGAAGAAGCTGCTGCCCCCAGAGCAGGGGAAGAAGAGAAGTTGGTATCATCAGAAGCCTAGGAGCCAGAATGAGGGACGTTGAAGAGCCAGAGCCTGGATCTCTGAGGAGGAGCTGCTGCAATTTTCAGGGAAAGCAGCAGCAGCAGCTACGAGGGAGCAAGGCAGGAGGTCATTTCCAAGGCACCGGCTTCAGATCACTGATTCTTTGGTGACATCTCTTTGTGTCTTAATCCATCTGTTGAGATTTTTATTTCAATGACTATGTGTTTGTACTTCTAATGTGGTTTTTCAAGTCTGCCTGGGCTGCTTAAAGTTAAATATACACACACACACACACACACACTCACACACACACACACATACATATACTAGAGGACCGGTGCACAAAAATGTGTGCACTCGGGGGGGGGGGGCATCCCTCAGCCCAGCCTGTGCCCATTTGAAGTCCAGGACCCCTTGGGGGATGTCCACCTGTTGACTTAGGCCCACTCCCCGGGGGATCAGGTCTAAGCTTGCAGTCAGACATCCTTCTGGCAGCCAGAGAGCCCTCGGCAGATGTCCGACTAAAGGCTTAGGCCCCCAAGGGATCGGGTCTAAACCGTTAGTTGGACATTCTTAGTGCTGCCACGGAGGTGGGAGAGGCTCCTGCCACCACCACTGCGCTGGCCAGCCATGAGCCAGCTTCCGGCTGAGTGGCACTCCCCATATGGAAGTGCACTGACTACCAGGGGGCAGCCCCTGCATTGAGCATCTGCCCCCTGGTGGCCAGTGCGCATCATAGCAACCGGCCATTCTGCTGTTCAGTCAATGTGCATATTAGCTTTTTATTATTATTATATAGGATGTCCCTATTTCTCCCCTTTTTCCCCCTCTACCCAGCTTTTGCCCCCCACTTCTCTCTGCCATCACCATACTGTTGTCTGTGTCCATGGGCTGTGCATATATTTTCTTTGGCTAATCCCTTCTTTAAATTCACTTCTTTAAATTTTTATTTTCAGATAAGTGCTTATAACTGCAGTATTATATATTTTCTATTATATCATTTAGAATTAAGATATTTTTTAATTAAACCCTTATAAATTTTAGCACAATTTAATAAATTATGCTAGAAGCAATTAGGAGATTTTTCATGTAATGCAGATACATTTCAATTAATATTTTATTAATTTTTAATTTTTTAATATTTTAATTTGAAATAATCTCATACATGTAAAAAAAAAACCTATAAAATACTACAGCATATTATATGTACCCTTCACCCAATTTCTTAGGTGTTAATAATTTAAACATAACCATTATACAACTAACAAAATTTGGAATATATTTTTCTTATAATCTCTTTAATGTTGCTTACTCCATTTACTTTGTTTTTGTTAATCTTCACCCAAGGATATTTTTCCATTGAATTTTAGAGAGAGTGAAGGGAAAGGGAGAGACACATTGATTGGTTGCCTCCTGCACATGCTCTGATAGGGACTGGAGATCAAGCCAGCAACTGAGGTACATGCCCTTGACTGGAATCGAATCTGGGACCCTTCAGTCCATGGGCTAAGGCTCTATCCACTGAGCAAAACAGGCTGCAGCTTAATTCATTTACTTTTAATCTATATGTGTCTTTATATTTAAAGTGGGTTTTGTTTTTGATTCACCCTCATAATCTGTCTTTTCATTGGTGCATTTATGCCACTGGCTTTCAGAGTGCTTACTGATAGAGTTACTGCCATTATCAGGTGGTGTCTGGGGCTTCTGGGGCCGGCCAGCGGCCCGGGATCGGATTCAATCACGGGCGGCAAGCAGGCGGCTTCTGAGGCTTCTGGGGTCGCACACGGGGGCCTGGATGGTGGCTTGCGCTGGTGGCTTGTGCTGCCTGCCCTGCCTGCAGTGTGCAAATTAGCCGCCATCTTTGTTGGTGGTTAATTTGCATATCTTGCTGATTAGCCAATGGGAGGTGTGGTGAAGGTATGGTCAATTACCATGTTTGTCTATTATTAGATAGGCTTTGTTTCATAGAGGAAGGGAGAGAGATATTGATTGGCTACCTCCTGCATGCCCCCTACTGGGGATCAAGCAGCAACCAAGGCATGTGCCCTGACTGGGAATTGAACTAGCAACCTTTTGGTGCATGGTAGGATGCCCAACCAACTGAGCCACACCAGGCTCAACTGGTATTTTCTAACATGTCACAACACCATTATAACCATTCTCAGTCTCAATACCACAGTCCAGTTCTGTACCTTGGTGGGCCTGAATAATGAAAAGGTTGGGTTTTCAGTTAGACTTCTGCAAAAATCCCCTCTGAAAAAAGTGTTAATTTTCTCAGGTCAACATTTGTTCCAAAAACCATTCCTTCATCATCATGGCTTAGAACAGCGGTTCTCAACCTGCGGGTCACAACCCCTTTGGGGGTTGAACGACCCTTTCACAGGGGTCACCTAAGACCATCGGAAAACACATATATAATTACATATTGTTTTTGTGATTAATCACTATGCTTTATGTTCAATTTGTAACAATGAAAATACATCCTGCATATCAGATATTTACATGACGATTCATAACAGTAGCAACATTACAGTGATGAAGTAGCAACAAAAATAATTTTATGGTTGGGGGTCACCACAACATGAGGAACTGTATTAAAGGGTCGCGGCATTAGGAAGGTTGAGAACCACTGGCTTAGAAGCATGCAAATAAAACTTACTATGATCTTCTTTAGAAACACTGCATACCAATTCTACCACAATTTCTTCCCATGTAAGATCATTTTTATTCCTGACTTCATATTGCAAGTCTGGGAATGTTTCCCTGAGGTTTGCTGCATCTACAGCTGTACCATACCGAGATGCCATTCCAGCCAGTACTTTTATGAAAGTTCTTATTATTGACTAGAGGCCCAGGGAATAAAATTCGTGCACTCGGGAGGGCGGGTCCCCTCAGCCTGGCCTGTGCTCTCTTGCAGTCCGGGAGCTCTCGGGAGAGCAGGCCTAAGCTGGCTGTTGGACAACCTTAGTGCTGCTGCAGAGGCAGGGAAGACTCCTGCCACCTCCGCTGCGCTCGCCAGCCATGAGCCTGGCTTCTGGCTGAGCGGCGCTCCCCCTGTGGGAGTGCACTGACCCCAGGGGGAAGCTCCTGCATTGAGCGCCTGCCCCCTGGTGGTCAGTGTGTGTCATAGTGAGCGGTCATTCTGTCGCTGGGCTGAAACCGGCTCTCCGACATCCCCTGAGGGGTCCCAGATTGCAAGAGGGTGCAGGCCAGGCCGAGAGACCCCACCAGTGCATGATCGGAGCTGGGGAGGGAAGTGGGAGGTTGGCCAGCTGGGGAGGGACCACGGGAAGGACCACAGGAGGGCTCAGTCCAATTTGGCCAGACACCAGCAGCAAGCTAACCTACTGGTCGGAGCATTTGCCCCTGGTGGTCAGTGCACGTCATAGCGACTGGTTGACTGTCTGCCCCCTGGTGCTCAGTGCACGTCATAGCGAGCAGTTGAGCGGCCTTAGCATATCATTAGCATATTATGCTTTGATTGGTTGATGGCCAACTGGATGACTGGACACTTAGCATATTAGGCTTTTATTATATAGGATGATTATACATAAACCCATTTCAGAATGACCCATTTTGTAACTATTGAGCAAGGATATCCCAGAGTCCATTGATTTCCTTTTTTTTTTTTTTAAATCCTCCCAGGAGGATATTTTTCCGTTGATTCTTCAGAGAGAGTAGAAGAGAGAGGGAAAGACAGAGAGAAATATCAATATGAGAGAAACACATCAATTGGTTACCTTCTTCCTGCACAAGCCCTGACCAGGACCCAGGCTGGGGAGGAGTCTGCCTGCAACCGAGGTCCATGACCTTGACCTGGAATCAAACCTAGGATCCTTCAGTCCGCAGGCCAACACTATCCACTAAGCCAAACCAGCTAGGGCTATTGATTTGCCTTCATGTAAGAGCTATATTTCTGAATTTTTAATGGATTTTGAATCCACTGAGTTGTAAGTGCTCTCTATGGATACTTTGTTAATGCACAGCCTCCACACAGCGGCCACCTGCTCACCTCACACTGAGCCAGCTTTTTTTTCTGCAGGATTCTCAGACCATATGTTGAGCTCTGGAGCAGGCACTGCCTCTGCTCAAAATGTTTAACTTCTTCACAGGCAAAACCAGCCAGTCTAGTCTTTTAAGACAAGACAGGCTCGGCCTGCGTGGCTCAGTGGTTGAGTGTTGACCTACGAACTGGGAGGTCAAGGTTCAGTCGGCAGGTTATTGGCTTGATCCCCAGTGTGGGGTGTGCAGGAGGCAGCCAATCAATAATTCTCATCATGATGTTTCTAGCTCTCTCTTCCTCTCCCTTCCTCTCTGAAACCAATAAAAAATATTTTTTTTAAAAAAAGACAGTCTGGAAAAATATTTTTTCTCAGATATGCCTCAAATTTATTGAAGATGCCCTATACACACATTTGCTAATAAAAATTGAAATAGTACACCAAAAAATGTGTTAAAATTTAAAATGAGTACAAGAATACGGTGTATGCCTAAAATGACCCCATGTCATAATTCTCAGCAATACCAGAAGGACCTGGATGTGAAAGGCAATGACAATAGTCACATTGAAATATAGGTTCATTCCTATTCTTCCTGCGGTTTTGAAAAGCCTCATTCCTTCTCCTCAGCCATATTGGAAACTGTCCCTTGAGGTCTCTTTTTTAAAATATTTTTATTGATTTCAGAGAGGAAGGGAGAGGGAGAGAGAGGGAGAAACACAGAAACATCAATGATGAGAGAGAATCACTGATCAGCTGCCTCCTGCACACCCCCCCCCCGCCCCCACACTGGGGATCGAGCACACAACCCAGGCATGTGCCCTTGACCGGAATCGAACCCAGGACTCTTCAGTCTGCAGGCCAATGCTCTATCCACTGAGCCAAACCAGCTAGGGCTTGAGGTCTCTTTTAAGACTTGCCATTGCCCTCACTCCATGTTCCCTCCTGTAGACCAGTCCATGACTCCTTCCCACTATATACCCCGTTAATTCTCCTTGTCTGTCCTGCTGTTGGGGTGAATGTTTTTGTGGATGGGAAGAGAATTTGATACTAGGGTTGAGAGTCAAGTTACTAAGGTTCTTTGCTAGTGCTTCTGAGACAGCTTGAGTGTCAGCTGAATACTGTATCCTTCATCGGACATCTGAGAAAATGATCCAGTGGAGGGTGCATTAAGCTTCGTTGGTGAATCCATTGCAAGTGTAGTCACAGCCTGAAGTTCTCCTAGAGCCCGTCTGCAAAGAGTTCAAGCTGAAGGTGAGGCTCAAAACTCACAAGTTGCTACAAAGTAGTCTGGAAAGAACAATGAAATGTGGGGAGCCCTGACCAGTTTGGCTCAGTGGATAGAGCGTCGGCCTGCAGACTGAAAGGTCTCAGGTTCGATTCCGGTCAAGGGCATGTACCTTGGTTGCGGGCACATCCCCAGTTGGGGTGTGCAGGAGGCAGCTGATCGATGTTTCTCTCTCATCGATGTTTCTGGCTCTCTGTCCCTCTCCCTTCCTCTCTGTAAAAAATCAATAAAATATATTTTTTAAAAAAAGAAATGTGGGGAAAGAGCTAAGCTAAATAATCTGAGGAAAAATATTTGCAACATACAGAACAAAGAACTAACAGCCCTAGCGTATGACAGGTAGGGTCTTTTGGGGAAACACTTATGTAGTGTCTATTAACATGTTAACTCAAGCCGGTTTTGCTCAGTGGATAGAGCATGGGCCCATGGACTGAAGGGTTCCAGGTTCCATTCTGGTCAAGGGCACGTACCTCAGTTGCAGGCTCTATCCCCAGCACGGGGTCAGGATGGATGTGGGAGGCAACCAATTGATGTGTCTCTCTCACATTGATGTTTCTGTCTCTCCCCAACCCTTCCACTCTGAAAATCAATGGGAAAATATTCTCCAATGAGGATTAACAACAACAACAAAAACATGTTAAAAAACAAACAAACATGATAAATGCCCATAGGTCAATTCTACTTAGTGGAAATTATCCTAGAGGGAGATTGACACATGTTCAAAGCTGGTGGTTGCAGCATTAATGTGAATAGCAAAACAAGAGAGAAAATATGACAGTACCTCAATGGGGATTCATTATGTAAATTACAGTACATGTATTTTATCAAAAACCAAGCAGCCAGAGAAGAAGTGAGCTAGACATTTGTGTACTGACATGGAAAGATCTCAAAGATATATTACCAAGTAAAAGAAAATCACAGCCCTGACCGGTTTGGCTCGGTGGATAGAGCGTCAGCCTGCAGACTCAAGGGTCCCAGGCTCAATTCCAGTCAAGGTCATGTACCCTGGTTGCAGGCACATCCCCAGTAGGGAGTGTGCAGGAGGCAGCTGATCGATGTTTCTCTCTCATCGATGTTTCTAACTCTCTATCCCTCTCCCTTCGTCTCTGTAAAAAATCAATAAAATAATTTTTAAAAAAATTTTAAAAAAGAAAGAAAATCACAACCAGCCCTACCTGGTTTGGCTCAGTGGATAGAGCGTCAGCCTGGGGACTGGAGGGTCCCAGGTTCAATTCTGGTCAAGGCCATATGCCCGGGTTGTGGGCTCAATCCCCAGTAGGGGGGTGTGCAGGAGGCAGCTGATCAATGATTCACTCTCATCATTGATGTTCCTATCTCTCTATCCCTCTCCCTTTCTCTCTGAAATCAATAAAAATATATAAAAAAAGAAAATCAGAATCCAATGTATAAAGTGTATGTTTTTAAAAAACATTTTTATTGATTTCAGAAAGGGAGAGGGAGAGATAGAAACATCAATGATGAGGGAGAATCATTGATTGGCTGCCTGCTGCACACCCCATACTGGGGATCAAGCCCGCAACCCAGGCATGTGCCCTGACCAGGAATCAAACTGTGACCTCCTGGTTCATAGGTTGTCACTCAACCACTGACCCAAGCTGGCTGGGCTAAAGTGTATGTTTTTAAAACTGAATAACTATGTTGGTGATTACATAGAAAAATGTAGTTAGAAAAGAAGATTGTTAACAATCTTGCTTTAAAAAATCTTACTTAAAATAATGTTTTGTAAAACAAAATTTGATTATGTATTTTAAAAGTGTGCAGGGTGGTAATGTAAAATGGTATAGCCACTGTGGAAGGCAACTCAGCTGTTTCTTTTTTGTTTTTAATATATTTGTATTGATTTCAGAAAGAAAGGGAGAGGGAAAGAGAGAGAGAAACATCAATGATGAGAGAGAATCATTAATCATTGATCGGCTGCCTTGTGTACGCCCCGTAATGGTATGGAGCCTGCAACCAGGGCATGTGCCCTTGACCAGAATCAAACCCAGGACCCTTCAGTCCACAGGCTGACACTCTAGCCACTGAGCCAAACAAGCCAGGGTTCAGCTGTTTCTTTTAAAGATAAACATCCATCTCCACAGGACCCAGCCATGGAACGCTTGGGCACTTGGCCAAAGAAATGGAAACTTGTAATCACAGGAAAACCTGTGCTCCAATGTTCATAGCGGGTTGTTTGTAGAAGCCAAAGACTGGGAACAGGCAACGCCTCCCTCAGGGGGTGAACGCTGGAAGGAACAGCGGATGATCCACACCGAGGACTACAGCCAGCAACACAAAGGAAAACTATAACACATGCAACAGCGAGGCCGGACCTCCAGGGCACCGCGCCAGTGGGAAAGGGCTCAGCCCTTGACACGCTGCACACTTCCTTATGTAACGGCCTGCAAATGACAAAACTGCAGGGATACGACTAGAATACTGGCCCTGACCGGTTTGGCTCAGTGGCTAGAGACTCGGGCCTGGACTGAGAGGTTCCGGGTTCGATTCTGGTCGAGGGCGTGTACCTTGGTTGCAGGTTCGGTCACCAGTAGGGGGCGTGCACGAGACAGCTGATCGATGGTTCCTCTCATCGATGTTTCTAACTCTATCCCTCTCCCTTCCTCTCTGTAAAAAAAAATCAATAAAAATACATTTTTCAAAAAAGAAGAAAGAAAATAGAATACTGGTTGCATGGGTTGGCGGGAGGAGGGGAGAGGCCGTGGCTAGGAAAGGTGAACCGGAGGGTTCCTTGTGCGGGAACAGGCTGGCCACTGATGGCAGTGGCGGCCACTTGAATCTACATGTGAGGAAAGTGCACGGCGCTATGCGTGTGCCCGCGTGCGCTCACACACGGGAGTAACCGCAGCAGCTCCCGGCTGGCACCAGTGCCGTTTCCTGGTGTGCGACTGTGCTAAGTGTACAGGATGCGGACACTAGGGACCTGCGGGAGGGGCCCGTACCTCTGTTTCTATGGAACTTCCTGTGAACTTAATTCAAAATACATGATCACACCAAAAGTACACAAACAGACTAGCGTACAGACAGGACGACTCCCGCAGGATCTCTAGGTCCCCACTCTTCATAGCTGGCCCGGTCCACACCCAAGACAATTGCTCCCTATGGCGGAGCCTAGAGGGGAGTCGCTAGAAAACGCCTAGTTTTGATTGGCCAAAGAAGTGTCTGTCAGCTTCCTTTGACGGTCTGAGGGCGGGTCTTGTCAGAAGACGCGCTTTCTCATTGGCTAATCTGTCCGGAAAAGGAGGCAGGAAAGCGGAGCTCAGCAATCTATGGGGCGGAGTTTCCGGTGGGCGTGCTGAGATGATTTGAGAAGACCACAGACGCGCTCAGGGCGGGGCCCCACGCGCGAGGACCACGCCCTGGCCGCCAGTCTCTGTCTTCCTGCCCTCCGGGTGCTGGGCTGGGCCAGAGTCCTGAGGATGTCTCCCCTTCCCCCAGAAAGAAGAAACGGCTGAGTCCAGGTCCCGGAAGATTCTGGGGTCTCAGTCAGGCGCCCATCCCGGGCTCCCCGCAGGACTCCCCCCACCTTCCTGAGGGTGCCTGGCCCTCCCGATGGCCAGAGACAGTGTACTGGGGTCCGGAGGGGACTGGTGAGGGGGAAAGGAGGGCGGTGTCCCTACCCAGATGACAAAAGGGCAGGGTTACTCCGTCTCCGGCCCCGCCCAGGCCTGGCCAATGACAATGGCCTTGCTCTGAGCTCTTGGGAGCTTCCATCCTCCCAGGGCCCCAAATGTACCCCACCAAACCCCCACCTCCCACTTCCCCGCACGCAATCACATACACACTCATTTCCGGGCCCACTGTGTTCGAGTGCCTCCCGAGTGTATCGAGACAGTTTCTTTTTTAAAAATATTTTTTCCAGCCCTAACCGGTTTGGCTCAGTGGATAGAGCGTCGGCCTGCGGACTGAAGGGTCCCAGGTTCGATTCCGGTCAAGGGCAAGTACCTGGGTTGTGGACACATCCCCAGTAGGGGGTGTGCAGGAGGCAGCTGATCAATGTTTCTCTCTCATAGATGTTTCTAACTCTCTATCCCTCTCCCTTCCTCTCTGTAAAAAATCAATAAAATATATTTTAAAAAAAATTTTTTCCAGAGAGGAAAGGAGAGGGATAGTTAGAAACATCAATGACAGAGAAACATCGATCAGCTGCCTCCTGCACACCCCCCACTGGATATGTGCCCGCAACCAAGGTACATGCCCTTTTTTTTTTTTTTTTTAATATATTTTATTGATTTTTTACAGAGAGGAAGGGAGAGAGATAGAGAGTCAGAAACATCGATGAGAGAGAAACATCGACCAGCCGCCTCCTGCACATCCCCCACCGGGGATGTGCCCGCAACCCAGGTACATGCCCCTGACCGGAATCGAACCTGGGACCCTTCAGTCCGCAGGCCGACGCTCTATCCACTGAGCCAAACCGGTTTCGGCAGGGTACATGCCCTTGATCAGAATCGAACTGGGACCTTTCAGTCTGCAGGCCGACGCTCTATCCACTGAGCCAAACCGGTCAGGGCAAGACAGTTCCTGTAAAGCATGGATGACAAACAACCACACAGGAGCCTGTATGCAGGGAGAGGGGGACAGAGTTGAGGCCAGTCACGGGGAAGGTGCCGTCCCCCAGAGGGACTGGCTGTCCGCGGCCTGGAGGTGAGAGGCAGGAAGGAACCGTCCTCCCTGGACCGTGGCAGAGGGCCGGGGGAGCGAGTCCTGCCAGGCAGGCCTGCTCTTCCCCAGGAACCCCTGACTGCGGCCATCAGCTGTGCCCGCCTGCCGCGCACCTGGACAGGCCAAGGTGAGCCCTGCAGAGAGCTGGCGGCTTCTCTAGACGGAGGTGTGATCAGGAACATCCGTCCTGGTGGTGCTCACGGGGGCTGGGGCGGGGGGGGGGGTGCAGGTGCATGGCAGCCCCTGCAGGGCTGTTCACACCCAGTCACTGGCCTGCCCCTCCCCGCAGTCTCTGATGTTGCAGATCTGACTGGGGCCTGAGAATCGGCGCCTCACACACTCTCCCTGTGCTGCTGCTGCTGCTGGTCCAGGGATCCCGCTGTGAGAAGCACGTCTTCGCAGGCCTGCAGCCCCTAGGTGTGTGCCCCCTGCCCGACGTGGGGCTGGCTCCTTGGATGGCCCCCATGGACGGGGAGATGCTAGGAGGCTGCCAGCCCTCAGAGACCAGGGCCTCCTGTTAGCAGCATCACCCTTCCTGCCTGGGCGGGCTGCAGGGCACCCTGCACAGCCAGGTGGGGAAAGGGGTCCCTGTGCAGGTGCTCAGCGACTCCCAGGTTTGAAAACAGCATCTGGGCACGTCGGAGACAGATCACACGGGGGCCTGGGTGGGGCTGGACAGACTCTCTGAAGAGGCAGAGGGACGACCCAAACCCCCAGCTGGGAGATGGGAGAGGAACCTGGGCCCAGGGAGCAAGAAGGTGGATGTGGGGCACATCGAGGCCAGACGGTGGTTTTCTGCCCGGGAGCTTCCCTGACAGCTGTCAGGGCTGGGGTGCGGCCGGCCCTGTAGCCGGGGTGCTGGGGTCTAACCCCAGCAGGTCCAGGGGTCCCCAAAAGTGTGGACGGTGTCGGCGAAGAAGGAATGACACGGAGACAGCATTCAGTTGATCAGCAGCCTAGCCAGGATCTCTAGCCAGGATCTCCAGCCAAGTTCTGGTCTGGATCTCCAGCGAAGCTCTGCTGCTTATTGTCTTGTTACATCCGTATTTATACTAGTTGATTTTAATCCTGTCAATTTCTATTGCAAAGGTTAGGGCATTTCTTATCTCCATTCCAGGGAGTAAAGATTATGTAGCTTAATCGTGATTGTTTGTAGTTAAAGTGATTAACTACCCGCCTGGCACTTAGTTAAGGAGTTTTATCCCCTCCCTGACTTCAGGGAAAAATCCCTACCTGGGGAAACAACCTTTCTCGGAGAGGTGACCTTGGATAAAACACACAGCGCTAAGGGGAGCAAACATATTAAGAACAGTATGCTGTATACGCCAGGTCCCTTGAAACATATGCTGTGCAGATGTTTCTTTCCTGCAGCGACTGTGTCAAGCAGCAAGGATGGACCGGCTTCCGGCACCGGGGGAAGCCTCCACCTTTCCTGCCCACTGCCCCTCCCAGGAGGGCCTCCCAGCTCCCGGGCCGGTGCCCAGCAGCACCCTCCTTCCTCCACCAGTCGTGGCAGGGGGCAGAGGCCGGTCTTATTCGGCGCCACGGTGGCCTGTCATCTCCTTGGAGCGGCAGGCGACGTGCATTGCCGGTCACCGGCCGCCGTCTGCCCCTCAGAGCCCAGCACCTGAGCGTGTTCTGGCTGTGGGAACAGAGGGTGGAGTAACCTTTGGCTTTCGTTTTCCACATTTCCCCCCCTGCACCCCTTCTGCCTCTGGGTTGTCGGGCTGTGCCCTGCGCCCCGGTCAAGCTCTCTCTGCGTTAATGATAGGAGCCCTGAGTCACACCTTGTCAGTAGTTTCCCTCACTTTGTCACTTGTCCCTTGACTTTGTGGTTTGGGGTTTGTGTTTGGTCAGGCAGACGACTAGTTTTCATGCCATCAGACTTTCCAGGCTTTTCCTAATGGCTTCTGGGGCTTCTTGTCGGTTTCTTTGCATCAGACTTGAGTCCCCGTCTCTATGTAAAGGTGTGTATTAGTTCCCTGTTGCTGCATAACAAATGGCCCCAATCGTAGCGCCCTGATGCGACCCACACGTGATCTCCAAGTGTCTGAAGGACAGGACGCCCAAGGGCCTGGCTGGGGGTTCTGGCTCCGGGTCTGTCCCAGCTGCAGTCCAGGCACCAGCCTCACTGCAGCCTCGGGCCTGCCTGGTGGGAGAGGGCTCTGCCTCCAGGACCACTCAGGCGACGGTGACAGGGGTCTCGGTGCCTCCCCACAGGGCCCGGCCACCCGGCCGCTCAGGCAGGGCTTCCCCAGGACCAGAGGAGAGGGGCGAGCGGCCCAAGACGGAAGACACAGCCTCCTCCTCACTGGATCTGTAAGTGACAGCCCCTCACCTCTGCCGTATTTGTATGGGTCACACAGGCCAGCGCTGGAGCAGGGCTGGAGGGGGCGACTGGGCTGAGGGGTGTTCTGTTCACAGCAAATGAGAAGGCTGCGAGGGAGGGCCTGGCTCCCGAACCCGGGGGTCCCGGCGTGAGAACTCCTGGCCCCCACGGAACAGGCCCCTCAAGAACGTGTCCTTTGTCTCCGGGAGGGTGGCCAGTTCTAGCCCTGGGACCAAGCCAGGCAGGGCCTGTGCTTTCAGGGCAGGGGGGCTCTTGGTCTTCAAAGGGCTGTAAAGGAAACACACAAAGAGGAAGAGAGAAGAGTGTGCCTCAGTGCCCCGTGTGCCCACGGTGTGTGCTCTCTGCCCGTCCCTGGGGAGTTGGCAGCCCTGATGGCGGTCCCAGGCCCTGGAGCG
Organism: Myotis myotis; assembly: GCF_014108235.1. Taxonomy (NCBI): domain Eukaryota; kingdom Metazoa; phylum Chordata; class Mammalia; order Chiroptera; family Vespertilionidae; genus Myotis; species Myotis myotis. The sequence continues at coordinate 11,863,440 of NW_023416346.1, forward strand.
GCTCCGGGCACAGGGCAGGAAGCCCTTCCTCATCACAGCAGCGCTGGTCAGCGCCCTGTCAGTCCCCATCCAGGCTGGGCCACAGGATGCCCCTGACCTCCCGTGTGCCCACACACTGGCTCAGTCTCGCCTCCATTCCTGCTCCGTCCCCAGGGGCAGGGACTGGGGTAGGGACTGGGGTAGGGGCAGCTGCCCTGCCTAAGGCAGGGGTGACCTCCCCTGCCCCCTGCTGTCCCCTCCAGCCTTCCTCCATGCAGCCTGAAGGGTGGGGGCAGGGAGTGGAGAGGTGCAGGCAGCATTGGGGAGGGGCAGGCCCAGGAGCCCCTTTCCTTCAAGGAGGGTGTCAGGTAGCCCTGGGCTGGGTTCTGGCGGGTTGGGGGTGAGGGTGGCAGGCGTCAGCCTCGCGGGTCAGGGGCAGTTGTTGAGGAAGGAGCTCCCACTGTGGCTGAAGGAGGCCCTTTGCATCTCGTTTCCCTGGAGACGTGCCCGCCCCAGCCCCATCGTTCCTGGCAGGGGCCCTGAGGTGACTTCCCGATGACGATGACGCATTTGCTGGCTCTGAATTTGTCACACAGGTTCTGTGGGCGGTGAGTGCTTCTCTTGTTGGCTCTCGCTGCTGGGCAACACCGAGCCCTTGGTGCCGGCTCCTGGCACCGTCCCAGGTGCTGTGCGTTTCTTGAACCCAGGACAGCGAGGTTCTGGGGAGCCGGGCCCTGCTTCCCGGGAGCAGCAGGTGTCGCTGGCGGGCCTCGCCTCAGGGATCCTGGCCCTGACTCCTGGGGACAGTCAGCCAGGGTGAGGGACACAGGGTGTGGCGCTGCCTGGAGGTGCCCAGGCCTGGTGCAGCCCTTGCTCCTGGGCCATCTGACCCTGACACCCTGTCCCCACCTGTGCCCGTGCTGAGCCCCCGTCCCCTCCCTTGTCCCTGGGCAGGAGCCACCGTGAGGAGGGCGCTGCCCTGCGGTCTGCCCTGGGCCGCCTGGCCAGGAAGCTGTGGAGGGCTGGGCGGTGCTGGGCGGGCACTGGGGCCTCTCCCCCCACCCCCCTGCTGCAGGGCCCCTTTCCTGGGGAGCTCCTCCTAGTGGCCCGCCCTGAGGATGGCACACTTACAGCCCCTGCCCTGACCCTGTCCCCATCTGCCCTCAGTGACCACTGTGGCCTCACCCTCTCTGCCCAAGGACCCGGGTCCTTACCCAGGAGCACGGATGTCTGTGCCCCCGTCTCCAGCAGCTGTGCTGACCCCAGGGTAGCCTCCACCCCGCCCTCTGCTCAGCGATGTCCTCACCCTGCGGCCCTGGCTGCGGTCTCGCTGGGCCCTGGAGACCTGCCCTGACCCCGTGCTGGGTCACGGAGGTGGCCGCCGCAGCCTGACCTCCAAGCAGCTCAGTGTCCTCCTGCAGGGAACGGCCTCCCTGGGGACGCCTCGGGCCTGAGGAGGACTCTGTGTGCATGACTGTCCCTGCCTCTGGGGACCTGACTGCCGCTGGGATGGCCCGGGGCCTGGACTGGGATGAGACGTCCCGAGCCACTGGGTGCACCCGAGGGCCCAGGTCAGCACCACACCGTGCATGCTCGCGCCCTGACTCGGTGCCCGCCCTCCTGGGCTCCTGGCTCCCTCCAGGTTCCCAGGGGCCTGCCCTGGAGCACCTTGGCCCCATGGCCTGGATTGGGCGGGGCTGCCCATGCTGGGGGGCTCTGCGGGAACCCCAAGGGTCCCCAGACTAATGTTCCCCTTGTTGACAGGCTGGACTCCCTCACTGTCAGGGGGCAGGGAGGTGGCAGCCCTACCCTGAGGGCCCAGTGCTCCCCTTTCTCCACCTGGGCCCCCCAACCTCCTGTGGGCATGGGCAGCAGGGAGGGTCAGGTGCAGAGGTGTGGCTGGGGCGGGGGTGGAGGCTGACTGTGGGGTGGGGGTCAGCTCAGCCCTCCCCCTGCCCTGCCCTTCCGGGCCTGGACTCAGGGTAGACAGGGCTTGCGGGGCGGGGCCAGGTGCTCCCAGTAGGGTGGCCAGCCATCTCCTCCCCCACTTAGTAGGTGAGGTGGGGGAGCCTGGGAAGGCATGTGGCCGGGTCCTCCCCTCTGCTCCTGGTTCCCACTGGCGAGCAGGGCTCGGGCGTGGGGCCGGGTGGGGCTGGGTGACCACCCTGTTGGCTCTGGGCGGGTGGCCAGGCCTCCACACCCAGTGTGTGACCCTGGCTCCTGGCCTAGGCCCTGCCCCTCCCTGTGTCCTCCCAGCAGCCGGGATGTCCTCTGTGATTTGCTCAGTGGATCAGCCAGGTCCCAGGACATTTGCCTGGTGGCTCTCTCTTTCCTGGTGCCAGCTACTGGCTCCCCACTGGGGTCCCTCCTGCCCGTGCTGGCAGGGCTCAGGCTCAGGCCTGGTGTGTCCCTAGACTCAGTCCAGGGTGGTCCCCGGGGGCCTGTTCCCCCAGGTTGGCATTTTCCATCGTTGCTGCCACACATGTCACAGCTGCCTGGGTGTGACATGGCCTCTGGGGAGGGGACAGGGCTCCTGGTGGCTGGGACCCATCTCCGTCGGGAGCCCACCAGGCAGGCATTGGGAGAGGATGGGGGCAGGACTGTCTCCTCTTGGAGGGGCCAGCCTAGGAGGAGGCAGGAGGCTCTGGTATCTCAGGGAAGGGAGGTGTGCGGTGTGTGTGCAGAGTCCTGGGGGTCCACTGGGCCGAGGGGAGAAGGGGTGCCTTGGGGGGATCTCTGTTCCCCCGCTGGTGCTGCACCTCTGTGGGCCGGGGTCTGCCTCCTCCTGTTTCCTCTCCACCTGGGTAGCTTCTAGAAGCCTCCAGAATACACCTGCCTTTGAGGACAGTGGGAGAGAGAATTGGGGGGTCAGGGGTGGGGCCTAACTTTATTCAGGTGTGTCCAGCGTCCCCTGGGGCAGAGCTTACTGTGGAGACTGGACACCCAGAGCCTAGGGCAGCAGTCCAGCCCCAGGGGCAGTAACAGCGAGGGTCCACCACATGCTATGGAGGGTAGAATTGGGGGGTGGACCCCAGCACAGGATTGGGGAGCTGGCAACTGGCCACTGCATTGTTCTCCCCCTCTCCCTTCCTGAGCTCATGGTTTCTCCTGCGCCAAGAAGCAACTGTGTCCTGGGCTCTGGGCTCATGTTGGCCCACAAATCGCTTCTGGAAGGGGCGTGGCCAGCATGCCTGTAGTCACCCAGTTAGGGAAGAGCTATGAAAGCTGATTTTTAAATATATATGTGTAAAAGATAAATATATATATATATATATATATATATATATATATATATATATCTTCATTGATTTCAGAGAGGAAGGGAGAGGGAAAGAGAGAGAAACATCAATGATGAGAGAGAATCATAGACTGGCTGCCTCCTGCACGTCCCCCACTGGGATCAAGCCCACAACCCAGGCATGTGCCCTTGATGGGAATCGAACCTGGGACCCTTCAGTCCGCAGGCTGATGCTGTATCCACTGAGCCAAACCAGCTAGGGTAAGTTGATATTTTTAAAAATATATATATTTTTATTGATTTCACAGAGGAAGGGAGAGGGAGAGGTGGAAACATCAATGAGAGAGAATCCTGTATCGGCTGCCTCCTGCATGCCTGCCCGCCACTGGAGATTGAGCCACAACCCGGGCATGTGCCCTGACAGGGAATCGAACTGTGACCTCCTGGTTCATAGGTGGCTGCTTAACCACTGAGCCACGCCAGGCTGAAAACTGGCTTTAGGGCCCTTCCCCTGAAGTGGGAGAGGAGGCTGCCTGCTGCCCATGGCAGAGGACTTGGGGTGGGGCATTGGGAGACTGGGTTGTTTTTAGAGTGGGAGATAGTTGGGTGGGATGTGGGAGGTGACGGACAGTTAAGTGGTGGGTTTGAATGCCCCAAGGAGCCATGGCAAAGCATGCTCACGGAGGGAGGGCAGGACAGACAAGGACACCTGGGGTCGGGTGGGAGTGGACAAACTGTGCATCTCACAGCAGTTCCTCCAATATTTCCATCTGCCTGCTGAGGGGCCTTGAGAGACCCGTTGGGGCAGAGGACCTTGCAACAGTCCCTTACCCCAGGGGTGGTGGCGCATGTAAGGTGTCTAGGAGATGGCCAGGGTCTGCTGTGATTTCAAGCCTGGCTACCTGGTCCTTCCACCCAGCACTTTGCATCCTGCTGCCTGGCCACAGCCCAGCCTTTCCCCAGGAAATCGCCTACTCCTGGTGTGGACTGGGGCAAGTTTCCCAGGCCGTGTTCTGGGGGTGCTACATCCCCCTTGCCCTGCATTGATCTGAATCCGGAGAGGCAGAGGCGGCCAGTGCAGATGGGGCCTCCTGGAGTTAGGGGGTGGGGTCAGCAGGTAGGGCCAGGCCTGGAGATCAGCAGCCTGTGGCCGAGGCCCATGTGCCAGCCACCCTGTTGGCATCCTTGCAAGAAATCGAGAGCCAGTCTCAGGAGAATGAAAGCTGAGCTTTATTCTTCTTGGCTAGGGAAGGGAACTAGCAGGTGGTCGTGCACAGGCCCCCACCCATCACCCCTCCCAGAACCAAAGAAGACAGGTGGAGCCATCAACGGTTCCCGCTGCTTGCCTCTCTCCTTTGCCCAAGTGGAGGCAGGTGAGTGCAGGGCAGGGGTGGCTGCAGTGACAGGGCGGCCAGGGCTGGCCAGGGCTCCGGGGCTGAGGAGAGGAGGGGGGGCTGCTTGGAGGGGGGTTAGGGGTGGGCACGGGGACACTTCTGGTCCTGGGAGTCGCCACTGGCACAGGCACAGTGCTCAGGGCACCAGGACTCGGTAGGGGCTGCCTGGGATGTGCTCATCGCCCCACTTGACAACCAGCGTGTACTCCCCCTTGTCCTTGAGCAGGTAGGACACGCTGTAGAGCCGGCTGCCCACGTGCTTCACCAGGATCTCCTCACAGGGCGTCCGGGGGCCGTGCACCCCCACTAGCAGCATGTTGTTGCCTGGAAGGGGGAGAGGGGAGAGGGCCTCAGTCCCAGGTGCCAAGCCCCCTATTTTCAGTTGTAACTATGCTGACTCCCCCTCCCCCTCCTTCTGTCCCCCTCACCTGTTCTAATATGACAACCCTTTCTTTTTAAAAAATTATTTATTGATGAGGGAGGGGGAGAGAGAGAGAGAGAGAGAGAGAGAGAGAGAGAGAGAGAGAGAGAGAGAGAAAAGAGAGAAACATGGATTTATTGTTCCACTTAATTATGCATTCATTGGTTAATTTTTGTATGTGCCCTGACTGGGGATCGAACCCGCAACCTTGGTGTATGGGGATGATGCTCTAACCAGCTGACCTACCCAGCCAGGGCAGAGCGAACCGCCCTTGCGAACAGCCCTTTCTTTTCTATTTTTTTTTTTTTTACTTCTTTTAACATACATTTTTATTGATTTCAGAGAGGGAGGGAGAAGGAGAGAGAGATAGAAACATCAATGATGAGAGAGAAAGATGGATCGGCTGCCTCCTGCACACCCCACACTGGGGATCGAGCCCACAACCCAGGCATGTCCCCTGACTGGGAATCGAACCCTGACCTCCTGGTTCATGGGTTGACACACCCACTGAGCCACACTGGCTAGGCTGACACCCCTTTCTAAAGACCTGCCAGCACCCCTGCCCCCCAGCCAGGCCAGCATAGGAAACTCCAGCTCCTTCAAGGTACTTAAGGCAGAGGGCAGGGAGGCCAAAATAGGAAGTGGCTCTAGAAGAGACGGCCACACCCTCAAAGGCATCCCCACCCCTTCAACCCCCTTCCTGTGTTCCGGGCACCCACCTGCTTTGCTGCAGTCCACGGTGAAGCTGCTCTTCTGGCCCACGTAGGCCTTGCTCAGCCCCAGGCCCTTGGCCAGCACCTTGCTGGCATCAGTGGGACCTGGGCCTGGGGTGCCGTGTTGGGGGACACTGGCTGTCTTGGTCAGGGAGTCTACAAATACTGATGATGTCTCATGGAGGCTGTGGTTGCTGACGAGACGGGGGCCTGTGGGGCAGAGCAGGTGGGGCTGAGAGGTAGCTGAGGGCTAGGCACTGAGGTGGGCGCCAGCAGTCTGCTGCAGAGGCTCACCTGTGACTTTGGCCTTGAAGGGGCTGCCCCCGATGTGGTAGGGGCCACCATATTTGATGGAGATGAGGTAGCTGCCAGGTACCATGGGGGTGTAGGTGACGCGGTAGCCCTCGGGGCACTCCTGGCAATCCATCTTCACCTTGGAGGGCCCGTCGATGGTGACCGAGAGGGCACCGGCTCCCGCATTGCTTGTGTTCACGATAAACTCAGCTGGGCTCCCTGGGGACACAGGAGGTCAGGCAGAGCTGGTCTGACTCATCCCACCCCAGCCCCCCACTGCCCACCCAGCAGCATAGCTTTGTCATTCTTGTGTGCCTCCTGTTGTCACTGGGATCTTAGATGGGGGCCCTAGCAGCTGACCTACCTGTGACGCCACCTTCCAGGCCAGCTCCGTAGGCAGACACCAGCCCCGGGTCCCCTCCATGCCCAGGCTCCCCAACTCGGATCTTGAAGGGGCTTCCAGGGATGTGGGTGCCATTGAACTTGACATCAATCAGGTAGACACCATTCTCCCGTGGGATAAAACGCACGGCGTACTTATCTGAGGAGCAGAGGGGCATGCTGTGGACCCGGGTCCCTTCCCACAGACAGAGCAAGTGACATCTGTGAGGCGCGACCCTTGCCCGCCAGCCTGAGCCCAGCAGGTCCATGCAGCTCACGCAGCTTCTTCCATGGACCATGCCGGGCACCCACACCCCACAGCACAGACCTAAAACCTGAGGGGTGAAGCTGTAGATGCCCAAGCAGCCTATCGGGGCTCACTGGGACTGAAATCTTTTACAAGCAAAACACGCACCTCACTGCCTCTTTAGAAAAGTTACCATGGCCCTAGCCGGTTTGGCTCAGTGGATGGAGCGTCAAGCCCGTGGACTGAAGGGTCCTGGCTTTGATTCCAGTCAAGGGCATGTACCTCGGTTGCAGGCTCAACCCTGGCCCAGTCAGGGTGCATGTGGGAGGCAACCAATCGATGTGTCTCTCCCTCTCCCTTCCACTCTCTTGAAAAATCAATGGAAAAATATCCTCAGGTGAGGATTAACAACAAAAAGAAAGGTTACCACAAATGCCAAGCTCCCTGCATGTTAACTGGAGCTCAGAGGCAGCAAGGAACTTGCTCGAGGCCACACAGCTGGGAAGGGGCAGGACTACACTGTGATACTAGCGAAACTCTACCCGGCAGCAATGCACACCCTCTCACCCTCGCCCATCCCTGGGTTGCCCAGGCCTGTCTATAGGTGCCATGCCCTGGCTAAAGGGCCATGAGTCTCTTGGCTGCACTTGCGGCCTCTCCTTCAGGAGACTGCATCGGGCCCTGCAGAAGGCCGTCTTCTTTCTAGCAGTCGTGGCTGCTGAGCTAGATGCCCAGGGGTGTGGGTCACGAGTAGTGGCAGGGTCGCCTGGCTGAGGGGGCCCGTGTGTGGGCCCATCTTGGCTGCTCACAGAATCTGTACCTCCTTTCGTACTCTCAGCCTGCTTCCAGCCGGCTGGGCAGGCCCACTCCTCCCAGCGGGGCCTGGGCAGGTGGCGGGGTGGCTGGGTAGGGACAGGGCCTCACCTTGGTCGATCTCTGTGACATAACACTCCTCCAGGGCTCCCGAGGGGCTGTGCACCTTGGCATCGATCGCCCCCTTGGCCCCGTTCAGGCTGACTGCAAAAGAGGCTGGCTGGTTGACCTTTAACCCTGACTCCTGGAAGCACAGCAGAGGTGGTTAGATCGGGTGGTCAGGACGAGGGAGGGCAGGGCTCCAGAAGCAGGAGGCCCACAGGGTTGCACTTACCCATCTGGCGTCCAACTTGGTTTAAAGAGGGAGAGCCATTGATTCTCCAGGGGCAGCAAGCTACAGGCACACGCCCCAGCCCCCACCCCCAGGCGCATGCGCTCCACAATCACACTCCCCGGGGCAGGGTAAAGGGAGGGTGGCCCTACCCGCTGGGCAGCACTCAGCCCCTACAGGCTGTCCCTCTTTAAACCTCAGCCCTGGTGCTCAAGGGGCACAGGCTTCTGTTCAAAGCCTTTAGACTTGAGACACGAGAAAAACTCCACGTGGTGGGCAGGGATGTGTCCTGCCAACCCAAAGCGTGGGCTGCACCCGGCCAGAGCAGAGGCCCGGCGCCCCGAGCGGGGCTGGGTGGGTCACTCGACACAAGGCCGAGGCCTGCTCCGTGCACTGGCTCTGGTCTGGCCGGGCCCAGGAGCCCCAGGCGGGCGGTTTCTCTCAGTGCCTCACCTGAAGACTAGAAACAGTAAGGCGGCGGGCGTCGCCAGACGGAGAAGCCACAGGCACCACGAAGGGGCTGTCGGGGATGTGCTCCTCATTGAACTTCACGGAGACCTCGTAGTCACCTGTGCAGGGAGAGACGCAGATAATGCATCTTGGCCGCGTTCTCACCTCCTGCCTCCCACAGTCGAGTGGCCCTGGGTCAAGGTGGAGAGGGGAGCCGAGCAGGACTGTCTGCATAGACCCACCAACACCCACACTGAGGCATCGCCAACCCTCACCCCGGCCCGGCCCGGCCCTCAGTACCTGGCTCCTGGACTACATAGGCCACACCGCAGGAGCCATCCTTGCGGTCCTCGAAGGAGATCTCGGCCTTGCTGGGGCCTTCGACAGCAATGGCCAGGCCCCCAGCGCCAGCTTCCCTGGTCCAAATGCTGAATTCAGCTGTGGCAAAGCAGTGTGTCCGGTGAGTGGAGCGCATGTGCACCTCTCCCGAGGCTGCAACTCCTGACCTCAGCCCCTCCACCCCCCGCCCTGCCCAGGAGAGCAAGGAGCTGGCAGGAAGCAGGCCTACCTGGCACTCCAGCCTCGGCCCTCTCGAGGCCAGGGCCTCCGGCGCGGACCTTGTGGGCTCCCCCTTCCCCTAGGGGCCCCACGGTGAACTGGAAGGGGCTCCCAGGCACGTGCTGGCCCTTGTACTTGACGCTGACCGTGTGCATGCCCATCTCGGCAGGCACAAAGCGGATGCAGTACGTGTGGTTTTCCCCTTCCACAATCTCAGCTTCATGGGTCTTGCCTGACGGGCTGGTCACCTGGGCTGTCATGTCCTGGATGCTAATTTCTGCAGGTGGGGGACAGCCTCGTGAGCAGGAGCTCCAGGCCCCAGACTTCTGCTTGGAGTTACCAGGCCTCCCTAGTCCCCGCCCCCCTCCCCCCCCTGCTCCTTATAGCTCCTACCGGGGATCTTTAGGCTGAGGTCACAATGACTGCCAACATTGGCCACTGAAGGGGCCCGTCGCCTGCGTGTGATGCTCTCTTTTACTCGGCCTTCGCCTGTCACCTTCACAGAGAAGGGGCTGCCTGCAGGAGGGAAGCACAGCCCACACCCCATACAGGTTACATCCTGGCCCTGGGGTGCGATCAGGAGGGTTAGGGAGAAGTGCGCGTGCGTGGCACTCACCAGGCACGTGCTGGTCAGCAAACTTAATGTTGATGATGTAGTTTCCGGGCTCCGTGGGGCAGTAGGTGACCCTGCACGTGCCATCCTCCAGGTCCTCTGTGTTGATGTCCACTTTGCTGGGGCCCTCGATGGACAGGCTGAGCCCGCCGTAGCCTGCAGAAGGGACACCCCTGAGCCAGAGAGCCAAGCACAGTGGATTCACCCTGGCGGGCAGACCACCATCGCTTACCAGCATCACGGGTGTCAATGATAAACTCCGCGGGCTCAAAGGTGTGGCCTTCATGGAGGCCCTGGCCCGAGACGCGCACACGGCTGGCATCCCCAATTTCCGACTGGCTGATCATCACTGGGATGGGGCTGCTGGCCACGTGCTGGCCACCCTTTTTCACATGCACTAGGTGCTCCCCTGTCTCCTTGGGCACGAAGGAGATCCCTGGGCACAGAGCGGGCTGTCAGCCAGGGAAAGGCATGCCCCCACCCCAACCTCCCTCCTTTCCAGAAGGCCCTGCCCCTCAGCCTCTTACCCACATGGCCATTGCGCAGCCGCTTCAGCAGACAGGGCTCCTCGCGGCCCGAGGGAGGCACCACTGTGGCCGTCAACAGGCTGAGGTCCGTCTCGGAGATGTTGATAGGGATATCCGCAGCGGAGCCCACCTTCAGGTGGGACATGCGCATGGAGTCATCACCTGGCAGAGGACAGTCATTGAGTGTCCAGAAGCAGAGACGGCACCCACCCTGCCACCTGCCTTTCTTTAAAACAACAAAACTATTTAAAAAAATATTTCTTATTGATTTCAGAGAGGAAGGGAGGGGGAGAGAGATAGAGACATCAATGATGAGAGAGAATCATTGATCAGCTGCCTCCTGCAAGACCCCCACTGGGGATCGAGCCAGCAACCCGGGCATGTGACCTTGACCAGAATCGAACCCGGGATCTTTCAGTCTGCAGGCTGATGCTCTATCTACTGAGCCAAACCGGCTAAGGTCTAAAATATACTTTTATCGACTTCAGAAAGACAGGGAGAGGGAGAGAGAGAGAAACATCAATGATGAGAGAGAATCACCGATCAGTTGCTTCTTGCACGCCCCACACTGCAGATGGAGCCCACAACCCAGGCATATGCCCTGATCGGGAATCGAACCATGACCTTCTGGTTCATAGGTCGAGGCTCAACCACTGAACCACGCCAGTCAGGCCACCTGCCTCCTCCTGTCACTCTCCCTGCTAGCACCCACCTGTGACCCTGGCGGTGAAGGGGCTGCCTGGGATGTGCTGCTCATTGTACTTGACGAGGATGCTGTAGTCGCCGGGTAGCACAGGCAGGTAGGACACACTACACGTCCCATCCTGATTGTCGGTGCAGCTGATTTCTGCTTTGGATGGTCCCTCGATGGCCAGGGACAAGCCCCCTGTAGAGAATCATGGGTGAGGGTAGGAACTATACCCAGGACAAGATGAGGGAGAGCCCCAACAGGCAAGCAGAGGCTGGGGGACAGGGCAGGGGACCCCACTCGGGAATGTCTCTCCTGCGCCCAGCTCTCCACAGGCTGAGGACAACCATGGCACAGGAAGGTCAAAACTGGCTGCCACTCACCCTCTCCTGCGTCCTTGGTATTGACTGTGAAGACAGCAGGCTTGTTCACTACTCCGTGGGTGAGGCCTGGCCCGTAGGCGGTGACGTGGCCACAGTTGACGTAATCCACGTAGAACTGCAGGGGGCTTCCTGAGGCAGGAAGAGGGGCCATGTGTAATGGGGACCTTGTGTTGGCCCCCAGGTCCTCCTGCTGCCCCAGGCCTCTGTGAGGTGGGGGTGGCATTCTGTGAGGGCGCACCTGGGATGTGCATGTTGTCATAGCGGATGTCCATCTCGTGTAGACCAGCTTCGCTGGGGGCGTAGCGCACCGTCACTGTGCCGTCCTTGTTGTCGGTGATTGCCGGCTGTGCCACTTTGCCAGAGGGCATCCGTACCTCCCCTGCAGGGCAATGTGACAGGGTCAGGGCAGCCCCTTGGCACACCCTGGCCTCTGCGGCTCCCAAGCTCCTTCCTGCTCCCACTCACCTGTGATCTCGCCCTTCTTGATGGTGAAGGGGATGACAAGGTCGAAGGGCCTCAGGCTGGTCACATCCAGCCCATTGACGCCCACCATGGGTCTCTCCGGGGCCTGCAGTGGAGACAGAGGGCCCAAGTGAGGGGCTGTAGGAGTCGAGGGAGTCCCAAGCAGGAAGATTTGGGATCCCTCCTCACATGTGCCAGAATGGGCCTCATGGGACACCCAGCTGGCCAGCCCCCCAATGTCCCCTAGAGCTAGGCGAGCTGGAGGAGGCGGACCAGGCCATACCCAGGTCTGCTGGGCGCCCGGAGCGTAGGTGTATGGTGGGGCCAGCTGCTGAGGTCTCAATGGAGGCTGCGCGGTGGGCTGGTCCCCAGCCAAAGCCTGCAGAGCAAACACAAGAGCTGGAGACTCTGAAATCACAGAGAAATCCTTTGGCGGGGGGTGGGGGGCATTTCAGGATGGGTCCCACCCAGACCCTTCACCCCTGGCCCTTTCTGACCGTCACTTGGAAGGGGCTGTTGGGCACGTGCTCGCCGCCAAAGCGCACACAGATGACGTATTTGCCCGGCTGCGGGGCTGTGTAGAAGATGTCAAAGGTGCCATCCTCATTCTCTACCACATCCACATCCACCTCGGAGCCGTCGGGTGTGCACACAGTGCAGGTAACCTTGCCTTTGCCTGCAGCCTTGGTGTCCACAGTGATCACCGTTTCCTCCCCAATCTGGATGGTGGGGCCGATGCCAGCACCTAGTGGGGCAAGGCGGGTCCCCAGAGGGGGGCCAGTGCATGAGCGTGGCGTTCAGGCTGCTCCTATCCACTGCCTGCCGCCCGCCCAGGCCTTTTATTGCCACCACCAAGCACAGCCAGGCCTCCCGCCCCTGACCCCCGAGCTTGGAAGGTGAGTAGTTTCTCAGAAGGCAGGAAAGGTTCCCTCGAGCCACCTCAGGCCAGGGAGCCCTGTCTTGGGGGCAGCCCCCATGTGGGAAAGGCCCGACGGGTGGCACCCAGGTGTTGGGGAGGAAGGGCGGGCCTGGAGGCCCGTGAGGCCGCTGCTGCCGTTGGGGCACAAGCGTTTGCTGCCACCTCCCCTGCCAACTCAGCCTCAGCTGGTGCCATGGACCGCGCTGAGCAATGCCAGTGCTCCGGTTGGGCGCACAGCTGCCTTTGCCCCGTGGCCTGGCCCCGGCCCCGGCCCCCAGTGCTGTGTGTGCACGCAGTGAGGCGGGGTCCTGCTGCAGTGTGGGGGGATGTGACATTCGCCTCCCGCCCCCACCCAGGCCTGAAGGGGAAATGAGAGTTTCCTGACAACTGAGAATGCTCGCTCAACCGAAGGCTCGAGGTGAGGGGTGGCTGGGCACAGCCCAGAGCAGGCAGGGAGCTGGGAGCAGGGAAGCAGGGAGCAGCGGGGTTAGCGCCCTAGCAGCACAGCGCACAGGCAGCGGCAGCACCCGGAGGGAGGGGGACAGGAGGCCCAAGCCACAGCCACCGCCTCTAGGTTGCAAGGGCAGAGCAGCTGAGCAGCCTCCAGGGCCCCAGAGTGCCTGAGGAAAGGGGAGGGACAGTGACGTTACGACCTGCGCTTAGCCGTGGAGGCTCAGGGGGTGGTGGGGCTGTGAGGCCTCAAAGTAACAGGCAGGCTGGCCCTGGCCAGGGAAGCCCCCAGGAGCATGGAACCTGCTCCAGGGCTGCGTCCAAGGGGTTCCCCAGCCAGCCTGCCACTGAGCTCCCCTGTGGTCAAGGGCTCAGGCTGCCCTAGGCTCTCTGCTGGCCTTCCGCAGCTCTCCCGAGGTCCAGGCCTGGCCACTTGCTGCCCACTCTGCCCTGGAAGGCCTCACCTCACACCCATCCAACACCCATTCTCCCCAACTGAGAACTGAACCCACCATCTAGCTCGTGGTTTGGGCCCCAACCTCAGTTACCCTCGAATCCCCACTTTCCCCACCCAGCCCATCAGCCAGTCTTGGCTGCTCCATCTTCAAAGTACACCTCCCAACTTGGCACCCCCCTCAAGCCCCATGGCCACAAGCCTAGCCCAAGCCACCCTTCTGGCTGATCTAAAAGTAACTTCAGCCCGGCCGGTGTGGCTCAGTGGTTGAGCGTAAACCTATGCACCAGGAGGTGACGGTTTGATTCCTGGTAAGGACACATGCCCAGGTTGCGGGCTCGATCCCCAGTAGGGACCATGGAGGAGGCAACCGATCAATGATTCTCTCTCATCATAGATGTTTCTATCTCTCCCTCTCCCTTCCTCTCTGAAATCTATAATAAAAATAAATTTTTAAAATATAAATAAATAAAAATAAAAGTAACTTCAGCTCCCCAATTGGGCTCACTATCTCTGTTTTGCACACAGTGGCCAGGTAAACCGAGGCCACGCCCTCAACCAAGGCTTGACCCTGCCTCTGGTCCCCAAGGCCTTGTCCCCCTGCCCTACATGCCTATCATCTCAGATCCCAGGGCCTGCTATATTCGGCAGATGAGCCCTTGCTGCAAAGCCCAAGCCACCCTAACTTGTGCTGGCTGCCTCGCCCAAGCTCCAGGCCTGCAGCCCTCAGAGCCTCCTAAGTAGCAATCGCCTCTTATTGGTGTCCTTGCCTAGGGCTGGCTCTCCCCTGCCACACCTGGTTGGGGACCCTCTGAATAACGTCACTGCTGGGGGGACAGGGGTAGGAAAGGAGGCGGGGAGGGCGGATAGGCCACTGAGTGCACTTTGGGGCTCTGAGGCTGGGCCAGGCCCCGCCATGCTGGCCGCCCAAGCAGTCAACGCTGGTGCTACTGCACTACCAGCGAGCCCCACCCGCTCATGCAGGCTGCGCCTCCCCCGGCCCGGGACGCGAGGCCCCTGGGAGGTGGGGATGAGGGTCTGTGGATCTGGCCAGGGCTGGGGACTCTCGCCTGTCGGGGGAGACCCCTTGTCCCCTTAGCCCATGCAGGAGCCCTTGACATGGAAGGAGGGAGCAAGAAGGAAGCGCCTGCTGCCCGCCTCCTGGGCTTTCCTGGGGTGCCAAGATCCCCAGACCCCAGAGCCCCAGTGGGGTGCCTCTCAGGATGCACCTCACCCCAAAGCTCTCAGCTGCAACCCAACTTCTCAGATGGGGAAACAGAGGCCCAGAGAGGGGACGGGCCAGAGCGCTCATGCTCAGCTCCAGAGGCCTCCCTGGGCCCTAACCCTCCGGCCCCCCCCTCTGTCCCTGCCAAGAGCTGCAGCTGGAACTGTCCTGGGAATCAGCACGGAAGAGGAAAGGAAGCTGCCCTCTGGGCAGGAGGGGCATTGGGAGTGGCCCCGGCAAGCAGCTTACCTAGCCCGTGACCTCCGATTGACACTGAGGTGAGAGGGCAGAGAGCAAGGAGAAAGGTCAGGTGAGTCACTCAGGGGGCGGCCCCCACTCCCACACGCTGCCCCAAGCAGCGAGCCCTTGCACACAGGCACACCCAAGCCCCGTGCTGAGCGCCGTGGCCGATGGCGGGCGGGCTCACCTGTGACCGTGCACTTGCTGGCATCCCCGGTGGGGACGGCGCGAACACGGTACGGGGAGAAGGGGATCTCATCACCGCCATACTTGATAAGGATAGTGTAGCGGCCCGTCACATCTGGCACATAGGCCACCGTGTACGTGCCATCGTGGTTGTCTTGGATATGCGTCTTCTTGGGCTTGCCTTCAGGGTCCTGTGTGGCAAAGCACAGGGGATGGAGGTGGTTTCTAAAATATATATTTTTATTGATTTCAGAGAGAGGAGGGGAGAGGGAGAGAGACAGAAACATCAATGATGAGAGAGAATCATGGATCGGTTGCCTCCTGCACGCCCCACACTGGGGATCAAGCTTGCAACCCGGGCATGTGCGCCAACCAAGAATAGAACCATGACCTCCTGGTTCATAGATTGATGCTCAACCACTGAGCCATACCAGCCGGGCTCAGGTTCTCTTAAAGGAGCCAGCGTCAAGTCTGCTGCTGCAGGAACAGCGTCCAAGTCACTCAGCCGCCATGGCCCAAAATAGCTGCCTGCATCCAGAATTGTCCTTTACTTCCCCACTGGCAAGGGCCAGAAGAGAGGTTCCCAAATGCCCAAAGCTCCTGCCCCCCATGACAACAGGCAGGGCCAGGGTCCTTGGCACCCATTCTGCTTTATCCCCATGAGTACCCCTCGGCTCCCATCCTCCACCCCGGGGCCTGCCCAGCACTAATGTCACAAGTGGGCAAGTTGAGGAACTAAGGGCTTTGGTAACGTGCTCAAAGTGAGGCATGAGCTAGTGTACGGGTGGGGAAGCCTGTGCTTGTCACCATCTTCCTACACACAGGAGACCTGCCCTGGCTGGCATCACTCCCTGGGGAGACCTCAAGTGCCCCAGCTGCATGCTCTATTCTGCACACGGCTCCAGCCTGGGCTCCCCACCTTCCCTGGCCTTCCCTGTGCCCGGAGTGGCACCCAGCAGGGCCAGGAGCTGCCCAGGACGCTACTCACCGTGATCTGGACAGCCAGCAGGCCTTCCCCTGCGTCCTTCGCATCAATGGTGAACTCCACAGGCAGGCTGGCGGGCACACCGGTGGTGTTGAGCCCAGGGCCGCTGGCTTTCACCTTGCTGGCGTCGTGTGTAGGCAGCACCTTGACCTTGAAGGGGCTGTTTGTTGGGCCAGGGGTGAGTGGTTAGGAAGGCTCTTGATGCCCAGCCTGCCACCCCCAGCCTGGCAGGGAGCTGCCTCTTACCTGCGGGGCACTTCCTCTTCCCCGTACATCACGGAGATGCTGTAGGGCCCCTCGCGGCTGGGCACGTAGTTAACTGTCTGGGTGCCATCAGCGTTGTCTACCACATCCACTGGCTCTACCAGGCCTGGCCCCAGTCCCAAAGACAGAGCCTCAGCCAGTCTCCTGAGCCCTCAGCCCCATCACCCGGGATGTCAGGGGCTCAGCTATGCACCCAAGCCCCCACTCCAGGCCTACACCTCATTTTGCCCTCACCTGCCCATCCCAGGAATGGCCCTGCGCCCTGTGACACCAGAAACTACTCTGGGTGCCAGCTTGGACCCTGGCCCTTGGTCCCTGCTGCCACATCTGTTCAGTGTCTATTCTACCTCCATCTGGTCCCATCACCCAAGGCTCCTCATTCAACAGCTGGTGCACCTGCTCCAGCCTCTTGGGCAAGGCCTCTGCTCTCTTCCCCCCACCCCTCAAAGAGGATCATGCCCTCCCAACCTCTTGCTCTTTTTAAAAATATATTTTTTTATAGATTTCAGAGCAGAAGGGAGATGGAGAGAGAGACAGAAACATCCATGATGAGAGAGAATCATTAATCAGCTGCCTCCTGCACGCCCCACACTGGGGATTGAGCCCACACCCGAGCATGTGCCCTGACAAGGAATCGAACTGTGACCTCCTGGTTCATGGGTCGGCACTCAACCACTGAGCCACACTGGCTGGACCCAACCTACTGCTCTTAAGCGTGTGGACACTCACCTTTGGGTCCCTGCACTTTGACCTGTAGTGGGGCCACACCAGCCTTGCTCGTGTCCACCTGGAAGGACTGAGGCAGATTGGCACGGACCATCCCTGGGCTCAGGCCAGGTCCAGAGCACTTGACCTTGGTTGCGTCTGTCACATCATGCACAGGGACCTTGAAAGGACTGCCTGGGTGGGGGGCAGAAGGACAGATTGTGTGTGAGACAGGGTGGAGGGCAACGGGTGGTTCCAGCTCAGTCCTAGCCGACCTGCCTCCTCACCTGGCACTTGGTGGCCGCCATAGGTGACATTAAGGCTGTAGGTGCCAGCCTCATAGGGGATGTACTCAACCGAGCAGCTGCCATCTTTGTTATCCATGCAGGACATCTTGGCCTCAGAGGGGCCCTCTACAGCCAGGCCCAGGCCCCCTGTGCCAGCTCCCCTAGTCCAGACAGACAGCCAGTTAGTCCTGGAGTTTCAAGGCCCATCACGCCCCTGCCTCCTGGGCACTTCCTCACCTCGTCTCCACGGTGAACTTGTTGGGCTTGTTGGTGGTGCCACTTTGGATGCCTGGCCCGTGGACGCGCACTCGGGAAGGGTCGCAGCCCTCGGTCACGGGCACCTGGAAGGGGCTGCTGGGCACAGGGCTGCCATCGTAGGTCACGTCCACAGAGTGAAGTCCTGGAGGATGGCAGGCTGGGTGAGGAGGAGCCCGGGCCACCCCACGCATGCCTCACAGCCCCGGGGAGCCCTGGCACATACCCTCCTCATAAGGTGTGTACTCCACTTTGTACGTGCCGTCACCACAGTCCTGCACGTAGGTCTCGGTCAGGTTGCCTGAGGGGTTAGCCACGCGGGCCTTGACATGCGGCCCTCCAGTTTTCGTCAGAGCCCGGGCATCCACGCTGAACTCAGTGGTGGCCTCTCGGAAGACGCCTGTAAGGGGGCAATGAGGAGTAGGCATGGGCTCCGGGGGCTCTGGGGACCCTAGATGCCCCCAGTCCCCTTGTCTCGCAGTGTGGCCTCTCACCTTGGCCGTCGATGCCAGGCCCGTAGCACTGGACACCGGAAGTGTCTACCGCGGGCTCCACCTGCAGCTTGCTGGGGAAGTTGGGCACAGGCTGGCCACCGTATTTGATGGTGACGGTGTAGGAGCCAGGGCAAAGAGGGATGTAGGTGATGGTGTGTGTGCCGTCACCGTGGTCTTGTATGTGCACCTCGGCAGGCAACCCGGCCTCGGAGCGGATCTCGATGGTCAGCTCTGCACTGCCTGCGCTTGAGCAGTCCACATGGAACTGGCCTGCCTCCCCAGCCGTGGCACGCTCCAGCCCAGGGCCGGAGCACTTGACCTTGGATGCGTCAAAACAGGGCACCACATGCGCCTTGAATGGGGAGCCGGGGATGTGAGTGTCGGCGAAGAGGATGTTGATGTTGTAGTCTCCGGGCTCGGTGGGCACATAGGACACGGAGCATGTGCCATCCCCATTGTCCAGGCACTCGAGCTGCGCCTCGCAGGGGCCCTCCACGGTCAGGCCCAAGCCGCCAGTGCCGGCGCCCTTGGTGTCGATGGTGAAGCGGGCAGGGGAGCCTGCACTGCCGCCCTGCAGCCCTGGCCCAAACGCCTTCACCTGAGGAGAGATGGGCAGGTCAAGAGCTGAAACCACACCACCTCCCTGACCCTTGACCCCTGGCCCCCACTTCAATCTATTTTTAAATTTAATTTATAAAATATATATATATATATATTTTTATTTCAGAGAGGAAGAGAGAGGGAGAAACATCAATGATGAGAGAGAATCATTGATTGGCTGCTTCCTGCACGCCCCACACTGGGGATCGAGCCCACAACCCAGGCACATGTCCCGACTGGGAACTGAACCTGGGACCCTTTAGTCCACAGGCCAACGCTCTATCCATTGAGTCAAACCAGTGAGGACAATCTACTTCCTCTTGTTCTGGCTTCCCTCCCCTACGAGACAGGGGCATAAGCAGGCCTCAGCCTGATAAAGGGTAAGGGCGTGTCTGGAAAAGACAGGGTGGCCCCCATACCTCAGTTACCTTACTAGGCTTTGTGGGAGGCACGGCTTCCATAGGAAAGGGGCTGCCAGGCACAGGCACACCGTCGTAAGTCACCTCAACCTCGTAGGACCCCTCCTCGCGGGGCACAAAGCGCACGACACTGTTGTCAGCCCCTAGGCCGGGCTCCACCTTGCAGGGCACTGATGCGCCGGACGGGCCCACGATCTTGGATGCCACTTTGCCTTGGCCACCAGCACCCTTTGACTTGACTGTGAACTCCTGGTCTTTGCCAACGTCCACCTCTATTGAGATGACAGAAGAAGGGAAAGAACTGTGACACTGAGCCCGGGCAGCTCCTGGGCCATCTCGGTCACCACGACAAGGGCTCCAACTACTTACTCTCTCCCAGGCCGGACACCTTGATCTTGCTGAGGTCCAAGCTTGGAGACACCCCCACGGAGAAGGGGCTCTTAGGAATAGGATCCCCTCCGTAAGTGACATTGACGCCCACTGGGCCCTGGGAGGGGTACAGAAGGGTAGAGTCATAGGTCATGACCCTGGTTTCCTGGCCTGCAGCTTCCCGTTAGGAATTGGGGGCTGGTCAGAGAGACACTGGCTGTCCTCTTATGTTTATTGATTTCAGAGAGGAAGGGAGAGGGAGAGATAGAAACATCAATGATGAGAGAATCATTGATCGGCTGCCTCCTGCATGCCCCACACTGGGGATTGAGCCCACAACCTGGGCATGTGCCCTGACCAGGAATCAAACCATGACTTCCTGGTTCATAGGTCAACCAACTGGCTCTCCTCTTCCGCCCCTGGCCTTCATGCCCACTGTCTCCCAGGTGGGAAATGGCAGTGAGTGGGAAGCCTCCTGGAGCAACCCACCCAGCCCACCGTTCAAGGAGGACCATGGGCATGATGGGTGTAGAAGAGGTGCAGGCTGCAGAGGTTAAGGGCGCTACCTGCTGTACAGGAGTGTACTTGACCGTGTAGGTATTATCGTGGTGGTCGATGATGTCCACATCACGCACTGCATCCCCCTTGGCCGTTCCTGAGAACTGGACATCCAGTTTGCCCTTGCCAGCAGCTTTGGCATTGACCGTGAAGTGGGTGGGTTTGCCAAGCTCAACACCTGAGGAGACACGGCAGCCATTAGGGGCACGTTGCCTCAATCCCCCTTGAGGTCCCTGATCTCTCCAGAGGGTGGTCATCCTCACCTGTGCGGCTGAGGCCAGGTCCTTCTGCCTTCACCTTGCTGGCATCATGGGAGGGTTCCACCTTGACCCGGATGGGGCTGGTAGGTGTAGCCTGCAATGGTGGGAGGAGCGGACTAAGAGGAGAACAGCACCCCAATGCTCAGCAGTGTTGGGGGCGGGAAGCAGCAACACCCACCTGGTCAGCAAAGAGGACCATGATGGTGTAGCTGCCAGCCCCACGTGGTGTGTACTTGACCGTGAAGGTGTCATTGTCATTGCGAATGATGTCAAAATCGATGTCGGCCTCAGCCGGGCCCACCACACCAGGGGCACACTTGATGCCAATGCTGACATCGCCTGCAGCAGGGGAGGGAGTGGAGGCTGGGACCTCATGCGGATGCCTCACCCACATGTCCACCCACCTGAAGCAGAGCCTTACCCTGGCCGGCCTCCGTGCAGTCCACGGTGAAGTAGGTGGGCTCATGAGCCTTGAGTCCTGTCTTGGCCACTCCTGGGCCGTACACCTTGACCTTGTTTGGGTGGCTGCCGGCTCCCACGTTCACCTGCACAGGACAAGGTAAGGGCAAGGGTATTACCAGCCTTCATCCACTGCTGGCTGTTACGCAAAATGGTGCAACCACCTTGGGAAGTGGTCTTGTGGTGCCTTAAGTGATTAACCATAAAAAGACCTTATGACACTGTAATCCCGCTCTTATGCCTCTATCTACCCAGAGAAATGAGATCACTCGTCTGCATACTTGTACCCAAATGTTCATAGTGGCACTACTCACAACAGCCAAAAGGGAGAACATAACAAAGGCCCATCAACAAATAACTGGATAAATACAATGTGGTCTAATCCATACAATGGACTATCATTCAGCCATGAAAAGGCAGGAAGTACCAATTCATGCTGCAAGTAGAACCACAATTGAAACATTATGTTGAGTGAAAGCATTCAGACACAAAAGGCTGCTAGACATTACATGGTTCCATTGATAGCAAATGTCTAGAACAGGCAGAAAGCAGAATAGTGGTTGCTCAGGGTTGGGGGAGGGGGATTTCTGGGGGGTAGAGGAGCGTTTGTTTGCGATGATGAAAACTATCTAGTCTTGCCTGGCCGGTGTGGCTCAGAGGTTGAGCATTGGTCACAGTTGGATCCCTGGTCAGGGCACATGCCTGGGATGTGGGCTCAATCCCCAGTAGGGGGTGTACAGGAAGCAGCCAATCAATGATTCTGTCATCATTGATGTTTCAATCTCTCCCTCTCCCTTCTCTGAAATCAGTTAAAAAAACACAAAACCCTACCTAGTCTTTAATTGTGTTATCCATTGCACAACTCTGAATGGACTCAAGACTACCAAGCTATACACTTGGAATGGATGAGCTGTCTGGGATTCACGTTTGATCTAAGAGCTATAGATAAACACGGGACAGGTGCCCTAGGAAGATGTGATGAAGGGCTATCGAAGGCCTGTGGGAGGGCCAGCTCACCCGGAAGGGGCTGTTAGGGATGCTGACACCTCCCCAGGACACCATGGCTGTGTGCTTCACGGGCTTCCTGGGCACGTAGGAACAGCTGTATGTGCCGTTGCCATTGTCCTTGACTGATGCCTCCACGGGGCAGCCCTCGTTGTCCTGGAAAGTACGTGGCCAACTGGTCAGTACTCAGATCTGGGCAGCTGCCCACCCCCACCTCTGTGCCATGGGTGGGCACCCCACCTGCACTTGAACCCGGAGAGGGGCCTTCCCGCCGAGCTTAGCATCCACCGTGAACTCCGCTGGCTTGTTGACGGCCACGCCCGTCTTCTCCAATCCAGGGCCACGCGCCTTCACCTGATGGGAAGCCACCCAGATCTCAGGGGACCAAATGCAGGCCACCAAGGAAATAGGGTGGCAGGGAAAACACCGCTGGAACACCAATCACTCAGCCCAGCCCCCAAGTGGAGGCAAAAGAGGGCCAAGACCCGGGCCAGTGGAACATGCGCATTACCCTGTCTGGGTGGAAGTCCTGCGGTGCCTCCCGGATGTCAGCCATGAAGGGGCTGAGGCGGATGTCCTCGCTGTTGCACAGCACGTGTACAGCATACTCGCCAGCTTCCTGGGGCCAGTAGCGCACATCACAGGAGCCATCGCCCTTGTCATCACATTCAATCTTGGCCTGCGATGGGCCCTCCACGGAGAAGCCTGTCAACAAGCCACCAACTCTATCAGTGCCCTGGAGCCTGGCAGGGAGCCCCCGGCTGCCCACACTGTAGCCTCCAACTCACCGAGGGTGCCTACGTCATCCCCGATGGCCTCCACCACGAAGTCCGCTGACTTGCCAACGACACCACCCTCCAGGCCGGGCCCCCAGGCCCGCACCTTCTGATTGCCACACTCCGTGCCCACCTTCACCTCGAAGGGACTGTAGAGAAAGAGCCACACAGGGGTATGTGCTGAGGGGCACCGCCCTGAGCAGGGTGGGGGGTTACACTGCATTGGTTCTGAGCACTGGGTTGGGGCCTCACCTGCGCCCGATGTTCTGGCCGCCCCACGTGATGGTGACGGTGTATGTGCCAGGCACCGTGGGGTAATACTCGAAGCCGTAAACACCATCCCCCAGGTCCTTCTGTTTTACACGCTCCTCACCCTCTGCCAGAGACAAAGGAGGGCCTCAGGCCTGCCCAGCAGCACCCCTGGGGCGGCCACTGCCCACCTCAGCTGCAGGCTGACTTACTTGGACCCTTCACGATGACCTTGAGCTCCCCACTGCCTGCGCCCTTCGTGTACACCTTGAAGTCAGCAGTCTCCTTCACCCGCACGCCTTTGGGCTGGAGGCCCCGGCCAACAGCACGGCAGGCACTCGGGTTACAAGCTGTGGGCAGAGGGCTCATGAAGCCTCGGGGTGACCCCTCCCTTGCTTCCTCCCACAGGGCTGGGCCATCAGGATGAGGGTGGGGACCCTCACAATTGACCCCAGGAGATAGGGAGGGACATGCCAGGAAGAAATGAAAGGGACCCCGACCCCAGGACCTGTGGCCCAGACCAGGATGTGATGGCCTCCTCCCACCTGCTCCACACCAGCTCCCCGGCCCCACCCAGCCCGCCCCTCCCAAAGCAAGACAGATCCAAGTACCGTTGACCCTGTGGGCAGAGCAGAGAGCAGCAGGATTCTAGACAGCTCGAGCAAGTTCTTCCGAAGGTGAAAGCGTGAAGAGAAAGAGAGATGGAAAGGGCGAGAGGAACAGGAAGAAGGGCCCCAGCGGGGGAGGAAAGAGAGCTCACCCCAACAGTGGAAGCAGAGACCCCGGGTGCCAGGGTGGGGAGGGCTGGAGTGGGACCCTCCAACCGACCATCCCATGGGAGGCCCCAGCAATGGGGGACGTAGGTGGCCGGGACCAGCCTACCTTGGCCAATAGTAACAGTGTAGGGGCTTCGAGGGATAGGCACGCCAGCGAAGGTGACGTGCACAGTGTGGACACCCTCCATGGTGGGCTGGTAGCTGCAGCGATAGGTGCTGTCGCCCCTGGCCTCCAGCTGAGGCTCCACAGTGCCCTTCTGTCCGGTAGGGTCCTGGATCGTGACCTCTACATCCCCTGAGCCAGCTCCTGCCACAAAGTACCAGCTTAGCTCCCAGAGCCTCCAGGCTGCGCCCGGACCCCAGCAACACTCCGCCACCCCAGAACCGCCTGCTCAGCAGCCTCCTCTCACCTGCTGTGAAGATCTCAAAGTAGGTGGTCTTGTTGGCGATGTTGCCGCTGGGCTCCAGGCCGGGGCCCTGAGCAGTCACCTTGCTGGCGTCGCCCTGGGACTTGTCCACATACACCTCAAAGGGGCTCTTGGCGATATGCTGGCCAGCAAAGAGCACGGTGACCTGTTTCCAGGAGGGGCAGGCTGTGAGAGGGTCGGGGCCCCACAGCCACTGTCCCCGCCACCAGCCTCCCCACAGGCTGAGGGCTCACCTTGTGAGTCCCCGTCACCTCGGGGACATACCAGACAGAGAAGGTACGGTTCTTGTCGTTATTGGCAGTCACTTTGGCCTGTGGTAACAAGGAGCCCATGAGCCTTTGCTAAGACCAGCCCCTTTATTTTTTTAAATATACTTTTATTGATTCCAGAGAGAGGAAAGGACAGGGAGAGATAGAAACATCAGTGATGAGAGAGAATCATTGGTTGGCTGTCTCCTGCACGCCCCACACTGGGGACCAAGCCCGCAACCTGAGCATGTGCCCTGACCGGGAATAGAACCATGATCTCCTGGTTCATAGGTCAATGCTCAACCAGTGAGCCACAAGCCCATTATTTATTTATTAATTATATATTTTATTGATTTTTTACAGAGAGGAAGGGAGGAGAGGGATAGAGAGTTAGAAACATCGATGAGAGAGAAACATCGATCAGCTGCCTCCTGCACACTCCCCACTGGGGATGTGCCCATAACTAAGGTACATGCCCTTGACCGGAATTGAACCCAGGACCCTTCAGTCCTCAGGCCGACACTCTATCCACTGGGCCAAACCGGTCAGGGCAAGAGCAGCCCCTTTAAGTGGAGGCACTGCAGTGCCCCACCCAGCCTGAAGGTGGCCCTACCTCCTCTTGGTGTCCAGCTGGGTCCTCCACGTACACCAGCACCTCTCCCTGGCCGGCACTTCTGGTCTCCACAGTAAACTCTGCCCGCTTCTTCACCATATTGCCTGTGGGCTCGATGCCTGCCAAGGGAGGAGAAAGGCATGGCTGGGTGCTAGGGCCGTGCACGGCCTTCCCCCTCCCCCATCATCCTTCAGTAGCATCTCCTTCCGCAGCTCAGCCCCCTCCCCGCCGTCCCAGTGGAACACTCAGAACTGGCTGAGTCAGTTCAGCGTGAACGCCGGTGCATGGAGCCTGGCCTTGGGCCCCAGCTGTACCTTCACTGTGAGACAGGCCTGGGCCTGTTTTCTGGAACTCTCACTTGAATTTGCCTGGGCCCTTGCTCCTGCGTGATGCCCTGGCCGGGTTTGGTCTCCACTTACAGGAAAGTGGCTGGGTGCTCCCTCCTTGAACAGGTCCCACCTTGGGTTGACGGCTAGTCGCAAGTGGCCAGTTTGGACCAGCTCTGACTCATGCCTGTCTGACTCTCAGGGGGCGTTTGAGAACCTAGCCGCCATGTCCCTGAACATCCCCAGGCCCCGTCTCCCTCACCTGGCCCATAGGCTCGGGCTTTCTTTGGGTTCAGTTTGGGTCTCAGGGGAGCCCCTGGCTTCAGCTTGGCCTTGGGGAACTGGGACAGGTAGGTCATGACGGAGTGTTCGTCCACATTGGGGTCCACGATCTCCTCGGGGGTGATCACCTGTCACAGTCAAAAGACAAGAACCATTTGGCCTCCAGGCCTTGGGTTCCAGGGATAGGACCCCACTCCCCCTGGGACTTGGCCCCTGGACAGCCCTGGATGTCCAGGCAGAGTTGTACCTGAGGGATGCCCAGCCAGTCATCGGCCTGCTGCATGGCTTCCCGCGCATTGTTCACAGGCTTGCTGGCGTCCCAGGAATCCCAGTCAGGACACAGGCCTGCAGAACAAGGATGACTGAGTCTGGGGTCCGCCAGACTCCCCTGCAGGCCGTATCCACTGTCTTACTCACAGCCCCAGCTCTAGCCCCGCGCCTCCCACTCCCACACTCCTTACCCGGGGCGCAGCTATCAACAAGGGCGCCTAGGGCTCTGCCACTCTGCCAGTCCCGACTGAAGTTGGTGATGGGCAGCTGCGGCAGCTTGTTCTGGATCCAGCCCAGGAGCCTCTGCTTGGGCGTTTGCTTCTTAGCTTCTTCATCCTCCTCCTCATCCCACATGGGCATGGAGATGGAGTAGTGCAGAATCAGGGTCCAGATGAGGCCCAAGATCAGCTTCAGGTTCCCATCCACGATGGCCTTGCTGTCTGCGAGGGAAAAGAGTGACGGTGTTGGACAGCAGGGGCCCCACCCAAGTGCCCCTGTGCACGTGTGCACACACGGGCTTGCGAGTGGGGAGGGTGCACACACAGGGTGTCAGGTGGCTCCCAGGCAGTGGAGAGCATGGCAGCACAGGGAACCCCATGTGGGGGAGAAGCCCCCGGAGGGGGTGTAGGTGGTTTCAGAGGGAAGAAAACTTTTGGGGGGAAATGAGTGGAGTTAGGGGGTGTTGCGGGAAGCCCTGGGGGACAAGAGGAAGGACTGACGACAGCAGCAGGCTGCAGACAGGGCCAGGGGAGGGGCCCTGGAGTGAGCAGGATGAGTGCTCTGTAGCAACGCAAGCAGGGGCCCATCACTCATCTCCACGGGTTTCCAGGCAACAAGCAGTAGGAACAGCGCAGCCCTAGTGGGCCTGGATGCCAGGGCCCCTGACCAGGGCTGAGGAAGGGGAAGAGGAAGGCTGGTGGGTGGGGCAGTTGGGAAATACAACTGCTTCCCCAAGGTGGGTGGCAGGAGGCAAGGGAAGTAGAGGTGTTGGGCAAGGCCTGAGTTTGGCAAGGCCCCCCTCTTGGGGTGGAGGGTGCAAGCCCCACCCTGCACTTCCTTAGTGTCCCCCACCCCCCGCAGGACCAAGCTGGGAGTCAGGCAAGGTCATGGCACAGGGGAGGGGTCGGGAGCCCAATGGCAATGGGCCATGACTCACTGGGGCCCAGCAGGAGGATGAGCAGGGCACATTCTGGGGGCCCCCTCACCCAGCCCGAGGAGGAGGGCAGAGCCACTGAGGCTGGGTTGGACGCCCAGGGCCCAGCTTGAGAACTGGGGTAGCAGAGGCCATGGGTGGGGTCCTTGATCCCGCTGCCTCAGCAGAGCCCAACCGGCTGCTGCCTGTCCTCCTTGCCACCTAACGGGCTGCTGGGCTGTGGGCGGGCGGCCACCAAGCTAACCACAGGGGAAGTGGTTAGGGCGGGCACCCTGCACCCTGTCACCATGGGAACCCCTCTGGGCTGTGGGACCCACCCAAGGCCCTTGTGGGTCTTGGCTTCAAGGGGTGAGGGGCTGGGAGTGGGGCCCAGAGAAAGGCCAAGCTTTCTAAGAGCTCATCTTTGAAATCCCTGCTGTCTCCAACCTACCCAACCCCCAATCAAGAGAAAATACTTGTCTAGTGAGTCAACTTGGGGGTGGGGAGAAGGGAATGGATGCTACCAAAGGGTGATCAATGGCGGGTGGCCTCTGAGTCTAGTAGGCAGCACCCTGAGGACCAGCTGAGCCGCTCAGAGCAGAGTGGCCTCTCTGTCCCCAGACTGAGATTGGTCAGAGTCCTGCACCACTGGCTTGCACTGTCTCCAAATGGTGGGAAAGTGGAGAGGGGGCTTCAGGCTAGTGGTGACTGGAAGGGTCAGAGAAGACCAAATGCACAGGACCAGCCAGGGCTTCCCACAAGGCCCCCATCCCCAGAGTCCTGGGTCCAGCAGAAGAGCCCTAATGAGGCCTGAGGCCCACTGTGACCCAGGAGGGGACACACAAGGCCAAGCTTATCAGCCCTGGTGGGTCAGGCTGGGCCCGCCCCCTGGTCCATAGGAGGCAGGCCTAGGCCCTCCCCATCCCCCTCAGAAAAGAGAGAGGGAAGGGCCGGGCTTCATTGGGAGACTGCCTGGTTGGATGGCCCCGCCCCCTCCCACCCCCTTTCCCCAGCCCCTGGGCCAGCCTGCCCCCTCCCTCCCCTAATCACTGCTGCTTTCCAACATTTTTTTGCCTTATATGGCAAAGCTCTGGGAACTAGGCCTGCTCCAGCCAGCTCAAAAGAGAAGGGAGGAGGAGACCCCCCCTCAGACAGCTGGGGTGTGGCCCGCCTCCCCACATCCGGTTGCCCCCCCACCCAAGGCTCAGAGATGACTCAGCTTGGCTAGACACAGACTGGGACTGGGGGGTGGGCCTGAGCCTCCAAAGGCATTCCAAAGAAAGAGGTGAGGCCCTGGAGACCAACCCTCTGAGTGGTTGGAGGCACCTGAATCTTGGTCTCCCACTTTCTCAGGCTCAGCATGGATCGAATCGGGGCAAGGGGGCCAACTGAAAGACCCCTTTCAATTCTGAAAAAAGTTCATGGCCTTTCTTCTTTCTATTGTACAATGCCCCCAAGCCACCAGTTCTGCTGCCTGTCCCGGAGTGGGTTCCACCTTAAGAGCCAGGGATGCTACAGTAGGCCCGGTCAATGCCAGCATCACCAGCCCAGTGACACGGACACTGGGCTGGCAGTGAGCCCAGCACACGCTGGAGTACCTCCCAACCAACTCCTGCATTTGAGATGCAGAAAAGCCAAGTCCTACATAGAAACAAGAGTTTGGCCCAAGTTCAACAGTAATTCAGTGTTTCAGTAGACGACAAACCAGCTCCCTTCACTGGCTGACACCCAGACTCATTTCACGTTCTGTTTTGCTAGCCATGCCCTTCTCTGGCCTCCTAAGTTCCCTGGCAGAGATCTAAACTGGGGGTTAGAGCCATCTCTGAGGAGGGGGGGGGCATCTTCCAAGACCAGAAAAAGCTGAGAGCCCTAAACAATGGAACCCGCAAACTCTAACTCCCTTGTTTAGCAACCACAGGGGAACCTGAAAGTCAGAAGGCCCTCTCCAAAGTGCTGCAGGAGGTAGAGAAACCGGGCCTCCCGCTGCACAGGGATGGGACACTGGGCGCAGGGCCAGAGCCTGGCCAGTGCCCACCCCCAGGCCCTCTCCCACAGCAAGCGAAGGGGCGGGGGCACGGCCTGCGGAGGATGTGAGCTCAGCCTGGGCGCGGGCCAGCCGGGGCGCGGCGGGCGGGGGCGCGTAGCGGTCCGCACAGCAGCGGGGCGAGCCTGCCAGCGCGCCTTTGTTCTCGAGGCCCGGCCCGCGCGGAGCCCCTCAGCCGGGCTGGGGGGAGGGGGCCGAGAAAGCACCACGACTCGGGGAGGGTGGCTGGGAGGGGTCTACCCAGGGGAGATGGAAGGACATGCGGAGCCCCCCGCCCTCGCCCTCCCGGCGCCACGGGGCGGCACGCGCCCTCACCGATGGACACGAGCTTGATGCTCTCGCGGTCCAGGAACTCGAGCGCCACCGACACGTTCTCGAGCTGCATCTGGCGGAAGGTGGGCCTCTGGTTGTGCTTGCGGTGCATCTTTTTCTGGCTGAGCACCTCGAGCAGCGCGATCAGCCGCAGCCCGTCACTCAGGTCCGTCTGCAGGTTGGCGATGCGCTTGCTCACGCATTTGAGGTGCTCATTGCACCAGCGCGTGAATGTGTTCTGCTGGATTTTCTTCCACGGCGCGTCCTCCGCCAGGTCCTTCTCGGTGGCCGGCATCTCGGCGTCTCGCGTGTCGTTACCGCCACCCGGAGCCGCGCCCGCCGCGCTCTGGCCCGCTCGGGAGTGGGAGCTACTCATTTTGAGGCGCGAGGAGCCGATGGGCGGTGCTGCAGCCTAGGCGAGGGGACGGCCCTTTAATTAAAGTCGCAGGCACTCCGGCGTGCAAGGGGCGATGCAGACAGCGGAGGTTGCGCTGTGGAGAGAGCGAGCCCTTTAAATGCGGGCTGGGGGCGGGGCTGGGGGTGGGGTCACTATGGGGCGTGGTCATGGGGTGGGGCTTTGGGGGTGGCCCGCCCCACCTCGCTCATTGGAATGCCCCCCAAAGGCCCCCCCTCCCGACCCGGGCAGTTTTGAGTCGACTCCCCCAGCCCCCCGTGCTCCGAGGAAGTTTCGTTGGACCCCAAATGGGGCAAGGACGGCCTCACATCAGCGCTGCAGAAAACCCTGCAGCGAGGAAAGGCTGAGCAGCTTCTGGCTCTGGACCACTGGGCCTCGGTCTCCAGCGAGCATGCCATACAAGGGACTTTCCTTCCCCAAGGCCCCTAGGGCCATAGCGATAGCTTGCCCTGCGTGAGTCACGTGGGCTCCGCCCCCTCCCGGCAGCACATCCCTGACCCCACCCCCCGGGGCTCCAGCGTGGGGGTTCCCCAGCCACACCCTGTCCGGTGCCCCAGCAGCAGCCGGGAAGGGGCTGATCCTAAGGGTGAGCCCTTGGAGAGCACGGTCTGGGCCAGGCACTGCTGGAAGCACATGCCCCACACCTGGGAAGTGGCTGCTGGCAGGGCCCAGACCCTACACTGCCTCCCAGGCTGCACCCTAGACCCTTTGCTCCCGGCCAGGCATTGCGCTCTTCACAGCTCTGGTCTGTGCACCTGCGCCTACAGGTCCTTACTGCTTCCCTCCCTCCCTGCTCCACTCGGGAGGAAATGGGGCACTGGGCCAGGAGGCTGCCAGCACTCCAGGAGCAAGCAGTCTTAGAAGGGGCCCGGTGTGCCAATGGGCATTGGCAGAGGGCACCGCGTACGTGTGATGTGAGCACAGACAGCAAGTGTCTGCCTGGGGTTGCTGTCCACCTGGGGTACTAGGGGTTTCCTCTCCTGTCTAACTGGTTCCAGAGCCCAGTGTGACCCAGGAGGTGGCCAGGCAGGAAGCCCAGGGGCCCTTCCATTGGCTCATGGCTTCCAATAAGGCTTGGCAGGCTCTGATCACCTGGGTCTGGGTGGGCTTCAGTGCTGTGGCCATGCAGAGGGGCCCCTTCTGAGAACAGGGTGTGGGCAGGGGACTGAGAGGGACAAACCAGAGAAGGCTGCTAAGGCCTGGATTGTGTCGCCAGGGCAATGGGGAACTACTCGCTCAAAATTAATTTTTTAGTAGATAACTCTGGCGACAGTGAGGAGGCTGCTGTGGGAACATGGACACCAGCAAAAGGCCTGTTGGAGACGCTCACTGCCACCCTCTTCAGTCAAGAGAAGCCCTTTTCCCCAGAGTGGGCTTATTCCTCCCAGTCCCATGTGCCTCCCTTCTCCAGTATGTTCCCTTCTTTAGGTCTCTGTCCCTCCTACTGGATTCTTAGATTGAGCTGCAGACTAGCCATAATTCAGTTATCTGCTAAAGACCAGTGGGACAGCAAGCCCTGGTTCAGCCAGCATGTCATGTCCAAATATGGTTGACTCTTGCATGACTAAGTGCCTGCATTACCCACAGTGGGGCTATGGTCCCAGCCGGCATCTTCCCTACCCCCCAGCATGCTCACGTAGGGGCTACCTGTCACACGACTGGTTTTCCCCACCAATGGTAGTGGTAGAGACTCCCAATCTGAGGCCCACCTCCTGCGCACTCTCCCCTCTCCCGAGCACTTTCAACCACACCTGCACAAAACTCCACACCAGTGTCTTGTGAACTGGAGTGAAGGTGGGAGGGAGAGCTGTGAAGGGGGAACCCGGATGGACCCCTTCCTGCCAGGCTCCATTCAAGACACGCTAAGTTGTCCTCCAGCTCCCCCTGTCCCACTGGAAAGCAAGTTCCCAAGGACAGCATGACATTAAGAACTGATTTTCTTTTCACTAAGTGCCGTCCAACTGGATCGTCTGTGTTCATTCCTTAATCTTCAGAGAGCAGGGAAACTGAGTCAGAGTAACCAGCCAGCACTCAACTCTAACAGAAAAGTGGGCAGAAGCTAGGTGTCCTGGCTTCCAGCCCTAGGCTTTCCCTATTTGGGGGAGACAGGGCTGGGGGTGTAGAGGGTTCTTGTCCCTAGGGGACATCTTATCACCACCAGATGGCGCCCCATCACAAAGCCCCCAGATCAGGCAGTCTTTGGAAGCCTAAATCCAGCTCTTTCATATTTTCCCTTATTTGGAGTAGATTCTTGGATGTTAGACACACCCCGCCCCCCACCCCGCCCCCGGCCCTGAGACCCCAGGCCAGGCCCTCCCACTGGGGCGCTTCAGCTGGCCAAGAAAGCCTCAGAATGGCACAGTGGGAAGAGACCTGGGTTGCCCAGGTGCTGCAGGTGAGGGCACTCATTTCTAAGCTCCCACCTTGGCCATGCAGCCTGGAGCACGTGCAGGCGGGCCTGCCAACAGACTTCACCTACTTTTCCTGAACCTGGGAATCTGGGTATATTGCTGCTCACATCCTAGCTGGCAGTGAACAGCCAGCTCAGAGCCAACCTGGGACAGAGCCCAGGGCCCAGCCCAGGAATCTGGCCTGTCTGAGGAGATCCTGCTTTCCGTACCTGGCTGAAGCCGTGACCTGGCCCCCATGGAGTGCAGCAGCCCCAGGCCAGCTCCCCTGTGCCCAAGGCAGCTGGTGCCCTGAGGATTGGTGCCAACGAAGAGCCCACTGTTGCCCTCCCAGGGGGCACACTGGCTGCCTAGTGTCCTTCCAGTTGGTCAATCACCTTCCACCCACACTATTCCCTGCTCTTGGGGCAGCTCGTGGACACCCACACAGTTATGCAGTGGCCAGCGCATGGGCACCCACATGAGCCCATATCTTGCCAGGAGCTCAGACACGCTCTTCCTCAGGGACGCCCGTGGCCTTGGGCTCCCACACTCCTGGGTACAGACACAGCTTCTCGAGAATACTAGGGAAGGCAGCCTCTGGGTAGCGCACTCCCAGGAGCAGGGGGCGCCTCCCCAGCGTTCACGCTCAGGCACCTCAGCTGCACTTGGCTGGGTGTTGGGTGCACGCCGGCGCCTGCGTTCTCGGGCTTCACCGCGCGCCTTCGCCACCCCCGCCCCGAGTCCGGGAGCAGCGCGGTCACCATCCCGCGCGGAGGCCTCACCTGCTGTCCCCTGCGGGCGGCCCTCAACCGCAGGGTGGCGCCCGGCTTGCCTACGCGCCCGCAGCCGGCGCCTCGGGATTCCGCTGGCGTCCGCCGCGCGCCTGGAGCCTCTACGCGAATGGGCCGCCGCCGCCGCTTGCCTTCTTGTTGGCCGCACCCCCGCCCCGCGCCCGCCCTGCACCCGGCCGGCCCGGCCCGGCGAAAAAGCCTTAATTGGTAAAATCGCCCAGGAGCGGGGGAGGGGGGCTGGGGGGCGGGGGCGCGCCGTGAGCTCAGGCACCCAGGCTGCCTGGCGACGTGCCCCCCCCCTCGATGAGCTCACCGCCCTTCGAGGACCGCTGGGGTGATGGGGGGGCTAGGTTCTTCTAAAGAGCCCGTGGGGTCTGCAGGGCCCACGTCTCAACACAGCTAGAAAGGCCACCTCCTCCAGGGAGCCACCCAGGCATGGCCCTGCCTTTGCCCCAAGCCTGGACTGGCCAGTAAGTGGGATTCTGTCCTCTGGGGTGGAGGGGAACAACAGGCCTTTGCAGGTATCCACTGAATGCTTACCATCCGCAAGGCCCCAGCGGGGCAGGAATGCCTGGTGAAGCTTGCCAATTGGGCCCCTGCTGACGGATACTGAATTCTTAGGAACACGATCAGGTGCAGTCCCGAAGCTTGGGAGCGTGCGGTGAGGAGCAGCCTAAAAGAGCCAAGTGTTTGTGAGCTGGGTGGGCACAGCCACACCCTGGCTCTGCCAGGCTCCCTCTTCCTCTTCTCTGTGCCCATTTCCTGGTAGCTTCAGATTCACCCACATAAAGCGGTATCGTTTTAACATTTTGCCCACAATAAGAACTACTTTTTATATCCTGAGCCAGTATGTGTGCGCACACACACAGACTGACACCAAAAATTGAAACATTTCACGAAACTACCCTCCCTTAGTACCTATAAAGCACTTTGGTATTTTCTATTCTGTTCTACTTCATTAAAAGAAGGGGCCCAGCTGACATGGCTCAGTGGTTGAGTGTCGACGTATGAACCAGGAGGGTTCGATTCCCAGTCAGGGCACATGCCTGGGTTGTGGGCTCGATCCCCAGTGGGGAGTGTGCAGGAGGCAGCCAATCAATGATACTCTCTGATCATTAATGTTTCTAATGAATTTGGTGTCTACAGTGTAACATGAATGGGAAGGCGTTGTTCACCCTCCAAGCCTCCCTTGCCAATGACCTTTCTACCTAGCCCCATGGTGGGATCTCCCAGCAGCGCCAGGGTTTCCATTTCTCACTGCTTGCTCTCTGGTGGGGTTCCCCACCACTACCACTGGGGAGGGCGGTGGATTATCATCACTTGATAGATGAGCGGCCTGAGCTCAGCTCCATTGGGTGGCTGTGCTGGAGCTCATGGCCACGGCTGTCCTTCAAGGAGGGAAACTCACCTGCCACAGGCATTGTCAGGGTTACAACAGGTGAGGGGGCATGAAGGGGGCAGTGGCCAAGTGGCTGGATCCCAGGCCCCTCACCTCCATTTGAATCCTCTCTTTACACTTCTGCGTCCCTCCCCCTCCACACATACAGTTCTTCTTCACTGCTGCTTCCAGGTCTGGGGGGAACGAAGGTTTGTCCAGCACCAGCTGTTTCCTGGTGTTAAAAAAATGTCATAAATGAAAGACCTTTTCTCCTTGTGTTGAAGATTTTGGAAAACCACTAGAATCAGCTCCATCCCTGCTGCCAAGGCAGGCTGACTCTCCAACTGGCTGTGCCAATGGCTCCCAGATACACCAATGGTTCCAGGGTTGGAACACAAGGCATTCTTTGAGAGGCTTTTGGTTCGCTAACCATTCACTGTTTTATATTGCTTGTGACAATCTTCCTTCCACACACACACATTTTCACAATAATCACCATCTTATGACTTTTGTTACTCTCTGAGCTGCTTCAAAGAATTCAAACACTGGGGAAAACCCAAAGGCTCTCTAACATCCCTGAAAAGTTCAGTTTTGTCCAGTGCTAAAGTATGAAGGAGATTCTGATATTACGGAAAACATGAATAGCGCAGGGAACAATCATGTCCTTGGACATGGATGCTGAGAAATGTATTCGTGTTGATATTATTTTTCCTTACAACTTTCAATCTGACTGGAATTGCATGTTATACAATATACTGCTTGGAAGCCATTCCCTATCCTTAAAGGAGAAACTGTCTTCTTTTTTGTTTGTTAATCCTCACCTGAGGATATCCTTCCATTGATTTTTAGAGAGAGTGGAAGGGAGGGGGAGAGAGAAACATCCATGTGAGAGAGACATATTTGTTACCTCCCATACGCGCAGGGCCAGGGATTGAGCCTGAAACTGAGGTACTTGCCCTTGACCATAATTGAACCCAGGACCCTTCAGTCTGCAGGCCAACGCTCTATCCACTGAGCCAACCCCTCTAGGGCGAAACTGTCTTCTTACTCTGGACTTGGTGACTTCCTAGCCCTTTCATCCTGGCTGTGGTTCCATATAAACTCCTCTTGAACTCTGCCTACCCTTCCCAGGAAGACTCCCTTGGAGGTCCCAGATTTCCTTCAACAGCTCCTCTGAGGACTTGGAACCCCTGCTGGGCCACAACTGTCCAGGTCATTGCCATGAGGACTAGGTACTGGCTGGGGGAACAGTCCATTGAATGAATCGCTGCACTTGAGGCCCTTGGGCAAGTCTCTTACCTCTCTGGTCTCCTGGTTTCTGCTCTATGTGATGGGGGTGATGCAGGGGGCCTCTCAGCTCTGATGGTCAAGGGCTCCCCCTGGTTTCTGGTGGTCTGGGATGGGTCTGCACTGCAGTGGGGCTGTACTTGGGCTCCAGGAGCCCACAGGGTAGGCGCAGGAGACCATCACAGATCAGCCTCCTGGTGCCATCTATGGTGGGACCTCCTAGTGGGACAACAGTGGGGGACATAAAAGGCCGAGTGCCGAGGCAGGTGCCGGGGGAGGGGTGTTCCTTGGGGAGACGGCAGACCTAGAATTCCTTGACCTCATAAGGAAACAGCTTGGATGCATACAGGGAGGGGTGGCATGGGGGAGGACTGAGCCTCTGGGACATGGGCCAACATTGCAGAAGAAGGCTTGGAGAGGTGCTGGGGAATCTGATCTTGCCAAAACCCAAAATTCCACGAGGCAGCCTCTGAGCGGCCCAGAGCCCAAACGCCATCTCTCTCCCTGCTCTGAAGCCATACACGTGTCTGGGGACTCACAGGTCTCCTCTTCATCTTTCAGGAGACAGAGCAGGCCCCACCTTTACTCTAAAACCAAGTCAACAGCAACTCTTCTGAGGGTCTTTGTATGCAGTCAATCCAGAGGCCCATGTGTTTACCACTCTGTCTGGCAACCTTCTCCCCTCCATGGAGAACTGATCTGTGACCCTCACTAGCTGGGCCAGCCAGCTTGTCTGAACCAGAGCCCACCTCTCTTCTGCTCCCCATCACCAGCTGTCATCCATGAGACCAGGGACAGCACCTCATTTCCCTATGTTCCCAGTTCTAGGCCTGCCTAGGGAGAGGCACCTCAGTTGGCTGTCTTTGTTTAGAATCTCCACGGGACAGCTTTCCAATCTCCATGGGACAGCTCTTGACTGACAAAGGCCCTTACCAACTCCTAGTGACAGTCCAGGCTCCTCAGTAGGCCTTGGTGCTTTCTGTGGTTGGCTCCTCTCAGTCCCTGGGCCCCCTGTCCTGGGGTGGGGGTGGGGGC
This sequence comes from Myotis myotis, assembly GCF_014108235.1. Classification (NCBI taxonomy): domain Eukaryota; kingdom Metazoa; phylum Chordata; class Mammalia; order Chiroptera; family Vespertilionidae; genus Myotis; species Myotis myotis. The sequence continues at coordinate 11,899,818 of NW_023416346.1, forward strand.
TAAATTTTCATGGCACTGAAACCCACACACACCCAGGTGCTCAGAGCCTGCCAAGCCTATTGGGAGCCCTGAGCAGGCCACTCTGGGTCTGGAAGGGCCCCCTTGGCTCCTTGTCTGGTCATCTCCTGGGTCACACTGGGCTCAGGGGCCATTCACACAGGAGGGGAAACCCCTAGTGCCCCAGGTGGACGGCAACCCCAGGCGGACACTCAATGTCTGTGCTCACATCACACGGTGCCCTATGCCAGTGCCCATTATTGGCACGTCCGGCCACTTCCAAGGCTGCTTGCTCCTGGAGTGCTGGCAGCCTCCTGGCCCAGTGCCCCATTTCCTCCCGAGTGGAGCCGGGAGGGAGGGAAGCGGTGGGGACCGCAGGGTGCAGGTGCACAGGCCAGAGCTATGCAGACAGGAAAGCTGGAGGGGAACAGGGGGGTAGGTGGTTGGGGAGAGGCCTGGGGGAAGCCTAGGGCCTGGGCTCTGCCTGGGGTCGCTTCCCAGGTGTGGCACACGCACTCAAAGCGCTTGCAACAGCGACTAGCCCGGGATCTGCGCTTTCCAAGGGCTCACCCTTAGAATGGGCCCATTCCCGGTACTGCCCGGGCAGCCTGCCGGGGTGCGGCCCGGGAAACCCCTGATTCTCGGTAGCGGGGAGTGCGGGGAAGGGGCGAGCCCACGTGACTCAGAGAAGGCAAGCCACGCCATGCGCACCAGCCCCACCCCACTTGCAGGCTCTGGCCGGTTTCTGCCGGTTCCACTCACAGGGCCCCACTCCTCACTTCTCGCCCGAACACACCAGTGGGTGACGTCTGCGCTCCCCGGCCCCGCCCTCCTCGCATGTACAGGGGGGTCTACTCTCATTGCCCTCGCGCGCAGGCCCCGCCCCTCTCTCACGTCCAGCCCAAACTCCACAGCGTGTGACGCCGGGCTCGCCGACCCCTCCCCTTTCCCTCGGCGCGCAGCCCCGCCTACTCCTACGGTCCAACAGGTCCGAGCTGCTTCGGCTCTTCCCGAGGGCGCGCAGGCCCCGCCCCTCTTTCGCCTCTAGCCAATCCCGCTCGTTTGTGATGGCTGGGCTCACCCGCCCCGCCCCGCCCACTCCCGAGGCCAGACCGGTTTGCGCTGGCTGCTTCCCAGCGGACTGGCTCCGCCCTGCGCGGCGCGCGCACCCCGCGACTGTGACGCAGGCGTGACGCGAGTGCTGCCGCTCCCGAGGCACTCTGCTGCCACCGCCGAGCTCCGAGGCAACCGTAGCTAGGCCCGTGTCGCCAGGCCCGGGCAGCCACTAGGCCTCCGCCTCCCGCCATGGACGACTACGCGGTCCTCTCGGACGCTGAGCTGGCCGCCGTGCTGCGCCAGTACAACATCCCGCACGGGCCTGTCGTGGGTATGCGGCGGCGGGCGGCCCCCTCCCCTTCCCGTACCCCCCCTCCCGGGTCCCCTTCTCGGGCCCCCCTCCCGGGCCCCAGCCCGCATTGCGCGCCCCCTTCTGGGACTCCCTCCCCAGGTTTTGGGCCCCCGTTCCTGACCCCCTCCTTCCCCTGCGCCCGATGTCTGGCCAGGCTCCACTCGCAAGCTCTACGAAAAGAAAATCTTCGAGTACGAGACTCAGAGGCGAAGGCTCTCGCCCCCGAACTCGTCCACATCCTCATTCTCCTATCGGCTCTCCGGTGAGGCTCCCCCACCCCAGGGCGCCACCTGACCACCTGTGGGGACGTGTTTTGCGCTATAGGGAGGATTGGGTTGCGCGGGTGTGGCAGGGACGCTGGCCGGGAGGGGCGTGAGGAAAAGAGCTTGGGGGCAAATGGTCCTACTCCCCCTCCCCCATTCAGACTCAGATTCGGCAGCATCGGTGGACTCGGATATGTACGATCTGCCCAAGAAAGAGGATGCCTTACTTTATCAGAGCAAGGGTAAGGCAGCAGTGGGATGGGCCCTGACATCAATTCCACTCCCTCAGGGATCCCAGTGTTAGGGAGAACCTGAGACCACAATCCCCACTGTCCCTCACCAGCCCTGGAGGGGAGCAACTGTGTCACAGGCCCCAAATAGGATTCAAATTAGGACCACGGGGCCAGGTGGGGGACACCACTGCCCCCTCTACTACCACTACCTCCCCTCTTTCCCAAGGCTACAATGATGACTACTATGAGGAGAGCTACATGAGCACCAGAACTTACGGTGAGCCTGATTTTGCCGGCACACCCAAGGGCTTCCGCCAGCCCTCGGCTTCACTTGCAGATGCTGACACCTTTCACCACCAGGTGAGCTAGCTGCCGGGCACCCTGTACTGAGGTACAACCTCAGGGGGTCATAGCTGGGTTTGAATAAACCCAGGGGGCCCCTGGGTGCAAATGGCGCTGTCAGAACCGTTTGACTAGAGCTCATGGGACATGCTTTGCACCCCGGTCTGGGATCTAGGTTTGAGCTCTTTCTGAGAACCCTGGGGCAGAAGGTAGTGTGCATGCAGCCAGGACAATTACTGAGCAAGTGGCAAAGCCCCACGGACATAAGGCCAGAAATTCAGAAGGGTTCTGGAGCGGGGCAGGCCAGCCAGGGTAGTTTGGACAGAGAGATGACAGGACCACGCTGACCCCGACAGTGTCTCTTCACCCTGATTCTCTTCTTCAGGTGCGTGAAGACAATTTTTTCTCTTCAGAAGAGGAGGGCAAGAATAGGTGAGTAGTGGGGAAGGCCAGGGGCCAGGATGGATTCTGGGCCCAGATCCTCCTGGCCCATCTGCTCCCCTCTTTGCCTCAGGGAACGCCCTGTGTATGGCCGGGACAGTGCCTACCACAGCATCGCGCACTACCGCCCAGTTTCCAACATCACCAGAAGCTCTCTGGGCATGTCCTATTATCCCACCACCTCCTCCACCTCTTCCATGTCCTCAACTTCATCTTGCTCCCCCTCATGGCTTGCCCGCCGAGCCATCCGGCCAGAAAAGCAGGCCCCTGGGGCTGGTCTGGGCCCGGACCGCCAGGTCCCACTCTGGGGCCAGCTGATCCTTTTTGTGGTGTTTGCTGCCTTCCTGCTCTTGGTTTACTACTCCATGCAGGCTGAGGACAGCAACCCCTTCTAAGGAAACACCTGAGGGTCCAGCTGGCTTCGTGGCCAGCTGCTCATGGAAGTGCTGGCCAACTGCCTTAGCAGTATTTGTTGGGGGGAGGTGGGTGGGGGGCTTTTTGTGTGTGTTCTAGCTTGTGGGTGCCTTGTCCTATCTTGTCCTGCCTTGGAGGCAGCAGACCTGGGCTCTCTGCAGCATGGTGGGCCTGGGCTGACCTTCCTCCTGACCCTGCTTGCCTCTGACCCTTTAGGGCCCAGGAGGGCAAGACCCTTCTCCTGAAGAGGAGAACATGGTTGTTGTCATTGCATGCCTCCTGTTGTTGTCACCTTGTTGGGGGATTAACCAAAGGCCACCCTGACTTCTGTTTTCGTGGACACACAATAAAAAGTTTATTTTTAACGTGTGGGCTCTTCTTGCTGGGGAAGGGGGTGGGCTCCTCTGCCTGGGGCCTCTGCCCTGGGTCTCAAAGATCCCCACCTGGCTTTGACGACTCTCCTTCTTTGCTCTGGGCACATTCTACCCACAGACACATTTGTGCTTTGCTTGTGGGGCCTACTCCCAGACCTCTTGTAACTACTTACGAAAATAACTGAAGCACCATAGGTTATGGAAAGCCCAGCTGGAAATGCAGGTGAGGCTGCGCGCACAATGCTGGCTGCAGGTGCTTTAACCAGGAAGAGCTGATGCTGACCTTGGTGTCTAAGGGGCAGCATGTATTCGGTGGGCCTCCTCTTCTGGAAAGCGGCTTGTTTAGTGACACGGGGAAGTCATCATCATCTGAGATGCCCCGCCATCTCTGGGTAATCCGATTCTTCAACTGACTATTCTTATTTATCTCCAGGTTTTCTGCCGTGGGTATTTAATCATCCTCAATATTTACACGTATTTATAACAGGGGGTACTGAGGGAACCCAGGGTAGAATGGCATGTGAGGCTGTGCATCCTGTTGGTGCACTGCCAGCACAAGTTGGGAAAGCACATGGGCGTGTGCTCCATGCAGGCAGGTGGGAAGCAGAGGTGAGGCCAGGCTTCCAGGACAGGTGGGGCCCTGACATCACTCGGTCTTGCCTCTGACCAGCCCCTGGCTACAGGTAGTAGGACTCAGCAGGTGCCAGCCTCTCACTGGACACAGTGCCCATAAAGTACCCATGGGCTCCTGAGCCTTCGGGGCTCTCGACTGGCTATGGCCACACAGCAAGCTCAGGTCAGGGCTGGGACTGGGACCCACCTACCCCCAGCTCCTGGCCATTTCTCTTTGCTGGATCCTAGTCTCTCCCCACATTTTTAAAGAATATACTTTTATTGGTTTCAGAGACGAAGGGAGAGGGAGGGAGAGAGAGAAACATCAATGATGAGAGAGAATCATTGATCAGCTGCCTTCTGCACGCCCCACACTGGGGATCGAGCCCACAACCTGGGGATGTGCCCTGACCGGTAATTGAACCATGACTTCCTGGTTCTTAGATTGGTGCTCAACCACTGAGCCATGCCAGCTGGACTCTCTCCACATTTTTTGTGTTTTCTTAAAAGTAACACATGCTTTTTGTGCAATTAAAATATACAAAATGAAAGAAATGAATTGCTTCTATTTTTCTCACCACTCCCACAGCTGCAGCCTCCCTTGTTTGCTGCAAGCCACTCCCACCTGGCTCATCCCCAAGTGCACAGACACCTGTGGCACGGACTCCCCAGACTTCAGACGCTGCCCCTCGCCATCCTAGTGCAAAGGCTAAACCTGGATGCTCTATGGGTGGAGTGGTGGTAGGCAGGGGCAGGGAATGCTGCCTCATCACTGACAATAAGGCCTGATGGTCAGATCAATGAGCCTGTAAGAGGGGGAGGGGCAGAATAAGTACACTAGAACCCCAGAGGGACACAGTGACAGCTTGTGTCAGCAACTGATCCCAAATCAAGTATATTAGGAGGGACCCCCCACAAGCACTGCCTGGGGCTGCTGTTGCGCTGGAAAGGTATGTGGAGCCTAGCGAACTCCATGTGGGGCCTGGGGAAGGGCAAGGTTGATGTGTCAAAGCTGCGGTGGAGAAAAGGGACAGCATGAGGAAGGGGAGCTGGGCTGGGGGCATCCCCAGGAAGGGAAGAGATGGCATGGCTTCTGGGTAGAATGGCTCCAAGTCTCTGGTCCTCCATCTGTTTCAGGAAAGACAGGGAGGCTAGGTAGATGTGCTGGGAAACCACTGTGGTGTCTAGCATGAGAAAAGAGGCAACACCCACATGACATAGTCTCCTCCTTCTCATTCATTTACTCCCCATGGCCAACCATATGCACTCAGCACCATGTGCCAGATGGAGGATTGCTAAGGGGCTTTCAGCCTCCTGCCCCGGGGCTCTGAGGACACTCCTATCCCAGGGAGTTCTGATAGCTCCTGAGGAGGTTGGATCCCCATCCCAGGACTCCCCCTTGGGCTTGGCTCACTCCCCAGGGCATCATGGGATCCTGAGTGCTCTTACACCCCTCCGGTGGTCCCCAGGGCTCTCCACACCCAACCCCTAGAGCTCTGGAGGCCCATAAGGGCACCTGAGTGCTCCCTAGTGCTCTGGGCACCACAACCCAAAGGTTTTTGAGTGCTCCCTGGGCCCCCAAGGGAACCCCAGGCTTGAAGGTCTCCACCTAGTATTTGCCAGGGCTGGGACTACTTCCCTTCCTTGAGAACTCCAAGGGGACTCACTTCCCAAAAGCCCCCTAGGACTCTGGGGTTCCCCCTGTACAGCAACTGAGGGTTCCAGTATTCACAATGCATGACTCAGGCCTCTGATCCACTCCCCTCTTCCTGCCCAAGGGCACCAGCAAGGCTGGGGACACAGGAGGGGGCAGCAGCCGCCTACGGTCCAGCAGACCATGTCTCTGCTTCCATTGGGGGTACCACCTGAGCCGAATCCTGTTGGGGCCTTGGACAGGACAGCGTGGGCAGTGCAGGTGTCTGTGGGAGGAGCTGGATGCACCCTGAGAGTGGGAGGTTGAGAGAGGAGTGCCCTGGTGGTGGCACCACTCCTGATCTCCCCCATGAACTTGGCCTCCCTGAGAAGGTCCAGGTGTGCCCTTGCCTTGACCCTCATGCTGCATACTAGCCAGCTGTTGAGCTGGAGAATGCGCCTACTGAGTCCTGTGGGTTCCAGCACCAAGCAGGCAGCCTTCAAGACAACACAATGGATGCACATCCTGCGCTCCATGAGGATGGACTGGCGGGGGCTCTGAGGGTCTTAAAGGACTGGAAAGTGGCTATGGACCCTCGCTGTTACTGCCCCTGGGGCTGGACTGCTGCCCTAGGCTCTGGGTGTCCAGTCTCCACAGTAAGCTCTGCCCCAGGGGACGCTGGACACGCCTGAATAAAGTTAGGTCCCACCCCCTGGCTCCCCAATTCGCTCTCCCACTGTCCTCAAAGGCAGGTGTATTCTGGAGGCTTCTAGAAGCTACCCAGGTGGAGAGGAAACAGGAGGAGGCAGACCCCGGCCCATAGAGGTGCAGCACCAGCGGGGGAACAGAGATCCCCCCAAGGCACCCCTTCTCCCCTCGGCCCAGTGGACCCCCAGGACTCTGCACACACACCGCACACCTCCCTTCCCTGAGATACCAGAGCCTCCTGCCTCCTCCTAGGCTGGCCCCTCCAAGAGGAGACAGTCCTGCCCCCATCCTCTCCCAATGCCTGCCTGGTGGGCCCCCGACGGAGATGGGTCCCAGCCACCAGGAGCCCTGTCCCCTCCCCAGAGGCCATGTCACACCCAGGCAGCTGTGACATGTGTGGCAGCAACGATGGAAAATGCCAACCTGGGGGAACAAGCCTCTGGGGACCACCCTGGACTGAGTCTGCAGGACACACCAGGCCTGAGCCTGAGCCCTGCCGGCACGGGCAGGAGGGGCCCCAGTGGGGGGCCAGCAGCTGCCACCAGGAAAGAGAGCCACCAGGCAAATGGCCTGGGAACCGGCTGATCCACTGAGCAAATCACAGAGGACATCCCGGCTGCTGGGAGGACACAGGGAGGGGCAGGGCCCAGGCCAGGAGCCAGGGTCACACACTGGGTGTGGAGGCCTGGCCACCCGCCCAGAGCCAACAGTGTGGTCACCCAGCCCCACCCGGCCCCACGCCCGAGCCCTGCTCGCCAGTGGGAACCAGGAGCAGAGGGGAGGACCCGGCCACATGCCTTCCCAGGCTCCCCCACCTCACCTACTAAGTGGGGGAGGAGATGGCTGGCCACCCTACTGGGAGCACCTGGCCCCGCCCCGCAAGCCCTGACTACCCTGAGTCCAGACCGGGCAGGGCAGGGCAGGGGGAGGGCTGAGCTGACCCCCACCCCACAGTCAGCCTCCACCCCCGCCCCAGCCACACCTCTGCACCTGACCCTCCCTGCTGCCCATGCCCACAGGAGGTTGGGGGGCCCAGGTGGAGAAAGGGGAGCACTGGGCCCTCAGGGTAGGGCTGCCACCTCCCTGCCCCCTGACAGTGAGGGAGTCCAGCCTGTCAACAAGGGGAACATTAGTCTGGGGACCCTTGGGGTTCCCGCAGAGCCCCCCAGCACGGGCAGCCTCGCCCACCCAGGGCATGGGGCCACGGTGCTCCAGGGCAGGCCCCTGGGAACCTGGAGGGAGCCAGTAGCCCAGGAGGGCGGGCACCGAGTCAGGGCGCGAGCATGCGCGGTGTGGTGCTGACCTGGGCCCTCGGGTGCACCCAGTGGCTCGGGACGTCTCATCCCAGTCCAGGCCCCGGGCCATCCCAGCGGCAGTCAGGTCCCCAGAGGCAGGGACAGTCATGCACACAGAGTCCTCCTCAGGCCCGAGGCGTCCCCAGGGAGGCCGTTCCCTGCAGGAGGACACTGAGCTGCTTGGAGGTCAGGCTGCGGCGGCCACCTCCGTGACCCAGCACGGGGTCAGGGCAGGTCTCCAGGGCCCAGCGAGACCGCAGCCAGGGCCGCAGGGTGAGGACATCGCTGAGCAGCGGGCGGGGCGGAGGCTACCCTGGGGTCAGCACAGCTGCTGTAGACGGGGGCACAGACATCCGTGCTCCTGGGTAAGGACCCGGGTCCTTGGGCAGAGAGGGTGAGGCCACAGTGGTCACTGAGGGCAGATGGGGACAGGGTCAGGGCAGGGGCTGTGAGTGTGCCATCCTCAGGGCAGGCCACTAGGGGGAGCTCCCCAGGAAAGGGGCCCTGCAGCAGGGGGGTGGGGGGTGAGGCCCCAGTGCCCGCCCAGCACCGCCCAGCCCTCCACAGCTTCCTGGCCAGGCGGCCCAGGGCAGACCGCAGGGCAGCGCCCTCCTCACGGTGGCTCCTGCCCAGGGACAAGGGAGGGGACGGGGGCTCAGCACGGTCACAGGTGGGGACAGTGTGTCAGGGTCAGATGGCCCAGGAGCAAGGGCTCCAACAGGCCTGGGCACCTCCAGGCAGCCCTGCACCCTGTCCCTAACCTTGGCTGACTGTCCCCAGGAGTCAGGGCCAGGATCCCTGAGGCGAGGCCCGCCAGCGACACCTGCTGCTCCCGGGAAGCAGAGCCCAGCTCCGCAGAACCTCGCTGTCCTGGGTTCAAGAAACGCACAGCACCTGGGACGGTGCCAGGAGCCGGCACCAAGGGCTCGGTGTTGCCCAGCAGCGAGAGCCAACAAGAGAAGCACTCACCGCCCACAGAACCTGTGTGACAAATTCAGAGCCAGCACATGCGTCATTGTCATCGGGAAGTCACCTCTGGGCCCCTGCCAGGAACGATGGGGCTGGGGCGGGCACGTCTCCAGGGAAACGAGATGCAAAGGGCCTCCTTCAGCCACAGTGGGAGCTCCTTCCTCAACAACTGCCCCTGACCCGCGAGGCTGACGCCTGCCACCCTCACCCCCCAACCCGCCAGAACCCAGCCCAGGGCTACCTGACACCCTCCTTGAAGGAAAGGGGCTCCTGGGCCTGCCCCTCCGCAATGCTGCCTGCACCTCTCCACTCCCTGCCCCCACCCTTCAGACTGCATGGAGGAAGGCTGGAGGGGACAGCAGGGGGCAGGGGAGGTCACCCCTGCCTTAGGCAGGGTAGCTGCCCCTACCCCAGTCCCTGCCCCTGGGGACGGAGCAGGAATGGAGGCGAGACTGAGCCAGTGTGTGGGCACACGGGAGGTCAGGGGCATCCTGTGGCCCAGCCTGGATGGGGACTGACAGGGCGCTGACCAGCGCTGCTGTGTGAGGAAGGGCTTCCTGCCCTGTGCCCGGAGCCGCTCCAGGGCCTGGGACCGCCATCAGGGCCGCCACCTCCCCAGGGACGGGCAGAGAGCACACACCGTGGGCACACGGGGCACTGAGGCACACTCTTCTCTCTTCCTCTTTGTGTGTTTCCTTTACAGCCCTTTGAAGACCAAGAGCCCCCCTGCCCTGCAAGCACAGGCCCTGCCTGGCTTGGTCCCGGGGCTAGAACTGGCCACCCTCCTGGAGACAAAGGACACGTTCTTGAGGGACCTGTTCCGTGCGGGGCCAGGAATCCTCACGCCGGCACCTCCAGGTTCAGGAGCCATGCCCTTCCTCGCAGCCTTCTCATTTGCTGTGAACAGAACACCCCTCAGCCCAGTCGCCCCCTCCAGCCCTGCTCCAGCGCTGGCCTGTGTGACCCATACAAATACGGCAGAGGTGAGGGGCTGTCACTTACAGATCCAGTGAGGAGGAGGCTGTGTCTTCCATCTTGGGCCGCTCGCCCCTCTCCTCTGGTCCTGGGGAAGCCCTGCCTGAGCGGCCGGGTGGCCGGGCCCTGTGGGGAGGCACCGAGACCCCTGTCACCGTCGCCTGAGTGGTCCTGGAGGCAGAGCCCTCTCCCACCAGGCAGGCCCGAGGCTGCAGTGAGGCTGGTGCCTGGACTGCAGCTGGGACAGACCCGGAGCCAGAACCCCCAGCCAGGCCCTTGGGCGTCCTGTCCTTCAGACACTTGGAGATCACGTGTGGGTCGCATCAGGGCGCTATGATTGGGGCCATTTGTTATGCAGCAACAGGGAACTAATACACACCTTTACATAGAGACGGGGACTCAAGTCTGATGCAAAGAAACCGACAAGAAGCCCCAGAAGCCATTAGGAAAAGCCTGGAAAGTCTGATGGCATGAAAACTAGTCGTCTGCCTGACCAAACACAAACCCCAAACCACAAAGTCAAGGGACAAGTGACAAAGTGAGGGAAACTACTGACAAGATGTGACTCAGGGCTCCTATCATTAACGCAGAGAGAGCTTGACCGGGGCGCAGGGCACAACCCAGAGGCAGAGGGGGTGCAGGGGGGGAAATGTGGAAAACGAAAGCCAAAGGTTACTCCACCCTCTGTTCCCACAGCCAGAACATGCTCAGGTGCTGGGCTCTGAGGGGCAGACGGCGGCTGGTGACCGGCAATGCACGTCGCCTGCCGCTCCAAGGAGATGACAGGCCACCGTGGCGCCGAATACGACCGGCCTCTGCCCCCTGCCACGACTGGCCGAGGAAGCAGGGTGCTGCTGGGCACCGGCCCGGGAGCTGGGAGGCCCTCCTGGGAGGGGCAGTGGGCAGGAAAGGTGGAGGCTTCCCCCGTCTAGAGGGCCGGCCGCACCCCAGCCCTGACAGCTGTCAGGGAAGCTCCCGGGCAGAAAACCACCTTCTGGCCTCGATGTGCCCCACATCCACCTTCTTGCTCCCTGGGCCCAGGTTCCTCTCCCATCTCCCAGCTGGGGGTTTGGGTCGTCCCTCTGCCTCCTCAGAGAGTCTGTCCAGCCCCACCCAGGCCCCCGTGTGATCTGTCTCCGACGTGCCCAGATGCTGTTTTCAAACCTGGGAGTCGCTGAGCACCTGCACAGGGACCCCTTTCCCCACCTGGCTGTGCACGTGCCCTGCAGCCCGCCCAGGCAGGAAGGGTGATGCTGCTAACAGGAGGCCCTGGTCTCTGAGGGCTGGCAGCCTCCTAGCATCTCCCCGTCCATGGGGGCCATCCAAGGAGCCAGCCCCACGTCGGGCAGGGGGCACACATCTAGGGGCTGCAGGCCTGCGAAGACGTGCTTCTCACAGCGGGATCCCTGGACCAGCAGCAGCAGCAGCACAGGCAGAGTGTGAGAGGCGCCGATTCTCAGGCCCCAGTCAGATCTGCAACATCAGAGACTGCGGGGAGGGGGCAGGCCAGTGACTGGGTGTGAACAGCCCTGCAGGGGCTGCCATGCACCTGCACACCCCCCCCCCCCCCCCCCCCGCCCCAGCCCCCGTGAGCACCACCAGGACGGATGTTCCTGATCACACCTCCGTCTAGAGAAGCCGCCAGCTCTCTGCAGGGCTCACCTTGGCCTGTCCAGGTGCGCGGCAGGCGGGCACAGCTGATGGCCGCAGTCAGGGGCTCCTGGGGAAGAGCAGGCCCGCCTGGCAGGACTCGCTCCCCCGGCCCTCTGCCACGGTCCAGGGAGGACGGTTCCTTCCTGCCTCTCACCTCCTGGCCGCGGACAGCCAGTCCCTCTGGCGGACGGCACCTTCCCCGTGACTGGCCTCAACTCTGTCCCCCTCTCCCTGCATACAGGCTCCTGTGTGGTTGTTTGTCATCCATGCTTTACAGGAACTGTCTCGATACACTCGGGAGGCGCTGGAACACAGTGGGCCCGGAAACGAGTGTGTATGTGATTGCGTGTGGGGGAGTGGGGGGTGGGGGGTAGGGAGATACATTTGGGGCCCTGGGAGGATGGAAGCTCCCATGAGCTCCCAGCAAGGCCACTCTCATTGGCCAGGCCTGGGCAGGGCCAGAGACGGAGTGACCCTGCGGTCGGAGTGGGGTCGCCGCCCTCCTTTCCCCCTCACCAGTCCCCTCCGGACCCCGGTACGCTGTCCCCGGTCATCTGCGGGGGGTGGGGGTGGGGGGGCCTGGCTCCGTCCGGAAAGTGGGGGAAGTCCGGCCGGGATCCGGGGGCGGGCCGCCTGACTGTGACCCCAGAATCTCCTGGGGCTTGGACTCGGTGGTGGCGTTTTTCTAGGGGTGAGGTCGAGATCCCCGAGTCCAGGGAATGGGGACTATCGCCAATTCAGGGTGTGTGTGGGGCGGAGAGAGATGGCGGAGGTGAACCGCCTTTCCATTGTCTCAAGGCGTCATCAACCCGCCAACAGGAAGTACCGCCTTTCTTCACACACTGTCTGGCCGGCTCCACCAATAACTACGCTTGGCTCGTGACAAGACCCGCCCCCAGCCCACCTACGTAATTCAGCCCCTGGGTCCTGACGGACAGGGTTTCTGCCCAATCAAAGCCAGCCGTTCTCCTTCCCTCCTCTTGGCTTAATGTTTCTTTCTTCTTGGTGGGGCTGAGCTGTCTGTGGACTGGGGGCAAAGCCGGTTCCAATGTGGGAAAGCAGGGACTTTCCATGCAGAGCCGCGAGAATCGTCTTGTTTGTACACTGTATGCCCTGTTTGCATTGTTTTGGTGTCAACTTATATTTTGAGGTAATTAAGTTCACAGGAAGTTCCATAGAAACAGAGGTACGGGCCCCTCCCGTAGGTCCCTAGTGTCCGCATCCTGTACACTTAGCACAGTCGCACACCAGGAAACGGCACTGGTGCCAGCCGGGAGCTGCTGCGGTTACTCCCGTGTGTGAGCGCACGCGGGCACACGCATAGCGCCGTGCACTTTCCTCACGTGTAGGTTCAAGTGGCCGCCACTGCCATCAGTGGCCAGCCTGTTCCCGCACAAGGAACCCTCCGGTTCACCTTTCCTAGCCACAGCCTCTCCCCTCCTCCCGCCAACCCATGCAACCAGTATTCTATTTTCTTTCTTATTCTTTTTTTTCCCCATATATTTTATTGATTTTTTACAGAGAGGAAGGGAGAGGGATAGAGTTAGAAACATCGATGAGAGGAACCATCGATCAGCTGTCTCGTGCACGCCCCCTACTGGTGACCGAACCTGCAACCAAGGTACATGCCCTCGACCAGAATCGAACCCGGAACCTCTCAGTCCAGGCCCGAGTCTCTAGCCACTGAGCCAAACCGGTCAGGGCCAGTATTCTAGTCGTATCCCTGCAGTTTTGTCATTTGCAGGCCGTTACATAAGGAAGTGTGCAGCGTGTCAAGGGCTGAGCCCTTTCCCACTGGCGCGGTGCCCTGGAGGTCCGGCCTCGCTGTTGCATGTGTTATAGTTTTCCTTTGTGTTGCTGGCTGTAGTCCTCGGTGTGGATCATCCGCTGTTCCTTCCAGCGTTCACCCCCTGAGGGAGGCGTTGCCTGTTCCCAGTCTTTGGCTTCCACAAACAACCCGCTATGAACATTGGAGCACAGGTTTTCCTGTGATTACAAGTTTCCATTTCTTTGGCCAAGTGCCCAAGCGTTCCATGGCTGGGTCCTGTGGAGATGGATGTTTATCTTTAAAAGAAACAGCTGAACCCTGGCTTGTTTGGCTCAGTGGCTTGCAGTGATGGCGAACCTTTTGAGCTCGGCGTGTCAGCATTTTGAAAAACCCTAACTTAACTCTGGTGCCGTGTCACATATAGAAATTTTTTGATATTTGCAACCATAGTAAAACAAAGACATAATATATATATATATATATATATATTTTATTGATTTTCTACAGAGAGGAAGAGAGAGGGACAGAGAGTCAGAAACATCGAAGAGAGAGAAACATCGATCAGCTGCCTCCTGCACACCTCCCACCGGGGATGTGCCCGAAACCAAGTCACATGCCCTTGACTGGAATCGAACCTGGGACCCTTCAGTCTGCAGGCTGACGCTCTATCCACTGAGCCAAACAGGTTAGGGCAAGACTTACATTTTTGATATTTATTTTCTATATTTAAATGCCATTTAACAAAGAAAAATCAACCAAAAACGAGTTCGTGTGTCACCTCTGACACGCATGTCATACGTTTGCCATCACTGGCTAGAGCGTCAGCCTGTGGACCGAAGGGTCCTGGGTTTGATTCTGGTCAAGGGCACATGCCCTGGTTGCAGGCTCCATCCCATTAGGGAGCATGCCGGCGGCAGCCGATCAATGATTCTTTCTCATCATTGATGTTTCTCCCTGTCTGAGTGAGTTGCCTTTCACAGTGGCTATAGCATTTTACATGACCACCCTGCACACTTTTTTTTTAAAAAATATATATTTTATTGATTTTTTACAGAGAGGAAGGGAGAGGGATAGAGAGTTAGAAACATCGATGAGAGAGAAACATCGATCAGCTGCCTCCTGCACATCTCCTACTGGGGATGTGCCCGCAACCCAGGTACATGCCCTTGACCGGAATCGAACCTGGGACCTTTCAGTCCGCAGGCCAACGCTCTATCCACTGAGCCAAACCGGTTTCGGCAACCTTGCACACTTTTAAGGTACATAATTGGTGGGTTGTTTTTTTTTTTTTTACAAAAAAAATTAATTTAAGAAAGATTGTTAACAATTTTGTTTCTCATCTAACTACAATTTTCTTTCTTTTTTCAATAAAAAAATCTAGATATTCCAGGCTGTGGGATAGTAGACAAATCGACTGTATGTTCTTTTTTTAAAAAATATACATTTTATTGATTTTTTTACAGAGAGGAAGGGAGAGGGATAGAGAGTTAGAAACATTGATGAGAGAGAAACATCAATCAGCTGCCTCTTGCACATTCCCTACTGGGGATGTGCCCGCAACCAAGGTACATGCCCTTGACCGGACTCGAACCTGGGACCCTTGAGTCCGCAGGCTGACGCTCTATTCACTGAGCCAAACCGGTTAGGGCTGACTGTATGTTCTGATCTTAACATAAAACCAATCATTGCCTTCTGGCCAATTTCCTAAGGCTGAGGGAGGAGGGCTCCTGAGCTGTAAGGGCTCTAAGCTCTCTGAAGGCCGGTGGGAAGACAAGACCTTATTTTTAAAAATGTATTTTTATTGATTTCAGAGAGGAAGGGAGAGGGAGAGAGAGATAGAAACATCAATGCTGAGAGAGAATCATTGACTAGCTGCCTCCTGCACGCCCCACACTGGGGATCGAGTCCACAACCTGGGCATGTGCCCTTGACTGGAATTGAACCTGGGACCCTTCAGTCCACAGTCCAACGCTTTATCCGCTGAGCCAAACCAGCTAGAGCAAGACCTTTAAAAGAAGAAGAAGGAGGAGGAGGAAGAGGAGGAGGAGGAAGGAGGAAGGAGGAGGAGGAGGAGGAGGAGGAAGAAGAGGAAGAGGAAGAGGAAGAGGAAGAGGAAGAAGAAGAAGAAGAAGAAGAAGAAGAAGAAGAAGAAGAAGAAGAAGAAGAAGAAGAAGAAGAAGAAGAAGAAGAAGAAGAAGGAGCCATTCCTCTGAATGAGTCATCCTCAGGGTCCCCAGGCTGGCAAGGGTGTTTACTGCTTGCCAAGGCCTGACTCCCAGAGCTCTGTGAGCTGAGTCCCGGGAAGGAGCTGGTGGCCAAGGGGACAGTGGTCTGGGCGCTGGGGTCTGGCTGGCTGACAAATGGCGGCCTGGAGGTTTGGGACCTCTTGGTTTCCCAGTGTGTTTGGTAAAGTCCCATTTATGATACAGAAAGTGCCCCATGAAAGAGGAAGCAGTACGTCATCTCTCTTTTTTTAATTCTTTATTGTTTAAAGTACTACATATGTCCCCTCTGAATGAGGCATATTGTCGTCTCCCAGCCTGCCCCGGCCCCCTAGTCCCAGTCTACACCCTCCCCCGCATTGTCTGGGTCTATTGGTTATGCTTATATGCATACAAGTTCTTTGGTTGATCTCTTACCCCTAGTATGTCATTTCTGATCTCTCAGCAGCTTAGCTGTTGAACCCGTGGGATTTCAGCTGCAGCATGAACCTCCGAAGAATCAGTCAAGAACCGTTTTACCGACGTATTTCATTCAGAGAAGTCCCAAAGCAGGCTTAGCCTTCGAGTCGGGAGAGTTGGGGAGGGTAGGCATGGGTGGGGTGGGAATGGAGACAGGCCAGTAACTACGTTTTTCTATGCAATCATCAACATAGTTATTCAGTTTTAAAAACATACACTTTATTTTTTAATATTTTATTTATGTATTTGATAGCTGTACAGATGTCTTTGTACTCATCTTTATATTTGTCTCTGTGTTCTTACAGAACAGAATTAATGCCTAAGGGATAAGGCCTGGATGTGTTTAACTCACTTTGCACTTTCTTAGAGCATAAGCATCAAAGGACATCTGACACATTTCAACAATAAAACAGAAGAGGAAACAATCGAACATAAATCAACAAGAGACCTAAGAAAAAAGCAGATGGAAATATATACAAAAATTCTTATTTTAGAATTATGTTGTATACATTTGATTGTGATTTTCTTTTACTTAGTAATGTATCTTTTTTTCAAAATATTTTTATTGACTTCAGAGAGGAAGGGAGAGGGAGAGATAGAAACATCAATGATGAGAGAGAATCATTGATCGGCTGCCTCCTGCATGCCCCCCACTGGGGACTGAGCCCACAATCTGGGCATGTACCCTGACCAGGAATGGAACCATGACCTCCTGGTTCATAGGTCAATGCTGAACCACAGAGCCACATCGGCCAGGCAGTAATATATTTTGAGATCCTTCCGTGTTAGTACACAAATGTCTTGGTCTTTGATAAAATACATGTACTGTAATTTACATAATGAATCCCCATTGAGGTACTGTCACATTTTTTCTCTTGTTTTGCTATTCACATTAATGCTGCAACCACCAGCTTTGAACATGTGTCAATCTCCCTCTATAATTTCCAATAAGCGGAATTGCCAGGTCAAAACCTATGGATGTTTCACATGTTAATAGACACTATATAAGTGTCTCCCCAAAAGACCCTACTTGTCATACACTAGGGCTGTTAGTCCTTTGTTACACATCCTATATAATAATCCTATGTAATGAAGAGCTAATATGCAAATGGTCATCGCGCCCTCACGCCCTCGTGCCCTGTGCCCTCGCACCCAGGACCAGGGAAGCTGAGGCTGGGCCAGGGGATCTGAGGCTGTGCCCTCCACCCCAGTGCCAGGGCCAGAGAACCTGAGGCTGCTCAGGGGGACCTGAGGCCGTGCCCCCTGTCCAGCAGGGCTTGACGGGGGACCTGAGGCTGATGTTGGTACGCTTGAAGTTGTCCCAGAGGCTCCTTACACTATCTTCATATTTTTGGAATCTTTTTTCTTTTTTCTTTTTCGGTTGGGTATTTTTTGTTTCTTTGTATTTCAAATCTTTGACTTGATTCTTGGGATCCTCTTGTCTGCTGTTGGATCTCTGTATGTTATTCTTTATTTCAGTCAGTGTATGCTTAATTTCTAGTTGGTCCTTTTTCATATCCTCGAGGGTCTCACTAGATTTCTTGAGGGTCTCACTAAATTTATCGGCGGTTTTCATAAAATTCTTGAAAAACCTTATAAACGTGATTTTGAACTCTATATCCAGTCGTTTGCTTTCCTCCATTTCTGTCATTTGTGACCTGTTTCTTTGTCTCCGCATTTTTTATGCTTCCCTGGGTTGGTAGAGTGGTTTTGTGTGCTAGGTGTCCTGTAGGGCCCAGTGGCTCAGCCTCCCCAATTACCTGAGGTGGATACTCTTGGTGCACCCCCTTGTGGGCTTTGTGCACAGTCTTGTTGTAGTTATGGCTTGATTGTTGTAGGATCACTGGGAGGAATTGATCTCCAGGCCAATTGGCAGTGAGAATTGGCTGTGTCTGCAGTGGGAGAACTTCTGTGCTGAAGACACCCTTCTGGGGCAAGACTTGCTTCAGGGGGGATTTGGTGCTCACTGAGTCTGCCCCCTGGGTGTGTCCCTTATGGATCTGAGGAGTTCTAATCCGGATGGTCCCCCTCTGACCACTGGGTACACTGGCTCTTGGAGGTTACCCAGCAGGAGCTATGAAGAGAACTGCAGATTCCCCTTCCTTTTTTGGAGTTTGGAGGTGCCCTGATGAGGCCCAGCTGTGAAGCAATGCAAGCTGCTGTGGGGCCTTGGGCCTTCTCTTGGACGTTCTGGGTCTGTGGCCCAGCTGCAGTTTGTTAGGTAATTTTCAGGTTGCAAAGGGCCAAGGCATTCATATGCAAAAGCCTCTGCTGCAGCCTGGGTGGGGCGGGGTCTCAGGGAATCAAAGGGCGGAGCAAGCAGCTATGGCGGATCCTCAGCCCTGCCCTAAGGGGCTGTGAGCTCTCAGTGTCCTGATAATTTAATTGCTGCAAGCACCTCTGAGGGAAAGCCGCCCTCGAGTTCCGAGTTCTGCCCGCTGCCAGACAGTCCAGTTTCTCCCCGAATGAGTCTGGGTCCCCAGAGACTTCCTGGAACTGGAGTTCAGAGCAGTCGGGAGCTTGTGACTCCCTCCCGATTCAAAAAGACAGCGGCGTCCTCAGGTACCAGCCCCTTTCCGCGCGTGCTCGAGTCTCCATACCTCTGCACTTTACTTCCGCACCTCCTCTGAGTCTCGGTGTGCTTTTCTCTTTCCTTCTAGTTGTAGAATTTCCACTCTGCCAGCCTTCCTGTAAGTTCTGGATGATGTCCGTTTTGTCTTTTTATTGTGTTTTGAAGTTGTAGGAGGCAGCAATTTCAGTGTTTCCCTATGCCGCCATCTTAGTTTCTCCTCTAGTTATATTCTTTTTCTTTGTTTGTTAATCCTCACCAGAGGATATTTTTCCATTGATTTTTTTCTCTTTTTATTGTCTAAAGATTTACATATGTCTCCTTTTTCCCCAATTGACTACCCTCCCCCCACCCAAGCCGTTCCCACCCCGGGCAAGTCCCCACTGCTCCAGTGTCTGTGTCCATTGGTTATGCTAATATGCATGCATACAAGTCCTTTTGTTGCTCTCTAACCTCCTCCTCCCCTACCATTTGTCTCTAAATCTATCGATTCTTGTTCATTAAATTATGTTGATCATTATATTCCATTTATTTTTTTTTTAAAAAAACATTGTTTGCTATTCCCCTTATTCATTCATTTATTTTTAAGATATATTTTTATTGATTTCAGAGAGGAAGGGATAGGGAGCAATAGAAACATCAATGACCAGAGAGAATCATAGGTTGGGGGCCTCCTGCATGCCCCACACTGGGGATTGAGCCTGCTACCTGGGCATGCACCCTGACCAGGAATCAAACCATGACCTCTTGGTTCATAGGTTGATGCTCAACCACTGAGCCATACTGGCTGAGCTTTCCATTGATTTTTAGAGAGAATGGAAGGGAGAAGGAGAGACACATAGAGAGAAAAATTGATGTGAGAGAAACACATCAATTGGTTGCCTCCCACACTCACCTGGACCAGGGTCAGGGATCAAGCCCACAACCTAGGTACATGCCCTTGACCGGAATCAAACCCAAACCCTTCAGTCTGTAGGCTGACACTCTATCCACTGAACCAAACTAGCCAGGACAAGTTACATTCTTTTCTTTTAAGATTTTTTTATATATATAATTTACATCAAAAAATCTTTTCTAAAAAGATGATACACACACACACATACACACACACACATATACCTACTAGTGGCCTGGTGCATGAAACCTGTGCACATTAAAAGGGAATTAATTAGAGGAAATATTTTGATATTGCTATTTGCCCTTTCTCTATAATAGAATTGTCAGAGATGAAAGAAAATTAGTAAAATGTATATGAAAATCTTCCTTCTGTCAGAGTCTGGGGCATGCTACGGGACCCAGAGTCAAGTCCCTGCCCACCTGCATGCACCTCGAAATCGTGTGAGACCCAGACCTGGCCAGCCCCACCCCCATCAAGCCCTGCCAGGGTGGGGGGCACAGCCTGAGGTTCCCCGTCAAGCCCCACCAGGCAGGGGGCGCAGGCTCAGGTCCCTGCTGATCACTCATTATGAGTCATTATGGGAACCCTACCTCCGCTGTGGGTGCAGCCATCTTGTGATTGCGTGATGGAGTGAGGGTCAATTTGCATATTATGTCTTTATTATATAGGATATATAACTTGATCTCAGAGAGGAAGGAAGAGGGAGAGAGAGATAGAAACATTAATGATGAGAGAGAATCATTGATTGGCTGCCTCCGGCACACCCCCCTGGGGATGTGCCTGCAACCAAGGTACATGCCCTTGACTGGAATCGAACCTGGAACCCTTCAGTCCCCAGGCCGATGCTTTATCCAGTGAGCCAAACTGCCCAGGGCTAGTTACATTCTTTAAATGCATAGGTGGCTTGCAGGTAAGGGAAGGAAATCCCTGGGGGAAAAGAGCAAATGAAAATGGGGGGGGGGGGCTGGGCCCAGTGAGGTGCTGCCCAACTGGGTTTCCAAGGTACTCAGGGTTAATGGAGCTCTGAAGGTGAGAGAGCAGAACTGAGATCCCACCTAAAACTAGTGCTCTTAAAGGGACACTTACTTCCATAGTGAAAAGGAAGAACAGGGATATAAGAAGAAGCAGGTCCATCCCAGCCTGGGTCTGAGTGAGCGGGTCAGGAACTCTGGCTACAGGCAGAGGGACTTTAGTGAACCCCTGGATGAAACTACCCCCTGTAGTGTAATACTGCTGGACTCCTGGCAGAGCAAACCCACCCTCCCTGGGAAAGGACACCTCACCCAGGACTCCACCCAGCACTCCCAGAGCCCTACTTAAGATGGGTCAGCAAACTAAAATTGAAGACACAGCCTGGCCGGCGTGGCTCAGTGGTTGAGCATCGACCTATGAACCAGGAAGTCATGGTTCTATTCCTGGTCAGGGCACATGCCAATAATGGAGTCTTGATTCCCAGAGTGGGGCATGCAGGAGGCAGCCAATCAATGATTCTCTTTCATCATTGATGTTTCTTTAAAAAAAAAAATACACACACACACACACACACACACACACACACACACTAGGGGCCTGGTGCACGAAATTCGTGCACTGGGGGGGGGGTGTCCCTCAGCCCAGCCTGCCCCCTCTCACATACTGGGAGCCCTCAGGGGATGTCCTATTGACCGCTTAGGCCTGCTCCCTGCTCCCCCTGGGGAGTGGGCCTAAGCCGCAGTCTGGCCCCCCTTTGTGGGAGGTGACCGAGCTGATCAGGGGAAGGAACCAGCCCCATCACCCCGCTGCTGCAGCTACTGCCAGTCATCGCAGCCAGCAAGGTTTTTTCATCAACACGGACTCCAGTCCCGTCACCATGAAAAAATGACAACTTTCTTTAGGCATTTTCAAGATGTGTCTTTCATATAATAATAATTTCTTTATTATTTTTTTATCCTCACCTGAGGATATGCTTCCATTGATTTTTAGAGAATGTGAAAGAGAAAGGGAAACATCAAAGTGAGAGGAACACTTTGATTGGTTGCCGCCTGCATGAGCCCTGACCTGGGCCCCAGCCAGGGAGGAGCCTGCAACCTAGGTACATGCCCTTGGTCAGAATTGAACTCAGACCCTGCCATTGGCGGGCCAAGGCATTATCCACTGGGCCAAACCGGCTAGGGCAGGAGATGACATTTCTTAGCCCTCCAGCAGCGGACCTTCGTTTTTTTCACCAGGAGTGTGCTGAAAAACCCTAGATCACCGTTTTGGATTCTTATTACCCAAGTTACTAAGAATATTACCAGTGGCATACAGGGAGCTTAACCAATGAGCGGTCAGAAAAGGTGCTTCCTCTGTAGTTCACACCAATCTGCGGCTTGGCACCCCACCCACCCCCGCCCCAGGCTTGACGCCTCTGGCCCAGGCTTCAGGCCTGGGCAGGGGAACCCCATCTCCCCCGATCACGGGCTCCACCCATGCCCAGGCCTGACGCCTCTGGCCCAGGTATCAGGCCTGAGCAGGGGACCCGCACACCCCTCCGATTGACAGCTCCACCCCCCGCCCAGGCCTGACCCTTGGCCAAAGGCGTTGACCCCCATCACCCTCCAATTGTAGGATTGGCCCCTTGCCCAGGCCTGACGCTTCTGCCAGGGGACCCTCATTTCCCCCCGATCATTGGCTCTGCTCCCCGCCCAGGCCTGATGCCTCTGGCCCAGGCTTCAGGCCTGGGTAGGGGACCCCCAGACCCCTCCGATTGCCGGCTCTGCCCCTGGCCCAGGCCTGATGCCTCTGGCCCAGGATTCAGGCCTGGGCAGGGGACCGCCCCTCTCCCCCCCATCACCGGCTCCGCCCTCGCCCAGGCCTGATGCCTCGGCCAGAGGCGTCGACCCCCATCACCTTCCGATTGCCGGATTGGCCCCTTGCCCAGGCCTGATGCCTCCGCCAGAGGTGTCAGGCTTGGACAGGGGACCCCCATCTCCCCCGGATCACTGGCTCTGACCCCCGCCCAGGCCTGATGTCTCTGGCCCAGGCTTCAGGCCTGGGCAGGGGACCCCCATCTCCCTCTGATCGCCTGCTCCACCCCCCTCCCAGGCCTGACACCTCGGCCAGAGGAGTCGACCCTCATCACCCTCCGATTGCCGGATCGGCCCCTTGCCCAGGCCTGAGGCCTCCGGCAGAGGTGTCAGGCCTGGGCAGGGGACCCCCAGCTCCCACCATCCCCGGCTCCGCCCCTGCTACCCACAATCTCTGGCACCGCCCCTGCCCAGACCTAAGGCCTCTGGTGGAGGCATTAGGCCTGGGCAGGAGACCCCCAGCTCCCTGCGATCTCCCGCTCTGCCCCTGCCTAGACCTAATGCCTCTGGCCAAGGCATTAGGCTTGGGCAGAGGACCCCAAGCTCCCACCATCGCCGACTCTGCCCTTGCCCAGGCCTAATGCCTCTGGCCAAGGCGTTAGGCCTGGGCAGGGGACCCCCGATCACTGACTCTGCCCCTGCTCCCCGCGATGGCTGGCTCTGCTCCTGCCCAGGCCTAACGCCTCTACCCGAGGCATTAGGCCTCGACAGGGGACCCCTAGCTCCCCATGATCTCCTGCTCTGCCCCTGCCTAGACCTAATGCCTCTGACCGAGGCCTTAGGACTGGGCAGGGGACCCCCAGCTCCCCATGGTTGTAGGCTCCGCCCCTGCCCAGGCCTAATGCCTCTGGCCAAGGTTAGGTTTGTGCAGGGGACCCCCAGCTCCCCACAATTGCAGGCTCCACCCCTGCCCAGGCCTAACATCTTTGGCCAAGGCTTTAGGCCTGGGTAAGGGACCCCTAGCTCCCCGGACTGCCGGCTCCACCCCTGCCCAGCTCCCATTGCTGGCTCCACCCCTGCTTCCCGCTATCACTGGCCAGGGCGGCAAAGGCGCCCGGTTCTCCAATCATGGCTGGGGGGGCCGCCTTTGCCCCGCCCTCCTGCTCTTAGCTCCCCCCTGGGTTTCTGATCACTGTCAGTGGCAGGGGGCTTCTTCTGTCCTTTCCCTTTTGCCTCCCAGCATTGTGCCTAAATATGCAAATTAACCGCCATCTTAGTTGGCAGTTAATTTGCATATCACCCTGATTAGCCAATGGGAAGGGTAGCAAAGTTATGGTTAATTACCATGTTTCTCTATTATTAGATAGGATATTTAATATATTTTATTGATTTTTTTACAGAGAGGAAGGGAGAGGGATAGAGAGCTAGAAACATCAATGAGAGAGAAACATTGATCAGCTGCCTCCTGCACACCTCCTGCTGGAGATGTGCCCACAACCAAGGTATATGCCCTTGACCGGAATCGAACCTGGAACCCTTCAGTCCGCAGGCCGATGCTCTATCCACTGAGCCAAACCGTTTAGGGCTAAAATATATATTTTTATTAATTTCAGAGAGGAAGGAAGAGGGAGAGAGAGATAAAAACATCAGCTGCCTCCTGCACACTCCCACTGGGGACTGAGCCTTTAGTCCGCAAGTCGACGCTTAACAGGGGTCCTCAAACTTTTTAAACAGGGGGCCAGTTTACTGTCCCTCAGACCGTTGGAGGGCCAGACTATAGTTTAAAAAAAAAACTATGAACAAATTCCTATGCACACTGCACATATCTTATTTTGAAGTAAAAACAAAACAAAACGGGAACAAATACAATATTTGTATTTGCATGTGGCCCGCGGGCCATAGTTTGGGGACCCCTGCTCTATCCACTGAGCCAAACTGGTTAGGGCCCATCATTGATGTTTTTATCTCTCTCTCTCCATCTCCCTTCCTCTCTGAAACCAATAAAAACATATTAAAAAATAAAATTGAAGACACTGCCTGTCTTCGTGGAGAATCTGTCAAAGAAAGGAGTAGCCCCCATCAGTGTTCCAAGATGTAACTGTCAGAGGCCAGAGAATGTAATTTTTGGTGATGGCTGTGCGTGTTTGCTACGTGCCTGGACTCATGCATCCTATCCTCTTGGCAGCTTTGGGAGGTGGGTAGCAGTGCAATCCCTATTCTCCATGAGGAAATGAGCAAGACAAAGAAGGGTTGAGTAGTTTTTTTCTGAGTTACTAGCTAGCAAGTGGCCAAGGCAGGGTGTGGGTCAAGGACTTTGGGTTCCAAGCCTGGCCCCCTTTTGTGGGCTATGCTCTGCAGCCTGGCTTGCTCCCTCACTCTGAGCTTCCTGGGTCATGCGTGTAGCACATCAGTATGTCCTGAAGGTGTCAGGGGTGAGCCCAGGTGACTATCCCCCAGGCCTTGAACCAGCACATAAGGAAGCGGGGAGGGTGAGAAAGAGAACCACCTTTAAAAAAAAAGATTTTGTATTGATTTTATAGAGGAAGGGAGAGGGAGAGAGATAGAAACATCAATGATGAGAGAATCATCGATCGGCTCCCTCCTGCACGCCCCACACTGGGGATCAAGCCCACAACCTGGGCATGTGCCCTGACCGGGAATAGAACTGTGACCTCCTGGTTCATAGGATGACACTCAACCTTTTAAGAAGGGACTTAGAAATACAGATTGATATTACCTTTGAATTTTCATAAGACCAGAGAGCGTTTCTCATGGATATTTATGAATTGTTTGCATTATTGTGATATAAAGCTACTGTAACTGCCAGAATCTCCAATGGCTTCTGAGAGACAACAAAATAAAGATACAAAAGAAGGAATAAAAAATAGCCCTAGCAGGTTTGGCTCAGTGGATAGAGTGCTGGTCTGTGGGCCGAAGGGTCCCCGGTTCAATTCCAGTCTAGGACATGTACAGGAGGCAACCAATCAATGTGAGACACATCAATATTTCTGTCTTTCCCTCTCTCTTCCACTCTCTCTAAAAATCAATGGGAAAATATCTTCGGGCGAGGATTAAAAAGAAAAAAAGATAAAAAAATAATTTTAAAAGCCCAGGCAGACTTGAAAAACCACTTTAGAAGTACAAACACATAGTCATTGAAATAAAAATCTCAACAGGTGGATTAAGACACAAAGAGATGGCACCAAAGAATCAGTGATCTGAAGCCGGTGCCTTGGAAATGACCTCCTGCCTTGCTCCCTCGTAGCTGCTGCTGCTGCTTTCCCTGAAAATTGCAGCAGCTCCTCCTCAGAGATCCAGGCTCTGGCTCTTCAACGCCCCTCATCCTGGCTCCTAGGCGTCTGATGACACCAACTTCTCTTCTTCCCCTGCTCTGAGGGCGGCAGCTTCTTCCTGTGCTATCTCTGCTACTGCGGTTTCCCGTTTTGCACATTCCGTCTTCCAAACCCTTATAATCAAGCCCCAGCCCAGCCGGAGTGGCTCAGTGGTTGAGCATCTATCTGTGAACCAGAAGGTCACAGTTCGATTCCCGGTCAGGGCACATGCCTGGGTTGTGGGTTCGATCCCCAGTATGGGGCATGCAGGAGGCTGCCAATCCATAATTCTCTCTCATAATGGATGTTTCTATCTCTCTCTTCCTCTCCGAAATCAATAAAAACATATCTAAAAAATATATTCATACCCTAACTGGTTTGCCTCAGCGCATAGAGTGTCAGCCCGCCGACTGAAGGGTCCCAGGTTTGATTCCAGTCAAGGGCATGTACCTTGGTTGCAGGCTCGATCCCCAGTAGGGAGTGTGCAGGAGGCAGCTGATCGATGTTTTTCTCTCATGGATGTTTCTAACTCTTTATCCCTCTCCCTTCCTCTCTGTAAAAATATATATAATGTAATTTTCAAGCTCTAGTTCCTTTCCTCTCTGCTCAAGTCACAGTATGACAGACAAGCAGATGACCTCAGTGACAGCCCTGGAAATTCCTGTGCTTCTGTATCTGTAGGACTGACACTGCTGAAAATCAAACACAATGTTTAATTGAGTGGGTTACAGAATCCCAATGTCATTTGAATTCCCTCTTTCTCCATGTTTCTCTCTCTTCCTCTGTCTTTATTGATTCAGAGAGGAAGAGAGAGGGAGAGAGAGAGATAGAAGGTAGGGGAGTGGTTAGAGGAGCGGGATCCTGATACCTGGAATCGGGACATCTGGTTAGCCTCAATTGAAAGGGACTACCAGGAAGCCCCCAGTGCCTCTGAGCCTCCCTTCTGTTGAAAGTTGGCTGCTTTCCTGTGTCTTGGGACTGGTGTTCCATTGCTGGAGGGCTGTGTCATTACTTCATTTGAGCAGGTGTCTTGCAAGGAGACACCCGCTGTCCTTGAAATCCTCTGCAACCACCCCCTGTTGCCATTAGACCCCAAACTAGGGACCAATCACAGCATGCTCCAGGGACACAGGCATACACTAAGGGCGGGATCTTTTTGCATCTCTGCCTCTACAGCCCTGGGGCACTCCTGCGTCCTTACTCCCGAGTGTTCTGTAACTGTTTGTCCTCCTCATTAAGTAGAGAATCGGACGTGGGACCATTTCAGGATTCCTGAATTCCAGGCCACCGCTTTTCTGATCCCAAGCATGGCCTGGCAGGGCACGGTATCACAGTGGGGACATAGAAGGTACCCTCTCTTACTTTCTTGTGGCAAATAAGACCAGAACGGCCTGTGGGTGGGCATGTCTTACCTAGAGAACTCAGCTGCCAGGCCCCACTTGCTTCGGAGCTTTGAGTCTCTGCATCACTTTCCTTCCCCTTTAGGAGTCCCGGAGGGCCTGGGATGCACACCCCCGCCACCACCCTTGCCTGCACTTCCAGCCACTACTACCTTCCTCTTCTCTGCACCCTTAGCCCTTACAACTCCATTCTACCCGAGCGTTCCCTTTGCTCTCCATTGCCGGTCAGCCTGCGGTTAGAACCAAGTGCCCATATCCGCTTCGTTTCTGGGGTCAGGGTAGCCGCCTAACGCTAGTCCCAGGAATGCCGGGGCGCGTGCAACCAGCTCGGCTCCAGCCACAAGCCGGTGGGTGTTGCTCCTCTGGTGTTGCCCTCCACGCCCAGTTTGGCGCTGACGGCGCTGATTGGCTGAGTCCCAATGAGTGACGGAACAAAGCCCAATGACGTAGCCCGCACTGCCGCCCACAGAAGGATTGGCGTGCCCGCCCCGGGTAGGCAGGCCAGGCGCGGGCCGGCGCGAAGCTGTCAAATGGTGGGTAGAGGGCGCCCCAGTAAAAGCACAGGCGATTCGGAGGGGAATGTGAGCAGCCAAGGCTGCAGAGAAGGGGCGGGGCGGCCAGGGAGGGGAAAGGCGGGCCGATTCGCCGCCGCTGAGCCCTGGACAATCCCAGTGAGGCCAGGAAGGGGCTGGGGCAGGCGGAGGGCCAAGCCAGGGCTGGGGAGGAGGAACCGGTCAGGAAGGCAGGGCGATTCTCATGTCGATGGCACTTCTGAAATCTTGGCCATACTATGATACTATCGCCTGTGAGATAGATACTATCGCCATCATGAGCAGCGACATCCCCTTTTACAGATGAAACAGGCAAAGTGGGTTACCTAGTCACTGCCCCACCAGCCCAACAAGTAGCCGACCTGGGGATGAAGGCCAAGCAGCGGGCCACTCTCCCCCGGCCCCCCCCCCCCCCCCCAGTGCCACTCTTCCATGGAAGGGATTCAGAGCGGCAAGGCAGCTTCTGAAGACTCAGGGGTAAGGGTCCATGGCTCCAGAACAATTAGGGAACATTCAGTGCCTATGCCAGTTTACTGTGTGCCTGTCCTCCCCCACCCCTTGGCTACTCTGCACTCAGAAAAGCTGTAACTGGCCCAAGCTGGCCACAGGGCACTTTCTCTCAGTGCCTAGTACAAGATAGGTCCGACTGTTCTTTCACAGCACCTTGAGGGGGCCTGAGTCCAGGCACTTTAATCATGGGTGGTATCTACAGTTTCTGTTTTAGGTTTCACCAGATAGGGGCAGTTTACACTCGAATTCAAGCAACTGTGGTGCTAGTACATAGCTACACATTCTGGTTTCATGTCAGAAATTCTGATTCACGCATCATAAAACTGTTTAAATGAACACACACAGACACTCAAGAGAGTAACATTTACCATATGACCCAGTAATTCCACTCCCAGGTTTGTATACAGGTGAGAAGTGAAAATATACAGGGTGTCCCCCCCAAAAATGTATACACCCTGTGACAGCTGATAGCTCAATTTTGAAATGTATTTTAATAAACACTGCCTTTATAATTATTCAAAGTGTGTTCATACATTTTTTGGGACACCCTATGTATCCACAGACAAACTTGAATACAAATGTTCTTAGCATTATTCATGGTAAACAAAGTAAAAACGACTCAAATGTTCATCAGGTGATGAACGGATAAAACGTGGTCTGTACAGATGGACTAGTATAGGGCCTTAAAAAGAACGGAAGTTGTCAGATGCTATAATGTGGATGAACCTCAAGTGCATTATGCTAAGTGAAATAAGCCAGACACAAAGAGCCCACATACTATTTCATTCATATGTATGTCCAGAATAGGCAAATCCTAGACAGAAAATACGTGATTGTCAGTGGCTGGGAAAGTGAGTAGGAAGCAACTAAGCGATGCAGGGTTTTTGGTGTGATGCAAATGTAAAATTGACCGCGGTAGTGGTTGCCTAACAACTCTGAATATACTAAAACCACTGAATTGTATACTTTTAATGGGTTAAATTGTTTTTTTTTAAAATATATTTTATTGATTTTTTACAGAGAGAAAGGGAGAGAGAGAGTTAGAAACATCGATGGGAGAGAAACATCGATCAGCTGCCTCCTGCACATCTCCCACTGGGAATGTGCCCGCAACCCAGGTACATGCCCTTGACCGGAATCGAACCCAGGACCTCTCAGTCCGCAGGCTGACGCTCTATCCACTGAGCCAAACCGGTTTCGGCCTAATGGGTTAAATTGTATGGAGTATGAGATGCTTGAGGTAAAAATCTTTGTGTATGTGCATTTTCTCAACTTCCGATAATGACCCTTTATCAACTGATTTTTGCTAATAAGTTTGATTTTTAAATTGATATTTGTATCAATCATATCAATTCTTTATTAAACCAATTTTCTTGAAATCTTATAAAATAAGCACAACAAATATACTAATTTTACAGGCCAGGAAATGAGCTCAGCGGTTTAAAAGGGCAGGAGCAGAATGAGTAGGTCCCCAAGGAAGTGCCAGGAGTGCCAGGCCAGTTCTTCAGTCCCTACCTCACATCCCAGGACAAAGACTCCTAATGACCAGTTAATGAAAGCAATAAAAATAAGGACCATGACACACCAAGACACATCCAGTCAATTTTAAATTTAGTTTTTAAGTTTGAGCCCATCTTTATCTGGCTGGTACTTCCTTCTTGTATTTTAGCCACATGATTCATGTGCTTACAGCTGAAATAAGGAGTTGGCTCAGGGATGGCTTTTCAGGCCATATACTGTCCTCTAGTGGTGCACCTCTTGCTCAGTACCCTTTCTCCTTCTGGTATAGATAGAAGTGCTTTCCTTACTGAGGATTTTATCCAGGAAAAACCAAATCACACATACAAGGCACAAATGCTTTTGAAATGCTTTATTAACTTTTAACAAGTAAATGAATAGAAAAGAGTTAACAGTTTGATCTGGTCACTGGGCAAATGAGACATTTGAGACCTCACAAGAGTGCAGTGTGTATGCTAGAACTAGTTGTGTATTCTTTCTTCATAGACGAGTCACCTCAAGCAGCAAAGGACAGTCTAAGAGCTTTCACTACTGCCTCACGCACCGTAACAGGGGAGATGAAACTCCAGAGCCTCT
Organism: Myotis myotis; assembly: GCF_014108235.1. Taxonomy (NCBI): domain Eukaryota; kingdom Metazoa; phylum Chordata; class Mammalia; order Chiroptera; family Vespertilionidae; genus Myotis; species Myotis myotis. The sequence continues at coordinate 11,929,703 of NW_023416346.1, forward strand.
GCAGTCACACAGTACCCAGGAAGCTGCAGGTAGGACGGCAGCACATACATTCTCCACCTGGGACAGCAGTGTGTAGCGTGGTGCTGCACAACCCAGGCGGTTACAGTCTACAGTTCACATTTTCTTTACTTATGAGAAAACACACACGCACATTTAAGATACTATTACTTAAGGTTGATCCCCAGACCAGATATCGGTTAGTTTTATCATAAAACTTCCTATTAAGTGCTTGTTTTGTAAGCCATTCTATCACTTAAAATCTTAAAACCCATTTTAATTGCTTAAGCATGTGAGTAAAACTTGTATATGTAGCTATGCTTAACTGGAAGGTAGTTAATTTGTTTTAACAAGAAAGAAGAAAAAGTATAGATTTAAATGCTGGTTTGTCAGTAAGTATTAATGTAGAGATGTCAGCAGCTGTTTTAGTTAGTTAACAGACATTTCACAGACACTATAATGTGTCTGGCACTGATTCCAAACATATCCAGTAGTTCACTCGGTTTTCCACTTCGAGGAACTCCTTGCACGGCCAGGCTGTGCACCAGGATGTTGGGCTCCATGGAAACAGCGGCACACACAGCCTCCCCGATGCCACCTGGGGAAGCAAGGGAAGTCAGGCTCTGTTCTGGAAATGGATAGTCAACCTCAATGCCCCATGATATATATACAGGCCTTTGAATTTGCTGGTTCCCAGGAGAAAGATTTTTCACTAGTACTGATTCCCGGAAGCAGTCATTCCCGACTGCCCAGAAGTTCCCATTCTACATTGTAGGTTCCAAAATTGCTCCCAGCCCCACCTACACTAGGGGCTCTCATCCAGGGCTCCATGGATACAGGGGACTGTGGAACTCAGATACTCAAAGCTGCCAGGATCCCCCAAACGATTAAAATCAACAAATGAATTGTAAAGAAAAGGGCAACTGGCAGGCCTGAGGTGACCAGCTTCAGAAGGGCCACTTGCAAGGTTGGCCCTCAGGTGGCACCTGGGCAATGGGCTGGTGCAAGTCCCCTCGGCCAACATGACATTTCCCCTACTCATAACGGTGTTCCCTGCACCTGGACTGTTTCTGTAATAGTCCTAGGAGTTGGGAAATTTGGTACATGTTTGGCCCGGGGGTGGGGGGTGGGGGCGGGGCTCACATGACCAACCCCCAATAAAACCCAGGGTGCTGGGTCTCAGGTGGGTTCCCTGGGTCTGTAGTGATGCATTTTTCACTGCTGAAGAGGGGAGAGTATTTGGCAGGTCCCTCATGGGTGGGAGGGACGGAGGGAAGGAGGAATGGAGGGAGCCTAAGGACTGGGGTTCTCCATCCCTGACCTGTCTTTGTGGGTCCTGTGCCACCGAGGGGCCAAGCACTGTACATTGTGCTGGGGATACACAAATGAGTAGGTGGCCATGAGACTCTTAAACTGATATACTTGTGAAGAGCAGCAATACAGGTTAAGTAGTTGGTGATGCCCAGGAGTACGGGGTGCCTCCAATCAAACATGTCCTGCCAAAGCAGACTCTGAAAAGACATACCTTCTGGGTGGTGATCCTCCACGGTAATAATTCGGCCACCAGTGCATTTCGCATGGGCGATGATGGTGTCAGCATCCAGGGGTTTAACGGTAAACAGGTCAATGACGCGGATTGGAGTATCTGGAGAACAGCAATAACCAGGTTAGTATATGAGGCAGACTTAGGATAAGACCACCAATTGGGGCACATGAGGCAGCCCAAGTCCCACCTTTCCCCAGCTGGAACTTCAACATTTAACAACGAACTGACCTTGTTTGGAAAGTTCATCAGCAGCCAGTAAAATTTCATGCAGAGTAACTCCGGCTCCAATAACTGTGACCTTGTCATCGACACTCTGGCGAATGACCTGGTATTGCACCCGCAAAACAAAAATGCTGTGGTTACTATGTTCAGAGCACATCTCAAGGTGGAAGACACTCTAACACACCGCTCTTCCCTCACCTTTTGCTCTTCCCCAGTTTCACTCATTAATAATTCACTATAAAAAAGGCTGAATCAAAGCACTGAAAAATGACACGTTCTTTTTGATAACCCCCACTTCATATTTGTTTTACAAATTCATCGACCTTTACTCATGATTTCCAGTGCCAAATTACTAAGTTCTTACACAATACAAAAGGACCCTTTAACCAAGAAAGTGGGTATCAAATAGGGATCTAAAAGACAAGAGGGGGGAAAAAAAATAAAAGACAGAGGGGTCAGAAGTGAGTTGTATGGCTCATATTCAGCCAGAGGATGGACTCATACCCACTAAGGGGTCTGGAAAGGCACCATCTCTAGACTGCTTGGACATCTTGCTGGGTGAGCAAAAACAGATTGAACTCCACTGGTGAACATGTTAACAGGGACCGTTTGAGGACATTATGTATACGCTCTGTGCCAAGCCCCTTGCATGCCGTGAGTGTGCTGTGGCCCATTCTGCAGCCAAGGAAAGCAAATCTCAGAGCAGGAGGAATTTGCCTAGGGTTGAGACAGCAACCAGGCCCATCTGATGTCAAGCCGATGCTCTCAATCACTTGCTATTCTGCAAGCAAAGACAGGGCCCTTGGCCTTTCTCAGAGTTTGATTTCCTCAAAGCTCCCCAACCAAAGGCATATGGAATTAATATTCATTCCAGCCATCTTTATAGGTTTTCCTATATGAGAGTATAGTCAGGGCTTCTAAGCCACTCTATTCTGAGAATATCCTAGCCTATATATATATAAAATCACACACACACACACACACTCACTCCCCTTATGTCTCTTTTGTAAAACTCAGCCCTTGAGTTATCCATAGCATGCATATTATCATACACATTTTAACTCACATACTTTACTATTAGGAAACTAACTTTGTTAGGGTAGGGGAAATATTAGGGGGGAAAAAGACTGACTGGAGAGTTAAGAGAAAGCTCTGTAGACCGTTGACTATCATTGAAACCCTCACATCCCAGAGGAAAACATACTTGAGTTTAAATGTGGGAGTACAGAGGATAATAGGACACTGAAGGTGAATACTGCAGCTTTTCCACCCAGTGCTGGCTGCTACCTAGTGGCAGGCATAGACTGTTCGGGATATAATGCACTAAAAGCCACTCAGTGCTCAGTCAGTCATTCTGAGCACTAGCAACTATAAATTCTGGAGCAGCCTAGCCCTTAGCAGCCAAGTAGGATGTCACCTGTTGCTCCTTCAAGAATGGCTACTGGTCTTTCACATATTTAAAGCGTTAAGCGCCAAGCCTGTTTTGTCTTCCTTTCCGTTTAACCCGCAATATCTGCTTTCACCGATATGCTGGCGGCCGGACACTGATGAGGTCCAAACGGAAAGTATAGTGTCAGTCACCGGTGACTGACATGACACTTAACATGTCAAGAGGAGTATTAATGATTTTCTAAAAGGCATATAAGAGTAGGGCATAAAACTGTCCTATGCAGTATGATCTCTTGCTGCTCACCTTCTCTGATCCTCATCTATAAAACAGGGCTGCAAACAATGTGTGCTTCTAGGGCTTTAGTGAGGATGCAGGAGATAGAAAGTGCCTAGGATGCTAGCCTTTATCAGCAGGTCTGCAGGTGAAGGCCCCATCCAATGTGCAAAAACCATCTCAGGGCCACACAATTGCCAGCAGCAAGATGGTTCCCATTTCCTTTTATTCCTGGCCTTGAGGATGCAAAGCCAGAACCTCATAGATCTGTTATTCCTTTGAAATAATAGGTTCTATTATTTTGTTTAGCTTGAGGCTGTGTGATGTTATAGCCAAGCAACTCAAGTACCTTCAGGTTGTATTGCTTTATCTTTTAAAATTCAACAAAGAGAGACTCCATTCAGAAAGGAGACAAGTTCAATTCTGGCTGATATTGGTAAAATGTTCCTTCTGGAGGAAAAGCAGGTAAAGGTCACAACTGATTTTTTAAGAACTAGAACAAAGAAAGGATGAAGCCTTGACTGTGAGGATACCTAGTGCTAGTTTTAGAATAGTTATCTGCACATGAAATGACATAGAGAACACTGGAGAACTTAAGGGCTTACCTTGGCCTTTCCAATCTCAAAAATTTCTGTTGGAGCGTAAATAACATCAGTTTCAGGACGACTGATCCGAATGTAGCATAGCCCCTAGGGTATAAACAGAAACCAGAACTATTAGAAAGTCTAACTCAATTTCCAACTAATAAACCTTTAAACAAAGGCAGGGAAGGAGGAGGAGGAGGAGGACTGAGTAGTTCTTTTACTAAAATAAATCACACATTTTGGAGCAAGGGCAAACCGCTGGCAAACAGGTCAGCTACCACCTGGTCAGGTTACTACTGAGCCAGCCAAAAGCTTATGCAGAACCCTGGCGACGCATTTAGTGACAAGCTTTGCATGTTTCCACATTCACTGATTTAAAAATCTTTCTCAAATAAACGCTGACCTGTTCTGTCCCCACACACAGAACATAAATTTAGGGCAGGAGCACTGGCTCATGTTAAATAGAAAGGTCAGAACACAATGTTAATACAATTAATTTTTTCCATAATAGCTTGTAATGATTCAACCTTAGAAATACCTTAAACACTGGAATATAAAGTGACTCAGTATTTCCCCAGTAAGATGTAAATACATTTTTATCAACACAAACAGAAGTATAAATATCCAAATGTCTAAAGTATTTAATTTACACACATATCTTTAAAAAAAATATATATTTTTATTGATTTCAGAGAGGAAGGGAGAGGGACAGATAGATAGAAACATCAATGATGAGAGCGAATCATTATCAGCTGCTTCCTGCACACCCCCTACTGGAGATTGAGCCTGCAACCCGGGCATGTGTCCTTGATCAGAATTGAACCTGGGACCCTTCAAGGCCACAGGCAGATGCTCTATCCACTGAGCCAAACCAGCTAGGACCACACACGTATTTAAATCATACATTATAAACTAATATATTAATTTAGAAACATAGCTTCTGCTCATTCATCCCAATGTTATAAATCAATTATATTCAGTGTCTTTATTGAGGTAAAATTTACCTCAGTGGAGCGATCCACAAATTCTAACAAAGGTATACAGCACATAACCATCACCTGAGTCCAGCTTGCATTCATGTGCCCCTCTCCTGTACCCAAGCAACAATCTCTGTTCTGATTTCTGTGACCACAGCTTTGTTTTACCTCTCTTGATCTTCCTAGAAATGGGATCCTCTAGCACGAGATCACTATGTATATACACAGGCATAAAACAATTTCTAGGATATAGTAAGTAAAAAATCAAGTATAGAACATACATAAACTTTGAGCCCACTTAGGTTAAGGGAAAAAAAAGGTCAAGCCCAGCTCGTGTGGTTCAGTGTCAACCCCTGAACCAGGAGGTCACAGCTCGATTCCCAGTCAGGGCATGTGCCTGGGTTGTGGGCTCGATCTCCAGTGGGGGGCGTGCAGGAGGCAGCCGATTGATGATTCTTTCTCATCATTGATGTTTTTCTCTTTCCCTCCCTCTCCTCCTCTTCTTCTCTCTGAAATCAATAAAAACATTAAAGAAAGAAATGTCTCTAACACATTGCACATGCTTAGAACGGATTTTCCACAATCTACCAACTGTGCCCAGAGTCACCGGTGCAGAGGTACGGTCGGGTGCAGGGCTGGGTAGTGAGTCTGGTGACAGTTGGAATGGTTGGAAAGGTGAAAACTACATCCCCCAGATGCCCCTGTAACTGGATTCTGGGCAGGAATTAGGTTGTGTTCATCTGATGCCCTTGTGTGAGACTTTAAGAGGGAAAAGTGGGGCAGAAGCCACACTCTTGCCCATCTGCACTGTTTCTGAGGGTGGAGCCAGGTTGGGGACCTTAGGGTTTGTCTGCAGTGAAGTCTCACAGGCCACTCTCCGGCTTTCTGGATGTCACAGGTGGTGGCATGGGGTATGTCTAAGGCCAGCACAAGATGGCTCACTGCTGGAGCCCACTCCTTGGGCCCTGCCGAAAGCTCCCTGACTCAGAGCCCCAGGCTCCCTCTTCTTGCCAAGTCCTGGGCCATCAGGTGGTGTTCAGCACCCCTCTGCACTATTTGTCTTTGAATGTGTTCATGTTTTATGTGCTTAACACCTTTATTGGGTAATGGTTCTATTTTTAAAAGGAATCTTACAACCCAATTTTCTATAATGAGTGTCTATTACCTTTATGCTGAGAGAAAATGGGAAAAATCCAACCACCAGTACCAAACTAGTAGCAGAGCTCACAAGCATTTTCTGTCCGAACCAGTGGTCCCTAAAAATACCTGGGTATTGGCCGCCAGGAACACAGCATACTCTGTGGAGACGGCATCACTTGGATAGAAAACGGTGCAGTTGGGAACCGCTCGGAACATGGCCAAATCCTCCACGGCCATCTGGGAGGGGCCATCTTCACCTGAGAAAACAAAGCCACAGCCCAACAAAAGCATGAGACAGACCAAGAAGCTAGGACCGCTTCCTCGGCTGGATAAGCAACAGCTCTTATTGACATCTGGGGGCGGGGGAGAAAGGTGGCCACAACTGTAGCAGAGCCTGCAAAACTATCCAATTCGTATGTCAATATAATGCCTCATAATTATAATGAGCTGTCACACATCTATCTCCCTCAAGACATCACTGTGACACTCGAGGTTTGACTAATTGACCTTCCAGATCAACCAGTGATCTCTTCTTGGCCCTGACCCTTGCCAACCTCTGGCACTTGATCACTGGGCACTGCTACTGCTGTCCAAGGTGACTTCATGTTCTTCTTGAGCACAGGTGGCTGAGGCCCCATCAAGTGTCTGTCCCTGTCCCCTTTCTCCTTAAGAGGGTCCTCTCAGCTTTGTCTTTTCTTCTCTGCTCTTCTATCTTCTCCATCAAGAGACAGGTTTTTAGATTGAAGTGGTCTTACTCACTTCTTAAGGCCTCAAGGTAGCTGAGCATAACATACTGGGGGCACCCTTGGGGTGCTATTGTAACTAAGGAGACCTCAGGGTTTGTCTGGGAACAGAGTTTCTGATCAGAAACACCATGAAAAGAGAAAGCCCAATGTATACTAGGGTGGCCTGCCTCTTCGAGCTGGGAAGGGGACTGTCACTATGCACACTGCCTTGCCTGGGGTAAGTGTCTAACCTCAGAACTCCCAGCTCTTCTGGGTTGGCCCTAGAGCCACTTCACATTGCTGACTTATTTTGAAACTTTCACTATACCTAGCTCCAGGCAAAGACCCCCAAATCCCTACCAGGCCCTCTGCCCAGGCCAACCCTGACATGCTGTTGGCTCTCCTCACTTCACTCCCCACCCCCTTGCATGTGTCCCATCCAGAGACTTCTTGGCCAGTCTAGCTCTCCCAGGGAGTCCCAGAAATAACTCCAAAATGCTCACTTCTGGCATTCTAGCAGCAATTGTAAGCTGTCATATCTACCTAGGGGTCCTGCCCCACCACAGTACATCAGGCACCTCCATCTTTCCCAAGTCCTCATTTCTGTCACTCATGACCATGATTCCCTGACGTTTCCCAGGCAATTTGAACTCCTCCATCTGTCAGCAATGTGACTTCTTTCTTCAGACTTTTTCAGATTCACTCTTATCTTCCATCCACTGCTAATGCACACCATATTTCAACCCTCTTCCTGGCTTCCCCATTTCCCATTGTTTCCATTTAGCATGTCCTGCCAGGTTAATGCCCTGAGAGTGGTATCTTTCTTGGCCTCACTCCCTAGCATCAGGATTCTCCCAGCTTCCATTCCATCCCACCAGGCTGCTCCACCCAGGCAAAGCCTGTACAGGCTGTGCTCCTCGCTCCCCTGTGCCATGACCACACCAAGAGCAGAAAGGAACTCTGTAATGCTGGGGTGGCCCTATTCATACCTAGTATGTGGCTAGACATTAAAGATGCACTCAGGACAGACTACGTCTTCTCACTGACGGCAAGACTGGGCATTTTACAATAATATCAAGAGATTCGCTCTGTTACCCAGAGTATCCTGGAACTTTTAAAGCATTTGTTTTTTAAGTGGTTACAAATAATCAAACACTATGAAACCCTACATACATTGGCAATTTAACCGTTTAGATTAATAATCTTTCTCTGTCAACTAGAAAGGCTATCAAGATGATGGCATTGAGAACTCATACCAATGGATACCCCACAGTGGGACCCAATAAGGTTGATGTTGGATTCAGTGATGCTTCCAATACGGATCTGCTCAAATGCTCGGGTCAAAAAGGCAGCGAAGGTGCTAACAAAAGGAATGGTCCGACCACGAATGGCGCATCCCAGCGCCACGTTCACCTGTTAACACCAAGAAAGTGAATCAGAATACCTCTGGACAAGGCCCCCATCACCCCTAGCTGCCCCCCTTTCCCCTTAACCAGTAATGCATGGTCCCCGGATAACACCCTGTTCTGTATACCCAACCCCAGGCACATACCCAGGGAAACCCCAAACCTGGCAAACCCAGTGTCCCCTGAACACTGCCAGAAACCAGAGGAATTGTGGTGGTGGCCTGGCTCTTCAAACGCAAAAAGGCAAAGCTTGGGACACCCATGGCCATCCCCTCAGTCCTCGTGGGTGTCCTTCCCTACCTTCTGTACACCTTTCTTCCTGGTGCCCTTACCTCACACCTCCTAGGGGGTAAGAGGTGAACAATGGAGGCTCCCCCATCTGCCCCTTGACCGGCCTCTCCACTGTGTTGCTGGGAGACATGGGGCCTGCTCACCATGCTGAATATCTCATCCTTCTCTTCCTTTCTCAAGGGCATCTCTGACTATGGAATTATCCACTCCCCTCCGTATTCAGTTTCTCCTTCTCTTGGGTTTACTCATCATTTGAGTATGTGCTGCTATCTTCCATCTTCACCCTCCCATCTCCAGCTTCACAACTTCTCTCCCTGTCCCCACTCTCTGCCTAACGTCCTTCTTCTAGGCTACCATGCCTATAAGGGACTTTGAAGGTGCCAAATGCAAGAGTTTGCCTGACCTCCATTTCATTGTATCTGGCCTCAGCAGCATTGCATAGGACAATGCCCCTTCCCACTGGCTGCTGCTGCTCCTGCTAGATCTGTGGATGGTGCACACCTCTTCCCTAAGGACACTGGACTGAGTCCTGGAGCTCGGTCACACCCTTCCTCATTTGCCCCCTACTGGGAACTCGCATGAGGTTGTGGCCTGCGAAAGCCCTGTATAATTTGCCCCTTGGTGACCTTTCTGAACCAATTTTGTTCTAATAGTCACCATGCTTCTGCCACTCTGTCCTTTTTTCTGCCCCACAAACATCTCAACTTTGAGCCTATCAGAGATAGCTGTGCCCTCTGCTGGGAATGCCACCTCTCAGAGCTGTGCATGACTGACTCCTTGTCACTTAAGTCTCAGCTTTAAAGGTCACCTCTTCTGAAGCTATCCCTGACTGGTGCTAGTCACACTCCCACTACCCACTTGTTTCACCATGGTACTGGTTACTACCTGCTGGCTGCTTCTTTAGTACTTCTTCCAACTCTAAGAACACATTAGTAGGCACAGAGCATATGACTGGTGACTGAAGGGATCATCAATGAGTTGGGGAGCAAGCTTTGTGATAGGAGGCTCAGTTCAGAAAATAGTGGATTATATTTTTTCCACTCAAAATGGAAATTGCTTAATGAGACTCACAGAAAAAAAAATGTACATATTCTTACAATTGTGATGACCTACTTTACTGAACAGGGGGCCTTAAATTCCAACACTGACAGGGCCAGGGAAGCACCATGAGTGAATGAGCAGGCTGGTGGGAGGCAGGGGTACAGCCCATCTAAATGGCTCCAGCTGACTGGTGGCAGGAGGAAATGCTATCCTAGTGTTGCCAACTTTCCCATTCTTGAAGAGAATCCAGAAGTTCAGATTCTATATAAAATCTGGTTTCTAAAAGCCTGCAACTAATTACAAAATTTGTAAATACTACTTGTTCCAAATAAAATCTCTCTGGTGGTCATGCGCGGCCTGCTGGCCCGTAGTTTTCTGGCCAGTGCTGTTTTTGGCCTCTACAATGTGAAGACAGGTGTGCATTGTCCTCTACTGGCACAGCACCTCAGAAGTCAAGGCTTTTACTAGCATTAACTCCTTTCTCTCTTTAAGGAGAGGGTGTGCACCCATCTAAAAGAGACTCCCTGCGTTAATATCACTCCAGGGAGAAATGAAGCACAGATAAGCAAACAACTTGACCCAAGACCACAGCTCTCTATTGGCCTTCTTGAGGCTGCAATTGGCACAACATTTGAGTATCTAGGATATATTAGGTGAAGAAAGAGAGAAATCACTGTATCTTGTAGCCTTCTCAACCTACTAGCCTCAGGGTGGCTGTAGGATTGCTTAATTGTAAGCAGGGCAAAAAGGGCAGGACCACCTAGAGCTACTAGGGAACTCAGGATGTTTTGGGCTTGGAGCCTTGGGGTTAGATGGCTGCGACCTATCGGGACAGGGTGCTGGGCAGTCTACCATGTTCCTCCCAGCAGTCCTGGAAACTACCCCTTAGACTCTGCCCAGCTACTCTCTACCAGTTTCCCTGGAGACCCCCCCCCCCGCCCCGCCCATGGAAAGAAAAACTGTAATGTGGGCCAGGACTCATGTGTCCAGTGGGCCACTGCTAATCAATGAGAAGACCCAAGAGGGATGCCCACAGCATACACACCATGTTTTGCTCGGCAATAAAGCACTCAATGAAGCGTTCAGGGTGCTCTTTCTTGAATATCTCAGAGAAGGTGGAGTTCTTGGTGTCACCGTCCAGCACAATGACTCTATCATTGGCATGGCCTAGCTTAGCCAGAGCCAAACCACATGCTTTGCGGGTAGCTACCTGGAAAAGTCAAACAGTAGAGTTTCTTAGACTGAATTTAGAAAGGAGGTGAACATTTTGTAGAATTACAAATTGTATTCTATATAAATGAAGAAAGCAAATTTGCGATTCACCAATAATTTCCTTTAGGGTCATAAAAATGGGTTGCTAGCAAATCTTAAATGCATATTTGCCTCATTTAGGTATCAATTTCTCAAAAATAAACTTATTCTTCTGTACCATTTGTATCGTTAAAAAAATTACATTTCCCTTGCGCTAGCCATTTGGCTCAGTTGGTTGGAGCGTAAACCCGTGCACCAAAAAGGTTGTGTGTTTGATTCCTGGTCCGAGTGCATACAGAAGGCAACCAGTTGATGTTCCTCTTTCCTTCCTGCTCTCTCTAAAAAACCAATAAAAACATATCCTCAGGTGAGGATAAAAAACGTTTAATTTCCCCAAATGTAAATGCCTCTGTGACTTTTCAGCTATGAACATTAAAATGTAGACCTTAAGCCCTGGCCGGGTTGCTCAGTGGTTGGAGCATCAGCCTGCAAACCAAGGGGTCTCCAGGCAATGTCCAATCAACTGACCCACACTGGCCAGGGCTAAGAGGTGGTGGTTGTTTTTTTTTTTTTTTAAATATATTTTATTGATTTTTTACAGAGAGGAAGGGTGAGGGATAGAGAGTTAGAAACATCGGTGAGAGAGAAACATCGATCAGCTGCCTCCTGCACACTCCCTATTGGGGATGTGCCCGTAACCAAGGTACATGCCCTTGACCGGAATCGAACCTGGGACCCTTCAGTCCATAGGCCGACACTCTATCCACTGAGCCAAACTGGTTAGGGCAGTGGTTGTTTTTTAAACACACAACAGGAATGAATAAATTTTATGAATTGCTTTTGTTTCCCATGCATCAAAATAATAATTTCCTCCTCTTTAATACTGATGAATCATCCTAATTACTAATTTGCATATACTTTGTATACTAATGGGAGTTGAAATCGGTGACTGTTTTATTTAGAATTTTCACACTAATGTTCATAAGTGAGGTTGATCTATATAGTTTTTCCTTTGGTCTAGTTTTGTTTTTATTAATTTGAGAAAGAGGAGGGGAGAGGGAGAGAGAAAAAAACAACTGGTTGCCTCCTGCATGCATCCCAACCTGGGATCCAACCCACAAGCTGGGCAAGTGCCTTGACCGGGAATCAAACTGATGACCTGTTGGCCCTTGACTGGAATTGAACCTGGACCCTTCAGTCCACAGGTCGACGCTCTATCCACTGAGCCAAACCGGTCAGGGCAAGAGTTGGTCTTTTTAATTGGCGTGGTTCCTTGTGTAATCCAGAAAGTTCAAAAGATCAGCCCAGCCAGGCCCCCATTCTTAGAGCAGACACAGAATTTCTTCATGCACAGTGGACTGCCAACTCACAAACTGAATTTAGGAAACAAACAAAACCTACACAACGCTGGGCACTAATAAGTAGCAAATGACCGATAAGAAAATTCAGGTATAAGTTTGAAATCAAAGACTAAATATCAGACATAGTAAAAGAAAATTGGTAAACCCATCCTCATTGCTTATAACCTTTATTAGGTGTCACACCACCTAACAGTTGGTTCATCCATGGATATCTGAGTAAATAAAGAGTCCCATGTATTTAGAAAGAAAAGCAGAGAACCAAGCAGTTTGCTTACCTTGTCACCGACTTCATAAACAGGCAGAGAGGTCATCTCTACATTGGTGGTGTTGACATAAGGAGAGTCTTCAACAGGGCATTTTGGTGTGAGCTGCTGGTTGGTCTCTATCTGGCTCTCAATTAGTTTAATAATTGCATCTGCTCTTTCTGTTGGCATTGGCTTTCCATGCCAATTTTCTGTATCCTCAACGCCTGCGACCAAAGGAAAAAAATGTTTATTCCATAAATATTTAAGATATTCTGATGGAAAAGATGTCAGCCAAGGATTCACAGGAGTAAAAACATGGCACAGCCTGAGATGGTATTGCACTCCCAAAGAACAACCTGAACAAAAGGCCCAGAGGCTCTTGAGGGGGCCACTGGTCCATGTGCTGGGGAGAGTGAGGGAGATGAGGCTGGAGAGACAGGTAGGGAAGACCATGGAGGATCCCATTCATATAAGGAGTTTTGAGATTTTTCCAAAGCAAGATGGGAAACCACTGAAGGGTTGGAGTGGGGGAGGTGACTGGTCAGGCCTGTGTTGTAGAAAAGAAAGATCACCATAGCAGCCCTGTGGGGACTGGCGTGTGGAGACAGCAGTTAGGGAGAGATGGAGAGGAGCAAACAGATCTGAGATATACTTTAGGGGCAGAAATCAGAATTGATGGTGGACTAGGTATGTGTGTAGGGGGCAAATAAGGGAAGAGTCAGAGGCAAGGATGATACCCAGGTTTCTGCCAGAAGCAAATTGGTCAGGCGGTCATTTCCTGAACTGGGGATACCAGAGTAAGACTGTATTTTGGGGAGGAGTTATAGAACAGTTTTATTACAAAATTTTGATGTCAGAACACACCAGGAATCATACTCTTTACAACTATTTATATTTGAGAGGAATAACTTTAGGTTGAGAGAACAACTTTAGGTGTCAGCTTTGGCATCTGCAAGAAGACTTTCAAAACCCTTCCTTCCCCAGGCTCTGTTACACAGCTACCTTTCCTAGAGGCACCATTTTACTAGTTGCCTGTGTTTTCCCTGACAGTGTGGACAGAGGCAAACATGGGTGTGTGTGTGTGTGTGTCTGTGTACACCCTTATTTACATATCTGCTCATGTAGGTAGCAGCACCTTCTCACTCTGCACTCCTGTGGAGATTCATTCTCTGCCAGTCCTCTAACTGGACTATCCTCCTAGCTACTTTCTTGTGTATGCAGAAAATCACTGCTCACTTGCTGGGGGTCTGGGCTTCCCCTTCCACCCTAACCAGACATGCTATCTGTAAGAGCCAAGGAGAGGAAGAGCCTCCACACATATTTCATGCATAGCCATTGTGCACTAAGTCAGTTGTCTGCCTGGCCAGCCTGAGTCTCCTGCCTTGTCTTCTGTGCAGACACATGTTTTTAATAACCCCAAGCTGAAAAGAAACACTTGTTTACTTGGAATGCCACGGCCCTTGAAGGTCTTGGCAATGATAGCAGTGGGCTTGTTCTTCACTTGAGCTGCTTGCCAGAACACGTCGCAAAGCGCCTCCACATCACGGCCATCCACCACATAAGTGTTCCACCTATCAAGCAAGGAGGAGGCCAGGTTACAAGGTGAAGGGGGGATGGGGCAGAAAAGAGGTGACATAAGATAAGAAGGATAGTTACCCAAAGGCTTCGCAGCGCTTCTGATAGATCTCTATGCAGTTCTCAATGGGCAAGACGCCACTGTGGCCCAGGCGGTTGACGTCGAAGATGGCCATGAGATTATCCAGATTGTAGTGAGACCCGAAGGTCAATGCCTCCCAAACGGAGCCTTCCCAAGACTCACCATCTCCCAAAAGGCAGAACACCCGGTAGCTGGGGCAAGCGAAAAGTTGTTTAGGACTCTGCTTGGGTCTCTTCAGGGCCACTCAAGCAAATACATTTCATGGAGAGAAGCAAAGGAACAGACGGAGGCAGCTGCTTCAGAGCATCAAGTTCCTAAGACTATTTTCCTTGTCCACCCTGTTCAAACTCGACAGCTGAGGAAACGCAGCTTTAAAAGCTGAGGTCTCATGAGATGGGGTTCACCACCTTTGGCTAGTTTTCTCATTCTAGCTGTAAAGGCTATTTCTAGGTTCTGCCACTTCTCTGGACTCAACAAACAAGAGGGGATGGGAAGAAAGCTGCTCCCTTAAACACCCAAACATTTACATATACAGCTTTTTGGTAAGCTCCATTTTAAGCATTGCCACCTTCTACTTCTGATCTTACAAATTTATTTACAATAATCATAACAATCAAAACATTCTACCTCAGCAGCATATGTTCTGTTGCAAATGGTAAACTCCTCCGCAGCAGAAACATGAAACATTTATATCAATAAAACACAACCCAGACCCCATAAATGCTGTTATGTTTTAAAAAGTGATTAAATGTAGGATAGGGACTAATAGAGGCAATAATGAAAGATGAAAAATGTCAACAGACTTACGGGAAATGGAGCGGGGCAGCTGCCTGAGTAGTGGAGGAAGCATGAAATGCCTCCAGAAGGACCACCCGGGCTGGAACCAGGAACTGAGGGGCTCTGAACATGCACATAACCATAGCCAACCCTGGGACAACACCCCGCCCCCCACAGCCACCAGCCTCCACCTTGCTCCCATTTCAGCAGCATCTGGGCACATGCCCCTGTAAGAAAGGCACTGATATGCCCGACTTCAGAAAGGTGGAACCACTTCAGAAAAAGAAACCTTTGATTAGATAAAGCCAAAGTGCCTGGTGTTGTATGGTGACAGTTAAGTGGTTTCTGGGTAAGCAACTTACCTGGCATTGTCAAAGTACTTGCCAGTATATGCCATCCCACACGCAGTCCCCAGTCCTGGTCCATACCATCCGATTGCCACATCAACAAATGCCAGTCGCTGTAAGAGAAGGAACCAAATGAACCTCGGTGCCCATGAAGGCCACAGGTATCAGGAAGTTGAGTAACAGGCCAACTTTTGGCACTGAGAACAGGCTGCTCCTCCGAATGTCCCCTCCCACCCTGTGGTGTGACTTCCTCTTCACTACACCCACATGCACCCCAAATCTCAGATCACAGACAGGGGAACCATAGGTATTCAACGCAACATGGCAAGGGCAACTGGAGCTTTGGGAAAATAGAGGGAGGCTTTTCCTCCACTTTGCAGACTACATAGGGCCCAAGAGCAAAGCAGAAAACCTAAGCATGAACCTTGCCATTTCACAAGGCCTTTTATCCACACATGCACAAATGAAAATGTTCAACCTTTTTGGAGAATACGGGTTCTTAAGGCCCACTGAACTTACTCATCCTCCCACTGCCACCATCTCGGCCTGGTCACAAACTCCTCTCCCTTCCATCACTGCAGTGGCCTCCCTGCTCCTCCATAGCCATTCTCAACACAGCTGCCATGGGAGAGCCTGTTCATTACTCTCTGCCAAGAACCAAGTCTTTCTATCTTGTGCCAAGTAGAGTCCAAGGTCTTGCACTGGCCTGTCCACTTTGGCCCCCCTTCACCTCCTACTCTCCCTCCAACCACTCTGGGTGCTCTGGCCTCCTTGCTGCCCCTTGAACATCCCGGGCACATGCCTGCCTCAGGGTCTTAGCACTTGCTGCTCCCTCTTCCTCAAGTGCTCAGTGGGCCTGTGCCTAAATAGGTACATTGCTCACTCCCTCGCCTTTTCCAAAATTCTCAAATGTCAGCATCATGGCCGCCCTGGACCATCTCTTTCAACTAGTAATCCCTACCCCTGCTGCACTTCCCTTGGATCCAGGATGCTCGGCCCCATCTGATATGCTAGCTATTTACAGGTTTTTTGTCTGCTCCCTCGCTCCATTTAAATGACAGCTCCAACCAAACAGAAGTTAGTGCGCTGTCACTACCGTGGATGGGTATTTGTTAGTCTCAGATCCCTCTCCTTTCCATTCCAACTCCTCTGCTCCTCTCAGGGCTCCGGACCTTCCCTAGGTTTCTCCACGTGCTCTTGTGACCCCAGAGACTCTCTCTCCGTTTTGCATCTCTAGCCTCACAGAACTGTCCCACTAAAGTCTCTCTAGCTTCATCCTTTTCTCCATGGCTCCTACCTTATTCCAGTAACAAGCTCTGCCTCCCAGTTGCCTTGCATGCCCTTGGGCCCAGCCTAGACTCTGCACTCAGACCAACTCTGCTTCTCCTTGGCTTTATCATTATGGCTTTATTATTATTTGCTAATCCTCACCCGAGGATATTTTCCCACTGATTTTTAGGGAGAGAAGACAGAGGGAAAGACAGAAACAAACATTGATGTGTTTGCACCTGTGCTCTACTAGTTGAGTTTTAAATGATTAGCTCAGACCCCGAATGGCGTGGCTCAGATGGTTAGAGCATTGTCCCATGCACCAACGGGTCTCATTTGGGGTTGATTCCCAGTCAGGGCACATACCCAAGTTGTGGTTCAACCCCCTATCAGGTGGCAACATCTCTAGAATCAATGAAAAAAAACAAACCACACAAACATATCCTCGGGTGAAGATTAAAAACAAATAGCTCAGGAGACAGCAAACTTTCAGATAGCATCAAAGAGCTGCACAGAGCTATACATCCTTCTAAATCGATCTTGCTTATAACATTCCTTTTCTTTCCCATCACCCAATGTAATGAGGTACCTGACACTATACCTAATGTAATGAGAAAGTCCTCCATTAATGTCAGGTCAGATCTGCAGAGAAATGGAAGAGAAAGCTGACTGGCAGGGTAGGGTGTTCCTCAAATCCAATTCAATTTTCCTCAAGCTCAGCAAGTTGGACTTGCTATGTTGCCCACCTCTACCCACGTGTGACAGAGAATGAGAGCAGCATGACCCTGCCAAGGGGACCTTAGTGCTGGGTGGGGTGAGGAGGGGAACCACCAAAGGAAAGGAAAGGTGGCTACTTGCCACAAGTCATCCTTCATACCACACAGTCCTCCCTAGGACACCTTTTAGATCTTTATAAGATGCTATGCTCCTAAATGTTCGTGTCCCCCCAAAATACATTATGTTGAAAACCTAATGCCCAAGGTGATAGTATTAGGAAGTGTGTGGGGTCTATGGGTGGTGATTAGGTCACAAGAGCCGAACCTTCAAGAATGGGATTAGTGTCCTTATAAAAGAGGCCCTAGAGAGGCCGCTTCTTCCATGTGAAAAGTCTGTGACCAGGTAGAGGGCTCTCACCAGAATGTGACCATGATGGTGCCTTGATCTTGGACTTCCAGCCTCCAAAACTGCGAAAAATGAATTTCTATTGTTTATAAACCATCTGGTCTGTGGTATTTAGTTACAGCAGCCCGAATGGACTAAGATATACGGAAAAGGAAAAAGAACATAAAAAGATAAATAGAGCCCATTTCAGGTCTTGTTGCCACACGGTGGCTTTATTTTTATCTTTATATTTTGTTAATCCTCACCTGAGGATATTTTTTCCATTGATTTTTAGAGAGGAAGGGATGGAGAAAGGAGGAAAGAGGCAAAGAGAGGGTAGGAGGGAGGGAAGGAGAAAGAGAGAGAAACACCGATGTGAGACATATCGATTGGTTGCCTCCCACATGTGTGGCAACAAGGGTGGGAATTGAACCTGCAACCCAGGTACTCGCCCTAGACCGGGAATAGAATCAGTGTATGAGCTGATACTCCAACCATTGAGCAACACCAGCTAGGGCTACATGGTGGCTTTAAAAGTGAGTTTAAGCGAGCATCTGAGTAGGCTCTGGGCTCCCATGCCTGCTTACCTTGCAAAGGATGAAGCGGTCATTGTTCGGGTTCTCTGGGTCCTCCTGTTTATACTTCATGATGTAGAAGAATAGCACAGACATGATTTCAGCAGCACTGCTGCATGATGTGGGGTGGCTGAAAGACAGACATGGCACAGGTCATTTCTCACAGGCAACTCACCAAGGATAGTGCATGAGGACACTTCTCAGCACAGTCTCCTCAGACCAGAAGCAGCAGTCATTATTCCTAGCCCTGGAAGAATCCAACCGAGGGAAAAGGAGGCAGGGGCACTGCCTCCCAAGCTGTTTTTAAGGATGCCTTCAAACCCAGTAACCTCACAACCTGGTGACTCCATAAGCACTTGAACATTTGTTGAGTTGCTTGAATTTATCTGTGATATCATTAGCCAGAAGTACCATGAAGCAGAAATAAACCCACACATATATGTGAAACTAATATTCAACAAGGGAACCAAGAATACTCAATGGAGAAAGGACAGTCTCTTCAATAAATGGTGCTGGGAAAATTGGATAATCACATGTAAAATAATAAAACTGGATCCCATATATTACAACACTCACAAAAATTAACTTAAAATGGATTAAGAGTTCAATGTAGTACCAAAAATCATTAAACTCCTAGGAGAAAACATAGAAAAAAGGCTCCTTGACATGAGTCTTGGTAAGGATTTCTTGCATATGACACCTACAGCTCAAGCAACAAAATAAAAAATAAACAAGTGGGACTACACCAAACTAAAAAGCTTCTGCACAGCAAAGGAAACCATCGACAAAATGAAATAAACAACCTACCACATGGGGAAAATATTTGCAAACCATATATCTGATAAGGGGTTAATATTCAAAATATATAAAGAATTCAGACAACTGAATAAAATAGAGACCAAGAAAAACAGAAAAAAAACAAAAGTTGGTTCTTTGAAAACATTAAAATTAACCTTTAGCTAGACTAAGTAAAAAAAAAATTACTAAATTATTAAATCAGATTTGAAATTACTAATTTCATTTAAGAAACGAAAAAAGGACATTACTACCAATTCTACAGAAAAAAAAAGGACTATAAAAAGTACTGTGAATAGTTAGTTGTACATCAATAAATGGGCTAACTTAGAAAAAATTTCTAGAAACAGAAAACCTAAGACAGTCACAAAAAAATAGAAAGTCGGAATAAACCCATAACTAACAAAGAGATTGAATCAGTAGGCAAAAACTTCTGCCACAAACAAAAACTCTGGGCCTTTTTTTTTTTTTTGGTTTCAGAGGGAGGGAGGGGAAGAGGGGGAGAAACGCTGATGAACACGTGCCAACTGGGATCCAACGCACGCACGCACGCACGCACGCAGGCAGGCATGCGCGCGCATACGCACGCACACACGCATGCAGGCATGCGCGCGCATACGCATGCAGGCATGCGCGCGCATACGCACGCACGCGCATACGCACGCACATACGCATGCACGCACACACGCATACACGCACGCGCACACACGCACAACGTGCGTATGTGCCCTGGCCGGGAATGAAACCTGCCCCCTCCTGTACCAACCAACTGAGCCACACCCGCCAGGGCTGGGCCTAATTTTTAAAGAAAAAAATCCTCAAACTCTTGGGGGGGGGGGGAACAACCAAAAAAACTGGCGGGAAACACTTCAAAACGCATTTTGAAGCCAGCATCCCCTTTACACTAAAACCAGACAAATACCACAAAACTGCTAACATCTCTTAGGAATATGGATGCAAAAAATCCTGAACAAAATACTAGACGACCAAACGGCCCCCTTTTAAGGTTTATTTCTTTACACTCCCATGCCCTGGGTTTCGGGACCCGGGTGACGACGCAACCACTTCCACAGAAAACCCCAGGCCTTCCCGTTCCAGCTCCAAATCCTCGTTAACCCGATCCAATCCCCGGGAAGGCGCCCACTCCCCCCCCCCCCCCCCCCCCCCGCCACACTGCTTCCCTCCCCTCCCCCCCTCCAGCCCCCGGGGGATTCCCGGGGTGAGCGGCTAATGCCCGACATGTGGCTGGGCACTAAGTGAACCAGTGAGGCCACAGCCACGCTTAGTTGGCGCCTGAAACGGAAGCCAAACCCCAGTAGGCCCAAATCGGGCCTAATGGTTCACCTCACGACCGTTAGGCCTGCAGCCCGGAGCCGGAGCCACTTTGGCTTCGAAAACGGCCTTACCCGATGCTCAAGGCACACGTGGTCCTGATGGAATGGATGCGCAGGCGATTGGCCAGGTCCCGAAGCACCTGAACAGTGTCCGCGTCAGGTTTGTCTTCCTCCGGCATGGGAACGTTCACCTCAGCCTCAGCCATGGCTGCTACCCAGACAGAGTCTGAGGAGAAAATGGCGTCGAGTGGGAGCTTCAGACTTTTATAGGCCTCTGTACCGGCTCCCTCCGCGAAGAACCTTCCGCGCGCACGCGTGGATCCCTCCGCGTACCCCAATTAAGTGGATTTTGAACATTTTTCATTTGCATATATATTTCATTTGCATATATGATATTTTCCAAAATCAGTTAATTTCTTTATAGCTTCCCTCGTGTTATTAATTCAAAGAGGACTGCCTCTGTACGCGAATTCAGGGTCTACTTTTACGGTTGTACAGGGGTCCAGGCTCTACTTTTGAGTTATGAAGAAGGTCTGGAACTGGATACTTTGTTTGGTAGGCGACAAGATGGCGAAAATAGTAAAGTAGTTCTCGATTCACACACTTTAAAAACAGTTACAATGCTGAAGTTTGTTTTGCACATTTTATCACACTATTAAAAGAGTACGCCGTCATTTTACAATTTTGGGGTACACCCTCCTTGCACCCAATAGCAGTCCGGTTCCTAGGTCGACTTCTCAGCACAGGAGGCAGGCTGAGGGTTCCGAGGCAGCAGGTGTCTCTGTGCTGACCTTTCTTTCCAGAATCTTGGGTATGGTACGACCCGTGTGAGAGTTTAGGTGGCATTAGCTTAACGCTGGCCAGCAACTTTCCCAGGGAGCCTGACTTGAGGGGGTTCCCGTTGACTTTCTGTATGAAGGTCCCCATCTGTATGAAGGTCACACTGTGTCTCGGAGACCTCATGTCTCTCAGATTTTGAGACGGGCTACCAAGACCCAGCCTTGCTCCCAGCCGCACCATGTCCACAACATTATACCCCACGTTGAACCACTGGGAAGCATCTTGAAAACTGCCGAGCTCCGGAAAGCGCCATTGTCCCTGAACGCGGCTAGATCGCAAGCCGATTACGTTCTTGTTCGGTTAAAGGGCATTGCCATTTTTCATCGATACCTCTGACTGCTCGAGAAAAACCCTGCTCCTATGTGTGATCCTACTTACAAAAAACACGAGTGCTCATTTCCTCACATCATCCACACAGGCTATTGTTAGCCTTTTTAATGTGTGACATTCTGATGGATGAGAAAATCATATTAGCAAATGCTTTGGTTTACGTTTGCCCAAAATCCTTGCAGTTAGATTATTGCTGTTCGTGTGTGTATTACTGTCCGTGATCTATCGTTTCCGAATTGTCTATTGCTATCCCTTATTGTTTTTACATTGGATTCTTTCTCTTTAGCTTCCTAATTTGTAAGACTTCTTTGCTATATCTATTAGAGATATAGCAAATCTTTTTTCCCCCTCAATCTGTTGCTTTTTAAAAAAAATGTTAAGAGATACTTTATTTTTAAGAAGAAGCAAGTGTTTGAACCAAAATCTAACTTTATGCTTTTTTTTTCCTCCCCATAAGAATGTTTTAAAACACTTTTATGCAGTAAAATATGTAAATCTTTTGCTTCGTGGCATTTTGATTTGAGTCGTTTACAAAGATCTTTTCTACGCAAAGATTATAAAAATATTCCTACCATGTCTTCCTAACACTTTTACAGTTTCATTTTTATGCTTAATTCTTTATTCTGTCCCAACTTTACACAAGAGGCCCGATACACGAAATTCGTGCAAGGGCCTTGGGCCTCGCCGACACCGCCACTGCCGGCGGCACCACCACCGCAGTGGCCACCTCTACCTTGGCCCCCCCCCGCCCCGGCTTTGTCCAGAAGGAAGGACATCCAGTCTAATTAGCATATTACGCTTTTATTATTATAGATATGATTATCAGGAAACACTCTAATTTTTTTCAAAAAGCCAATTGTCTCAAGACCATATCTATTATTCTTTTGCAAAAATTTCTTAACTTTTTTTTGCACTTTTTCTTTCAAATAAATTTTGAAATCAACTATTTTTAAGATCCATAAGAAATTCCCATTGTTTTTTTAAAATATATTTCTATTGATTTTAGAGAGGAAGGGAGAAGGAGAGAGAGAGAGAAACATCAACGGTGAGGGAGAATCATTGATCGGCTGCCTTCTGCACACCCCACACTGGGGATCAAACCCACAACCCGGGCATGTGCCCTGACCGGGAATCAAACCATGACCTCCTGGTTCATAGGTTGATACTCAACCACTGAGCCACGCTGGCTGGGCCCATTGCGTTTTTAATTGGGATTTTGTTGAATTTATAGGTCAATATGTAGAGGGCTAACGTATTTATGGTTTTGAGTCTCCTCCTCAAGTACATGGTATATAGCAGTGATGGCGAACCTTTTGAGTTCGGCGTGTCAGCATTTTGAAAAACCCTAACTTCTCTGGTGCCGTGTCACATATAGAAATTTTTTTATATTTGCAACCATAGTAAACAAAGACTTATATATATATTTTTTAAAAATATACCTTATTGATTTTTTACAGAGAGGAAGGGAGAGGGATAGAGAGTTAGAAACATCGATGAGAGAGAAACATCGATCAGCTGCCTCCTGCACACTCCCCACTAGGGATGTGCCCGCAACCAAGGTGCATGCCCTTGACCGGAATCGAACCTGGGACCCCTGAGTCCGCAGGCCAATGCTCCATCCACTGAGCCAAGCCGGTTAGGGCAAAGACATATATATATATATATATATATATATATATATATATATATATATATATATATGTATATTAATATGTTTTTATTGATTTTAGAGAGGAAGGGAGAGGGAAGGATAGATAGAAACATCAATAATGAGAGTGAATCATTGATCGGCTGCCTCCTGCACGGCCCCTACTGGGAATTGAGCCCACAACCTGGGCATGTGCCCTTGACCAGAATCGAACCTGGGACCCTTCCATCCACAGGCCGACGCTCTATCTACTGAACCAAACCGGGTAGGGCAATATTTTTGATATTTATTTTATATATTTAAATGCCATTTAACAAAGAAAAATCAACCAAAAAAATGAGTTCGCGTGTCAAAGGTGTCATAGGTTCGACATCATTGGTATATAGTCATTGATAATCACATCTTACTGACATCCTATTTTATATTTTCAGTTTAACAAAAGATCTTTCTTTTTTTTCCTCCTTTCCTTCATTTTTTTTTTTTTTTTTGGAGTAATCAGGTTCCATTTTATGTCTCCCTTTGGTTATTTGGATGTTACATACCTGGCTTTTCCTGAGTGGTTACCTTTAAATTTTTTTTGTTTTTTGTTTTTGTTCTTTTCTTTTGGTTACCTTTAAATTATTTTTTTTTTAAAGAAAGAGTGGAAGGGAGGAAGGAGAGAGAGACATTCAGCATGTGTCCTGACTAGGGGCCTAGGAACAAACTTGTAAGGTACGTGCCCTTGACCAGGAATTGAGACAGACCCTTCTCTGCGTGGGCTGATGCTCCACCACTGAGCACACAGGCCAGAGCACCTTTAATTTTTTTGCCAACATTTTTCTCTCAATTTTGAGTTTGATGTGATGTCTATAAAATTCCCCAAAAGAACAAGTCATTAGCAAACTTTAAATTTCCCTGTTTCCTATTTCCTTTTACCAATGGTATATACAAATATAGTTTAAAGCCGGGCTCAGCGAATTTTTTAAAAAAAATATATTTTATTGATTTTTTACAGAGAGGAAGGGAGAGAGATAGAGAGTCAGAAACATCGATGAGAGAGAAACATCGATCAGCTGCCTCCTGCACATCTCCTACTGGGGATATGCCCGCAACCCAGGTACATGCCCTTGACCGGAATCGAACCCGGGACCTCTCAGTCCGCAGGCCGACGCTCTATCCACTGAGCCAAAC
This sequence comes from Myotis myotis, assembly GCF_014108235.1. Classification (NCBI taxonomy): domain Eukaryota; kingdom Metazoa; phylum Chordata; class Mammalia; order Chiroptera; family Vespertilionidae; genus Myotis; species Myotis myotis. The sequence continues at coordinate 11,953,995 of NW_023416346.1, forward strand.
CGGTTTCGGCGAATTTTTAAAAGTATATATATTTTGACTGTTGACAGTATTACAGATGTCCCCCATGCCTCTCCCAAGCAAACTTTTGAGAGGCCCCACAGTGGTAGACTCTCTCTCTTTCCTCACCATGTGACTCATTCATTTGTGTCACAATATAATTTTCCATCCTGGACTATGAGCTCTATGACAAGCATGTCAAACTCAAAGGCTAACATGGGCCAAATAAGCAAGGTTTAAGTTTAGGTGGACCACAAAAAACCCCCAAAAGCTTCAATTTTCATAGACGTAGGTTTATTTCGATAGAGACACGCTGAATACAAAGGGCTGAAATAAATGAGTCATTGTTCAAATAAAGTAATAGAACATTTTAATAAAAAATAATATTTGCCCTGACCAGTTTGGCTCAGTGGATAGAGCGTCGGCCTGTGGATTGAAGAGTCCCTGGTTCGATTCCAGTCAAGGGCATGTACCTGGGCTGCAGGCACATCTCCAGTGGGAGGTGTGCAGGAGGCAGCTGATCGATGTTTCTCTCTCATCGATGTTTCTGACTCTCTCTCCCTCTCCCTTCCTCTCTGTAAAAAATCAATAAAATGTATTTCAAAAAAATAAAAATAAAAAAATTAATATTTTTTCTTGAATGTTAACTTACCAGACACTGAATAACTGCACAAATTAATAAGCGTCACACAAATAAACCCATTTTTCTTGTTCTCCGAAAGCGAAATTATTTCCTGTTGTGCACACCAAACAAGTCAGTCCAAGACTAATGATGTGGCCATTGGCTGCTAAAATATTCGCTGTTAGTATTAGTGGAGAGAAATGGTGCACCTGTGGGTAAGGTGCATCAGGGAAATGATGCAACACGATTATAGTAGTCAGTCATTAGGGAACGTTGTAGTTCGTCATTAATAATTATGTAAAAGGATATTGTAAAAATTAAGTTATGAAACTTTTATTAAAATTTTTCTTACATACCTTTATATTGGCTGGGCCACAAAAATACTTGTTGTGGGCCGTGTGCGGCCCGTGGGCCGCGAGTTTGACATGCTTGCTCTATGAGAACAAGAAATGTATCTGGCTTCTGTAACACACAGTAGACAATTAGGAAGTATGTGTTGAATGAAAGACTGGATAAAGGGACAAACTTGCTAAGTTGCAAAGCTCTCTGACTATTCTTTTTGTTGTTAATCCTCACCTGAGGATATTTTTTTCCATTGATTTTTTTTTTTAGAGAGAATGGAAGGGAGGGGGAGAGACAGAGAAAGAAACATCGATTGGTTGCCTCTCGCACTCGCCCTGACTAGGGCTGGGGACCAAGCCTGCAACCAAGGTATGTGCACTTGACTGGACTTGAACCCGAGACCCTTCAGTCCACAGTAGCAATACAGCAAGAAATATGGCTTAATGGGAATGAGTTTATTCCCTACTTTACAAGAACAGTTTTTAATAAAATGAGATGCACAGTTGATAATTCTTGGAAGAGAGGAAGCCCAAGAACAGAAGGGGTGTGTGTGGAGGGGGTACTCTAGCCATCTGGGGTCGTTGTGAGGTACACCCATAAAGCAAGAAGTCGTGTGCTGTAAAGGAGGGGAGAGGGGTCTGGAAGATGAAATTAACTTCTCCGGTCTGTGCTGGGCCCATTTCAAATGCATAAATCTTAACACACATAAGTATCTCTGCATACGTGTAAGTATTTTTATAGAGTGAGGCAATCGTGTGTTCAATTCTCCTACTATTTGGCAGCTTACGGAGTACCTGATTTTTTTATTTGTTTCGCAATGCAGGAGGAATACATCAAGAGCCCAACCCTTCCCTCTGACATTCGCTCGTGCAGATCACTGTCACCCAGCAAGGAGGGCTTCAGCGACCACTCCAGCCAGCTGCATGGTGAGATGGCCCGGAACTTACAGAAGAGCATCAAGCACCGCACCCTCTACCTCTTAGAGCAGCTGAAAGTGGAGAAGGCCAGCCGGGACCAGAACACTGTGAGCTACCTCAAGCTGGTGTCCAAAGCCGACCAGAGCCAGGCCCTGCACATCCGCCAGGCCTTCGAGAAGGTGAACCAGCGGGCCTCTGCCACCATCGCCCAGATAGAGCGAAGGCTCCATCAGTGTCGCCAGCAGCTGCAAGAGCTGGAGAAGGGCTGCGAGCCCGAGGGCTCAGTGGCAAAGGAGGAGAGCAGCTCGGACAGTGGCTGGCAGCCCTGGGAGAAGGCCCCGTTTTTAGAGGCTCCCAAGCCAGGTGGGAAAGACGGTTTAGCCACCAACCTGTCTGACAGGCCCTTCCCACTGGAGCGTCAATTGCGGGCCTCACAGCAGGCGACGTCATCAGAGTCGCAGGCAAACTTGCTATTGCAGAAGGTGAAGGAAGAGCTCAAAGAAGCCCAGAAAGCCCACCTTGGCCTCCAGGTGTCCTTTCAGGGCCTAAAGGAGATGTATCTCACAGACCTGCAGCTGTCGCTGGAGTGCCTTCAGGAGGAGAAATGCAGGTGAGGTGGAGCCCCTTCGGCCACCTTGGCTCTGGGGACAGCCCCCAGGACTGTCTGCAGGAGGCTGAAAGGGAGCCGAGGAGGGGGGGTGGAGCAGCTCAGTGGTTCCTTTGGTGCCTGGGCCCCCGCAGTGAAGAGGCCTCATCCCCTGTCCACAGTTGCACACCAGCTTGGCCCTCTGCTGACCAATGAGACTCCAGCTCTAGGCTCCACTGGACGGTCCTGCAGCTGCGGTTCTAGCTGGAATGGCAGGAAATAGCCGAAGTGGCGGTGAGCCCAGCAGACGCCCATCAGTTAGGGAGGCGCTTTGCCATCCTGTCTGCTGGCATGGTGTGTAGGCAGGACTGGATCCCCTCACTTGTGCTCATGGCTGAGCTCGGGCACAATGTCACGTCCAGGACATTTATTCTGAAAAATGACTGCCTTCTAGGGAATGCCATCTCCCCACTGTGAGGTGGGTTGATTTTCTTTTCTTTTTCTTTTTAAAATATATTTTTACTGATTTCAGAGAGAGGGAGAGCTAGAAACATCAATGATGAGAGAGTAGCATCAACCGGTTGCCTCCTGCATACATCACACTGGGGATCGAACCTGCAACCCAGGCATATGCCCTGACAGGGAAATCAAACCGTGACCTCCTGGTTCACAGGTCGATGCTTAACCACTGAGCCACACTGGCCAGGCAATACTATTGACATTTTGGACCAGCTGATTCTGTGCTGTGGGTGCTGTGCTATGCATTGGAGGATATTGAGCAGTGTCCTCACCCTGGAGGAGTTTCCTACAACTGTCATAACCCATTACTCCAAACTTGGTGGCCTCAAACAATAGAAATGTATTCTGTCCCAGTTATGGAGGTCAGGAGTCTGGAATCAGCTTTACTTGGCTGAAGTCAGGGTGTCAGCAGGGCCACGCTCCCTCTGGAGGCTGTAGGTGAGAATCCATTCCTGGCCTCTTCCAATTTTGGATGGCTGCTGGGCTCCTTTGCTTGTGGCCACATCACTTCAGTCTTCGAGGCCAGCATCCTTCACATCTCTCTCTGTTCTGTCTTCACACGGCCTCCTTCACTTGTGTGTACACGCACCCTCCGTCTCTCTCTTATAGGATGTGCGTGATTGCAATTAGGGTCCACATATGCTCAGGAGGAGCTCCTCCACTCTGCCGCATTCCCCAGCCCTACCCCTACTGCTTGAGCCCCGCCCCCTTCCCCCATCTGTTTCTCTATCTTAGATTTCTCGTCCAGGCTGCAGGCCACTGGGTTCTAACTCAATTTTCCCAAAAGCCAATCCCTAGGTATAGTCAGAAACATACTAGTAATATTTTGGTCCTAGCTGGTTTGGTTCAGTGGATAGAGTATCAGCCTGCGGACTGAAGGGTCCCGGGTTCCATTCTGGTTAAGGGCACATGTCCGGGTTGTGGGCTCCATCCCCCGTAGGGGACGTGCAGGAGGCAGCTGATCCGTGATTCTCTCTCATCATTGATGTTTCTATCTCTCTCTCCCTCTACCTTCCTCTCTGAAATCAATACAAATATATATATTTTTAAAAAGAGTGTAAATTTTCACAGCAACAATACTGTTTAGGATCATTTGTATTGGAGAGGGCGGCCTTATCAGCTTTGGAAGGTTTAGGGGGCATTTTGGTTGACTGGTCATCATTCTGTCTTCACAAGAGCATTTTTCAGAGTGCTCCATTTGCCTCTGTGACTGTAGGAGCTGGATAGAGAGGGGTCCTTGACTAAAAGAGGGACAGTGAGAGGAGGCAGCTGTGTCAAGGCCAGGGCACTGCTGCCAGAGGGTAAGGAGGCTGGGGGCAAGGGAAAGAGAGACTGAGAGAATATCTTTATGAATAAACATCTTCTTATTCACTAAGTTATTCAAGAATACATTCAAGAATATATTAATACATTCTTAGAAATACATTAATGAAGAATCTATTCATTGGCTTCATTCATATTCATGGAGAATATATTCATGAAAGTATACTTGAATATAGTTAATATCTTAAATGTTCTTGTGGCTGGATCTTTCATGGTAATGGAAAGATAATCATGGGGTATCTACTTCCAGGGTGGACACCCTGCCTCTCCCCCTCTCTGTGGGCAGTAGCCTCAGCCATGTTGTCAGCCCACTCTCTTCCCAACAGGAAGCAGGGCAGAGACTAATGGAATGTTCCTTGAAACACTGTGATGAATCAGCTCTTTTTATTTTTAATTTTTAATTAAATCTTTATTGTTCAGATTGTGAATCAGCTCTTGATGAATTGACTTTCAACAAATGAGTGTTCAGCTTATTAGCTCCCTGGGGGACGTCTATGTGTAGGTGTCAGTGAAGTTCTCAAAATAGGACCAAATGACCTCCTTGCTTCACATTCCCTGTCCCTATGACAGCACCATTGGTTATGTTCTTCTGCACGTCAGAATCAGGGCCATCAGCCTGGTCCTTCATTGCCATTGACTCCAGCGTTCTGTGGTACCTTTCCTCTTCTCCAGTGCCACTGCCCCTGGCTTGGGTCAAGCCTTCCTCGGCTCTTCCCTAAAAGAAAGTTCTAGAAGCCACCTGTCCTTCCTGTTGCCCAAATGAGGAACCTCAAAGATTTTTTAAATTATGAAACATTCCAAACCCAGGCGAAATGTAGAGAATAACATGATCGACCCTGTATACCTACCCCTGAGCATTCTGAAATCTTCACATTTAGCATTTTTGCTTCAAATCTTCTATATATATTTTTTTTAAAAAAATATTTTTATTGATTTCAAAGAGGAAGGGAGAGGGAGAGAGAGATAGAAACATCAACAATGAGAGAGAATCATTGATCAGCTGCCTCCTGCACGTCCCACACTGGGGATTGAGCTTACAACCCAGGCATGTGCCCTGACTGGGAATTGAACCATGGTCTTCTGGTTCATAGGTCAGTGTTCAACCACTGAGTCACACCTGCCTGGCTTGTTTATATTTTTTAATGATCCACTGAGATATAGTTTACATGCCATAAAATGCAGTTTTAACTGTACATTTTTATGATATTTAGTAAATTTACTGAATTGTGCAACCATGACCACAATCCTATATTTGTTATTTGCTTTAATAATCGCTTTATTGAGATATAATTCACGTACCATAAAATTCATCCATTTAAAATGTACAATTCAGTAGTCTTTAGTATGTTCACAGAGTTGTGCAACCATCACCACTATCTCATTACAGACCATAACATTGTCATCACCCCAAAGAGAAACCTCACCCCCATTAGTAGTCACTCCCCACCTTCCCCTTCTCCAGCCCCGGCAACCACTATTCTGTTTTTTCTGGATTGGTCTATTCTGGACATTTCTTTTTTTTTTTTATTTTTTTGATTTTTTACAGAGAGGAAGGGAGAGGGATAGAGAGTTAGAAACATCGATGAGAGAGAAACATCAATCAGCTGCCTCCTGCACATCCCCCACTGGGGATGTGCCCGCAACCAAGGTATATGCCCTTGACCGGAATCGAACCCGAGACCCTTGAGGCCGCAGGCCGATGCTCTATCCACTGAGCCAAACCGGTTCTGGCAATTCTGGACATTTCATATAAATAGAAGCACGCACTATGTGGTCTTTTGTGGCTGCTCCATCTCTATAATCCACAGATTTTTACGGAAGAACTACTGCATGCCAAACACTGGTGCCGGGAACACATATGGAATTTAGTAGCATACGGGGGTAATTTAGATCTTGATTTCTACAACTTCTAGTCTCTCTCTATTTTGGTAAAGCTGTTACAAAAGGGGAATGGCATATAGGAGATACATGACTGTCAGTGTGGGCGGGGCTGAGGCGCAGACCTGGAAGAGTAGGCTGGCTTTGACTGGAGCTGAGGGCCAGAGGTGGAAGGCAGGTCCTGAACCCACGTCTAGTCTTTTATTTATATTTTTAATATGGAACGCTTCATGAATTTGCGTGTCATCCTTACGCAGGGGCCATGCTAATCTTCTCTGTATTGTCCCAATTTTAGTATATGTGCTGCCGAAGCGAGCACCCAAGTCTAGCCTTGATGTAGGACCACTCGCTGCCAGCACAAGCTCTGGGCGGGGTACTCAGAGAGAATTATTTTCTCTTTTGCTCCCAAGACAAACGCTGATGGCAGAATTGGTGAATGAGCACCTGCAGCGGCACCTGGATGAAATTTACTGTCTCAAACAGAATCTGGCCTACGCTGAAGAGAAAATGGCCTATCTTTCCTATGAGAAAGCCAAGGAAATATGGGTGAGTTCCTCACAGGGGAGCTTTTCGAGAGAAAGCCAGTGAGATGGATGTAGGGATGAGAGAAGCCCAGGATGAGCCAATCTGTTCTGGTAACCTCCAAACCAAGGAAGGAGACAGATATTCAAGCTGTACCCCTGTTGAGGTTTCATTGGCAACTCCCACATTTGTTTTAGAGCTGGCGGTGGCCAATCTTTATGTTCATGCTGCACTTCCCCTCTCCCCCCACCTTAGCTGATCTGGGAACTTGGGCACTGCAGTTCTCACACTTGAGCCCAGAACCACCTGCAGAGGGGGCTGATGAGTACCCAGGAGCTGCTGGGGGTGTAGGGAACACCAGCTGGGAACCCCTGCTTTTGACCCTGGAGCGGCAAGTGTGGGTGGCGGATCTCCCTCTCCTGTGACAGATAGCCTCACTCTCTTCCACACCCTCAGACCTTACACCTGACCTGGCTCAGCTGTCTCACGGCCAGGCTCTCAGTCTCAGACCAGGCTGGATGAGCGCCAAGTCAGATGAGACCTTTGCTGTTACTGGGAGATATGGACCCTCCCAGACAGGGCCCTCAGCGTGTAGGTGCTCTAGGCCAGTGGTCGGCAAACTCAGTCAACAGAGCCAAATATCAACAGTACAACGATTGGAATTTCTTTTGAGAGCCAAATTTTTTAAACTTAAACTATATAGGTAGGTACATTGTTATTAACTTAATTAATAATTTTGGATTGAGTACTTAGTATTAACAACATGAGTTCAATACAGTAATATATTTATGGAATGCCTATTATGTGTCTAAGGCTGGAGATAACATGACATCCTTCTGGAACTTACATTCTCGTGAGGAAGATCAACTTTAAATAAATAAATAGTCACATCAAATAATTGCAGTTGTCATGAGTGCTAAGGAAGGAAATAAACAGTAAGCGAGAGAAGTTATTTAGCAAAGTTAGGCATTAAACCCTCTAAGCAGCTAAGTTTTATTTTATAGTAACAAAGCCACCAACACAAAATAATTACAATTCTTAAATTGATGACAAAAATACCTGTAGGATTTGCAGCTGGTTGGAAAAATACAGGTAACTTTATGCTTTGAGTAGGTACTTTTGTCACCCACGCGCGATTTGCAGACGCGACTAGCACTAACCACTGCACATCAGACTGATGACTGACTGGCTCACTCAACTCCTGCATGAATCCTGAGCGCCTCCCCCGCGCTGCGTATGGCGCGGCCCACCTGCACCGCATCTCCCGTGGCCCGACCCACCGACACCCCCCACTTCTGAACCACTTCTTCAAAATAGACTCGCCCAGGTCGAAAACAGACTTCAGCGCATGGGCCATGAAGTTTCAGTCGCACTGTACATGCACGCCCGCACGTGGTATTTTGTGGAAGAGCCACACTCAAGGGGCCAAAGAGCCGCATGTGGCTCGCGAGCCGCGGTTTGCCGACCACTGCTCTAGGCTCTCGTCTTCCCTCCTAAATCTTCAGCTCACCACTTGCTGTGCAACCCTTAGGCACTCAGGTAAATGACCGCACCTCCCTTCTGACCACTGTGTTTTTATCACCTGCAGAACGTCATGGAGACTTTTAAGAGTCGTATAGCCAAGCTGGAAACTCTACAGCAAGTGACTCAACCAAATATGACAGAGAACCTCAGGAACTGTCCCCAGAAGCTTGTGTTCCAATTTCTGAACCTGCTCCTCACGCTGGCCACCATCTTCCTGGTCTTCATCTCTACTGTGTGCACCTTTCCCTTGACACAGTTGAATTCACGCCTGCGCATGTGCAGCGTGATGGTGCTGATCGGCGTTGGGGCCCTGGCCTGGCAGAAGTGGCATGCCATTTCTGCCACGGACTGGCAGGCCTGGGTCGCCTCCAGATGGAGATTGTATTCCAAGGACGCCAAACCTCTACCAGGCGGGCCTTAACGTGGGCCCCCAGCTCCTCTCTTTTCCAGGTGTCAGGGCAGCCAGCCAGCCCTCCCCAGGAGGCCACTCCTGAGATCTGGCTTTCAGATTTTGTCCACACTAGCCCCAGCTCGCAGTTCCCTTTCTCACAACCTTTCCTTACAATCTGCAGACCTTGGAAAAGATTAAAGTCTCCGGAAGTGCAGTGCTACGCTCCTCTATAAACCCCTCATGCTCTCTAGCGACCCAGTGACTGAACACTCGGGGGCTCAGGGGCACCTCTCTGTGACTTGGTTGTTTCTGGCAAAGAGAAGCTACATTTACTTCACAGGGATGGAGAAGAAGGGATGGTGGCGGTGGTGGCCAAAGCCCTGGTGAGTGGGACAGGGGTGACGTTTTCTGGTAGGAGGCAGATCTCTTTGTTGTTGGGGCTGGGAGAGACTCATGCGGGGGACACCGAAGAGACAGATGAGGCCTCCGTCCTGGAGGTGCTGGAGATCTCAGAGCTATCATCCACTCTCTTCCCAAAGAGTTGCAAGATGCAGTTTCGAAACTGGCAGGACAGAAAGGGTTATTCAGCAGAGCAGGAAGGGTCAGTGCGCTATGCTAAAGGTGATGCTGAGGGCATTCGGAGGAAGGTATTCACTAAGTGTCACCTGGATGACTCAAAACCTTCTCTCCTGCCATTCACAATCCCACAGAGTGAATGGAGGAAGACTCGGGTGGTCCTCGCATGTGGGGATGGTCTATGTCTGACTATCCGGTCATCTAAGTCATCTAATTTACCAGCTGATGGTGACTATTTGGGTCACATCGTGGCCCCGAAAAAGGTATGTTTAAGTCCTAATGCTTGGGGCCTGTGAATGTGACCTTATTTGGAAATAGTCTTTACAGATGTGATTAAGATATACATTAAGCCAGGCTGGTGTGGCTCAGTGGTTGAGTGCTGACCCAGGAACCAAGAGGTTGCTGGTTTGATTCCCAGTCAGGGCACATGCCCGGGTTGTGGGCTTGATCCCCAGTAGGGGCCGTACAGGAGGCAGCCAGTCGATGACTTCCTCTCTCATTGATGTTTCTATCTCTCTCCCTCTCCTTTCCTCTCTCTCTAAAAATCAATAAAAATATACATTCTTAAAAAAGATATACATTACCAGGAGGGCAAGCTGGAACAGAGTTGGCCCTAATGCAATGACTGGTGTCCTTATAAGTAGAAGGGAATTTGGACACAAACATACAGGGATAGAGGGAAGACGGCCATGTGAAGGTGAAGGCAGAAATTAGGGCGATTTGTCTACAAACCAAAGAATAGCAAGTACTCACCAGAAGGTAGAAGAGGGATTCGGAACAGATTTCCCCCCAGAGCCCTTAGAAGAAGCTAGCCCTGCTGACATCTTGATCTCAGACTTCTGGCCTCCAGAACTAGGAGATCATATGTTTCTGTTACTTAGAGCCACCCAATCGGTGGTAGTTCATTACGGCACCTCAGGGAACTCATGCTGTGACCAAAGATGATGCCAGCTAAGGGGCCCATGCATAGATAGAGCGACCTGTCTCCAGAATGTCTGGTAAGAGGCATTTTTATTGAAAGGGAATGTGATTGTCATCTTGTTTGTATTCCATCAATTTTAAAAAATATTTTTATTGACTTCAGAGAGAAGAGAGAGGGAGAGAGAGAAACATCAATGATGAGAGAGAATCATTGATCCGCTGCCTCCTGCATGCCCCACACTGGGGATCAAGCCCCCAACCTGGGCATGTGCCCTGCCTGGGAATTGAACTGCGACCTCTTGGTTCATAGGTTGATAGGTTGATGATGCTCAACCACTGAGCCATGCAGCTGGGTTCTATTCCATCAATTTTGAGGCCAGGTGAGGACTAGGTAAACAACAGTGTAGCCACCACCTCGTCTCTTTAGCCAAGAGAGTCTTCCGGCACCAGGGAGGCCCTGCTCTTTGCTGCTTGATCCTTAAAGAGATCTGGGCCGTATGTATTTCTCCGATTATATCTCATATCATCACTGTGCTAACCAAAATGCTTTGAGAACACAGATCAGATGCATTTCCTATATATTCCAAGCCTATTTTTTTTTAAATAAAATTTTATTGATCTCAGGGAAGAACAGAGAGGGAGAGAGAGAAACATCAATGAGAGAGGATCATTGATCAGCTGCCTCCTGCACACCCCCTACAGGATCTAGCCTGCAACCCAGGCATGTGCCCTTGACCGGGAATCGAACCCAGGACCTTTCGGTCCATAGGCCAATGCTCTATCCACTGAGCCAAACCGGCTAGAGCCCAAGTCTATTCTATTCTCTCTCTCTCTCTCTCTCTCTCTCTCTCTCTCTCTATATATATATATATATATATATACACACACACACACACACACATATATATGTATATATAATTGATTTTTTACAGAGAGGAAGGGAGAGGGATAGAGAGCTAGAAACATCGATCAGCTGCCTCCTGAACACCCCCCACTGGGATGTGCCCGCAACCAAGGTATATGCCCTTGACCAGAATCGAACCCGGGACCCTTCAGTCCGCAGGCCGACGCTCTATTCACTGAGCCAAACCAGTTAGGGCCCAAGTCTATTCTCGATTACATCCAGCTCCCTCCAACATTAGAACTCTCAAAAATGAATAACATAATTGTTGACACTGATAACATAAGAAATGGGCTGAACAGCAGAATCAACTCAGCTAAAGAGCTGCCAGATGAGGCTAAGAATTTATCCAATACATTCACTTAACATCTACCTACTGAGCACCCATTTTGTGCCAGACTGTGTCCTAAGGGTTTCATCAGGGATGTCCTCATGGAGTTCCATCCCAGAAAGTTCTCTCAGAATGCAATAGGAAGGGGTAACAGTGTGAAAAGGTGAAAGAAAGTTTGAAAGCCTGGAGAGGTCCAGAAGTGCGACATCTGTCTGGGGCGGGGTGGGGGTGGGGAATGGAAAGACTCAAGCAAAGACAGTACTTGTCAAGCTAGCCTAAAATTCCACTAACAAAAGCCAGGCCTAAAAAGAGACCCGCAAGAAAGAAAACAGGGATCTGGGATTGAACTGTACTCTGGGTATTGAGGTTCGAGGAATGGAACCCCAGGGAATCAATCGTGGTCCTACTGAATATTTATTTATTTATTTTAAAACATTTTATGATTTCAGAGAGGAAGGGAGGAGAGATAGAGACATCAATGATGAGAATCATCAGTCAGCTGCATGCCCCACATTGGGGATCGTGACCGGGAATCGAACTGTGACCTCCTGGTTCCTTAAGCATGCATTCCTTTGGTAATGTTTAAATATTCAGTAGCCCATGCTGGCTGGGCTACTGAATATTTAAACATTACCAAAAGAATGCGTGCTTAAGGAACTCAAGGCCAGGCAGGAGGGGGCACAGCCATGGAGCAATTGTGAAATGGACGAGCAGAGAAAAACCCGTTGGAAGGAGTAGACTGGGTGTGGTGAAATAGGAGCTCCCTGAGGGGCAGTATTTCTGACCCACGACCTCTCTGGTCACCAAGTCACATCATAGATGCGCCCTAATGAAGTGGATGTGACGGATTCAAGAAAGAATAAGGTAAATTGCACTTGGAAGATGGTGAACCTCAATAGTCACCTGTATCTATCAAGAAGTCTAGGAGTCATGGGCAGTTTGCTGTGGAGGCCCAGTGTGCCAGTCCATGCTGGCTGCCATCTAGGGAGACTTTGGGTGGAACCACAGTGTGTCCACCCTAAACTAACCTATAAAGCCACGAAAGCCACAGGTCAGTGCAGCCAAGAAGGGCCTCTTTTATGTCCTGGTCAGAATTAGAGTTTGAAGGTGGAAAGATGAAGGTTGAGAGAAGAGTTGTGCCAATACTGACAAGAAGTGCACACCTGAGGGAAATATAGCCATGTCCAGGCAGTCCTCTGGTGTTCAAGCTCTAGGCTAGCCCTGAGGCCAACAGAAGGGAAGAGCGCTGCAGTGCACAGGCCCTGCAGGAAATGCCCACCTTCAGGCAGAGACAGACCATAAAAGGATCCAGAAGGAGGGCTGCCTGGGGTTGGGGTCACGTGCTGAGCCTTCTCCGGTCATTGTTCCGGAGACCAGATACTATTCCAGGTGGGAGCCATCATGGGGCTCTTCCATGGTCTATTTCTAGTTTGCTGTGTGGATGGTGTGACTTACCTGCCGGTTCATAAAGACATAGATAATGGGGTTGTAGATAGTGGCACTTTTGGCAAAGTAGGCTGGCAGTGCGGCCACCAGAGGGTGGAAGGCGTAGCCAGGGTGGGCAGCAGCGAAGCATGCAAAGAAAGTGTAGGGCCCCCAGCAGAGGCAGTATGCCAGGATCATCACCACCACCATGCGCGTCACCTCCTTCTCTGCCTTCTGGGTGGACTCGGATTCTTTCTGCTGCTTCGCCACCTGAGGGAGACAGAGGGTCGTGCCAAGGGACAGTGAGTAGGAGAGTTCCTCAGGGCTCTGAACCTGAAGGGACTCCGTGTTCCTGGTGGGCTAGGGATGGAGAGTCCTGGGGAGAAGGAGACAGGCCCACCCACTATAGCACCTCGCCAGCCAGCAGCCAGTTCCCATCTGAGTGAGTGCATGCCTGGCCTACAGCTCTCTAGAGGGTGGCCTCGCGAGAGCTGTGCAAGCTTTGAGGCAGCACGCAGCTGAACTAGCTGAGATGTCCCTGAGCTGGGGCCTTCCAAACTCTTGGCTTAGCTTGGCTCCCATTGGGAGTTTGGGCAGGAGCTAAGGGGGCTGTTCTGAGCCTCACCTGGTCCCTTACCAGCATGCTCCCTCCTGTGCTCAGATCTGAGGGCTTGGGCAGGAGAAGACACAGGGGCTGGCCTCTGCCTGCTACGGGCAGGGCCTGATGGCAGACAGCTGAGTGGGCACGAGGGGAAACTGTGAGGGCAGGTAACACATTCTGGAGCCTGAGCTCCACAACTCAGACCCAATGTGGCCCAAGCCATGGTTGGACACCTTGGGAGCCAGCTAAGTTGCTTCTGATCCCTGACCGCAGACAGGGTGGGGGAAGGGGGGGGTATCCCAGGCTGAAGGTAGTGAGATGAGGGGAGCTTATCTGGAGCCTCCGCTCTAGAGAGAGCTTATAAGCCCATGCTGATCGGATTGTGGGCACAGGCAGCTTCATATAGGAAAGGCGCCACCCCAAAGGGCCTTCTACCACCGGTGCCAAGCAGGATACCAACAGGAACAGATGGTACATCCAGATCAAGCTAATGGTAGCTTAGCTCACTGATAAAGGGACAAATTACGGTATTCAGGAGACCACAAGGGGAGCACAGAGCTCCCAGCACCCCAGGACCCAACCTCACTCTGCTGTCTTGCTCTGATTTCCTGCAGAGGCGCCCCAGTGGTAGCCCAGCTTGCACAGGGGAGGAGGGGAGGATCAGCTTCCCAGGGAGGAGAAGGGGGGAGAGGAGCCTGGAGGGCAGACGGCATATGTGAATTCACTTCTTAGCCTGCCCCAACAGGCCAGTGGAGGGGACAAGGGCCCTCCAGTGGCATCCTTTTAACAACACTCCTTGATTTGCAGGTTTCATTTGAGGATCTGGCTGGTTCGGGAGGAATGCAGCTCTGCTCCATTACTGGGGTAATCCCTTCCTATTCTATAAGGACAAGGACAAGGGAGCCAGGGCTGTAAGTGCCAGATTCATGTCTGGTTTGGGGGCAGGGGAGTGGACCCTCTGTCCAGGTGACCCTCTGTCCCTGCCCAGACATCCCTGGCCTTCATGATCCTACCAGCCAGGGGCGAAGCCAGGAGGGCACGGGGGCTTACAGCTCGGATGGCCAGCCAGACTTGGAGGTAGCAAAGCACGATGACGCTGAGTGGGATGATGCAGCACGTGGTCATGAGGACAATCATGTACGACTGCACCCCAGGATACGAGCTACCGCTGAACACGTCTGGGCCGCATGAAGTCTTCAGGCCATGGGGCCAGTACCTGGATAGAAGAGTCGGCAGCCTGTCCCAATGCAGGCAGGGCAACCTGCGACTCGCAGCCCAGCCATGCCACTGACGGGTAGGGTTGTTAGTTATTTGTTTTTTAATGAAATTAAAATCACATTACATGAATGGACCATTTTTTAATTTTTTTTTTAGAATGGAAGGGAGGAGGAAGGGAGAAAGAGAGAAACATTGATGTGAGAGAGACACATCGATTGGTTGCCTCCTGCACGGGCCCTGGGGATCAAGCCTGCAATTGAGGTACGTGCATTTGACCAGAATCGTACCCGGGACCCTTCAGCTTGTAGGCTGACGCTCTATCCATTGAGCCAAACTGGCTAGGGCTGACCATTTTTGAGTGATCAGCTCCATGGCATTTAGTACTTTCATTGCCGCTATCTGGTTTCAGATCATTTTCATCACCTTGATCACGTCCCCTTTTCACAAAGAGAGGGTGAAGCACCCTCTTGCCTTCTAAGAACCTGTGAACACCCGAATCATTTTTCCGGTGTCAGCCAGATCAGCCCATGGCCTGAAGTTGTAGGCATTTTTCCATGTGTTCCCATGAGCAGCTCAGGCTTGGAAGCCACGGGGAAGGGTTGGAGACCGTGTTCCAGCAGCCAGATTCGTTCACTCATAGACACTGCGTGCTAGAAGGGGCCTCAGGGGGAGGCGGGTCCCTCTTCACTTTATTTGTGGGGCCGTGGAGGCCCAGAGACGGAAACCTATTTGCCCCGAGGTCGCAAAGGGAATCACGAGTCTGACCCTCCCCTCTTGGTCCTAGCAAGGCGCCTTCCTGGCACCCTGGCATCCTTACCTGCTCCAACCAAAGATGGGCGGGGCTGTCCACACAGCAGACCAGACCCAGGAGAAGGTGATGCCTGCGATGGCCAGCTTGGCATCAAATCTCACGTTGCCAAAAGGCTTGCAGACCACCAGCCACCTCTCCCAGGAAATGATGGCCAGGGACCAGAGCCCCGTGATCCCTGCAGGGGAGAACAGACAGATGGCAGCTTGGAGCCTCCTATATCACTTCTTCCACCCGGAGCAGCCGACAGCTTTCCAGATGAAGAGGCGCTCCCCAAGCACCTGCAAAACCTGATTCTCCAAAGAGCGTTGTCAGGTCCAGGGGGCACTGGGTCTCTTGGTCAATTACTTTTTTTTAAATAGCAGTCTTTTAAAAAAATATATTGTATTGATTTTTTACAAAGAGGAAGGGAGAGGGATAGAGAGTCAGAAACATCGATGATAGAGAAACATTGATTAGCTGCTTCCTGCACACCCCCTACTGGGGATGTGCCCGCAACCAAGGTACATGCCCTTGACTGGAATTGAACCCGGGACCCTTCAGTCCCCAGGCCGACGTTCTATCCACTGAGCCAAACCGATCAGGGCAATTACTTTTTAAGAAATATATTTTTTATTGATTTCAGAGAGGAAGGGAGAGAGGGAGAGAGATAGAAACATCAATGATGAATCATTGATTGGCTGCCTCCTGCACGCCCACACTGGGGACCAAGCCGGCAATCCAGGCATGTGCCCTGACCAGGAATCGAACCGCGACCTCCAGGTTCATAGGTTGATGCTCAACCACTGAACCACGCTGGCCAGGCTTGGTCAATTTCTTTTTCTAACTCCTGTTTTCCCCGATTGGGTCTTTCCTTGCCCCCTCTGATTCGACCTCTTGGTCCACCTTGTTTTCCCTCTTTCTTGTACTTGGCCACCAGCCTTTCCTGTGATGGCATTGAGCAACCGCCGGTGACCCTGTACATACCAGCCTGCCCACTGACGTGCTGTGATCCCAGCCAAGAGCTGTGCCCCTCCTGCCAGTACGCACACGTTTCTGCAGGTGCTTGGAACCCTTCCCTGATATCTCACCTCCTTCCTATGTTTAGCAGGTGGAGACAGGGTCTTCTGTGCTGCTTAGACCCCGGAGGTCTGTGCACAGAATTAAGGTGTCCATGAACTGGGGTGGGAAAAATGACATCTTTGTTTCTACTAACCTCTAACTGACACTGGCATT
The DNA here is from genome assembly GCF_014108235.1 of Myotis myotis. NCBI lineage: Eukaryota > Metazoa > Chordata > Mammalia > Chiroptera > Vespertilionidae > Myotis > Myotis myotis. Next base: position 11,970,612 of record NW_023416346.1, read on the forward strand.
TCCTTCTGTTATGAATGTGAAAGTATTAGCAGTGCCCATGACTCGGTCACTTTACAGAGGGTGGCAGACATTTCCCAATATCACTATGTTCATTACCACTGTGAGAAATTTATTTATTTTTTAATTCTCACCTGAGGATATTTTTCCATTGATTTTTTAAAATATATATTTTTATTGATTTCAGAGAGGAAGGAAGAGGGAGAGAGAGATAGAAACATCAATGATGACAGAATTATTGATCAGCTGCCTCCTGAAAGTCCCCCACTGGGGGTCGAGCCCACAACCTGGGCATGTGCCCTTGACCTGAATCAAACCTGGGACCTTTCAGTTCGCAGGCCAATGCTCTATCCACTGAGCCAATCTGGCTAGGGCTTTCCATTGATTTTTAGATAGAGTGGAAAGGAGGGGGAGAAACAGAGAGAGAGAGAAACATTGATATGAGAGAGACACATCGATTGGTTGCCTCCTACATGCACCATGACCAGGCCAGGGATCAAACCTGCAACTGAAGTACGTGCCCTTGAAGGGAATCAAAGCCAGGACCCTTCCATGTGCAGGCCAATGCTCTATCCAGTGAGCCAAACTGGCTAGGGCACCACTTTGAAATTTCAATGACTGTCAGGCCAGGTCCAGTTATTTGATACTTTAATAAAGAATGGTGTCACTAATATTCCAGAAAATACTCTTAATACTATTTATTTAATTACTAGAGGCCCAATGTACAAAATTCGAACAAGAGTAGGCCTTCCTTCCCCCAGCTGCCTGCACTGGCTTCCCTCTGGTACCTGGGACCTGGGCTTCCCTCGCAGCACAGGCTTCACCGGAAGGTTGCCCAGAAGGATGTCTGGTCTAATTAGCATATTATGCTTTTATTATTATAGATAATATAACTTAGTATTATAATTTTAATACTTTAAATGAAGGCTATGTTGCTAATTACTATTTAATACTTTGAGAACTGTATTTCAGTATCATTGTAGTCCTTTGTAATCTTATGGACTTCGTGTGCATTTGCAAACATTCTTCTGAGAAGGGTTGCATATGTTTCCACTGAGATCCAGGGGGCGTCCATGGCACCAAAACTGGTTCAGAAGTGCTGGCGCCCAGCTGGTATGGCTCAGTAGTTGAGCATCAACCTATGATCCAAGAGGTCATGGTTTGATTCCCGGGGCCTCAGTCCTCAGTGGGGGACATGCAGGAGGCAGTTGAGCAATGATTATCTCTCATTATGGATGTTTCTCTCTCTCTCCTTCTCCCTTCCTCTCTGAAATCAATAAAAATAAATCAATACAATTTTTAAAAAGTTTCAGCTCCTCCAGATCACGGTCCTCGGAGAGGACCGATGGCACTCTGTAGTCACTCTCTGTGATAGGGGCCTCTCTTCCCTGGACTTGGGAACACCTGGGACTGGGACCCTGTGTGCCACATCCTCTACGCCTGGTGCCCACCACAAAACCCAGCTCATGGGTACTTCTCAGCCAATGTTGACCTGAATAGAGCCACGGCCCACAGAGATATTAGTGATGGGGATGGGGAAAGGGATCTGGGAATTGCTTCTTTCCCTGGAAAAATCCAACACAGGTGAGCTGAAAGGGAACACGGCCCTGATGGTGGGCGTTCGGTTCGGGGGGCCTGGAGCCCTCCCCTCCCACATTGTTCTGAGGTTGTCTGACTCTATATCTGTCTCCTCACATGCCAGCTGCATGGCCCCAAAGTGGCTGTCCAAAGGCAGAACCTGGCCCAGCTGGCGTGTCTCAATGTGGTTGAGCATAGACATATGAACCAGGAGGTCACGGTTCGATTCCCAGTCAGGGTACGTGCCCGGGTTCCAGGCTCAATCCCCAGTGTGGGGTGTGCAGGAAGCAGCCAATCAATGATTCTCTCTCATCATCGATGTTTCTATCTCTCTCTCCCTCTCCCTTCCTTCCTGAAATCAATAAAAATATATTTTCAAAAGCCAAACAAAGAACAGGCAGAACCTATCTCAGAGTAGGCACTCAGGATGTGTTGGATTGCACCAGCCGGCCCCCCACCTAAATGATGACCCAGGCCCGCTTTCTCCTGCACGCCTGTCTCCCTTTAAACATATGCATTGCAGGCACACGTGGGGTGTGCCGTGTGAGTATGTCTTTTATGCACAGCAGGCTGGGTCTTCTCCTGAGCCCGGGCCCTTAGCTGGCTTACCGCACAGGGAGACGGTGTAGCCCTCCACAACGCACAGAGGGTGGCCCAGCACAAAGTAGCCATAGATCTGATTCACGACGCTGATGGTGCTGGCGATGAGGGTCTCTGCCAGGTCAGCCACAGCCAAGTTCACCAGGATCCAGTTTAGAGGATGGCGCAGCTTCTTGAACCTCATGGTGGCCACCAGCACGAGCCCATTAGTGAAGACAGACGCAATGACCACGAAAGCCATCCAGGCACTGGTGAGGTGGTATACCCATCTGGGGGCAATGTGGTAATTGGGGCCTTCAAAAGGGCCTGGAGGCAGGAGGGACAGAGTAGGTAGCGGCGTCATCTGCCTGTATGGCTACACCCATCCGTCCTCTCCCGACCCAGACAGAGCCTCCCATCAATGCTCCCGCTCTCCTACCTGCTGCCTTTCTCTCTACCTTTGTCCATCTGCAAACAACCTGCCCTCAATCCCGTCTCTCAGGCCAGAGGACCTGGCTTGCTGGACAGCCACACAGGCATCTTTGAACTTGACAAAGTGAAACTCCTCATCATCTCTGCTGGGTATCTCTCCCTCTTCTGATTCACCACCCCAGTACACTGGGCCAGCCCACTGTAGTGCTATTGGCAGGCTTCTGCTCCCTGAACCCCCACCCTCTACATTGTCTTCCTTGCACACTTCATGTCTTTCTGTTGTTGGATCTTCTTTTTTTAAAATATCTTTTTAAATTGATTTCAGAGAGGAAGGGAGAGGGAAAGAGACAGAAACATCAATGATGGAGAGAATCATTGATCAGCTGCTTCCTGCACGCCCCACACTGGGGATCGAGTCCGCAATCCAGGCGTGTGTCCTGACCGGGAATCGAACCTTGACCTCCTGGTTCATAGGTCCACGCTCAACCACCGAGCTACGCCGGCCAGGCTGTTGTTGGATCTTCACTCACACTCTCCCCTGCACCAGATCCTCTTCCCTTCCACGCGTGAAGCCCAGTTCAGATGTCCTTGGCTTCTGGAAGCCTCTCCAGATTTCCCCAGCTGAGAGTCAGCTCGGCCCCTTGAGACTACCACGGTGAGACTCTAAGCCAGTGATGGCGAACCTTTTGAGCTCAGCGTGTCAGCATTTTGAAAAACCCTAACTTAACTCTGATGCCTTGTCACATATAGAAATTTTTTGATATTTGCAACCATAGTAAAACAAAGATTTATATTTTTGATGTTTATTTTATATATTTAAATGCCATTTAACAAAGAAAAATCAACCAAAAAGATGAGTTCGCGTGTCACCTCTGACACGCATGTCATAGGTTCGCCATCACTGCAAGATGTTCTAGTATATATTGGAGTTCCCTGGAAAGTACAGAGGTTCAGTGTGAGAATAGCAACTGGAACTGTGAGGTGTTTGAAATTCTCCAGCTTGCAAGCAAATGCAAGGGACGGAGGCAATTGCAAAATGAAACAGACTGAGTGTCCTTCCCAGACAATCTATGGAGACCAGATCAGGAGGGCAGGGATAAGAGGGACAGGGCAGGAACAAGGGCCATGCCCGGTGCCGGAGGGACTGGGGCACTCTGAATGTAGGAGGCCAGGAAGGAGTGGCCTCTAGCGGTGCAACCTTGCTGCTGCCTCCTGAAAACTCTGGGACTCATTTTGTGAAGAAATGAGCACGAGAAGGTATTCTAAAAAATACCGGATGGGAGCCCGGCCAGCATGGCTCAGTGCTTGAGCATCGACCTATAAGGTCAACCTCAATTGGCTTCACTGGGAACCAAATCATTATTTTGAAATAGGAGAGATAAAAAGGAAGAATCAAGCATCTCTCCTGTCTTTCCCATATACATTCTCCCCCGCAAAGGGAACACAATAGTAGATGAGGGCATGTTTCTCTTTACCGATGTAACCCAGCTAACAGACGAAGACAGTCCGAATGCAATTTTTTCAATCCCCAGTGGTTTAATGGGTCTGGGCATTGGACTCAGCAGCTGCCAACACCCTGGAAAAAAGGATCCCGCCCCCAATGGAGCAGTCTTGTCAAAACACGAGACATGCCGAAACCGGTTTGGCTCAGTGGATAGAGCGTCGGCCTGCAGACTGAAAGGTCCCAGGTTCGATTCCGGACAAGGGCATGTACCTGGGTTGCGGGCACATCCCCAGTAGGAGATGTGCAGGAGGCAGCTGATCGATGTTTCTCTCTCATCGATGTTTCTAACTCTCTATCTCTCTCCCTTCCTCTCTGTAAAAAAATCAATAAAATATATTTAAAAAAAAAAAAACACGAGACAAATCCAGCTGACCTCTCAACAGACCTTCAGAGCAGCCAGTTTACAGAAACATCCTGACGAATGGGGTGGGCGGGGCATGGGAAGCCACACATAGGAAGACATCAGCAGAGTCTGAAGTGGGTGAGTCCAGGGACTCATTTACTTTGACAAATAAATTGCAAAGAGGTCGAGGGGGAACCTCGAAATTAAAAAAGGCTATAAAGACATATCTATAGTAGGGACGCGAGGGCCTTATTCGAACCCTGATTCAAGCAAACAAAGCATGTGCCCTGACCAGGAATCGAACCATGATCTCTTGGTTTGTGGTTCAATGCTCAACCACTGAGCCACACCACTGAGCCATGCCAGTCAGGCTATGGTTATGTTTCCTAGAGTCCTTTTCTCTTACAGGTGCATACTGAAGATTTATAGAGGAAATGGTGTGATGTCTTGGATCTGCTTCCAGAAATCAGAAGGAGGGGTTAGTGGAGAGGGTTACAGATGAAATAAGACAAATGATTGAGACCCAGGGGTTTACTATACTTTTCTCCCTCCTTTGGCAGATACTTGAATTTTGGGGGGTAAAATTTACAGAAAGGAATCGGGCATTGATGAAGCCCCAGAGGCCCCCACGGAGAGCATTGTCCCATCTCCATCAAGGCGATTCTGGGGCTCAATCAGATTGATGTGAACTTCACGGTTCTCAACCAGCTTGGCCCAGGAACCCCGTTGCTGATCACTACCCTGGCAGTCAAGAAACCTTTGGTTTGGAGGAGGGACCTGGGGACAGGTCTAGGGCTGGGGATCACTAGGGCCCTCATCTCTTTGAAGGGTTTACAGGCAAAGCTTTTTGACTGGGCCACTCCCAGGGCAGGACTCAGTTGCCTCATCAGTTTTCAGTTTCTTTGGGGCCTTTCTCTCTCGTCCTGAGCCAACTCTAAGCGGAAGGGCAGCCCTGGGAGTAGAGCAAACTTCTTCCCCCAGAATGTGCCGGGTAAGGCTGCAGACCCCGGACATGGACACGGAGTTGGACAAGGTGACTAATACAGTCTCTTCTGATCCAAAGGTTCTAGAACTCGCTCATCTCTGCCCTCAAGCCTCCTGCCTGGAGTTTGCCTCCTTTTGGCTTCAGAACATGCAAACATGAGTTAGACCAGGTCCTTTCTCAGACTTGAATGTAACGAGTGCTCACTAGCAATACAGGGCCACGAGGAAAGAGTAATGAACTTGCATGGGAAAGGGATTCTCAAAGGGTCTGGGAAGCCTACGAGGTTTGCAAATGCATGTTTGAGCCACGCCAGCATGGCTCAGTGGTTGAATGTCGACCTATGAACCAGGTGGTCACGGTTCGATTCCCACTCAGGGCACATGCCCAGGTTGCAGGCTCAATCCCCAATGAGGGGCGTGCAGGAGGCAGTCAATCAAGGATTCTCTCTCATCATTGATGTTTCTATGTTTCTATCTCCCTCTCCCTTCTTCTCTGAAATCAATAAAAATGCTTAAGAAAGAAAATGCATACTTGATATTCTTTTTTTAAAATCCTTATCCGAGGATATTTTTCCCATTGATTTTTAGAGAAAGTGGAAGGTGGGTGAGAGAGAGAAAGAGAGAGAAAGAGAGAGAGAGAGAGAGAGAGAGAGAGAGAGAGAAACATTGATGTGAGAGAGATACATCAATTGGTTGCCTCCCACACATTCTAGGACCTGTGGGTCAGGGATAGAGCCTGCAACTGAGGTACATGCCTTTGACCAGGAATCAAACCTGAGACCCTTCCATTCATGGGCAGACACTCTAACCACTGAGCAAAACTGGCCAGGGCTCATATTTGATATTCTGGTGTCTTTTTCTATTCATAAAGGACCCCCAGCCCCATTCGTGTCGCCATAAAAGCTAAGGGACCCCGGCAAGTGTGGTTCAGTGGTTGAGTGTCGACCCATGAACAAGGAGGTCACGGTTCGATTCCCAGTCAGGGCACATGCCTGGGTTGTGGGCTCGATCCTCAGTAGGGGGTGTGCAGAAGGCGGCCGATCAATGATTCTCTCTCATCATGGATGTTTCTCTCTCTCTCTCTCTCTCTCTCCCTCCCTCTCCCTCTCCCTCTCCTCCTCCCTCTCCCAGTCCCTCTCCCTCTCCCTCTCCCTCTCCCTCTCCCTTCCTCTCTGAAATCAATAAAAACATATATGTATAAAAGAAGCTAAAAACATAAGCTAAGAGAGAAAACCCTTTTGGCTGGTGACACTGTGCAGAAGACACTCTTGGGTGGGGCGGGCAGCCTATGGCCCCCTGTGTGGCCACTTGGGCCTGGTTCCCAGGGGGCTGCTTCAGCCATCGGAACCCAGCCTCCACGGCACCTGCCCTCTCACCTCTGGTGGCGTTGCTGTTGGTGTAGGTGAAGATGCTCGCCGGGGTGCTGTCCTCAAAGCTGGCCTGCAGCTGCCCGCCTGCAAGCCTCTGGGGGCCCCACCGCTGGGCCATGGCTCCGGAAAGCCCTATCCCTGGTGCCCGCCAGCCCTCGAGCTGTCTGGGGGTTACAGTGCTTTATACAAGCCTGCAGGATCAGCTGGGCTTCCTCACCTTAAAAGCCCCCAAACTCTTCACCATCTGATCTCTTAATTGGGGCCTGGACTTAGACCTCCTCCTCCCCCAGCCCTTTCCTCCTGGCTCCTTAGGCAAGCCCATGAGGGCAGCTCAGAAGGATTGGCCTGGAACCAAACTCAGAGCTCCTGGCTTTCTGACGCAGCTGCAGGAGCTGCCAAGGACCCTCTGTTCCGTCCTACTGTCCAACTGTTGGAGAGCACAAGAGACTTGGTTGGAAAGTTTGTAAGGAGGACATTCTGAGAAAAGGGAAGTGTGTGGAAGGCCACCTGCCCTATGTATCAGAATTCCGACTTAGGGGAGACTTAGCAGAGTGTCGAAGGCGGCCCCCCTAATTATTCCTTGAACTTTCCAAACAAGTCTGTGCATGTGCAGACCCCCAGGTGTTTACTGGAATCCTTATGCTTAACCCCTGGATGCCCTTACCTAGAGGACAATAAACACATGTGTCCTCCCAAGATTCTCACCCTACTGATTGTAACTAAAGATAAACATTCCAATAAAGGCCTAACGAGGCAGGCAATCCAGGCTGCCTGGCTCTTTCAGCCAGGCCATCCCTTAGCCTTCTCTTTCACTGTGAAATTGTGTCAGAGTAATCTGTTCATCCATCATTCAGGGGATGCTGGTCAGCCCTGGCATCCAACACCCATTTTTTAAAGAATATATATATATATATCATATATATATATATATATATATCATATATATCATATATATATATATCAATATATATATAAATCAGAGAGGAAGGAAGAGGAAGAGAGAGCTAGAAACATCAATGATGAGAGAGAATCATTGATTGGTTGCCTCCTGCACACCCCACACTGGGGATCAAGCCTGCAACTTGGGCATGTGCTCTGACCTGGAATTGAACCGTGACCTCCTGGTTCATGGGTTGACGCTCAAACACTGAGCAGTGCCAGCTGGGCCCGCACCCGCTCTTAGGTCAGGTGGCCCAAGGGTCAGGATTTTCAGATAAGGGGAGCAGCCCAAAGCCCAAATCTGCCTTTCCCAGCTGGTTTGCCCCAGAGCCCTTGGAGGTGGGGGGTGCTGGGAGGCTTTGCAAGGCTCAGGCGTGGAAATGGAGCCTCCTTGAGGCTCAGACCATCTCACTGTGCCCATGTGCATGCAAGTTGCACTTATGGGGGCTCCTCCCCCAGGAGGGGAGGGGCAGCCTGGGGGTGGGGAGAGTCTACTGTGCATCTTGCTTTCTTCTTCCCCTCTCCTTGCTCGCCATGAACCGCAGCTCCTTCAGTTACCAGGGAGCTCATCTAGGCCACCCTCCCGCAGCATCTGAGGGTGCCCACAGGCACTCAGACCCCCCTGCTCAAGTCTCCTTCCCCTGAGTTCACGACCTTTCCTTGCACTGTCCCTGACTATAGCCTCCCTCTAGACTTGCCTTCAAAGGTAAACCTCTCCACAGAGTGTTCCAGATGAGTCACCTCTGCTGTCCCTCCTCAGCCACTGTAGTCTGGCTGCTGCTGGCTCTGCACTTGGCAGGGGCACCAATTACCTGCTAATTGCCCAATTCTGCAGCCTTACCTATTTTTGTTGTTGTTGTTGTTATTGTTAATCACCCAAGGATATTTTTCCATTGATTTTTAGAGAGTGGAAGGGAGGGGGAGAGAGAGAGAGAAACATTGATGTGACAGAGACATATCGATTGATTGCCTCCTGCACATGCCCAGACCAGGCCAGGGATTGAGCCTGCAACTGAGGTATGTGCCCTTGACCAGAATCGAACCTGGGACCCTTCAGTCCGAGGGCCGACATTCTATCCACTGAGCTAGGGCTTACCTGTTTTTTTAAAAAAATATTTTTATTGATTTCAGAGAAGAAGGGAGAGGAAGAGAGAGATAGAAACACCAATGATGAGAGTCATTGATCGGCTGCCTCCTGCACACCCCCGACTGGGGACCGAGCTCACAACCCGGGCATGTGCCCTGACCGGGAATCGAAACGTGACCTCCTGGTTCATAGCTTGATGCTCCACCACTGAGCCACACTGTCCAGGTACCTGTTTTTACTGAGGACCCTCCACCCTCCTCCAAAGGCCCCCCTTAGGGAGCACACCCTTTCTCATGGCTTCTGCCGGCTCTGAAATCCAGCTGCCTTCAGCCACCTCCTGTGCGTTGGCCTTAAGCTCAATAAAGCCAAGGCCCGATGGCCTGCCTGCCCCGTTCTCAGTGCCATGACTCTTCAGCACTCTGCACTGACGTTTCTGGTAATACGGCCACGCCTGCAGGTGGAGGGAAAGCCTTGGCTGCCAAGCTGAGGGCCGGAGCTGCGTGCAGCCCCAGCGGGGCCACCCATAGCAAGAATGGCTCTTGGCATTGGTCAGTGTCTGCCACGTGCCAGGTGCCAGGCTAGAGGCTCAGCATGAAATTAAAGGAAAGAGTCCTGGCCATAGCCTTGCCAGGGCCCTTTGGCAGCCTGGAAAGCTGGGCTTGCTGCCAAGGACACCTGGAAAGCTGTGTTCCCTTAACTGCATGAGAAAGTTCACCCAGCACTTCCACTCCTAGGTATCTACCCCAAAGAACTGAAAAATGTACACACAGCCCACCTGGTGTGGCTCAGTAGCTGAGCATTGGCCTATGAACCAGGAGGTCACGGTTCGATTCCATGGTCAGGGCACATGCCTGGGTTGTGGGCTTGATCCTCAGTAGGGGGTGTGCAGGAGGCAGCTGATCAATGATTCTCTTTCATCATTGATGTTTCCCTCTCTCTCTCTCCCTCTCTGAAGTCAATAAATATATATTTAAAAAAACATGTTCACACAAAAAACTTGTACAAGAATGCTCATAGCAGCACTATTCATAAGAAGTCAAAAGATAGAAACAGTCTCAAAGTAAATCAACAAGTGAATGAATAAACAAAATGTGGACAATGGAGTTCAGCCATAACAAGAAATGGAGTTCTGCCCCATGGCACAACATGAATGAACCTCAAATGATGCTGAATGAAAGAAGCCAGTCACAAAAGGCCATATAGTGTATGATTCCATTCATATGAAATGTCCAGAATAGGCAAATCCAGAGACAGAGAGGAGATGAGTGGTTGCCAGGGGCTGGAGGTGGGGCAATGAGGAATGACTGCTAATGGGGACAGGGATTCCTTGGGTGGTGATGGAAATATCCTAAAATTAGATTGTGACGCTGCAGCCACTGTGGAAAAACAGTTTGGCAATGCCTCAAAAAATTAAAAATAGAATTACTACGTGATCCAGCAATTCCACTTCTGGGTATATACCCAAAATAAGTGAAAGCGGGGGCCCATAGAGGAAACATGTTCAAGCAGCTCACAGTGTAGCTTAATGTGACAATGTCAGATCCTTAGAAGTCACCCCCAGGTCATTGTGACTTCCAAATCCACGCTTTTCTCTCTTCCTGGGTTGCACGGAGCTCTGTTTGCCTGTCTCCACCAGGGTCAAAGAATCAGAGCATCTGAAGATGCGAGAGCTGGAAATGGGCTTCCTCTGAGATCACCTGTCCATCTGGTCCCTTCTGAGCACTGGACACAGGACCACCTGTTCCTGGCACCACCGTGGACTGGCTGGGTGGCCTTGGATGGGGTGACCTTGCCATTTTGGGCCAGGTTCGCCTTCTGTCTATGCCCAGCCGGTTTGGCTCCATGGTTGAGAGTCAACCTATGAACCAGGAGATCGCAGTTTACTAGTAATTCCTGGTCAGGGCACATGCCCGGGTTGCGGGCTTGATCCCCAGTAGAGGGCGTGCAGGAGGCAACCAATCAATGATTCTCTCTTATCATTGAGGTTTCTCCCTCTCCCTCTCCCTTCTTCTCTCTGAAATCCATAAAAACTTATTTAAAACATAAAAAGTAAAATAAAGGGAGAAGGCTAGTCCTGTCTCCCCCCAACTCTGGCCTCATGGGGCTGCCATGTTGGTCAGAAGCTCTTTGAGAACAATGTGCAGCGCCATCTCAGGGAGAGTCTAGCAGAGGAGGGTCAGGACATCTGGAGGAAGCCTCCAGCTTGAGCCCTGGAAGTTGCCCACCACCTGCTAGGCCCACTCTTGCCCAGCATCACACTAATCACTGAGCTCAGTCATGGGTTGGCCCCAAGATCCTGGGGAAGGGGAGGGGAGATGGCAGAGGCGGGAGGAGGTGGGGATGGCAGTGAGTCCTGGGCCGTCACTGTCTCTGCAGAGTAGGGTGCTAATTGATGATTAGGGCTAACAGAAGATCAAGTCCTGTTTTAGCAGAAAGCAGATTACTGCCCTGGAAAGTCAGCCAGCACCTGGCCCCACACGTGCGCTCCCCGAGGCCCAGTGAAAGCTCACTCGTGTCCCACCCTATGGTGGATGAAAGAGGAACAGCACTTGAGAAGGAGATGAAGAACAAGGAGGGGGCGAAATGTGTGTGAAGAGCAGCAGGAGAAATAGGAGAGGCCCTCCACTGTGCCCCCCTCCCCCCCTCCTTCCCTTGCTGCCAGCTGGGGCCGCAAGCCAGGCTGGAAGATCAGATGGCCAACTAGTCTAATCCAACTACTCTTAAGCAACTGGGAGGGGCCATGATTAGGAGCCCTGGGGGCTGGCTGTCACCATGATTCATCTCTGGCTTTGGCCAGCAGTCAGTGGCTGCTACAAAGACAAGGCAAGGAACAACTTGGCCATTTGCCTTTGACTTTTTTTATTGTAATGAAATATACATAACATCGAATGTACCATATGAACCATTTTTAAATTTTATTTTTCAATTAAAGTTTACCTTTAATATTATTTTGTGTTAGTTTCAGATATACAGCATAGGGATTAGGTAATCATATACTTTACAAAGTGTTCCCCTATTATTTCTAGTACCCACCTGGCACGATTCATAGTTATTACAATATTATTGACTACTAGAGGCTCGGTGCACAAAACTCATGCACTGGGGTGGGGGTGGGGGTGTCCCTCAGCCCTGGCCTGAGCCCTCTAGCAGTCCGGGAGCCCTCAGGGGATGTCTGACTGACGGCTTAGGCCCCCTCCCCGGCAGTCAAATAATCTTAGCTCGGCCTCGGAGGCGGGAAAGGCTCCTGCCACCGCCACTGCGCTTGCCAGCAGTGAGCCCGGCTTCTGGCTGAGTGGCACTCCCCCTGTGGGTGCGCACTGACCACCAGGGGGCAGCGTCTGCATTGAGCATCTGCCCGATGGTGGTCAGTGCTCATCATAGCGACTGGTCAATTTGCATATTAGCTTTTTATTATACCAGTATAGATATTTTCTATGCTGTGTTTTATATCTTCATGATTAAACTACCAATTTATACTTATTAATCCCCTCACCTTTTTTCACCCACTCCCCTATCCTCTCCCCTCTGGCATACATCAGTCTGTTCTCTGTATCTGAGTCTGTTTATGTTTTCTTGTTCATTTATTTTGTTCTTTGGATTCCTTTTAAGTAAAATCATATGGTATTTATCTTTCTCTGACTGATTTATTTCACTTAGCTTAATACCCAGGTCCATCCATGCTGCCGCAAATGGTAAGATTTCATTCTTTTAATGCATTGTCTATATGTATCACAGCTTCTTTATCCACTGGAAATGGATATTCACTATTGATGGGCACTTGAGTTACTTCCATATTTGGGTTATTGAAAATAATGCTGCCATAAACACAGGGGTGCATATATTCTTTCAAATTAGTGTTTTGGGTTTCTTTGGATATATTCCCAGTAGTGGAATTGCTGGGTCATAAGGCAGTTCCATTTTTATTTTTTTGATGAACTCCATACTCTTTTCCACAATGGCTGCATCAGTCTGCATTCCCACCAGCTGTGCAGGAGGGTTCCATTTTCTCCATCCACATCCTCGCCAACATTTTTTGTTTGTTGATTTATTAGTGACAGCCATTTTGACAGGGGTGAGGTGATATCTCAGTGTGGTTTTAATTTGCATCTCTCTGATGATTAGCGAGTTAAGCATATTTTCATATCTCCTGGCCATCTGCATGTCCTCTTTGAAGTGTCTATTCAGGTCCTTTGCCCATTTTTTAATTGGGTTGTTTGGTTTTTTGTTGTTGAGTTGTATGAGTTCTTTATAAAATTTGGATATTAACCCCTTATCAGATGTATCATTGGCAAATATTTTCTCTTATTCAGTAGGATGCCTTTCATTTTGTTGATGGGTTCCTTTGCTGTGAAATTTTTTTTTAGTTTGATGTGATCCCATTTGTTTACTTTTTCTTTTGTTTCCCTTGTCCAAGGAGCTACTTCATAAAAAATATTGCCAAGAGAAATGTCAGAGATTTTACTGCCTGTTTTCTTGTAGAGGTTTTATGGTTTTGAGCAGTACATTTAGGTCTTTAATCCATCTTGAGTTTATTCTTATATATGGTGTAAGAGGATGGTCTAATTTCATTTTTTTTTTGCATGGATCTGTCTAATTTTCTCAACACCATTTATTGAATAGACTCTCTTTACCATTATATGTTCTTGCATACTTTGTCAAATATTAATTGACCATATAGGAATGGATTTATTTCTGGGTTCTCTATTCTTTTCTTTAATTAAAAATTTTTTTTTTATTGATTTCAAGAGGAAGGGAGAGGGAGAGAGAGATAGAAACATCAATGATGAGAGAGTATCATTGATCGACTGCCTCCTGTACACCTCCTACTGGGGATTGAGCCTGCAACCCAGGCATGTGCCCTGACCAGAATCGAACCTGGAACCCTTCAGTCTGCAGGCTAATGCTCTATCCTCTGAGCCAAACCAGCTAGGGCTGGTTCTCTGTTCTATTCCATTGATCTATATTTCTGTTTTTATGCCAGTACCATGCTGTTTTGATTGTTATAGCCTTGCAGTATAGTTTGATATCAGTGTGATTCCTCCAACTTTGTTCTTCTTTCTAAAGATTGCTGAGGTTAGTTAGGGTCTTTTATGGTTCCATTATACATTTTTGGATTATTTTTTCTCATTCTGTGAAATATGCCACGGGTATTTTGATAGGAATTGTATTGAGTCCATAAATTGTCTTGGATAGTATGGCCATTTTAATGTTAATTCTTCTTATCCATGGAAGCACTGTTCCATTTATTTGTATCTGAACTTTGAATGGATTAAAACTCATCATACCTCCACACCCAGTTACATTTGCTGTAGTAGCCACATGATCACCAGAGAAGAGAAAGAGTTTTATTCCTTATGGTATTACTAGTGGCCTGGTGCATGAAATTTGTGCATGGCGGGAGGGTGTCCTTCAGCCCAGCCTGCACCCTCTCCAATCTGGAACCCCTCGGGGGATGTCTGACTGCTGGTTTAGGCCGACCCCACAGAAATCCCTGCGGGATCAGGCCTAAAGTGGCAGTTGGACATCCTTCTCGCAATCCAGGACTCACCTGCCTGCCTGCCTGATTGCCCCTAACCACTCTGCCTGCTGGTCTGCTCACCCCCAACTGCCCCCCACCCCGCTGGCCTGATTACCCCTAACTGCCCTCCCCTCCTGGCCTGATCGCCCCTAGCGGCCTCTGCCTCAGCCCCGCCACCATGGCTTTGTCTAGAAGGATGTCTGGAAGGTCTCCCAGTCTAATTAGCATATTACCCTTTTATTAGTATAGATAGATTTTACTCCAGAAAAACCTGTTGGGTTTTTGTTGCTTTGTCTTTTTTTGTTGTTTCATTTTCCTTTTCTTTTTTTAAAAATTAATCCTGAGGAGTGAGGATTTTCTATTGATTTTTAGAGTGGAAGTGTGTGGGGGGGAGGGAGGAGACTGAAACATCCATGTGAGAGAGACACATTGATTGGTTGCCTCCTGCATGCACCCAGGGTCAGAGATCGAGGTATGTCCCTGAAACCTAGGTACATGCCCTTGACCAGAATCTAACCCCTGAACCCTTTAGTCCACGGGGCCCACGCTCTATCCACTGAGCCAAACTGGCTAGGGCTGATTTTTAATTCGATTTTTCTTCTTTTTACTTGAAAAAAAAAAAGTGTTTTCTTTCCAATCGGATTCATAGTTACAATCAAGTTCAGAACCAAGCCTTAACCCGGGCAGAATTTGCACTGTAATGAAACGAAGTGGTGTTTGGGTCACGCAGGCACAGGTGCTCAGCAGCCGCAGGCCAGCGCAGAAGCTGCCACCACAGGCTTCTCTTCTCACATTAGCATCATTATGTCACATCTGGCCTGTTTGTGTCCTGGGACAAAGACAAAATGAAATTCGCTTCACAAATCCTAACCTTCAAGGGTAAGAGAAAGGAGAGAGGTATAATATTGTGTCTTAATTAGACATTTCAATCTGAACTCTCATTGTTTTAAACACTCATGTACAGATTGATATATTTTATGCATATTTCCAGGTACTGCCTATCAGAAGTGCAAGGTGAGCCTGGCACACCTCTGTGCTGCCAGAAACTGTGGGGAATGGCAAAAGGACACGGGAGCCAGCTCCACCGGGCTCTCACTGGCCAAACTTGTGACAAATGGAGCATCGAAAAGAATTTCTGACAGGAATGGAGCCTATGCAAGCCTCTGACTTCCTACTGGGGCGCAAAATGTTTCCTGTTTGTGTTTGAACGACTTGGGTTTTCCGGTTTTCCATCTGCCAGCTCCTTGCGGGCTCTAAACATAAGGACCCTTGAGGGGCAGGAAGGGGCCACCACTGGGCCTGAGCGCTAGCTCTCGGGCGCCCTCTTCTGGCGCCGCCGTGCCTCTCGCCTAGCTTCATGGCACTGCGTGGCCATTCAGGGCCGCTTTCGCTTTCTTCGCCTTGCTTCTTTTACCGTATCCCTCCTGCCGCACAGGTCTCTGTCTTGATTCTTCTCAGACCCGCCCACAGCGGTCCCCACGCAGGAGCCACCTGCGGGGTCATCCTGGTCAGTGCGTCCTGGGTAGCGCAGGGACCCTCTGTACCACCCCACCGCCCTGCCACACCCTAGTGGCTGCTGGTCCTACAGATTCTTCAGTTGTCTGCTTCCTGGTTTCAGCAAACATGTAGATTGGGGTGGGGTGGGGTGGGGTGGGGTGTCATGCAGTCTTCCTGTGTTTTTGTGATTTTAGAAGAGGGGGAATTCGGGGTTTTGTTGCCTTCCTACTCCTACCCGAACCCAGAAATCTCTTCATTATTTTTTTTTCTTTGAAAAAATGGGTTTTTTAATTGTGGTAAACTACACATAACATTAAATTCACCATCGCAACCATTTTCAGGTGTGCAACTCAGTGGCATTAATACATTCGCATCGTCGTCTGCAATTACATTTGTGGCCTAGGTAATTGTTTTCTTATTTTCTCTGTCACAGATAGTGGAAATGAGACAAAAGCTTACACAATAACATGCAATTAAAATGATCGACAATATGTGCACAGACAATATGATTCCCTTTCACTGTCCACCACTGCCAGGGAAGGAATTCCAAACAGAAGCCCAGGGCGAATCCTTTTTAACAGTAGTATTTCCTGTAGCTCGGGGCCAGGTGTTTTTATTGTGTGTATTCCCTTCATCTGTTATTATGTGTGTTCCTTTCATCTGTCCCATCTTTTTTACACAGTGCAACAAGAGATGTGCTTTGTTTCCATTGTTCTAGAAATGTTTTTACTGTCTTTGATTCGGGGACAGAAAGCTTGTCCCCACTGGGTCCGAATGCAGGGTGCCCTTCCTTCTCTGGGAAGTGGGGGAGGGGGGGCCTGACTTGCTTGCCTCTGTGTATGGTTGTGACCCTGCCCGCTAGAGGAGGCCCCAGGCCACTTCCTGTGAGGCCCAGCCTTGTTCTGTATGGCTGGATATCTGAATCTGAGCTTTCCCTTTGCAAGTGACATTTCTGGTGAGGTTGTGACTAAAAATGTCATTTTGCAAGTGACATTTCTGGTGAGGTATACACTGGGAGGCAAAAGGACCCAGTCTGGATTGACCAGTGCAAGTAACTGCTTTGCTCTGAATCCCAGCAGCCCCAGGGAAGAGGAGCGGCACATTGTTGCTACCAAAATGCTCAGGGACCAGCTAACTGCCTTCAGTTAAGTTCTCCATTGCCTTGTTATACAGTAAACTGCAGCTGAAAGTCAGGTATAAATGCATTATGATTTTGCTATGGTCTCAATGTCTGTGCCCCTGCCCCCAGCCCCATTCATATGTTGAAATCCTGATGCCCAATGAGCTGGTATCAGGAAGTGAGGCCTTTGGGAGGTGGTTAAATTATGAAGGCAGAGCCCTTGTAAATGAGATTATTCTCTTATAAAAGAGGACTGAGCCTGGCCGGCATGGCTCAGTGGTTGAGCACCAACTTATGAACCAGGAGGTCACAGTTTGATTCCCAGTCAGGGCACATGCCTGGGTTGCAGGCTCCATCCCCAGTGTGGGGCATGCAGGAGGCAGCCCATCAATGATTCTCTCTCATCATTGATGCCCCTATCTCCATCTCCCTTCCTCTCTGAAATCAATAAAAACATATTTTTTAAAAAGAGGCCTGAGAGAGACCTGTTCCCTTTCTGCCATGTGAGACTACAATGGGAAGTCTTCAGTGACCCAGAAGAGAGCCCTCATCCAAGGTCAAGGTCAGTATGCTGGGACCCTGATCTTGGACTTCCAGCTTCCAGAACTGTGAGAAATAAATTTCTGTTGTTCATAAACCAACCAATGTATGGTATTCTGTTACAGCAGCTCAAACAGACTAAGACATTAAACTGGTACCAAAATAGTGGGAGTACTGCTGTAACAAATACCTAAAAACATGGAAGCGGCTTTGAACCTGGGTAATGCATAGAGACTGGAAGAGTTTGGAGGCATGTTCTAGAAAAAGTGTGCATTGCTATGAATGGACCTTTAAAAGCAGTTCTGGTGAGGATCCAGAAGATAGAGAGGAGAGTTTAGAGAGAGCCCCAGTCTTCTTAGGGAATACCTAACGGGTCATGAGAAGTATGTTAGCAAAAATATGGATGGTAACGGCCATTCTGATACGGTCTTAGACTGAAATGAGGAATGTTACTGGGTATTGGAGGAAAGGCCATTCTTGTTATAAAGTGGTAATGAACTTGGCTGAATTGTGTTCATGCCCTAGTGTTTTGTTGGAGGTAGAATTTGTGAGCAATGAAATTGGGTATTTGGTTGAGGAAATATCTCAACATCGTGGTGAAGGTGTGGCTTGGCTTCTCTTGAATGCTTGCAGCAAAGCGTGAAAAGAGCAAAATGACTTAAAGATAAAATGGTTAATCAAAAGGGAAACCGAACTTAAAGTTTAGGAAAATTCTCAGCCTATTCCTATTGCAAAAAAAAAAATGACAAAGCAGGTTTTGAAGTGAACACTAAGGGGGTGTGAACCACGGACTTCCTCAGCCATCCTAGCAGTAAAATTGCTGATTTGAACTGAAGCGGAAGGAGACAGGAAGGAGTGAAGAAGGCTGGGGGACTTCTTAAATTGCACAGGGAGGCACTATAGAGCTATTCTTCAAGACAAGGGAAGGACCCCAAAGATCAGAGATCATCAGCGCTGCTTCCTCGGTTTCAAAGGTGGGGCCACTGCCTGGGTTTCACCAGGCCGGACAACTCGCACCCAAAGCTGTGGGAACATTGCCTCCCAAGACCCTGGGGGTGGTACTGCTCAAAGTGTGGGGGCCAATCCCTGCCCAGTAGAGTTCCAGGGGAATGGCTCCTTCAACCTGGACTTTGAAAGATGGAGCCACTTGGACCTTCGACCTTGGCAGAGAGCCTTAGCTAGGGCAATGCCTAGTGGAGCGTGGGGTTGGGGCCACCCTCAGGGCCCAGACTGGTAGAACCACCTGTGAATAATCCCAGCCTCAGAGAGCCACAGGCATGCAATGCCAAACTGTGAGAGCTGACACATGGGCCATGCCCAGGAAAGCAATGGAGACAGGGATGCCCCAGTGTGTCCAGAAGGTAGGCCCTCTGCCCTAGTGGGCCTGATGAGCAGAGCCTCAAGTTCAAGAAAATGATTCTCAAGCCTTTAGATTTGATGCTGTTTGCACTGTTGGGACTTGCTTGGAACCTGTCAGCCCTTCCTTTCCAACTTCTCCCTTTTCCAGTTTCTCCCTCTGCCTGTTCTGCCACTGTATTTTGGAAGCGCAGGGCTTGATTGATTTACAGGTTCACAGCTGGAGAGGAATTTGCTGCATGATTAATCAGACCTCAAGTCTGACTCATATCTGATTTACATGGCATTTAAATCCGACTTTAGACTTTTAAATATATATATTTTTTATTGATTTCAAAGAGGAAGGGAGAGAGAGAGAGAAACATCAATGATGAGAAAGAATCACTGATTGGCTGCCTCCTGCATGCCCCACACTGGGGATGGAGCCCGCAACCCGAGTATGTGCCCTGACCAGGAATCGAACCGTGATCTCCAGGTTCATAGGTCGACGCTCAACCACTGAGCCATGCTTGTCGGGCCAGACTTTAGACTTTTGAGGCAATGCTGAAACTGGTTAAGATTTTTGGGGTTGTTGGGATGGAATGAATGTATTTTGCATGTGAGGAGGACATGAATTTTGAGGGTCCAGGGGCAGAATGCTAAGACAAATTTGAATGAATGAAAGTCAAGGTCAGTATGTCCTCAACCCGAATTCCTCTATCAAAGGCTAGTTGTGGGTTTTCGAATCATTCGTTATGCGAGTATGTGCATCTCGCTCTGTGCTCATTGCCTTCGGGTTTTCTTAAGCATTTTCTGCATTACAGTACTTCCCTTTCCAATGGTGGCATGTATGAAATCTAATGTGATCCTGATGTCAGTCCAGTCCTCAGAAGCATAACCTGTTCCATGGAGAAAGAAAGAACAAGGAGAAAAGGTTTCATGGCATGAGTATTAGAAAATGTGACACTAAGGACAATGCCAAGAGTATTCCAGGACAGTTAATGACAGCTGGCTCTCCCTCACCAGTTTCACTTGTTCCCTGAAAGTCTTTTGTAATTATGTCTTGTTCCACTGGTCTTGGGCCAGCAGCCTACCTCGGGAAATCTTCTTCTGGTTAGGGTTTGTCTAGGAATCTTGAGCTTTAGTTCTCTACAGGTTGAGGTAGGTTTTTTCAGGTCGTTTCAGGCTATTCCTGGTTTACATGCACTCTGTGATTTGGTCTGGATCTCAAGTATATCTGCGATCTGGTGCTGTATAGCAAGTCACTCCAAAAGTTAGTGGCCTTCGCTAACAATGATTCGTTATTTTTGATGAGTTTATGTGTTGACTTAGATCTGGGGGATGGTTCTTTGCTCTTCGTGGTGTTGGTTGGGGTCTCTCGTGTGACTTCACTGGGAGCTTAGCCAAGGACGGAACATCCAAGATGACTTTGGTCCCATGTGTGGCATGGTGCTGTTTCTAGCTGGGTTGTTTTATTCTCTTCCACATCGCGTCATATCCTCCAGGGCCTCTGGAGATAGGCCTCTTCTTTCCGTGGTAATGGCTTCCAAGAGAACAAATATGGAAACTGCAAAGCCTCTTCTGGCTTAGGCCTGGGAGTTACCCAATGTCAATTCTACCGCATTCTATTAGCCAAAGCAGATCACAGGGCCAGCCCTGGTCAACGGGAGGGGAAGTAGACTTTGTCTCTTGTTGGGAGGAGGAGTGACCAAATCATATTGCAAAAAGACATGCAGAATGGGAGCAATTGTTTTTTTGTTTGTTTTCATCTATTTTGTCTGATATAAGTATTACTGGACCAGATTTTGTTAAAAATATATTTTTGTTGATTTCAGAGAGGAAGGGAGAAGGAGGGGGAAAGATAGAAACATCAATGATGAGAGAGAACCATTGATTGGCTGCCTCCTGCATGTCCCCCTACTGGGGACCAAGCCTGCAACCTAGGCATGTGCCCTGATTGGGAATCGAACTGTGACCTTCTGGTTCATAGGTTGATGCTCAACCACTGAGCCATGCTGGTGGGGCAAGAACGGCCCTTTTAAATGGAGTGGTTCTGATGACTATCTACCCATCCAATGAGAAGTGCTCTGTCAGTCCCCACATCTCAGAGAAAACCCAATGGACAGGAAGAAATTGTTAAGCAGTCGGCATGGTGGTCTCTGATGGGGGAATGTGTGGGTTTATGACAGTGGCACTGCCTCTTCCCAAGTAACAGTGTCCCTGTTGTCACTACTTGACAAACCTTGATGTGGATACAGTAGCCAGGCTGTGCACCCTGACACTGTCCTGTTTGGCCATTTGCTTCCAGCCACCTTGGACCTGACAATCTGTCCATTTTGTGTGTCACTAAAGCTATTAATAAACAAGGGGATTTTAACCTTGGAATATGATCTTTCAGAAAGTATTAGAGTTATTGTGCTGAGAGCGCATGTGTTAGCTCTCACATAAAAATATAAGCAATTTAAAATTATCCTCAGAAGTTAGGCAATTATCAAACCATATTTTAATTTGTTTAATTGAAGTGAAATTCATGTAATGTAAAATTAACCATCTGAAAGTGTACAATTCAATTTAGCGGAGCTTAGTGCATTCACAATGTTGTACAATTATCACTACTATCTATTCCAGAACATTTTCATTATTCTAAACAGAAACCCTGTACCATTAGCAGTCGCTTGCCATTCCCTGCTCCCTCCAGTCCCCGGCAAGCCCTAATGTGCTGTCTGTCTATGGATTGGCCTGTTCTGGACATTTCATATAAATGAAATAATACACTACGTGACCTTTGGTGCCTGTGTTCTTTCACTTACTAGTAGCATCATGTTCCTGAGATTCACCCACAATGCAGCATGGATCAGTGTTTCATACCTTTTTACCCAAACACATTTAAATTAATGACACTTTGAAAAATTGATAGGGTAGCTTTTAAAATCTCATTGAGTTGTTTTGAATAAAAGGCACATTCTGATCATGCCTCATTATTTTGGATTCACACCCCCCCCCTTTATTCACATGCTCCCTGCAACGGATCATCCAAGCCAGGAGAAGGGGCAAACCTTGGCACTACCAAGCAGCCATCTACCAAGGACGGTGGCGTGGAGAAGACCCTTGTCAGCATTGCTATTAATTTGCGGACTGATCTTAGGAGAAGGCCAGTATCAAAGAGAGTTGTGAGAGGAAAATGGTCAGTTGCTTGATAAGAGCACAGGTGTCCTGCACCCAGAAATGCCCATGGCCTTGACAGTGAAACCAGAGTCACAATATTTGATAGGAGAAAGTAACATGATAACCAGTAGGAATTTTAGCTCCTCCACTAAGGAAGAACCTTGGCTGCTTGCTTTGTTTGCCTGCTTATCCTATATAATAAAAGCATACTATGCAAATTGTCCCCTCTACCGGGAGTTCGTCCTTCCAGGAGTTTGACCAGTGGTGGGGCCGGCTAGGGGAAGAGAGGGAGGCCTGGCCAGCATTGGCAGCAGGGGCAGGTGGCCAGGGGGAGGGAGGGAGTACCCGGCCGGCAGCTGGCAGCCACTAGGGAACCTACCAGTGCACGAACTTTGTGCACTGGGCCTCTAGTTTTCTTATAATTGGCCTCATTTGTGAAATAATCATGCCTAGTGTGGGGCAGCAGAAAAGCAACTCTGTTGATATATTTTGAGCTGTCAGTTCCTACTAGGGTGAAAAAGAACTCCTGCCCTCTGGGTAGAATACCTGTGCTGAAAAGATATTGATTACTTAAAGACCCTTTTTCTTCTGAGTGCCCAGGCCTCTCTACTGTATTATACATAAGATTTTAAAACATTTATTGACTTAGTACGCCTTTATATGCGTTATGCAAATTTACATTTATATACAGTCACAGTAAAAGATGTTCAGATGGCAATATTATTTAAAGCTCTAAGACTTTGAGCTCCTAAGGTTTTAAAATATAATTAAAACAATCAGGCAGAGCACAAAACAATGTTATACTACAGTGATTTTCAGAATTCAATTAGGATGTTATGAGGGGCAATTGTGTTTATACACAGACAAGAATATATAAGTAAAAAGTAACTATGTGCTTCTACATTCTCTGTCTTTATGAATTGTAATTACTTTGGAAATTGTCCAGATAGAGCTTACTTGCTCATTACCTCAATTTATTAGTCATCCAAGGTCTCAAAATCAATGGATTAGGAAATCTTAGAAATCATAGTAGGTTGACATTTAAGAGCAGTATGATTATAGCTGATGAATGAAAATGACTCACTTTACAAAATGGAGTAGCTTTGTAGGACTACATAATTATTGCTCTTGTTGGAAATTTAAAAGGATCAATTTTTAAAATAAAGACATTCGTTATTTTAACTCAATTTAATTTAACTCATGTGCTTACATTTGCATAGCCATAGACATTTAATGTAAGAAATAATGTTTCTGATCTATAGGCTAAGTATCACGAGTTGAAAATTTTCCATTTGATAAAGTTTTTTGTAAGAACTTAATAATAGCCCTAGCCGGTTTGGCTCAGTGGGTTCTGGTTTCGATTCCAGTCAAGGGCACATACCTTGGTTTCGGGCTTCTCCCTGGCCCGGGCCCTGGTCAGGGCTCATGCAGGAGGCAACCAATTGATGTGTTTCTCTCACATCAATGTTTCCCTCTGTCTTTCCCTCTTTCTTCCACCTTTTCTTAAAAAAAAAAAATCAATGGGAAAATATCCTTGGGTGAGGATTAACAAGAAAAAGGAAGAAAGAAAGAAAGAAAGAAAGAAAGAAAGAAAGAAAGAAAGAAAGAGAAATCTCAAATCTTGCAAAAACCCAAATGTAGCATTTGCATGTTATTTTATAGTGAGATAAAATTGGGAAGAAGAAAGAGCTATTTTTTTAAAGGAACAAAACAATGTAATTGTTCAAGGCTTTACCTTGCAATGAAATGTTGAAGGAACTTGGAGTTGTAGGTTATTTTCTTGGCTTTATTTTATTAAGGCCACAACTTGATAAGAGGGGTCCAAAAACTTTTATCACACACAAAAAAATGAGTTGTGTGCGTCATTGGGCGATGAATACAATGACCAGGGCCTTTGCAGCCCAAGGCCATGCAGTTCTCAGTTTAGAATCCTGTAACTGGCGGGGACTTGAGGACTCTCCCAACTGCTGGCGCTAGATCCTTGGTTCATAGAGGCTCGTGGGGCAGAGTGAACCTCAGGGGTCAGGGACTTCGTCTCTGCTTTTCCATTCCCATCAGGCTCACAGGCCAGTTCCCTATGTCTCTCCTATATTGCTAAAGCCCTTGAAATATTGGTAAGAGTGTTTAATACAGAAGAGGTCCCTGATGCTTCTTTAAAACTGTTAATATTTGGCTTGATAGCAAAGTGTCTTTTTTGTTGTTGTTAATTCTCACCCGAGGATATTTTTTTCCATTGATTTTTAGAGACAATGAGAGGGAGGGGGAGAGACAGAGAGAAACATCGATGTGAGAGAGACACATCGATTGGTTGCCTTCCCGCATGCGCCCTCACTGGCCGGGAATCAAGCCTACAACCGAGGTACATGCCCCCAACCGGAATTGAACCTGGGACCCTTCAGTCAGAGGGCCAGCGCTCTATCCACTGAGCCAACCCAGCTAGGGCCAAAGTGCCTTTCTTTATTCCATATCCTATAACTTAGCAACCATAACATCACGGCAATTAAAGAAAAAAAAATCCAGTTTTTCATTTTCTCCTCATCCAAACACTTTTTTAGAGAGAGAAAGAGAGTATGAAGGAAATAGGACTACTGTTTAGACTTTTACGAATAGCCTAACTGGTTCTATATGGTTACTTACATATATTTTCTTTTTACTTATTAGAGCAGCAGTTTTCAACCAGTGTGCTGCAAGAATTTTTAAAACATGCAATACAGCCCTAGCCAGTTTGGCTCAGTGGATAGAGTGTCAGCCCACAAACTGAAAGGCCCCAGGTTTAATTCTGGTCAAGGGCACGTAACTTGGTTGCAGGCTCAATCGTTCCGACCCTGGTGGAGGCAACCAATCAATGTGTCCCTCTCACATCAATGTTTCTCTTTCTGCATCTCTCCCCCTCCCTTCCATTCTCTCTGGAAACAGTGGGAAAGTATCCTCGGGTTAACAACTAAAAACAAACCAAAACAATCCCCATGCAATACCTGACTTTTAGTCAAGGGCACTGACCTCTTTCCCCTTAGATCAGTGGTTCTCAACCTGTGGGTCGCAACCCCTTTGGGGGTCGAACGACCCTTTCACAGGGGTTGCCTAAGACCATCGGAAAACACATATATAATTACATATTGTTTTTGTGATTAATCACTATGCTTTAATTATGTTCAATTTGTAACAATGAAAATACATCCTGCAGCCCTGGCTGGTTTGGCTCAGTGTATGGAGTGTTGGCCTGAGGACTGAAGGGTCCCGAGTTCGATTCTGATCAAGGGCATGTACCTCGGTTGCAGGCACATCCCCGGTGGGGGGTGTGCAGGAGGCAGCTGATCGATGTTTCTAGCTCTCTAGCTCTCTCCCTTCCTCTCTGTAGAAAATCAATAAAATATATATATAAAAAAATACATCCTGCATATCATATATTTACATTACGATTCATAACTGTAGCAAAATTACAGTCATGAAGTAGCAACAAAAATAACTTTATGGTTGGGGATCACCACAACATGAGGAACTGTATTAAAGGGTCGCGGCATTAGGAAGGTTGAGAACCACTGCCTTAGATTGTCAAACAAAGAAATGACAACAGTCAACACAACAATAGCCATTTGGTGTGAATGAATCAAAATTACATCTATTTTTTGTCGGATCAGCAAAAAATATATTTTGGTGTGCCATAGAATTTTAGTGTGTGCCATGAGATGAAAAGGGTTGCAAATCACTGGTTATTAGAGTGTGATAACCAAAAATTCGATGACTTTGATGATTTTTTTCTTTTCCTTTTTGAGCATTTAGAAATTACCTGTGTGCACAGATGATATTGTCTCCATAAGATTAATTTTTAAATTTTATTTAATCTCAAAACAGCTATACCAAAAGGCAGATCCACATAGTATGGGACCTGAAGTTTACACAATTTGCATTGTTCTTTAAGAAAAAAAAAATAAGATTAGTTCCAAAAGTGTGTGTTGATGTAGAAGGAGAAAATACATCACAACAAATCGCAAATTTTAAAAAGCTGACAAATACCACAAAAATAACAAAAGCCAACAAAGCACTATTGTTATTATCTTTTCCATTTGACATACTTGTATTATCTTTTTCTTCCAACATTTTGGCTGCGGGCTCTTTGATCACATCTTCATATGACAATGATTTTTAAACATAATTTGTATAGAGAGAAGAGCAGGATAAAGCAGTTTTTCTTTCAGCGTGCCTGGTTGAAATGTATTATTGTTGATGCTTTAAATCAGTCTCTTTCTGTTTCACAAGTCCTTATCAGAAAAGCCACCTTGGGAACTTCCTCTACAGTTTCTTTCTTTAAAAAAAAAATTATTGATTTCAGAGAGGAAGGGAGAGGGAGAGAGAGATAGCGACATCAATGATGAGAGAGAATCGTTGATTGGCCGCCTCATTCAGGCCCCACATTGGGGATCGAGCCCGCAACCCGGGCATACGCCCTGACTGGGAACTGAACCGAGACATCCTGGTTCATAGGTCGATGCTCAACCACTGAGCTATGCTGGCGGGGGCCCTGTGCAGTTTCTTGCTTAGACCCTGCTCCTTGCTCTGGCACCAGCCCTTTGGGTGTGGCCTGGGGTGGGGGGGCCCAGAAGGCCCATTTCCCACCTTGTGGCCACTGGGTTGCTGTCATTCAGCCTGGCCAGGCTCTTGCTGTCCTGGCTCTCACCACCCCAGTTCTATCCGGATGACCTTGGAGCCTGGTTGCAGCCTCCCCTACCTACGTGCCCTTGACAGAGCAGGTCTCCTGCACCTCCCTCTCCTCAAGGTCAAAGAGAAATCAGGCTACTTGACGAGGCCCGCCAGCCCTGGGACCACCCCGGACCAGGGGGAAAGCCCCTGAGATGGGAGGGGACTGTGGTGAGGGCTTCGCTGAGGAAACCTGCCTGGGCTCTGACCCAGCCTGTGGTTTCTTCTGTTTCAGAACCCCGAGGGATGAGCGGTGTGAGCTTAAACATTGTTTAGTGCAGCGGTTCTCAACCTGTGGGTCGCGACCCCTTTGGGGGTCGAACGACCCTTTCACAGGGGTCGCCTAAGACCATCGGAAAAACACATATATAATTACATATTGTTTTTGTGATTAATCACTATGCTTTAATTATGTTCAATTTGTAACAATGAAATTGGGGGTCGCCACAACATGAGGAACTGTATTAAAGGGTCGCGGCATTAGGAAGGTTGAGAACCACTGGCTTAGTGTCTTCCTCCTGGGACCCTTTGGAACCAATGGAAGTAGGCATTCCATCAGCTCTGAGAGCCTCAGCATGTTGTTTGTTCATTTGTTCCGGAAATGCGCAAAGATGCTCTTCACAGGAAACTCCTCCCACTGATATGCATACAAAGGAAAAAGCCTTGCCCTCACCCAGCAGACGATTCTTTTCTAAGCGGCCTGCAAGCTGGAAACTGTCAAGGAGACCTCCTGTGAGGACAGAAGTCCCCTCCACCACTGTGACGGTGCCCAAACTGAGGGTCTTCATTGGGTATGGAGTTTTAGGGTCTCCCTGGGCGTGAGGTTTTTTTTATACATTTTTAAAAATATGCCCTGCACCTCATTTCACATTTGTCATTTTCTTTTTTTAAAATATATGTTTATTGATTTCAGAGAGAAAGGGAAAGGGAGAGAGAGATAGAAACATCAATGATGAGAGAGAATCGTTGATCAGCTGTCTCCTGCACGCCCCCCACCGGGCATCGAGCCCCAACCATGATCTTCTGGTTCATAGGTTGATGCTCAATCATTGAGCCACGCCAGCCCGGCTCCCTGGGCGTGTTTTGATAAGCTTGGGAACTCCATGGTGTGGATTGACAGGTGTGAGGGCTGCTCCTGTTTTCCGCAACACCACAGAATAGCGGTAATTCGTTGGAGTACACAGAGGGGGAGCTGGGGCCCCCAGATTCTCCTGCCTTTGCCAGCTTGTGTATTTTCCGGGGATTCCTCTGGTTCTTCAGAGGGGAAGAAAGAAAGAAAAAGCAGACAGACCAGCCTTGAGGAGCTCAGGTAGAGGTCGGCCTCATGAGCTGGCCAGACTCCACTTACTCAGACCCTCCACAGCTGTGCTGCAAATGTCACAGGTACCCTAGGTGCCCCCAGGAACCAAACTCCTCCCCGGGAAGCTGTTCTCACGGGGTGGTTCTCTTGCAAACCTGTCCCATCTCTACAGCTATTTGCATGTACTTTCCTTAGTGGACACAGGCACCATGTCCTGGTCCCCTTAGGTGGTAACTGACTTCAAGGAGCAGAACTCACAGGCATCGACCACAGAAAACAGGCAGACCAGTTCTGCAGCAGCTACATGTAAACAGACCCCCTGGGCCCACAGGGAGGGCTACTGGGCTGGAGCTGGCCCTTGGACACAGTTACTCTGGCCTCAGACTAGAAGCACAGAGAGGACCACCAGTGGTGTCACTTCAATCTGGGAGACAGGACACCTTACCCAGGCTCTGCTTTTTCACCTAGAAGACAAACGTGCCAAAGGGATCTGGTCAGTGTCCTGGAACACAGTCCTGGTTCACGGAAACAAGACTTTCCATCTCAAGCCATGAAAGACAAGAGGAACTAACCAAGATGGACCGGGGAACCAGAAACTCAAGTGGCCATGAGACTTAAACAAGAGACCAGAAACCAGCTCATTTGCTGCAATCAAGGTTCAGCCCTCCTGGGAAGCAAGGCCTGAGACTGAAGGGCCCTAACAATGCACTGCTGGGACTTCCTGAGGGCCAAGGCTCTGCTCCCACGGCAGCCATCTATCCTGAAGTGAGGGACTCATGGAGGAAACTTCTAAACCAAGCATGTCAAACTCACAGCTCCCAGGCCTCACACGGCCCACAATGAATATTTGTGTGGCCCAGCCAATGTAAAGGTATGTAAGAAATGTTTTAATAAAAATTTCATAACTTAATTTTTACAATATCCTGTTATACATAATTATTAATAACGAACTACAACGTTCGCTAATGACTGAGTACTATAATCCTGTTGCATTCATTTCCCTTACGCGCCTTACGCGCAGGCGCACCATTTCTCTCCACTAATACCGGCAGCGAATATTTTAGCATCTGATTGCCACATCATTAGTCTTGGACTGACTGGCTTGGTGTGCACAACAGGAAATATTTTGCTTCCGGAGAACAAGAAAAATAGGTTTATTTGCCTGACGCTTATTAATTTGGGCAGTTATTCAGTGTCTGGTAAGTTATGTTCAAGAAAAGAATGTTAATTTTTATTAAAATATTCTATTATTTTATGTCAACGATGACTCATTTATTTCAGTCCTTTGTACTCAGCGTGTCTCTACCGAAATAAACCCACGTTTCTATGAAAATGGAAGCTCTTGTTGTCTTGCGGCCCACATACACTTCAACCTTGTTTATTTGGCCCTTGTTAGCCTTTGAGTTTGACATGCTTGCTCTAAACTTTGAAAGCAACCGTCTCAGCCAGAGAGATGAGGAACACATGTCCAACTGCAGCGAGGCAGCCAGCAGAAGGCTGGGGTCAAGTGCAGCTCTCGGGGAGAGCTGCAGAGAAACAGGTGCGAAGCAGGTTAGTGTGCCAAGGACTGAAAAACTGCCATGTCTTTAGGAATTGTGTGGGTTAAACCTGGGTCATGTTGACCCAGATATATTTCCAAGAAATGCCAGATACGGGAATCTGAATGAGAAATAATGAGAAACGTGATTATGAGCTTCAGTCAGAAACAGAGTGCACTGTCTTGTAGTACCGCCCCCGCCACGAAGTGGGTGTTTAAGGAGGACCACTCGCTGGAACACAGATGCGTGGAATCCCCGAAGATCTGAGCGAAATATCCCAACCGGGTTCCAGTGAGCATGGAAAAAGTCTCCGGCCCTCCGGCTGCTGACATTGACAAACGGAAGTATCTGGTTCCATCCGACATCACTGTGGCTCCGTTCATGTGGAACATCAGGAAAAGGATCTAGCTTCCTTCTGAAAAGGCAATCTTCCTGTTTGTGGATCACAGTCCCACAGTCCAGCCTAATTATGGGACTCAGAGATAAAATAAAGAATTCCAATTTAATAAGAAAAAGGCCAACAGCTCCATTAAAAAATAGGAAGAGGCTTGAATGGCAGTTCACAAAAGCAGAACTTTTTATAAACATGAATCCACAACAAGATACCACTGCACAGCCACTAGATTGGCAAGAATTAAAAGTCCCAGCTCTGATAATACCAAGTGTTGGCCAGGATGTGAAGTGACAGCAATG
Organism: Myotis myotis; assembly: GCF_014108235.1. NCBI lineage: Eukaryota > Metazoa > Chordata > Mammalia > Chiroptera > Vespertilionidae > Myotis > Myotis myotis. Next base: position 12,000,826 of record NW_023416346.1, read on the forward strand.
CTCAGAACGTCAGATCACAAGCTGGCAGGGAGGGAGCCAAGGGTGCAGAGGCTGGAGCTGGGAGAAATTGGGAGCTTTATTTTCTGGAGAGGGCAAAACAAGGGGTCAGTGAACTGTGAGACACCACTGAGGGCAGTGAAGTTCTACCTGGAACAGGGTGATCCTGTGAATGTCTGCAGCCTGCATGCTCAGATCCCTTCCTTTTTGCACCCTGACATAAAATAATAGAACATTTTAATAAAAATTAATATTTTCCTTGAACATTAACTTACCAGACACTGAATAACTGCACAAATTAATAAGCGTAATGCAAATAAACCTATTTTTCTTGTCCTCCAAAAATGAAATATTTCCTGTTGCGCACACCAAGCAAGTCAGTCCAAGACTAATGGCCATCAGCTGCTAAAATATTCGCTGCTAGTAGTAGTGGAGAGAAATGGTGTGCCTGTGAGAAAGGCACATAAGGGAAATGAATGCAACACATGATTATAGTACTCAGTCATTAACGAACGTTGTAGTTCGTTATTAATAACTAGAGGCCCAGTGCATGAAATTCATGCACAGGTAGGGTTCCTAGCGGCTGCCAGCTGCCGGCCGGGGCCTCCCTTTATTCTGTGCCGTCCCCTGGTGTTCAGCACACGTCATAGCGAGCCCGGTCAGTTGGACTCCTGCTTGAGGGGACACTTTGCATATTAGGCTTTTATATATATAGATTATGTATAACAGGATATTGTAAAAATTAAGTTATGAAATTTTTATTAAATGATTCTTACATACCGTTATATTGGCTGGCCTGCAAAAATATTCATTGTGGGCCGCATGCAGCCCACAGGCCACAAGTTTGGCATGCTTGCTTTAGAACACTGAGACAAAGGGAAGATTCAACAAGCTTCCAGATAGAGGAGCCAGAGTTCTGTGTAAAGAGTCAGGAGTCAGCCCACCCAGCACAGTAGTTGAGCATTGACCTATGAACCAGGAGGTGACAGTTCAAATCCTGGTCAGGGCACATGCCCAGGTTGTAGGCTTGACCCCCACTGTGGAGCGTGCAGGAAGTAGGCAATCAATGATTTTCTCTCATCATTGATATTTCTATTTCTCTCTCCCTTCTTCTCTGAAATAAATAAAAATTTTTAAAAAATTAAAAAAAAATAGTCAAGAGTCAGAAAGGTCAACCCTGGAATATGAAGTTAATGCAGCAATTCCTTCTAGTTGCTGGAGGGAAAAAATTTCCAACCTAGAATTCTATAAGTAGCCAAATTATCACTGATATCCAAAGGCAGAATGGAGAATTTCTCAGACATGCAAGTTCTCAAAAATTTCTCTCCCTTACACACTTTCTCTGGAAGAGGCTGGAAAATATGTCCCCCTCCCCTGAACTGTGAGGTAAACATGATAGAGGGACACAAGGGCCACAGGGACACAAACTCCAACAGAGGACAGAGGGGAAGGACCCACCCAAAAGGTCCCAGGCTTGGGGGCAGCCAGTCTGGATTGGAAAAGTTTGATGCAAAAGACAGACACATGCGGTCCCTGGTCCCCATCCCAGCCCTGCCAGATATCCCACTGGGGAGCCCTGTTTCCCAGCAGTCTTGTGACCTTGTGACCTTGCCCACTGGCTTCCCCAGAATGGAACTTCCTGAGGCCAGACCATTACCCAGAAAGTCTGTCTAAGCTTCTCTTGTCTAGAGAGCCTGGACCCTACAGTCATGAGGTCGCTCTCTCCCTACCTACCACTCAGGTTTTATGTTCATCATTTTTCTCGTGCATCTCTATGAATTGGGCCTTCCCTGTCACCCTGTTTAAACTTGCAACCCTCCTACTGACCATCATTCTAGACTTGATCTAGAACAGTGAAGAAATCTGACAGACACCATTTCCTTATTGACACTGTTAACAAAGGCAATAGAGGTGCAAGTGTCTTTGGGGAATTTATCCATTAGATCAACTGACATCTGAGTGCTGACAATAAGCCAAGCACCTTTTAAACATCGGATAGAGCAGAAAACAAGGTGCAGCCCTGCCCTCGTGGCGCTCACCTCTCAGCAGAGGAGGCAAAAGCTAACATGCACCTAGAATCTGCAACATTAGAGAGAGGTGCACTGAAGGGAGGCAGAGCCAAGTTGTAGAGTGGCACAGAGCAGCAGTGTCAGCTGCTATTTTAGGTGTGTGAATAGGAAGGGCTTCGCTGAGCCTGGGACACTTTAACAATTGATCAATTCCAATTCCCTTTGCAGTGTAATTTATGATCACTTTTTGTAAATATCTCACTGGAACTAAAAAAACCAAGAACACATGTAGCCCAGCCAGGTAGCTCAGTGGTTGAGCATCGACCTATTATGAACCAGGAGGTCACAGTTCAATTCACAGTCAGGGCACATGCCCAGGTTGCAGGCTCAATCCCCTGAGTGGGACATGCAGGAGGCAGCGGATCAATGATTCTCTCTCACCATTGATGTTTCAATCTCTCTCTCCTTCTCCCTCTCCCTCTCTCTCTCCCTCTTCCTCTCCCTCTCCCTCTCCCTCTCCCTCTCCCTCTCCCTCTCCCTCTCCCTCTCCCTCTCCCTCTCCCTCTCCCTCTCCCTCTCCCTCTCCCTTCCTCTCTGAAATCAATAAAAATATATTTAAACAAAACAAAACACATGTATTCTCTGTAGTACACACAGTTTGATACTTAGAAAATCAATGTCATGGATTACCATTTTAGCCAACTGTATTTTTACGTTTTTTCTATATTATGATGTTTAACATCTTTTTTTAAAAAATATATTTTATTGATTTTCTACAGAGAGGAAGGGAGAGAGACAAAGTCAGAAACATCGATGAGAGAGAAACATCAATCAGCTGCCTCCTGCACATCTCCTACTGGGGATGTGCCCGCAACCCAGGTACATGCCCTTGACTGGAATCGAACCTGGGACCTCTCAGTCCGCAGGCCGACGCTCTATCCACTGAGCCAAACCGGTTTCGGCGATGTTTAACATCTTAAAAATATCTTCCTGGCTGGAGTGTGAACCGTGTCCGGCATGGCCAAGGGTGAACCTGAGGAGGGGCGGTGAAGGATTAAAGAAGACAGTCAAGAGAATACAGTTGAGGCCAGGTGGGATCACTGTGACTGGATGAGGACACAGTGACCCAGCCTGTAAGCCAAAGCTTTATTTTATAGTCAGATCACACAAAGCAAAACAAGGGAAGCGGTCAACATGTTTACAATGTTCTTGCGAGTTTCAAATCTGTCAGTACTCAAGCCTTGTTTTGGCAGCACTTGCTGCACCTCCCACAGCCCATTAGCTACCTAGGAACAAGGGAGGACTATAAAGTTAAGCTTAATTGTGCTAGGAGGGCTCTGGCCTCCAAGCTGGGACTTGTATGTGGCTCTGCCACAGGTCAGTCTGAGGCTTGACCCTATAGCCGCTCCCTACAGAGTGAGATTAGCCAATTCTTCAAGATAGCAAATAGCAAAGGGGCAGCTCAACCAACGCAGTGCATATCTCCTCTAAGGGCCCCACAGCCCAGGAGGCAATATTCTTCCACTTTAATCATCCCACTGCCAGGTGCCATGCCACTAGAGACACGCTTATGGCCCAAAGCCTGCCGAGACCATTCAAACCAGCCAATCCTAAACTGTTCTCTCTGTCGTGCATGTCTTTCCCATGGAAACTCCAATAAAGGTTCTGGCCTGAGCCTTCTCCTTGTTCCTCACCTCCTGACCCCCCGGAGCTTCCCCACGTGGCCCTGCATGATATGCCTCCGATCTCTAGGAGCCGTGAGCGTAATAAACTTTCCTTTCCCAAGCCTGTGCTCTGTCTCCTCTTGCGCCTGCCCCTGACTGGTCATCCCATAAAACACCAACTTGTTTCCTTCTCTTTGTTTTGTCCCAAGAATAAGACTGCTGAATTTCTGCCCATTTCTTCTTCACATATTTCTAGCACATTGCACTTTCTCTGCTTCAGTGAAACACTGCTCAGTTCATAAAGATTCATTACAGCTGGCCGTTGTGGCTCGGTGGTTGAGCATCGACCCATGAACCAGGAGGTCACGGTTCGATTCCTGGTCAGGGCACATGCCTGGGTGGTGGGCTCGATCCCCAGTGGGAGGCCTGCAGGATGCAGCCAATCAGTGATTCTCTCATCACTGATGTTTCTCTCTGCCCTCCCTTTCCCTTCCTCTCTGAAATAAAAAAAATAAAAAAAAGATTTATTACAGTGACTTCTTTATTGTCAAGCGCTCTCTTTATCGACATAAAATGATACTTTGGGGGGTGCCATTTACTATTCTTCTTTGGCAGACACTACTATTGCCTTTTCCACGGATTCAGGAAGGAGACTGCTGAGAGCACATCTAAGGGACAAACCGGTGAGCCTCGGCTTGGGGTGGCGGGCCCACAGGGTATAAGTAGGCTGCGGGCTGTCTTCAGTGACAGGTTCAGGTGGAATCATCCCATTTTGGAAATGAGTAATTCTCTGAAAGGAAACATTCTGAAACCTGTGCCAAAATGTTTGATGACAAAGTGGAGTAAACCCAGACACACGGAGCAACAACGTTCTGAAGCGTGGACGGTCAGCGTTAAGTCTATGAACATGGAGAACTGTAAGGAAGCCAAGCAGCCGTGGAGCGTTTCCAAAAGGGAATGGAAATTCCGGGACTGTGAGGATACGGAAACAATAATTCACACAATGAAATCAGGGATGGAGGGAGAAGAGGGGGGAGAGAGTTCAAGCGGGATGATTTCCGGATCTTTGAATAAAAATTGTTCTTATCACTAGGTATTGTCTAATGCTGATCCATCAGGTAATAAAGTTTTAAATATATTAGTTAAAGGTTTCAATTAAACCACTAGAAGATATATAAATAACTCTATAAACAGCAGTTTGGAGGAGCAGAGGACAGGGAAGGAGGGGAGGGGGCAAGAAGAATAAGCCGGCTGATTTCCTAGTCTTTTCAAAAAAAATATTTTTTTATTGATTTCAGAGAGGAAGGGAAAGAGAGATAGAAACATCAACGATGAGAGAGAGTCGTTCATCAGCTGCCTCCCTGCACACACCACACTGGGGATCGAGCCTGCAACCTGAGCATGTGCCCTGACCAGAATCAAACCGTGATCTTCGGGTTCGTAGGTCGACGCTCAACCACCAAGCCACGCCAACTGGGCTTTCCTAGTCCTTTAAAGTATAGAGTTCACCAATGGGCCTGCCCCAGGCCTGTTTTCCCTCAGATCCATTGCTCACCTTTCCCTCACCCTGCAGCGTGAGGCCTTCTACCTGCTTTCCCAGGCTCCTGGCTCAGCTGGTTGCAGGCTGAGATTGACAGTGAGAGGCAGGTACAAGAGAGAGAATGAAGGAGAGGAACAGCCAGGGTATTGCCTCTCTCCCTCCCTGCCCCAGGGACAGCAGCTGCAGCTCCCACTGAGAGGCCTTCATGATTCTAGGTCTCCCCTCTGTGTCCCTCCAGCCTATGGGTGGCAGCAACTTCCTGCTCATGGTCCCCAAGCTGCCCCACTACCCCCCATCAACCTCCCAATAGTCCTAGGTGCCCCTTTCCTGGCATTCAATGCCCTAAATTGAAGTGTTTTCTGTTTTCCTGGGAGGACCCTAATGGATAAAAGAGCTAATCTGAGACCACAATAAGGAACATCCCATGCTGGGCATAATGGCAGAGGCGAGTGATGAATGAACCACTGACCATATATTAAGCCGGAAAGGGTCCTCAAGAAATTTCAAAAAATAGAAAAGAAAATAATACAGAATGCATTCTTGGATCAGAATGTTAATAACAAAAAATCGAAAAGAAAAGGAAAGCCTACCTTTAGAATTTAGAATGCCTTTTAAAAAATATTTGGTAAGAAAAAGTCAAAGATACCCTAGCCGGTTTTGCTCAGTGGATAGAGCATCAGCCTGCGGACCAAAGGGTCCCGGGTTCAATTCCGGTCAAGGTCATGTACCTTGGTTGCAGACTCCTCCCTGGCCCGCCCGGACCCTGCAGGAGGCAACCAATCGATGTGTTTCTCTCATATCGATGTTTCTCTCTGTTTTTCCCTCTCTCTTCCACTCTCCCTAAAAATCAATGGAAAAATATCCTCGGGCGAGGATTAACAAAAACAAACAAACAAAAAATAAATAAATAAAGGTGATTAACTTTTTAAAAAAAAAAAAAGAAAAAAGAAAAAGTCAAAGTAAAATTCAGAACATCTGAAAAACAGGAAGGATGAGGACAGAAAGTAACTAGTTGGAACACCGAGAAACCAGAGAAGTAATAAATCAACCCTAAAACTAGTTATTTGAGAACCCCAAAACAAGATAAGAAGATAAAACGATAGCCAACCTAAGAAAGGGGGGAAATAACACAAAATTAAAATCCCAACCTGGGAAATAACAAATATAGATGAAGTCTCTAATCTCCAAGACCTCGTAGAAGTGGCCTTAAGCCTCCTCCCTCCACCGGGGTCACAAGCAACTTGTGATCAACAGAAAAAGTAGTTATGGCAGGGGAACCCTTAACCACTGAGAAAGTTCTCATAAAGAGACCCCCTGATGCCTGATTAAGCTACTGCCACTGTTTCAAATGTCACCTTCAGACCCAACCCAGTCCAGGAGGAGCAGAAGGGCTGCAGCTTCCCAGAAGCCCCTGGAGGATTTGCCTGAACTTCTCATTGGCCAGAACTAGGTCACCAGTCACCACAGTTCACCACAGAAGGATTTCTTCCTAAATTGCACAAGAAAACAGCGGGAGCCAAAACATAACCAGGGCTCTACCACCAAGGCAGAAGGGGGATCTACCCGGACTGTATCTGGACCTCAAGACTCTACTCTGTTTCCTTGATCATTTGTCTCTTTCGGAACCAAAGCTGCACTATTTTCATCGATGTTATTTCAGAATGTCTTTGGATATCTGGTAAGGCAAGTCTTCCCTTGAGTCAACATATTCTTTTTTTTTATGTTTTGTGTTAATCCTCACGCGAGGATATTTTTCCATTGATTTTTAGAGAGAGGAGAAGGGAGGGGGAGAAACACAGAGAGAGAAACATCGATGTGAGAGAGACACATCAATTGGTTGCCTCCCGCATGCGCCCTGACCAGGGCCAGGATGGAGCCTGCAGTCGAGGTAGTTGCCCTTGTCCGGAATCGAACCTGGGACCCTTCAGTCTGTGGGCATTTTCACTCTGATGAACCTTAGAATCATATTGTCAAATTCCATGCCACTCAGGGAGAAAATGGATATCATTTATTGAACCCCTTCAAACTCCAATATGCCTTTGTTCCCCCTGTCTCCACTCTCCCACCTCTCCCTTGATGATTGTCTTTTTATCTTTATCAGGACCGGATGTAAATGTTAATTCTGACAATGTAAAAGTAAAGTGTACCTGATACCAAGTTGTCAAAAATACGTTACTATTGAAAGCTAATGGAACAAGAGGTTTGAGTGTGTTATTCAAACTTACAAAGAACTAAAGATAGTATGAATATCCAATATGGTGTGTAAGGAGTTCCCAAGACCACCCTCAGGAACACCCAGGCCTGCTGAGTTAACCCTTTACTTAACAGGGATCCTCAAACTTTTTAAACAGGGGGCCAGTTCACTGTCCCTCAGACCGTTGGAGGGCCGGTCTATAGTTTAAAAAAAACTATGAACAAATTCCTATGCACACTGCACATATCTTATTTTGAAGTAAAAAACCAAAACGGGAACAAATACAATATTTGTATTTGCATGTGGCCCGCGGGCCGTAGTTTGAGGACCCCTGCTTTACTACATATAAGGGGAAGAGGACTGTGTCCCATCTGTAACAAAACATGTCCCTCCATGTTTTGTGCATAGGTTGACTCTAAAAGTTGAAAACCAAAGACAAAAATTAACATTATGATGTTCATGTAAATATTTTGTAATGCCAGATCAAGAAGAGGTGTGTTGGGATTACATTTTCTTTTTATAAGTCTAATTTGAAAAGAGATTTTTTTCTTAGCATTAAGGTCCAATGGATTATCTTTTACACATCATCAGTTTGTAAAATTATGACATATTTTACTTTGCTTTTTACTTTGATTATAACTTTCTTGTCCAGTTCTTTTTCCTCTGCTGTTTCTAATTGTCCTCCTTATTTTCTTATACTGATTGCCATCATATTAAATTTTCTTCAAACTCACAATCACACCATTTAATATGTTTAATTCACATACACTCAGACTTAAAAAAAAAATCCTTGGAGTCTTCTCTCCTAGAACCTGCCATTCTGGACTGATTGCCAATCAAGCCTGATTGCCAATCAGGCCTTCTGCCCAGTTGGCATTCCTGTTATTTCCTGTCACCTCTCTCCTGGATTAGATCCACTATGTTGTGGATCCCATATCTTCCTTTTTCTTGGCTTACACCCTTATTTTGCTGGAGAACATCCTCAAGTAGCTTCCTAAGAAAGTATATTTGAGAGGTAAATTTTCTTAGTTCTTGCATATCTAAAAATATTTTCATTCCATTATCACACTCGATGGGTATTTTGGCTGGTGTAAAATTCTAAATTGCAAGTCATTTTCTCTTAGAAGTTTGAAAGCATTGTTATATTATCTCTTTTTAATTGTTACTGCACTATCTTTTATCATCCAGTGTTGTTATGAAGTCTGATGCTATTTATTCTGATTCCTATTCCCTTTTCTGGGTTGAATCTCAAGAACTCTTGTTAGTTGCATTCTGGACTTCTTAGACCACTCTTCAAAGTCCTAATATTTTTTCTGATACTAGTATTTTTTATCTATATTGTTTAGTTCTGTTTTCTAGGAGACTTCTTCAGTTTTATCTTTCAATATTTCTATTGAAATTTGAATTTCAATAGTCACATTTAATATCCAATAATTCCACTCCTTTTACATAATATTCTGTTCTTGTCTTGTGAATGCAATATTTTCTTAGTTCTCGGAATAAGCTAAGTAAATTAAAATGTGTTTTCCCATATGTTCCCTGCATTTTTTGGGATTTCTCCAAGTTCATTTCCCCCCTCTAGTTTATATTTGACTATTTTCAATGTTGAGGGCCTTATTCAAATTTCTGATCATCCTTAGTGGTTGGTTTATCTTATATAATACATGGCTAATATGAAAATTGTCCCCTCAACTGGGAGTTTGGCTGGGAGTTCAACCGGGAGTTTGACCAGGGGTGGGGGTGGCCAGCCAACCACCCGAGGCCCCTCCCCTTGACAGGCCTGCTCAGTTGGCCCTGATCGGGGTCGGCCGGCTGGACCCTACCTGTGCACGAATTCGTGCACTGGGCCTCTAGTATTTAATAAAGAAGGACTGGGTAACTATTGTGAATTTAATCTGCTTTAGGACAAATACACCCGTTTTCCTGCTTTGACTCTTATTTGTAGGGTAGGGAGCTGAGGAACAGAGTGCACATCCCACAGATACTACAATGAGGAGAAAATTGTCCAGGGGTTGCCAACATCCATGCTGGAAGCCCTAGCTCTCTACGGACATGTCATGCAGTTTCTTTAGAGAATTGTCAGGTATTTTCACTGCAGGCCTGCACCAGCTGCCAGCTCAGCTGTCTGTTGGAGGAGAGGAGGTTCCAACTGGTACAGCCATTCTGTATTGGAGTCTTCAATCAATCCCCAAATGTTCAGTCCCACTTAATTCTATTTCCTTCCACCATATGCATGCTGATTCTGAGCCTACTCTCTGGTTTATATCTGGCAAATAGGCTCCCACCTTCTCTGTAGTTCCCTTGTCAAATATTCTAGGCTGGATTTTTCCTGCCTATTTCATTCATCAACTAATTCCCATCTGTTTTCCAAAAACATTGTTGAAATGTATCCATTAAGGGTAACCTCCCATCCTCATCATGTTCTCTTCACTTTGTTGGGTTTATTTCTTTCTATTCCTCAATACTTTCCTTGTAGTGAGCTTCTAAGGGTAAAGAAGGAAAGCCCTTTGTGTATGTCTGTGTGCAAGCATGATATATCAGAATCAATTCATTTCTCATCTATCTTTTTATTTCTAATAAATGTATTTAAGGCTATTACTTTTCCTAGATTACCTCTTTGGCCACATAGCATAGATTTGAATATGTAGGGCTCTCATTGTCAGTCATTTCTGAAGAGTTTATAATTTAAGTTTTTGTTTCCTCTTTAACCAAAGGGTTATTTTGAAGCTTGTTTTATTTTTCAAATATATTTTTATTGATTTCAGAGAGGAAGGGGGGAGGGAGAGAGAGAGAAACATCAATGATGAGAGAGAATCATGGATTGGCTGCCTCCTGCACGCCCCACACTGGGAATCAAGCCCACAATCCAGGCATGTCACCTGACCAGGAATCGAACCTTGACCTCCTGGTTCATAGGTCGATGCTCAACCGATTAGCCACACAGGCCGGGCTTGAAGCCTGTTTTAAAACTTCCAGATAGAGAATGGGTTTTTTGTTTGTTTTGTTTTACTTTTGCCTATTCTTTTGTTCCTAAGTTTTAATTTTATTGTATTGTTGCCAGAGATTGAACTGCAGGATTTGTACATTTTGGAGAGTACCGAGATTGTTTTCATGTTTGTTTGTTTGTGCCCACACGCAGATTTTTTTCCTCTAACAAGTTTACATCAGTGTATAGCAGTTACAGACACTTATTTCATAATAAGAAACAACCATACTTGAGGTGAGGTGGATAGGGAAGAGGGAGGAAAGAACAATCAGGAATGAGTTTTCAAACTAAAGCCCAGAACTGGTCTCCAAAATGACACAGACACCACCTTCCCCAGACACCACTTTCCTTTCCTGAGGGTGAGTGGGAGAGGGAGCAATGGTCACAGCAATGCTTCTGATTACTCCTTCTCTAATCCCACTTCCTGTTTCCATTCTTGGCTATCAGATGGCATTCTGGGAACCAGAAATTATTACTATCACCTATAAGTTATTCAGCGAATTGAGAGTTAATCAATAAGCAAAAAAGAGGAATATGAGGAGTAGCTGCGCACATTGTGGGGCAGGAAGATGGGATCAAGGACTGCTAAACAACACAAACCATGGGAAGGAATCCCACTGAGATAATTTCTTCATAAGATAACCATTATTTCTTAACTTAAAAATAAGAGCAGCGTGGCCAGTGTGGCTCAGTTGGTTAGAGCATCATCCTGTGCACCAAAGGGTCACAGGTTTGATTCCTGGTCAGGGCACATACTCAGCTTTCAGTCAATCCCCAGTCTGGGTGTGTATGGGAGACAATAGATTGATATTTCTCTCTTTCTCCCTCTCCCTTCCTCTTTAAAATAAATTTTTAAAAAAATTTAAATGAGGACAAAGTTATGATGGGAAGGTATGTAAGACTTGTCCTTGAAAAAAAATTTAAAATTTATTTTTACTAGTGGCCCAATGCACGGATTCGTGTACATTGAAAGGAAATTAATTAGAAGAAATATTTAAATATCGCTATTTGCCCTTTGTAATAGAACTGTCAGAGATGAAAGAAAACTAGTAAAATGTACATGAAAATAATATATAACTTGATTAATAAATAAATAATAACATGATATAACAACAAATATTTTCCATGAAATTTTTACTGTCAGAATTTTTGTTTATCATTAATTTTTAAACATATGCTGGGTATTCTGGAAAATTTATATCATTTGGACAAACTTTGCCTTTGCTACAACATCGAGTAAATTTTCCATCAGATGGTTTTTCATTGGAGAAATTTAGGGATAGGCAAAATTGACATCTAACAGTCATTCTACCACAACTGTGTTCGGTAATTGCATCCTCATTTACTTCATTTTTGCTATGAAGGCAGTTCCTACTAGTATTGGTAGTACTTGTCAATGATTGTTCTTCAGACATATGCTGTCAACGATGATGTCACTTTCTTTCAGCTTCAGAGGTACGTTGTACCAATAGCTGGTCTTCAGATATATTCTGTCAATGATGCCGCTTTCTTTTGGCTTCAGAATGTCAACAAAAACAACCAAATTATGATCAACAGTGACAGATCAAAACACACACATGTGATTGGTGCCAGTGAGAGCTCTATATGTATCACACATGCCCAAGTCAACTTAACCTTTTATATATATAGAATAGACTTACTTTATTAGACCTGCTTTCTGATTTAAAGTACAGGTAACAACATTATGACTATTAAATGACGTTTTAGTAACTGTGGCATTTCTGGTTTCCATGTAACTTATTCTGCAAAACTCACAATTCCAGGTAGTTTTGCTTGGATTTTTTCAATAGTCGACTTGGTCTCACCATGAGCGATGCCAACATAGTGATCAATCTGGGTCTTGTACTTCTCACAGACAATCGAAACATGAAAATGAGCAGTTCAGCAAGAATCAGAAGGGTGATTTCATTGAAAATGGCACCAACAAAGGTTATCAGTCACATTAAGACAGCCAGCTTTAAAGAGTCAACCAGATCTTCTACCAGAAAGAAAAAAGAATGAGTTTCAGGGCCCTGTTGATGTGCACCCACGTAATTATGGAAAGCTGTGAATGGATGGCCTTCTTCTGAATTCTGTACAGCTTGGATGGCAAACTTGTAGACCCTGAAGCTGATGGTGACAGAGAGAAGAACCAGGATGCGGTAAGAAATCACATTGATGACACTGAAAGCTGCCAGGGAAGGCACAATGACCAGCATGGTGCCAAAGCAAACCTTCACATCTCGCCAGAAAATCAGATCGTGCACTTGATAATGCCATATTGAGACAGATGTAACATCAGTGTTTGCTGGTCACTTCCTGATAGGATGGATTTCAGTAGATCTCTGTTGGTAGTCCTATGGCCTTGGCCAGCATTAAACACCAAAACCATCTCAAGTGTGGCTGGTAAGGGTTTGAAGCTGGTGAAACCAAGGGTTCAGTCCCAGGGCACATCTCAAGGCTAGGCTTCAGGTAGGATCTGAGATTTTAAAAAAATATATATATATATATGTTTATTGATTTTAGAGAGAGGAAGAGATAGGGCGAGAGAGATAGAAACATCAATGTTGAGAGAGAATCATTGATTGGCTGCTTCCTGCATGCCCCACACTGGGACTGAGTCCACAACCCAGGCAAATGCCCTGATCGGAAATCGAACCCTGACCTGGTTCATAGGTCAATGCGCAACCACTGACCACACCAACTGGGCAAAAAAATGTATATTTTCTATCAGTTCAAGGAATTTTTAGACAGATGGAGTAGAAATTTGCACTCTATCTGCCATATCCATAAAAACCTTGTGGTCGTTGGTTTTCTGACAATTGCTATCTCTATGACATTTTCCTGGATTTTATCTTCTATTGTCCCATTTTTAAGGAGAGCCATTTTTAAAATGTTATAGTCCCATTTTTTAAATAACCCATTTTTGATTCTACTAGCAAATGCTTTAAACTCTATTTATTTTCCTACTTTTCGATGGAAAGGGTGAAATTGTATCATTTAACTCTTATTTATTCAAACTAAAGATTTTTTAGCAAGACCCTCTTCATTGGTTTTCTCTTTCAAAAATGTCTTGACTTCTAGTCTTATATACTTACTCTTCTGGGTCTAGCATTAACTTGTTACAGTCTATAAAAACTCGTGGATTTTTACTCAGGCAAAGAATTTTCAGATTAATTTATGAAGAATTGACATCTTTATTATTGTAGACTCTTCCCTTAGTAATTTCTTTTCTTTTTTTTTTCAGGTTTTCTTTTGTGTTTTCAGTAAAGCTTTAGAGTTTTTTAATAGACATTTTAGCTTTTTTTATTAAGTTTATTCCCAACTGTTTTGTAATTTTTGTAATTAGAGTGAGTTGAATCCTTTCCTTCCCCATTTCTTTTTCCAGCTTTTAATTACTAGCTGGATTTCCATCTCTGCATTCTAAAAACCAGAAAATCAACTTGGGGTTGATGGGTCTTTCTCCTCTTGGTGAAACTCCAAGGATGAAAGTTAAAAGAGAGTGGGAGGAAAAGCACGTATGTGTTTTATTTTACATGAATGATGTTGTACTGTAGATCTTGTTCTGTTTCTTGCTTTCTTTCCACTTGATACCATTAAATATGATGTTTGCTCTAAGTCTTTTTATAGATACCTTTGATTAGATTAGGGAAGTTCCGAGAAACTAAGATGGCGGCATAGGTAAACACCGGGAAATTGTCGCCTCCCACAACAATTGAAAATTACCGCAAAGGACTGAGCAAACATCATCCAGAACAACAGAAAGGCTGGCTGAGTGTAAATTCTACAACTAGAAGGAAAGAGAAGCACGCTGAGAGCCAGAGGCGCTGCGGAGGTGAAGTGCAGAGGTACGGCGGCTCGCGTGCGCGAGGAAAGGGGGTGGCACCTGAAGACGCGGCTGTCTTTTTGAATCACAAACTCCCGACTGCTCTGAACTCCGGTTCCGGGAAGTCTCTGGGGACCCAGGTCTCATACGGGGAGAAGCTGGTCTGTCTGGCAGCGGGCGAACTTGAGGGCGGCTTTCCCTCAGAGGTGCTTGCAGCCGTTACCGGGACACTGAAACGCGCGACTCCGGGCGGAGAATCGGCCATAGCTCCCTGATCTGCCCTTTGATTCCCTGAGACCCCGCCCCACCCAGGCTGCGGCAGAGGCTTTTGCATGTGAATGTACCTAACTGCAGCCCAGCCAGGCAGACCCGGAACTTCCAAGAGAAGGCCCAAGGCCCCGCAGCGGCTTGCATTGCTTCACAGCTGAGCCTCTTCGTGGCTCCTGCTGTGTGGCCTCAGGCAGAGGCTGAATTAGCACCTCCTTAGATCCAGGAGCCACTGTACCCAGTGGTCAGAGGGGGACCATCCAGATTGCAACTCCTCAGATCCATAAGGGACACACTCAGGGAGCAGACTCAGTGAGCACCAAAGCCCCACTGAAGCAAGTCTTGCCCCAGAAGGGTGTCTTCAGCACAGAAGTTCTCGCACTTTAGACACGGCTGATTCTCACAGCCAATTGGCCTGGAGGTCAATTCCTCCCAGTGATTCTACAACAACCAAGGCACCAAGAGTGCACCAAGAGTGTCCACCCCAGGTAACTGGGGAGGCTGAGCTACTGGGCCCTACAGGACACCTGGCGCGCAGGGCCACTCTATCAACACAGGGAAGCTGCCAAAATGCGGAGACAAAGAAACAGGTCACAAATGGCAGAAATGGAGGAAAGCAAACGATTGGATATAGAGTTCAAGGCCACGTTTATAAGGTTTTTCAAGAATTCTATGGAAACCGCCGATAAATTTAATGAATCCCTCAATAAGTATAGTGAGACCATGGAGGACATGAAAAAGGACCAACTAGAAATTAAGCATACACTGACTGAAATAAAGAATAATTTACAGAGATCCAGCAGCAGACAAGAGGATCCCAAGAATCAAGTCAAAGATTTGAAATACAAAGAAACAAAAAATACCCAACCAAAAAAGAAAAAAGAAAAGAGATTCCAAAAATATGAAGATAGTGTAAGGAACCTCTGGGACAACTTCAAGCATACCAACATCAGAATTATAGGGGTACCAGAAGGAGAGAGAGGGCAAGATATTGAAAACCTTTTTGAAGAAATAATGACAGAAAACTTCCCATACCTGGTGAAAGAAATGGACTTACAAGTCCAGGAAGCGCAGAGAACCCCAAACAAAAGGAATCCAAAGAGGACCACACCAAGACACATCATAATTAAAATGCCAAGAGCAAAAGATAAAGAGAGAATCTTAAAAGCAGCAAGAGAAAGACAGTCAGTTACCTACAAGGGCGTACCCATACGACTGTCAGCTGATTTCTCAACAGAAACCATGCAGGCCAGAAGAGAGTGGCAAGAAATATTCAAAGTGATGAATAGCAAGAACCTGCAACCAAGATTACTTTATCCAGCAAAGCTATCATTCAGAATAGAAGGTCAGATAAAGAGCTTCACGGATAAGAAAAAGCTAAAGGAGTTCATCACCACCAAACCAGCATTATATGAACTGCTGAAAGGTATTCTTTAAGAAGAGGAAGAAGAAAAAGGAACTCTGACCATTTGCCACAGCATGGATGGAACTGGAGAGCGGATAAATACCACATGATCTCACTCATTTGTGGAATATAATGAACAACATAAGCTGATGACTGTCGGGACTTGGAGGGAAGGTAGGGGAGGGTGGGGGTAAGGGGAAAAGATCAACCAAAGGACTTATATGCAACCATATAGGCCTAATCAATGGACATGGACAACGGGGGGGTGAGGGCATGAGCGGGGGGGGGGGTAGAGGGTAACGTGGGGACAAGGACACATATGTAATATCTTAATCAATAAAAAATATATTAAAAAAAAAATTAGGGAAGTTCCACTCTATTCATAGTTCTCTAAGTTGTTGTTGTTGGTTCTTTGTGTGTGTGTGTGTTTTTAAACCTCGCCCAAGAATATTTTTCCATTGATTTTTAGAGAGAGTGGAAGAAAGAGGGAAAGAGAGAGAAACATCGATGTGAGAGAAATACACTGATTGGTTGCCTCCTGGATGCTCCCCAACCAGGCCCCCCCCCCCCGGGCCGGGGAGGAGCCTACAACCGAGGTACATTCCCTTGACTGGAATCGAACCTGGGACCTTTCAGGTCCCAGGTTGATGCTCTATCCACTGAGCCACGCTGGCTAGCACTTGTTGGTTTTTTTTAATCATAAGTAGGTGTTGAATTTTACCAGGTCCATTTTCTGCATTGATTGGAATAATCACATAATTTGTTCCCCTTAATCTCTTAACTTTTTTTTTTTTAAACTGAAATGAAAACCCCAGTGGGTATTTTTTTTTTAATATATTTTATTGATTTTTTACAGAGAGGAAGGGAGGGAGATAGAGAGTCAGAAACATCGATGAGAGAGAAACATCGACCAGCTGCCTCCTGCACATCTCCTACTGGAGATGTGCCCGCAACCCAGGTACATGCCCTTGACCGGAATCGAACCCGGGACCCTTCAGTCCGCAGGCCGACGCTCTATCCACTGAGCCAAACCGGTTTCGGCGTAATCTCTTAACTTTGATTTTCTAATTTTAAACCATCCTTGCATTCTTAGGGTAAAACTCAACTTGGTTATGACATATCATTATATATTGCTGGATTTAATTTTCTAGGTTTTTTACCCCTATTTCCACATCTTGTGTCATACTTTCATTGGCTCATTATAATAGTTATATTGGTCTCATAAAAGTTTCAAGAGACTTCTTTCTTTCCTATGATTGGAATTGCCCACTCATTAAAGGTTTGTAGAACTCATCTATAAAGCTCTCTGAGCTTGTTCTTTTGGGGAAGTAGATTTTAAAAATATATAGTCAATTTTTTTGTGGTTATAGAGGGTCTATCCAGGTTTTCTGTTTCTAGAATCGGCTTTGGTAAGCTGTGCCTTCTCTAGAAATCTATACCTTGTGCTTATGTTTTCCAATTTACTGACACACAGTTGTGCATAATAGCCTTTAAAAATGTATCTGTGCCGAAACCGGTTTGGCTCAGTGGATGGAGTGTCGGCCTGCGGACTGAGAGGTCCCGGGTTCGATTCCGGTCAAGGGCATGTACCTGGGTTGTGGGCACATCCCCGGTGGGGGATGTGCAAGAGGCAGCTGATCGATGTTTCTCTCTCATCGATGTTTCTAACTCTCTCTATCTCTCTCCCTTCCTCTCTGTGAAAAATCTATAAAATATATTTTTTAAAAAAATGTATCTGGACAATCATTGTGGAGAGTCGCCGTGGTTTCCTGCTTCAACAGTGCTTGGGCGGAACCCAGAGCACCCAGAGCTTGATCCATCCCAGCCAGCTGCCCAAATCCAGCCTTCTGCCACCTCCAGAGTGCCCGCCCTCTGCCACCGCTCTAGCGCAGTGCAGCAGAGTCTCCATGAAGACCGGGTCCACCTCGCAGGTGCGCCAGAACTACCACCAGAACTCGGAGGCCACCATCAACTGCCAGATACACCTGGAGCTCTGTGCTTCCTATGTCTACCTGTCTATGTCTTACTACTTTGACCATGACGATGTGGCTTTGAAGAACTTTTGCTGAACATATTTTCTTCACCATCTCATGAGGAGAGGGAATGTGCTGAGAAATTGATGAAGCTGCAGAACCAATGAGGCCGAATCTTCCTTCGGGATATCAAAAAACCAGACCGTGATGACTGGGAGAATGGGCTGAATGCAATGGAGTGTGCATTGCACTTGGAAAAAAAGCATGAGTCAGTCACTACTGGACTTGTACAAACTGGCCACTGACAAAACTGACCCTCATTTGGCATGAGTGGGGGGGCATGGGGGGATAAGGACACATATGTAATACCTTAATCAATAAAGAAATTTTTTTAAAATGGCCCTCATTTGTGTGACTTCATTAAGACTCGCTACCTGAATGAACAGGTGAAATCCGTCAAAGAATTGGGTGACCACGTAACCAACTTGAGCAGGTTGAGGGCCCCTGAAACTGGCATGCCAGAGTTTCTCTTTGATAAGCACACCCTGGGAGACAGTGATGAGAGCTAAGCCGTAGGCTGGCTTCCCATAGCCACGGGGGTGACTTTCCTGGTCACCAAAGTAGTACATGCGTGTCATAGTTACCTTTATCTTTTCTATAACTTGTACCAAATCATCCATTCACGTCTTTCATTGGTACCATTACTACAAATACTAGTAATTTGGTACCCCCCCCAAAAAAAACATATCTGTGTTATCAATCATCTCTTGTATAATCTATTGTATCTGTAGGCTATGTCTCCTTTTCATTTCTAATATACATAATTGACTTCTCTCTTCTCTCCTCATATCTAGGTTTTTAAAGGGTTGGCTTTTGTTTTTCAGCTTTTCAAAGATTCAACTTTTGATGTTCTCAATTCTCTCTATCACTTGTTTCTTTCTGCTTCATCAATTTCTGCTCATCCTATTTTTCTCCTACTTTTTCTAGGTTTACTATGCTTTTCCTTTTATAGCTTCTCGAGTTGGGTGTTCAGTTTGTTGACTTGTTAACTGCTTGTTGACCCAACCACCTACTCAACATCTCCACTAGCACATTGTGGTGAAAGGCATACCTTTACTCAATTGCTCAGGCCAAAAACTCAGGAATCATCCTTGTTTTTTCTCTTTCTTTATACCCTACAGCCAATCTTTTCTGCTTGATTTTAAAAATATACCTTGAATCTCACAGCTTCTCAGAACCTCCACTGCTACCATCCTAATTAAAGCCACCATCACCTTTCCTAGTCTGTTGTCAGAACCCCGGACTGGGCTCTTGCTCCTACTGTTGTCCTAGCACAGGTAATTCTCCATGCTGCACTTATGACGTAGATCTGATAATGTCAGCTCCAAGTTCAAAATTCCCCAGGGGTTTCTCATCTCAGAATAAGTTCCCAGTTCCCATGGTTGCTCCAGCTTCTTCTCCAATTGCACACCCCACCCCTCTCTAGCCACATAAGCTTCCTTGTTAGCCCCCAACATGCCAGACATAATCTTTCCTCAGGACATCTGAATTTGACTGAAATGTTGTCTCCCCAGATATCCATATGGGAGAATAAAATGAGGGCAAAAGCCTGTGGATATCTATAATATTTTTATATAATTTTTATTGATTTCAGAGAGGAAGGGAGAGGGAGCAAGAGATAGAAACATTAATGATGAGAGAAAATCATTGATCAGCTGCCTCATGCACACCCCCTACTGGGGATCGAGCCTGCAGTCCTTGACCGGAATAGAACCTGGGACCCTTAAGTCTGCAGGCCAACGCTCTATCCACTGAGCCAAACCAGCTATGGCTGGATATCTAAATAACATCCCCTGCACCCTTGTTTTATCTATCTCAAAGCCCTTATCACTATGTGACATTATAACATCCCCTGCACCCTTGTTTTATCTATCTCAAAGCCCTTATCACTATGTGACATTATAGTATACACTTATTTGTATGTTTAGTATGAATCTTCCATATAATGTTAGTTTCCTGTCTTGTTCAGTACTGTGCATCCAGAGCCTGGAACAGTGCCTGGCTGTTTAATAAATGAATGGGTTGGAGCCAACTCAGAATCAGAGGGTTCCTCATTAATCATAGAACTAGCACAAGGAGCATTGGATGAGTTGGGTGTTGGCTGGAATCAGAGTAAGGTCGCTTTGACAAGCAGTCTTGTCCCGAACACCCCATTGGTTAAAACTTTTCTCATACTCCTAAATATTTTTACAAAACAGAATTGCTGGATCTTAGCTCCCAAATCACCTCTTCTAGGAAGTCTTCCCTTTCTGCTCCAGGCAGAGCTTAGTCTGTTCATCTGCGATCCCAGTGTCCCTTCTTCACACCTCCACCAAACCATCTGATCCAACAATGACAAGTGTCATGCAGCTTGGCATGTACCCTCTTCCCCCATGAGAGTGTTTCACCAAGGCCAAGGCTGTGATTTGTTGTCAGCTTATTCCCTGCCTCAATGAGAATGTGATTCATGGCAGGCTCAGATGAAAGAATGCAATGTGCCTATTAAATCAAGATCCCTTGGCTGGAACAACATCAGGGTCCAGGGCAGGCAACTTTGCTGCTTCTACTGAAGGTAATGGTATTTAGGAAAAGTGGATGCAATGGAACATTTATTGCAGCGTACTTGGTGCATTTGTGGACAGCATGTCAACAGCCAGGGAGGGCCGCGCAACCAGGAGTCTGGAGCCTAGGCCCTCAATTGCCCCAGCATCCGCAGGGGCCCATTAATCCTTAATATTCAAATTCCGCCCACTAAACCAGCCCCTTCGTGCCGAAGCCACCTCTTTTCACCAAATGATGGCCAATGGCAGCCAATAGGCAGCTGGACAGGGTACCCGCCCCCTTTTCCCTGGTCAGAATGGACACAAACTCCCGCCAATTGGTTGCGTCGCCGCTGAGGCTCCGCCCCACCCCCGGCCATCGCACCCAATTGCGGGCGGGCTCGCTGCGGGGGCCGAGGGGCGGGACGCAGGCGCGCAGGTGCAGCTGCGCGCATGCCGGCCGGGAGGGCGGGGCGCGACGTCGGCCGTGCGGGGTCCCGGCGTCGGAGGCGCGCGCTCCCTCCTCTCGGAGAGAGGGCTGTGGTAAAAGCCGTCCGGAAAATGGCCGCCGCCGCCGCTGCCGCGCCAAGCGGAGGAGGAGGAGGAGGCGAGGAGGAGAGACTGTGAGTGGGACCGCCGCAGCCGCGGGCGGGGACCCTTGCCGAGGGGCGGGGGGTAGGGGCGGGACGTGGCGCGGGAGGGGCCCGCGGGGTCGGCGACACGGCTGGCGGATGGCGTCCCTCCTCTCTACCCTCCCCCTCCCGCCGCCGCCGGTGACGGCTCCCCCCCGGCCCGTCACCCACACTCGCGGGTGTCCGTCCTCGACGCAGCCTCCCAGGGCCGCCTTCGCCTGGCGTCCCGCTTCCTCCCGCCGTCGGTGCGCATCCCGGCCCCGAGCCCCTTGGGCGCCTCTTTCGCCAGAGCTTCACTTGTCCGGGCTGCGTGTGCGTCGTGCCCTTCTAGGGGCTTCGGGCCCGCGGCGCCGTCGCGCGCCCGCGGCCCCGGCCTCTCCCTTCCTCGCGCTCTCCCCTCTCCCTTCCTCGCGCGCCCCCTCTCCCGTTACTCGCCCCCCCCACCGGCGCGCGTGCGCAGTCCGTCTCCTGTCGAGAGAGTGCGCCACAAGGGCTCCTGCGCTCTCATCCCCATCTCCAGGCTTTGCCTCCCCCTCCTTCTCGCCCATTCCATGAATTTCTGCCCCCGTTGCGAGCGAGTCGTCCACCATCTCCTTTGCTATCTAGCAGGAACAAGTAGGTGCGAATTATTGTCAACCCACAAAAGGAACTGGATATTGTGCTCCTGGTCCCACAACTCATCCTAAAGAGGCTGTTCTAGTTCCCATCAGGAGCCGTGGGTAGGGGATTGCGTGTCGGGCAGCACCTGAGGCTCTTCTGTGGCAGCGCGCCCCCGGGGTCTTTGGGGATGCTGTGGCCTCAGAATATGAGTGCCCTTCCATCCTCCCCCCTTCGCCGGCGATCTTCCAGTTACATAAGTGGAATGGGACCTAGTCTGTAACGGGCTCCCATAGTCTTGGATCGCGAAGATCACCAATACCAGATGGGGCAAGTTCATCTCATCGCTGTGGTTCCTGTCACTTGTCCCTGAAAGTTTATTTTCTTTCTAGTGTGGTTATGACTGAATCACCCAAACTGAAACTCAGGTGACTTTTACGTGGCGTGGCAATGTGTCTGTGGCTTTGCACTGAAGACTTAAGAGGTCATTGTGAAGAGTCTTAAAAGAGAGCTCTTACAGAGGAGACCGTGTATGACATTGCTAAGTATGGACCCGAGAGGGGGAAGCTTGCTCTTGAATATCTCTGTGGCAGTCGCTTCTGTTGTGTGTTCGGTGTGGATTGGTCCCAGCAGAAATGGGCTCCACCACAACATTGATATTCCTGACTCATGGTCAGGCAGATGTGTGCTTCTGGTTATTTTTCCAGGAACAGGAATGGGCTTTGCAGAGCTATTCACATGTTGTGTCTGCTGTGTTCACACGTTGTGTCTGCTGTGTGGGATCACTATCCTAAATAATGAGATGATAGGATCAAATTAAGGGGGTGGTTGGTGATCGTGGAGCCAAACCGTGTGTGTTGCTAAGTGGCTTAGACTTTTTAGAACTCTCACAAGTTGTAGGCATAGTAGAAAAACGAAGCATAGTCGGACCTTGGTAGTAAAATTCGCTGTTAATAGGTGAATTTATTACTCTAGAGGGGAAATTTGGGTTTTGTGGCTGGACTTTTCAACTGGATCTCAGTGACTACAGTTGATAACAAGATTGAGCTGATCTCTTGGGTCTTTTGAAATATGCTGGATCCTTATGAAAAATGCAGGGTCTGGATTTTTAGGTCTTCAGGGAATTTCCCTCTGGGATTCAGGGAAATGGGATTTTTTAGGACTTCTACTTAAAATCCTAGTCAAGAAGCCTAGGAAACACTTCCTTTTAAAGGGCACATCAATCTAGTACAAGTACAGTTGATTAAGTAAGTCGCCACAGAGCACCCATTTGTAGCATGTTAGCTAGGTGGCTGATCACTGAGGTGCATACTGTCCGCGCACACAGACAGACAAGCCTCACTTGACAAAGATTCCAAAGTATGCACTTCTAAACCTGAGATGTGACAGGACAAGGGCTCTGCTTTGTTTTGCCGTTATTGGCAATGTGTTTGCCTCCTCAGATGCGCTCCAGCTAGTTGTTTGTCATGCCCCCAGCCCTTTAAACAGCACAGGCAGCATCCAGAATATAGTTTCTCTGCAAAGTTCCTGGTGGCATCTGAAGTCAGCATGTCCTAACAGCTTGACGGCTTTCTTGCTAGTACTGGCTTATCACACTGTCCTATTTCTTGTTGTTACAAATTTGCCTGGAATGCTTTAAACCTAGAGTACTTTGTTGCACCTGACAGAGCATGATGCAGTCAAACCCTACTGTTTTTGTGTTGGTGGGGTTAAAATACAATTTTTGCATTCTATTTGCAGTTTCTAACCAGAGTCATTGTTTCCCTGTCTGCCCTGCCTCTGAGTGGCTGAATCTAGTGGGGCGGGGAGGCAAGCTGTGGTGTTTGACAAAACTGGCTAGATGACTGCAGCATTAAGTTGCCCCCACCCAAATATTCCTTCCCCCACATAGAGATGGAGTGAGAAGCTCGCTTCTTTAACTTAGAATAAAGAAGAGCAGAGGTAAAATTTTTAGTCCCGGTCTCAAGGCCGGTTTCCACCGCTAATGTACCTGCCTGGGATTATTTGCATGATAAATGTTGTGTCCTGAAACTAGTCATCTTTTATAAAGGTGAATACCAGTGGAAATATTTAAATGGCTAAGAGCAGTTTGCTGGCAGGTTGCCTGAGTATCTGTGAGGAGGGGAGAATCACAGAAGATATTTGGCGTTTGTAGTAACTAGTGTTTTAAACGAACGGGGGTAAAGAACAGTCCTAGAATGGAGGCACGTTTCAGGGAGTTTGGCAGGACACTTCCTTGTATTCACTGCCCTCTGTTATGGTGACATGAGACCAGCCTCCTATGGCCGACAGGCACAATCTTTTTTCTTGGGTAGAGCATTATTGCCGCTCCAATGGAAGGACCTTGTCCTCAATGCTTCCGTACTGGCCCTGTTCAGGCAAACTGCCATTGTCACCACTGTGCTTCTACCTTGTTTTGGTTACGACAGACGTAAATGGGTTCTTCTTATTTGAGCTCACTCACACAAAGGTTGTGCTTCTCTGCCTTTACCTGCTCTCTTCTGCCTTTCTCTTGCAAGGAACCTTTACCTATTGAAAACTTGACTTTCATGCCAGTGCTTAAAAACTTGGTTCCACCACTTTGATGGTAGGTATGGTGTGTAGGGGACCTGACCGGAAATGGGAATTTGGGGGTGGGCAGGGCATCCCCACTCAAAGGGCGAAGTGACTATTCTGTTAGAGAATAAAGCCTTGGCCTTTATAGCTTTTTCAAGGCACACTTGTGTTGGGTCTGCTGGCATATGGATGTGTTCTCACTGTAGCTGTTTTGCTGTTACTGCAGAAGTCTGGACTCTCGGGAGCAAGCCTGAGGAAGCGGTCACTTGTCTTCCTTGCCTAAGAGCTGGGGGTGTTATATATATGGACCTGCAAATCACTGCTTTATTGGGTTTTCACCTAACTGCTCTCATCTGCTGGCTCTTTATTTCCCCCATGAAATCTTCGGTTAATTAAAGATCTTAAACTTTCAAAGCTGGAAGGAACCTAGTCCAGCTCCCTCCGTGTATAAGTAGAAAAACAATTGTGGCTGTGAGAAATTGTGGCTTTTCCAGGGCCTCCCAGCCAGGATACCAGTTTGATTTTTATTATATAGCTAACTGAGTAATACTGTTACTTCGACTTTGGGGATTTCAAAGCATTCTATGACTCGACTGTTTAAGAGAATTGTAAGGCCTCACTGCACCTCAATAGATAATTTTAGGAACCATCCTGGTAGTTACAGACCAGCCGTAAGTAAAAGACTTGGTTTGTGTTGCCCTTCCTCTGCGTTTGATTACACAGGTAATTGTGTGAATAGTCTCTCTAAGCTGTACACACTAGGCTTTTTTTAGCGTAAAGATGAAAGTGCTACTTTTGGGCCAGCGAGATATCCAAGATTAGCTAATATGGGCCAGTTTAGGTTTTAACAAGGAAATGATGGTTATCTTAATGATAAAAATGTGATGACAAAAGTCCTTTTTTGAACATGTGTTCAAGAGCAAAAGAGAAACTGTCAAACTAATAACTCAGCTTGTTGAACATTGCAATTTACTGATCCGAGAGGCTTTTAAAAAGTGATTGCTCTGAGTCAGACTTGTGTATTTTGGAGGTTGGCTTTGGATCCCCCAGGGCACTTGGTTTCCATTGATGCTGCTTTTTTCTCTTAGGGTGACAGCCCCATTTACATGATGTTACAGCAACTTGTTGCAGCTTCAGCTGCTTGAAAACGAAGGGAGACTTTGCCTCTGGATTTCACGTGTTCTTTTGAGGATGAGATATTAATGTTGCGTGTTCTCTTGAACATGCATTCTATCCCTGAGTGTTTCTGTATGACATGGTATAAGAAATACTTACCAGAGATCATCACTAATGATATGCTTTATAGTGTCAAAAGTGTCCTTCAGAAGTGACAGGACCTGTGATAGTGTCGATTCTAACGCATGAATCTTTCCTTTATTTTAGCACCGTGTTTTATGTGCCAGTAATTTGCAGTTTATCCTTTGTTTCTAGCTAGGTAAGCTGGGAAATAGCATAGTACTTTGTCTATATGTTTATCTTCAAAATGTCACAAATAGCCCTGGGAAAAAGGTCGTGCAGCACAATGGGGGCTTTCAACTTACGATTTTCTTTGTTTTAGGCTCCATAAAAATACAGACTCACCAGTTCCTGCTTTGATGTGACATGTGACTCCCCAGAATACATCTTGCTTCTGTAGACCAGCTCCAACAGGATTCCATGGTAGCTGGAATGTTAGGGCTCAGGTAAGTAACCTTCCTTTTTTTTTTTTTAGTATATGTCCTGGTTTGGCCATCTGTTTTTAAAAAAATAATAAAAACAAGGAAAAAAATAAGATATACTACTCTTGGACAGTATAAAAGTACCCCAAAGACAAAAGACATAACTGTGCCAAACTGTGCCATATAATAAAAAAAAGTCACTTCCCTGAGCCCTGAAAGGTCAGTTTGGGTAGGGTTACTTGGTAGCCACAGCGTGATCTGGGGGCGGGCGTCAGATTAGAGCCGGAACTGGTGATCTGCAACTTCAGTTCACCTTGAGGCAGGTCAGCTGAGCTGAGAGCGCTTTGACTGAGCTTTTCACCTGCCGCTGCTGCTGTTGCCCAGTGGTCTTCAGCATGGTGCTTTGTTTGCTTTGGTTTTGGGTAAATGACTTCTGGTCAACATTAGTGAGCAGTGGTAATGTATTTTCAGATACAGGAACTGGTGTATGGTCCCCTGGAAGGATAGCCTCCTGAAAGCTGTCACAGAACAGTGGAGCCTATGGCTCATGGCATGTACTTGCCACACTCCTTCCATGGGAACTAAAGAGAACACTCAGACACATGTCTGGCTCTTGAGACTCTAGAGCAGAATGAATGCTTTTTGAAAAGCTGGGGATCCAAGCTGTTGGAGGTCTGACACTCGGGTGCTCTGTCAGCCACACTTTTGGCTACTTTGGTGCCCTTGTGTGGACTTAAGTTTTGTAAAAATGAGTGGTTCCTTAATTTCTCAATTGTCAGGCTCAGTATCTCAAGCTTTTTAAAAATCCGTGGCCACTCCACGTTTGATGTTTTGACACCTGTATTTTAAACATTCCAGGTGGTAAGGCAAAACATTCTAATTGATTTTTTCCATTTCTTTTCTTAAGAAAAAAATGTGAGTTTACACATATGCTACCACTGTGATTCCAGCTGAGACTCCCAAGTAGCACTTTGTTGTGTCTCTAGTGGTTTCTGACATCTCAGTCTAAAGCTGTGTGGACATCTTAGCCTGTTTAGAGACTATGTGAGGGGCAGTGTTTGGGCAGAGGAGAATAGAAGGTGTGGAAGGGAAGGGAAGAGCATCACACTGCTGCCAAGTCCCAAATTTGGTTTTGACTCCTGATCCTATGACTCAAATTGTCATTCCCCTTTGCTGTGGGGTATGCCTTGGGCCCTGCTGACAGGACATTCTTTGTACTCCATGTATTTATGCTGGTGGGAGTTGTGTGGCTGGCGCTTTGTGCATTGTCTCGGAAATTGTGTGGACTAAATGTAATATGGGCGGTAAATGGGTTTCTTCTGGATTTTATAAAACATTCAGTGATGACTCTACAATTTCTTCTAAAAAGTATAGAAAGGAAGAGATCTTTTAAAAAATATCTCTTATTATGAATGGGAAAGACAGCGATTTGAGTGAGCATCAAGGAACTTTGAAGGGAATACTCAAAAGGACAGAACCTGTCTTTAGTAGATGAGTGCTTGTATCTTACTAATTTTCTTTTTAAAGAAGCTATAAAAAGAATACATACTTTTATGCATACATACATTTTAAAGTATATCAAGTAAAAAATGAAAGCTTTCTGTTACTCTTTGTGCCTGCTACCCAGAGTAACCATGTTAATAGCTTAACGTAGATCCTTCTGAATCTTCTTCTCAGGCTATACAAATATGCACCTTTTGTGTTTTAACAAAATGAGGTTAGTATTATAGATATTTAGTATTGTATATATTTATCTCTCTGCCTCATTTTTGTTAAATAGCACTATAGTCTGATACTAACTTTCTGTCATGCATTGTCCCCCTGTTGGTTTTCCCAATGGTTCCCTATTAAAGATACTACTGGATTCAACTTACTCATATGTCAGTCTCTTTTTTTTAATATATTTTATTGATTTTTTACAGAGAGGAAGAGAGAGTTAGAAACATCGATAAGAGAGAAACATAGATCAGCTGCCTCCTGCACACCCCCTCCTTGGGATGTGCCCGCAACCAAGGTACATGCCCTTGACCGGAATCAAACCTGGGACCCTTGAGTCCGCAGGCTGACGCTCTATCCACTGAGCCAAACTGGTCAGGGCTGTCAGTCTTTTTGAAGAACAACTGCTTAGACTTGACCTTGCTGGTCGGTACCACCACATTATCTTCCTAAATGGCTATTCCAGTTCCCATGACAGTCTGAGAAAGTGCCACTTCCCCATACCTTCCCAGGATTGGCTAGCCATCATTTAAATTTTTGCTCTTTGGGTTATTAACTGAGGCTGAACCTCAGTAATCATTGGTCATTTGTATTTGGTCTTTGTGAATTGCCTGTTCGTGTTCTGCACTCATTCTTCCATTGAGATATTTTTAAGTCAATTTGTAGAAACTCTCAATGTATTAAGGATATTAATTCTCTTCCATCATGCAGATATTTTTTCCTACTTTATCATATATCTTTTGATTCTGCTTGTCTTTTTGATATATAAGATTTCTGTTATGATTTCTCCTTTTACTTTATACTTAGAAATCCTTTCGTATTGTTGAACACATCAATATTCATCTATATTATCTTTCTTCATAAAAAACTTGAGCCCTGGCCAATGTAACTCTGTTGATTGTGTATCGTCCCATGCACCAAAAGGTTGCCGGTTTGATTCTCAGTCAGGGGACATGTCTGGGTTGCAGGTTTGGTCCCCTGATACCTCTCCCCCCCCCCCCATTTCCCTTCCTCTTTCTCTAGCATCAATAAAAACATTTTCTTGATTTTTAAAAAAGCTTGATATGCTGTATTCACACATGCATATTTGATCTGTACAAAAGGATCTTATAGGTAAGTTGTCCTATGTTTTTTGTATGGTTTTTAAAAATAACAATTTGTATTTAACTTTAGGATAGGATGAGGTATAGAGCCCACTTAGCCAGTTATGTCATAGTTATTTGGTGAACCAGTAATATAGTCTTCACCTTTATCATGTGCTGACTTCAAGTGAACAAAGTATCTCTTACTTTTTTCTTTCTGAATTTTTTCTTTGTGAGGCTTGGTGGCAAGCCTGTCAGCGGATAGTCATTTATTCATTCACCCAACAAATATTTGAGCCCCTGCTTTGAGCCAGGGGTGGTACTGGATCCTGCAAGTGCTGCCTTCTTGACTGGCTGCAGCGCTCATTCTGGAAGATTCAAGAAAATAGTGGATCTTCACAAAAGTAGGTTTTAGATCATCTAGGAGGAAATTCAGAGGCTGTGCTTGTGTGTGTGTGTGTATGATTCTGACATAGAAGTTTTAGCTTTAGGGTAGACTGCAACATAAAGCATAGTTTGTTTTATAACTCATGTAATTGCAGGCTGATTTTTGTCTTGAATTATGATGAGGGCTTTTTGCTGTTGAAACAGTTCTATATTCAGCGAGCTTGATTGTTATGATAGAATAAAAGTTACGTACTGATAAAAATGGTAATTTTCTTCTATGATGATTTTGAAGCTTTCCTGTAGAGGCTGATAAATATAAAGACAGCCTTTTGGTGAATATAATCTTAGGAGAACAAGTGTAATTTTTTACAACTTCCATTATTTAAATCTAATAAATACCCACAAAACCGAAGTGAAATCCTGATTTGTATTGAAAATATTTTTTATTTAAAAAGGGTATAGTCCTAACCGGTTTGGCTCAGTGGATAGAGCATCGGGCTGCGGACCGAAGGGTCCCAGGTTCAATTCCAGTCAAGGGCATGTACCTTGGCTGTGGGCACATCCCCAGTAGGGGGTGTGCAGGAGGCAGCTGATTGATGTTTCTCGCTCATCGATGTTTCTAACTCTCTATCCCTCTTCCTTACTCTCTGTAAAAAATCAATGAAATATATTTTAATAAATAAATAAAAAGGGTATATAAATGATGAAGGAAAAGGCTTCTTATATAAGGCTGGGTTTTTTAAAAATGATTTTTGAATAGTTTGAGTATATAGTACAGAATGAAAAGGGTGGTATTAAAGGTTATATGATAAAAGATCTTGCTGCCCTAGCTGGTTTGGCTTAGTGGCTAGAGTGTCGGTCTATGGACTGAAAGGTCCCAGGTTCGATTCCGGTCAAGGGCACATGCCTGGGTCGCGGGCTTGATCCCCAGTAGGGGGCATGCAGGAGGCAGCCTATCAATGATTCTCTCTCATCATTGATGTTTCCATCTGTTTCTCCCTCTTCCTTCCTCTCTGAAATCAATAAAAAAATATTTTTTTTAAAAAGAGATAAACACCAACACCATTAAAACAAAAACAAAAAAAAGATCTTGCCATCCTGTTCCCGGATATCCATTTCTATCCCTGGAGGCAGCCATCATTACCAGTTCTATTTGTGTGTGTGTGTGTGTGTGTGATTTTTAAATTGTGGTATAATACATAATATCAAATTTACCATTTTATATATTTTAAGTGTACAATTTGGTGACCTTAAGTACATTCTCATTGTGCAGCCATCACCAATATGCATCTCCAGAACCCTTTTCATCTTGCAAAAGTGAAACTGTCCCCATTAAACCATTAGTCCCCATTCCTCCCTCCTCCCCCTGCTCCTGGCAATCACCCTTATACTTTCTGTCTCTATGAAATTGGATACCTCATATTATTATATATATTATACTAGAGGCCTGGTGCACGAAATTCATGCACGGGTAGGGTCCCTAGGCCTGACCAGCAGTCAGGGCCGACTGGGGCCTTCCGACTGCCAGCCGGGGCCTTCCTTCGTTCCGCACTGCCCCCTGGTGGTCAGCACATGTCATAGTGAGCAATAGAACTCCTGGTCAAACTCCTGCGGGAACACTTTGCATATTAGCCTTTTATATATATAGACAGGTATGTGTTTATGTATATATTTTGGGTGTGTATATTTACACTATAAATACTGTGCACATTTGCGATTGCTTTTTTTTGTTAAAGTATCTTGGAGATTGTTTGGTATCAGTTCCTATACACACATATCATTCTCTTCTTTTTTTTTTTTTTTAAATCCTCACCCAAGGATGTTTTTTCCATTGATTTTTAGAGAGAATGGAAGGGAGGGAGGGGAAGAGAGAGAGAGAGAGAGAGAGAGAGAGAGAGAGAGAGAGAGAGAAACCAGAAGAGAAAGAAACATTGATGTGAGAGAGAGATATTGATTGGTTGCCTCTTGTACTCGGCCTCTAAATTTCCTCCTAGATTATCTAAAACCTGCTTTTGTGAAGATCCACTATTTTCTTGAATCTTCCAGAATGAGCACTGCAGAATGAGAACCTGCAACCTGTGACCCTTCAGTGTGTGGTCTGATGCTCCAACCACTGAGCACACTGGCCAGGGCTTGTATCATTCTTTTTAAAAGGGTTGGTTTAGTAGTCCATTATATAGATGCACTGTAATTTAACTAGTTTTCTATTGGTGGATATTTTTGTTTCCAGTGTTTTTAACTTCGTTGATGCTGTAGTGAATAGTCTTGTACATATACCATATTGCTTATAGCAAGTATATGTATAGGAGAAATTCCTAGAGATGGGACTTGGTGGATCAAAGGTATATGCACTTTAAACTTTGATAGATATTGCTAAATCAAGGGTAGCCTTTTAATTGCTTAGTTTTAAAGAGAAGACTACATATGAGTAAATATACATGCAAATTTATGACTGCAAGGCCATTTGTAGAGATTAGAGAGTTGTTAATTAGTCTAGGACAGTGGTTCTCAACCTCCCTAATGCCGCGGCCCTTTAATATAGTTCCTCAAGTTGTGGTGATCCCCAATTTCATTGTTACAAATTGAACGTAATTAAAGCATAGTGATTAATCACAAAAACATATGTAATTATATATGTGTTTTCCAATGGTCTTAGGTGACCCCTGTGAAAGGGTCATTCGACCCCCAAAGGGGTCGTGACCCACAGGTTGAGAACCGCTGGTCTAGGAAGACAGTTTATAACAGCACTAGAAAGTAAAGTCAGAAGCTTCCATTTCATCAGATGTGAGCAGAACCTGTGAGGCAGGACCCTTTAGTTGGCAAGAGGAACTTCAGCCAGTTCTCATTTGTGAATCTTGAAGAAAATGGAACATTTTAATTTTGGTACTGTTCTAAGTTGCAGTGGCTCCTTGGGACTCAAGGTTGAAAAGTCTTCGTGGCTGCTGGACCAGATTGCTGTTGCTTCATTTCTCTTTCACTATTGTACTCTTTATATTGCAATACTTTATTCATTTTCCCTATACTAATTGAGCATATATGAGATGTCAGTTACTGTCCTAAATGCTACGGACTGCCTCTAACCCTTAGTAATCTTTTTAAAAAATAAACATATTTTTATTGATTTCAGAGAGGAGAGAGAGAAACATCAATGATGAGAGAGAATCATTGATTGGCTGCCTCCTGCATGCCCCACACTGGGGATTGAGCCCACAACCCAAACATGTTCCCTGATCAGCAATCGAACTGTGACCTCCTGGTTCATAGGTCAACGCTCAACCACTGAGCCACATGGTCAGGACAACCCTTAGTAATCTTAATGGTCTAAAGAAGCGGTTCTCAACCTGTGGGTCGCGACCCCTTTGGCGGTCAAACGACCCTTTCACAGGGGTCGCCTAAGACCATCCTGCATATCAGATATTTACATTACGATTCATAACAGTAGTAACATTACAGTTATGAAGTAGCAACGAAAATAATTTTATGGTTGGGTCACAACATAAGGAACTGTATTTAAAGGGCCAGAAGGTTGAGAACCACTGGGGAAGATCCAGACAGACAAACGGGCCACTGCTCTACAAGGGGCTAAATGCTACAATGGAGAAGTACTGGCCACTGAGGAAGCATATAAATTTAAGAGGGGTCCCATCTAGACATGGGAGTGGGGTGAGGGAAGTTACTTCTTTGAAAAGTGACCCCGAAGACATTAGCTTAGTTCGGGGTGGAGGAGAGACCAGTATATATGGAGGCTTGGGCCAGAGAGAACTTTTTGGCTGGGTCTGAGGAGTTTGGAGTGTGGAGGTGAATGAGACAGGCAGAGCAAGTCAAGCTGTGGGTTGGGAGTGGTTCTGTTTGCAGTGTGCTGGTAGGAAATCAGACAGCCTTACAACTGTGCTGAATAGTCTCAGCTTTCCTTCCAAGCTGCATCATACTTGAAGATGTTCCCAAGCCTCAGAAGGTAATGTGAGGCCCTCTGGCCATCCATCATGTCCCCTTTCCACCCCTCAGTGCTCTGGAGGCCATCTGCCCTGAACTGACATCCTACCCACCCATCAGGCCCTGAGGGTTCCCTTCATGGAACTTTCCATCTCTCCACTTCTCCCCCCGGAGACCCTGGAAGACTCTTGAAAAGAAGGCTTTCCCTTCTTCGACACACTTTATTTTCTGATCTTCAATACTGAGAGGGCAAGAGCTTGTATGATGTGTGAGTCAACTATGGTACCAAACTCACGCTTAGTTCTTCTGTTGTTGTTTTTTGAATTTTTTTTTTACCCAAGACTTTCATTGTGAAGGAAGCAGTGTGTAAACAAGCTTGCCCCTGGCTTGTCAGGGACCAGGTCCACCCTGACAAGCCATTGTGGATGGCCCACTGTAATCCCTGTGAGCAGGGACTAAGGAGATGTGATCGGAGCCTTCCTCTTTGCCCGTTCGTGTGCCTGCCTTTGAAGTCCTGCTATCCTGCTATCCTGCAGGACTTCAAAGTGGTAGCTACTCGGGTACTTTTCACTCGGACTTTAGAAATATTAACAGTTTGTCCAATTTACATCAGCCTCCTTTTATGAAACTCAAATGTGATGACAACTGCAAAATCCCAGCCTGTGGTTACACTTGCTGCCCTGCCTCCCCAAGGTAGCCTGTTCCCCAAAGATGATGGGGATAGTCTCCACGCTCCGTGAAAGCTTTATGCTGTTACACATAACCAATATATAACATTCGAAAGTGTTTTTGCAAATTTACAGGGTGGTATTATAGATGTAACATTTTGCAAGTTATTCTTTTCACTAATACTTAGCTTTTGAGCCTGGTCCATGTTGCTCTATGCACACATTCATTTAGTGTGTCTCCTTGTGCTGTAGAAACATCTTTATAGCAGAAGCCCCACCAGAGCCCTGAATGGAATTGTAGAGAAATGAGGATTGACATCTGGTTTATGTTTACGTCCTTTGGTCCTATTAACCGAGAAGATATTTTTATTTCTGTGTTTGTTAAAGCTTTCCTCAAAAAAGGCATCCATTTTCTAGACTTATTAATAGGACAGTTTAAAGGTTTTATTTTTAGATTTGAAAGAAGGCAAAGCCGGCTTCTAAGATATGCACATTTCTCTTTGTTTTAATCTCCTTTGCAACACTGCACATTACTGCTAAAATATGAACTTGAGCATGAACTGATTTTGTATGTGTGAGTTATTTGTGAAAATATTTAAAGCATTTTGGTTTTTCTGAGACTTCTAGTGGTAGTTAAGTTTTTGTTTTGTTTTTAAATACATTTTTATTGACTTTTAGAGAGAGATGAAGGGAGAGAAAGAAACATCAATGTGAGAGAGAAACATCAATTGGTTGCCTTCTGCATGCACCCTGACCAGGGATTGAGCCCACAACCTGGCCACGTGCCCTGACCGGGAATTGAACCGGCAACCTGTCGGTGCATGGGACAATGCTCAACCAACTGAGTCACACCAGCCAGGTCAAGTTTTGACATTACTTTGACAGGTTGTATTTTAAATTTATGCGTATTTACTAACTTGTTTTTTAAATATAAATTTTCGTGTGTTTCTAGTTTTCGTGTTTTTTGTAAACAACAGAAGGTATTAGTCCATATTAAGTACTAATTTGCTCTAATATTTTCAGCTGTTTTGGGAATTGCACTTGGCAAAAAAAATAGACATACGTCTGCAGTTGTGACAGTTTGTCTTTTTGTTCCTTTTAACTCTAAATAATTCTAGTGAATTTTTTTCTAGATTTGTAAGAACATGAGAATGATTAAAGTCCTCAATACCTAAGTGGTTAGGGAAGGTTGAAAGTCTTTTTTCAGTGGTATCACCCTGTTAAAAAAACATTAATGTAGCTTGTAAGCAACTGTATAAAATTTCTTAGTCACTCTTCCGGGTTAAGACAAAGCAAGCAAGCAGAATATGGTATTTATTTTTTTAATTACACAAGTAAAACATTGTAAAAAAAAAATGCATATGGACATTACTCTGGAAATTCCATGCAGAGAAAACTGCTGTTACTATTTGGTGTGTATCTTTCTAGACCGAGGGCTCTGAGAATTCAGGGGTTCTGTGACCTTGAATGGGAAAAACATTCCATCTTTATTTTCACCAACCTCTCATTGAAAATTCAGATTTCCTTCAGTGGTGACTGTAGGCAACAGACTATGGTAGTGTTAGGAGTACCTGTGACTTTGTCACCAATAGAGATCAAAGATGCTATCGTATTATGGTTGCAGATGTTTTGAAATATCATTTGTGCTCATCACTCCTTCAAACTTTGGGTAGTTGTTTGATCCACCTCTAGATCTGGATATTTAATGGTTTACTAAAGAAGCCCATATTACTCTAGCTCCAATTCTCAAAGTATGTTATTAACAAATTTTTCTGCATTTTATTTTATGCATTTCAAAACATTCTTGCCCTAGCCAGTTTGGCTCAGTGGATAGAGCACCGGCCTGCAGACTGAAGGATCCCGGATTCAGTTCCAGTCAAGGGCGCATACCCAGGTTGCGGGCTTGATCCCCAGTAGTGGGTGTGCAGGAGGCAGCCAATCAATGGTTCTCTCTCATCATGGATGTTTCTCTCTCCCTCTCCTTTCCTCTCTGAAATCAATAAAAATATATTTTAAAAAAATAATAGATTCTTCAGGAGGGGATTCCAGAGGGCCAACAGGATCATGGCAGAAAAAAGATTAAGAATGCCTATTGTGGCCGGCTGGTGTAGCTCAGTGGTTGAGTGTTAACCTATTAACCGGGATGTCACAGTTTGATTCCCGGTCAGGGCACATGCCCACGTTGCGGGCTCGATCCACAGTGGGGGCATGCAGGAGGCAGCCGGTTGATGTTTCTATCTCTATCCCTGTCCCTTCCTCTCTAAAATCAATAAAAAATACATTTTTAAAAATAAAACACCTTTTGTGTACATTATACCATGCAACTACAAATAGAAGAACAGCCAGCACTGAGTAGTCAGTATGTGGGGGATAAAGAGACCAAGGAAATCCCTAAAGCACAGGTGTAATAAAGGGAGATAAGATGACATTTAAAGCTTAGTTCCAATTATTGTATCAAACATTTTTATGAACATGTTTGTTTTTTTACAGATACTATGTAAAATGTAATGCAACTAAAACTGCTTAAGAATTCTTAGTATGCATATTGTTTTAGATAAATGGGATCATATAGTATGTGCAGTTGTAACTTGCCTTCTTTCCTCGATGATATGTTGTATCTGTCCATGTCAGTAAAAATAGGCTTGTATCATCACTTTTCCCTAAAAGGAAAATAATTTAGTTGTATTTTCTAATTACAAAAGTAATACCTGATGAAAAAATTTTTTTAGAAAATGTAGGAAAAGGAACATTAAGAATTGCTCATAAATCTGCTATCTACAGATAGATAACATCTGGATAATGTCTTTCTTTACACCATCATTTTTAATGACCACTTGACATTTCATTGATAGTTATGCCTTGACTTAATTAGAGGCATTTCCATTGTGTCTGTGTTTTCATTGCTCTGAATGACAGGTACAGTTGTGTGCTGATGATTTCACTCTGTGCCTGCATCTCTAACCTCCCTCTTAAGCCCCACATTGGATGGCCTCTTCAGTATTTCCACTTGAGTTGCTCCTAGACATCTCAGACTTAACAAGTCCCAAACAGAACTCTTGCTTCCCCCCCCCCATTTAAATCTACTTCACCTCCTGTCTTTTCTGTCTCAGTAAACAACATCAATATCCACCCAGTTACCAATAAAAAGTTCTAGTAGTTGTCCTTGATTCTGCTCTTTCCTTCACCTTCCTCTAATTCACTAGCAAGTCCTGTGGGGCTTTACGTTCAAAAGGTACTCCAGAACCATCTCTACTTCTAAGACCTCCATCCAAGCCACAGGTCACCTCTCGGATGCAGCAGGACTTTGGGTGATATATTGAACAGTTTCCTCACCTACACACATTTCATAAGATTATTTGTTAAAATGAAACTCAATTCTAAATGATGGGATTGTTCCACATTTAGTAACTTTTTCATCTGGCCAATACAGCTCAGTTTGAGTACTGAGTTCCTTGCCGCTCCATGCCAAAGGATCTGCAGTTTATCAGGCTGTCATCAGCCATTCGTTCCATGACAGAGTCAGGTGTGTATGGTACCCCAGGCACTGAGATTAGTGGTACCTTTCCTCATGGAGCCTAAGTTTGGCAGGAGAGACAGACTTTAAATATTTCACAAGTAATTATGTCATTACAGTGGGTTAAGTACTCCGAAGGAAAAATACACGGTGCTCACTGTGATCATGTGTAATGGAGGAACAGCCCAGCCTTGGGAGGGATAAGGAGGCAATGCCAAAGCTGGAAATCAAGGGGGGACAGAAGTGTTGGGCAGGGTGCAGAGTGGATGAGGGCTTTTTTCCAAAGGAGAAATGCATGTGTGAAGCACCCTCTCCCCTCAAGCCTGGCAGGAGCTTGGCCATCAGAGGCTCTTATGTCCTGTGTGGCTGGAGCAGAGCAGGATTTTAGGGGGGTGGGGGGGGGGGCGGTGACAGATGCAGGCAGAAAGGTTGACAGGCTTGGTGCAGGATTTTTTATGTTAATGTCAGAGTAGTAGGAAACTATTGAGGGTTAGGTTTGGATTTTGAGTTTCTATCAAAATATTACAGCCACTCAATAACAACATAACCTCTCTCAAAAGAGGTTATGGTGAAAATAACAGTCTACCCCTTCCCATTCCTGTTCCATGACCCAGAGATGACAGCTTTTAACCGTTTTCTACTTTTAGTTTCTTTGATGGTTACCTTTAAAACTAAATTATATGCTTATACATTTTTCTTCACTTGCCAACTTTGGGGGATTATATTAGCTCCCTGAAGTGAAAGAGGATGACCGCCCTGACCAGTTTGGTTCAGTGGTTAAAGCGTCAGCCCGCAGACTGAAGGGTTGCGGATCCGATTCTGGTCAAGGGCACATTCCTTGGCTGCAGGCTAAATCCCCAACCCCAGTCGGAGTGAATTTGAGAGGCAGCCAATAGATGTGTCTCTCTCACATCGATGTTTCTCTCTTTCTCTGTCTCTCTTCCTCCCTTCCACTTTCTCTAAAAATCGATGGGGGGAAAAATATCCTCTGGTGAGGATTAATGAAAGAGGATGGCTTAGCTTACATCACCTCCCATGTTGAGATTCATAATCACATTTTCTCTTTAACTTTAAACAGTAGTTCCTGTTCCATCTATTTTAGTCCATATGGCACTTCCCTCTGTGTAAGATGAGGATATTAATTACCCGATTTTCCTTCTACATGTCCCCCCACTTCTACCTCCTAAAAGCTATACTTGATCAGTTCCATTCTTAGAATTGTTAAGCTTATGCCCTGCCCTGCAACCACATCCAGTGGTCATAGGTTAATTCTAAAATTGAAAGCAAGTCAACATCATTGACATTATTACACATATGTAACTACTGTTCACCATAAGGCTTAGTAATGAATGTGAAGATTACATTTCTTTATAGGTCTAGATAGAATCACAATCTCCCTTTCTTAGACTCTACCACCTG